>NC_135664.1:64423659-65093564 GCF_964188315.1 Podarcis muralis | reverse complement strand
CCTTGGTTTCCAAACGCCTTGGGAGTTGAACGTTTTGGCGCCCAAACGATCAAAAACCAGAAGCGATTGTTCTGGTTTCTAAACGTTCTTTGGAACCTGAACGTCCGATGCAACTTCCATGGCTTCCAACTGGCTGCAGGAACGTCCTGCAGCCAATCGGAAGCCGTGCTTTGGTTCCCGGACATTTTGGAAGTCAAACGGACTTCCAGAACAGATTCCGTCCGGCTTCCAAGGCACCACTGTACTTCAAGACCTGCTCACGATTTCATTTGGCTAGAATACTGTTTTGAATAGTCCGAAAGGAAATTTCTATTCTTCCATACACCTTTCTTCGTTTTGGTCTCCTATTTTCACCGTCAATCTCTCCACCTCCACATAGTTCTTCAAAATCCGATCGTCTTTTCTTTGAACCTCGCTTTCTTCCCATTTCTGCACGTACAGAACTCTGGCTGCTGTGGTCACACACATAAACAATTTGACCATCTTTTGGGGGGACTTTTCATCCTATTTTTCCTATTAAGAATGCTTCAGGCTTTCTTGGGGAATAACGATTTTAAACATCTTTTAAAATTCATTATGTATCATTTCCCAAAAGCCAGTTGCTTTTTTACAAGTCCACTGCACATTTTTTAAAAAAGGTCCTTTCTGCCTGCTGCCACTTCCAGAATTTATTTGACACAGTCTTATACAGGCTTCCTCAACCTCGTCGCTCCAGATGCTTTGAGACTACAATTCCCATCATCCCTGACCACTAGTCCTGCTAGCCAGGGATCATGGGAGTTGTAGGCCAAAAAGATCTGGAGGGCCAAGGTTGAGGAAGCCTGGTCTTATACCTCTTGGCTAATTTACTCGGAGTTAGGTATCACCCATATATCATTTTCATGTACCGTATTTTTTGCTCTATAAGACTCACTTTTTCCCTCCTAAAAAGGGGAAATGTGTGTGTGTCTTATGGAGTGAATGCAGGCTGCGCAGCCATCCCAGAAGCCAGAACAGCAAGAGGGGTTGCTGCTTTCACTGTGTAGCGATCCCTCTTGCTGTTCTGGCTTCTGAGATTCAGAATATTTTTTTTCTTGTTTTCCTCCTCCAAAAACTAGGTGCGTCTTGTGGTCTGGTGCATCTTATAGAGCGAAGAATACGGTAGTTTTCCTTTAATGTATAACACGCCATAAATTTCAAATCTACTTTCCATAGCTTTTCCCACGCTGCCGTATCGATAAAATGGCCCAAGTCCTTAGCCCATTGTATCCAGACTTAACCAGCTCATTTTTTTTGTTTTCCATTCTCTTCCACCACTTTTATTGGTTTTCAGAGGTTTGGTTGCATAAATTCTGTCATAAGGTAGAAACTGTCTCTCATGCCTTGTTACGCTGTCGTTTCTATGGGGATATACGCTCGGTATTTATTACCCCTGCTATGCAAAAATCCCCAAATGAATCCGAATTTCAGCGTCTGAAATCCCTGGTAGAGTACAAGGATCCTGAGATCACGTTAAGGGTAGCTAAATTCTGTGCAATTGCCATAAAACATAGGGAACAAGATGTGCTATCATAATGATTAAGGTTTGAAATGATAATTTTAGGTTATATGTTAGTGACTAGGTTTTAATTTATATATATTTTTAACTGTTGCCATACCTGTACTGTCCCTGTTATAAAGGTAAAAGGTAAAGGTACCCCTGCCCATACGGGCCAGTCTTGCCAGACTCTAGGGTTGTACGACCATCTCACTTAAGAGGCCGGGGGGCAGCGCTGTCCAGAGACACTTCCGGGTCACGTGGCCAGCGTGACGAAGCTGCATCTGGCGAGCCAGAGCCGCACACGGAAATGCTGTTTGCCTTCCCGCTAGTAAGCGGTCCCTATTTATCTACTTGCACCCGGGGGTGCTTTCGAACTGCTAGGTTGGCAGACACTGGGACCGAACGACGGGAGCGCACCCCGCCGCGGGGATTCGAACCGCCGACCTTTTGATCGGCAAGTCCTAGGCGCTGAGGCTTTAACCCACAGCGCCACCCGCGTCCCTTGTCCCTGTTATACCTAATTGCAAATTCAAATGTATCCCTATCGTGTTTTATGACTTCCTTGATATTGTACGTGGGCTGGAACTGGTCTGTGACCGAAATAATAAAATTCATTCATTCAAATTCTGTCATATTTAATTGCTAGTCGCTTTATCTTGCCCAAGGCAACCCAAATTGACTTACAACCAACAAAGCGAAAGCAAACACACAAAGCCCAAATAAATACATTCAGGGGGGTGGGATACATTAAAACCTTCCCACCCACTTCTAAAAGGCCACTGATAGAATTGTAGAGTTGGGACCCCAAGAGCCCTCTAGTCCAACCCCCTGCAATACAGGAATAAATACCATATTTTTCGCTCTATAAGACTCACTTTTTCCCTCCTAAAAAGGAAGGGGAAATGTGTGTGCGTCTTATGGAGCGAATGCAGGCTGCGCAGCTATTGCTGAAGCCAGAACAGCAAGAGGGATCGTTGCGCAGCTATCCCTCTTGCTGTTCTGGCTTCTGGGATTCAGAATATTTTTTTCCTAGTTTTCCTCCTCCAAAAACTAGGTACATCTTATGGTCGGGTGCATCTTACAGAGCAAAAATACAGTAGTTAAAGGCCAATGGCCTGGTTGAAGAGGAACGTTTTCGCCTGGCGCCTATAAATATGTAAGGAAGGTACCAGGCGAACCTCCCTGGGGAGAGCATTCCACAAGCAGGGAGCCACCACAGAAAAGGCCCGTTCTCATGTTGCCATCCGGAGGCGTGAAGGCGGCACAAAAGAAAGGGCCTCAGAGGATGAACGCAGAATCTGGGTTAGTTCATATGGAGAGAGG
Organism: Podarcis muralis; assembly: GCF_964188315.1. Classification (NCBI taxonomy): domain Eukaryota; kingdom Metazoa; phylum Chordata; class Lepidosauria; order Squamata; family Lacertidae; genus Podarcis; species Podarcis muralis. The sequence goes on along the minus strand of NC_135664.1, from coordinate 65,090,722 downwards.
CGGTCCTTGGGGTATATATTTGTTGAAGTATGAAGCAGCATATAAATTAATTAAACTAACTAAATAGACATATGCTCTTCAGTAAAGATTGCTTTTTAAAAAGTTGCATCAGCATTACAAATCAGCCCCTGAAATGTACTAGTCTGCAAACAAACTTACTATTCCGCGGGGATCTGGCCGAGGGCGGGCAGACTGCTGAGTAGGAGGAGCTTCCTCTCCTGTGGCCCTGATTTTTTCCTCCTAAAAAGTAAGGGGAAATGTCTGTGTGTCTTCTGGAGTGAATGCGTGGTCCCTGGAGCTGAACTGCCCAGGGGCAAAAAGCAGAAGGGGGTGTTGAAACAAAGCCGCTGAGCAGCTGATTGGCAAGCGATCAGGGAAGGAGATAAGGGACTCTAGAGATAAAGGAGGCTGCCTGGGAGGGGGGAGGTAAAACCCCATGGATCCTCAGGATTTTTGCATTGGGTCACCCCAAATTCACCATCAGATCACATAGCATGTCCATGGCTACAGCCTGCACCCAAAAAATCACGCATCCACTGTTCCGTGGGGCCGCAATGGTGCAAAAACATGGTTACAAAGCACGAATCCACATGGATCCTCAGGATTTTTGCACTGGGTCACCCCAAATTCACCATCAGATCACATAGCATGTCCATGGCTACAGCCTGCACCCAAAAAATCACGCATCCACTGTTTCGTGGGGCAAAAATGTGGTTACAAAGCACGGATCCACATGGATCCTCAGGATTTTTGCACTGGGCTACCCCAAACTCACCGTCAAATCACCTATCATGTCTGTGGCCACAGCATGAACCACAAAAATCATACATCCACTGTTTCGTTCAGAATATTTTTTTCCCCTTGTTTCCCTCCTCTAAAAACTAGGTGCGTCTTATGGCTCGAAAAATACGGCAACTACAAAGCTACTCTGCCCTCCTGCTTACCTTCTCTTGAGGGCTCCGATACGGAGGCCAACTGTTGCCGTCGCTGTCGCTATCACTGCCGCTGCCGTTGCTATACGTGCTGAACACGTAAAGAAAGCAAGTGAAGTCACTCATACTGAACTGCCACTGGCTCTAACGCACCAAAGACATGCTGGCAACATAAGGAGCTGACAAGGTCCCTGCCCAGAAAGGCTTACAGTCTACAATAACAGACAAAACAGGAACGGGGGGAGAAGTCAAAGGCTGCGTATATCTCCTGCACGCTTACACCACAGGCAGCAGGAAGGGGGAGCCCCCCGTGAACCCAAGCAATAGTTGGAAGAGACCCCGAGGGTCATCTAGTCCAACCCGCTCCCCTGGAATATTCCGTTCATTTTTAAAAAAAATAATTTTATAAGTTGTGTGTCCTTGTTGCTCAACTTGATTCTGTATGTTTTGCGGCATTTGCGCATTGTGATCTGCTGTTATTTTATTGATTATAGATTAGTAATTCTTTATTGTACAGTATTTTTCGCTCCATAACACACACTTTTTTCCTCCTAGAAAGTAAGGGGTCGTGAACAGAGGATCCATGGTTCCCCTTCCTTCCCTCCTCCGTGGCTCGCTTTGAAACAGCAAAGCGGGAGAGGAGCCGCTTACACAGGTGTAAGCGGCACCTGTCCGGTTGGCTTCTTTAAAGCAAGCAGGCTCTCTGTCCCTCTCTCCTCCCCACTCAGCTCGCTAAATAGCAGCGAAGTTTTTCTAAGCCGGGGAGGAGGGAGAGAAGCAGAGCTTGCTTGCTTTAAAGGAGCAAAGCAGGAGAGGAGAGGAGCCTTCTCCCCTTATACCCCTCTTCTGCATTATTAGCAGCATCCTTCTCCACCCACCCCACGCGTGTTCCTTCTCCCCTTGTACCCCTCTTCTGCATTATTAGCAGCATCCTTCTTCACATACCCCACGCGTGCTCCTTGTCCCTTGAGTGCTTTTCCTTCCCTCCCCACTTAAAACGTGGTTACAAAGCACGTATCCACATGGATCCTCAGGATTTTTGCACTGGGTCACCACAAATTCACCATCAGATCACATAGCATGTCCATGGCTACAGCCTGCACCAAAAAACACACGCACCCACTGTTTCATGGGGCCGCAATGGCGCAAAAATGTGGTTACAAAGCATGGATCCACATGGATCCTCAGAATTTTTGCATTGGGCTACTCCAAACTCACCGTCAGATCACATGTCTGTGGCCACAGCATGAACCACAAAAATGATACATCCACTGTTTCGTTTAGAATATTTTTTTTCTTGTTTTCCTCCTCTAAAAACTACGTGCGTGTTATGGTCAGGTGCGTGTTATAGAGCGAAAAATACGGTAATTGATAAGTGTGAACGGCTAGATTATTATTTGATGATGTTTAATTTTACTGTTTAGTATTGGATCCTAATGGATTGTTGAGTATTGCTTTATTTGATATAAGTTGTTTATTTTAAAGCTAGTGTGGCTTTTTATATAGGATCTGATGGCTACTATTAATTTTTTGCTGTTTTATTATTATTTTTATGTGTGTTGGAAGCCGCCCAGAGTGGCTGTGGCAACCCAGCCAGATGGGTGGGGTAATAAATAATAAATTTATTATTATTATTATTATTATTATTATTATTATTGCTGTCTCAAACGGGGATCGAACCTGCAACCTTGGCATTTATCAACACCATGCTCTGACCAGCTGAACTAGCCAGGCTGATTTCTGATCTCCATGTTGCATTGGATGCAGTTTTCAGTGGCTGTCAGGGGGGTGGGAAACTATGGCCAGGGGGTGGAACTCAATGGTAGAGCACATATTTTGCATTCCAAGTCATAGGTTTGATCCCCAGCATCTCCAGGATAAGACCCTTGTCCCAAACCCTGGAGAACCACTGCCAGCCACTGGAGAGCAATGGTGGGGGAACCTCAGCCTAGGGGCCAAATTATTCTTAAATGTGGCCCTCCAAGCATCTCTGCCTAGCCCTCAGGACCCCCCCCCTCCTCCCACAGGCCACCCCTCTCAGCAGCCTGTCTATGCACCCTCCTCGAATGCTTCTGCCTGACTGGGATGTGTCCCTGAACTGTAACAGAATCGTAGGGTTGGAAGGGGTCCCGAGGGTCATCTAGTCCAACCCCCTGCAATGCAGGAATCTCAACTATAGCATCCATGGCAGAGAGCCATCTGGCTTGGTGGAGATCTGCGCTTGTGTAGAACCGTCGAATTCAGGCTGCCTCAACCTTGGCCCTCCAGATGTTTCTGGCCTACAACTCCCATGACCCCTAGCTAGCAGGACCAGTGGTCAGGGATGATGGGAATTGTAGTTCCAAAACATCTGGAGGGCTGAGGTTGAGGAAGCCTGGTCTAATTTTTGCATGGATGAGATGTGGCCTGCTGTACAAACGGTGGCCTTTGTTGATCCACCCAATTCCCCCCCCCCTGGCTCCCTCCACCACTGGCAAGCAGCCCTATGAAGATTGCCTAGGAGGGAATGTACCCCATAGGCTGTAAGTAATAATAATTTATTATTTATACTCCGCCCATCTGGCTGGGTTTCCCCAGCCACTCTGGGCGGCTTCCAACAGAATATTAAAATAAAATAACCTATTAAACATTAAAAGCTTCCCTAAACAGGGCTGCCTTCAGTGTCTTCTAAAAGTCTGGTAGTTGTTGTTCTCTTTGACATCTGGTGGGAGGGTGTTCCACAGAGCGGGCGCCACTACCGAGAAGGCCCTCTGCCTGGTCCCCTGTAACTTGGCTTCTCACAGTGAGGGAACCGCCAGAAGGCCCTCGGCGCTGGACCTCAGTGTCTGGGCTGAACAATGGGGGTGGAGACGCTCCTTCAGGTATACTGGACCGAGGCCGTTTAGTGCTTTAAAGGTCAGCACCAACACTTTGAATTGTGCTCGGAAACCGAATTGTGCCCCCCCGTCTGCCCTTGGCATAGGCTAGTAGTCTTCAGCCTTTGCAGAGACAGTATTCCCCTTAACCCAGAGATGGGAGGTCCCATCTGTTGGTCCAAGGCCAACCAGTTGAAGTCCAACGGCGCACACCAGAGTTTCTCAGCCTTGGGTCACAAGACGTCATAGAATTGTAGGGACCCTGAGGGTCATCTAGTTCAACCCCCGGCCGTGCAGGAATTGGATTACAACTCCCATCATCCCTGACCACTGGGGTCCTACTAGCTAGGGATGATGGGATTTGTAGTCCAAGAACATCCAAGGGCTCAAGGCTGAGACGGGCTGGTACAGGCAGCTCTGAACAAGACGAGCCAATGGCAGGACTCAAGGTAAGGCGGCCAGCGGCCGACACAGGAGGAATGAGGAGTACAGGATGATGCACACATGTGTCTCTAAGGTATTCAAAAGCAGTACTGCCACCAACTGGGACAGGAGAGAGCAGCCATTGTTGCTAGTAGCCACTGCCTAGGTTATCTCTCAGCCAGGTGAAAATAACTAGGCCTCAAAGGGATGCCTTATTCATTATCTTCCTCTGGTCTGGCGGCTTTTGGAAGATCTCGTTCCTTCCTCATTCCTAAGTTTTATGCTCGATAGCAGTAAGTATTATTCCTGCACCATTTCCCACCTCTCTTATGCCCTCCCCTGTTTTTGTGCATTTCTACTCCATCTCCCAACAGCCCCAGCCAGCAGAGTAAAAATCTTGCGGGCTCCCTCCTTGCCGTTCTTCAGGGAGTTGAAAAGCTTTTTCTTCCAACCAGTTTGGGGGAACAGACTGATCTTAACAAACGGAATTGCGCCATGCTGTTTTTCTGAAATTATCTGTATGTTTTTAATAGATTACATATAGTTTTAATTCTAGCCACATATGACTGTGTTTTTAGCTGCTCTTATTTTTATCTGTAAGCTGCCTGGAGTCCCTATGGAGGGGGGAGAGGCAGGGTATAAACAAATATATAATAATAATAATAATAATAATAATAATAATAATAATAATAATAATCTGGAGGGCACCACATTGACGTCCCTTGCTCTGAGTTATAGAACTGTAGACCATACCGCAAATGTGCAGGGGTCATATATACCCCACCCAAATCCTCCACCCCCCACTATAAGATAAACCTCCATTCGGGCTGCAAAACTAGCAGCATCATGGACAGAAGGACAGCGCTGTTGGGCTCTACCCCAGCTACTTGTTACAGGACCTATGGCAGCCACAACACGCCGCTTCGTTCCAGATCCACGTGGCCACCCGTTATAACAGCAGGCGCGCGCCTTGCAGCCTGTATCGCGCGATGCTCTTGCGCTCCAGCGCGCGCAGGATCCCGATCCTGGCCTGGGCAAGTCGGGCAGGATGCGGCCCGGCCTGGGCTCTCAGCGGAAAGCGTTTTCCACGCCTGCCTCACCCGATTCTGCTAAGAAAAGGCAGGGGGTGTGCGCATTTCGCTGCCCCCCCGCCTAGGCACGTGATGCCTTTGCGCTCCTTCATTTTTTGGGGGGGCTCTTCCCTCTTGCAAAAAGGGATGAGCAGCCTCCCACAGCGGATGCTCCCCGTTTTGAACGCGCGCATCCCACCCCAAGTTGGCAGGGCCATTTCAAGCACCCAGGGAGGTTCTGCTGTTGCAAAAAATAAAAATTTAACTGCTTCCTTCACCCTCCCGCTCTTTGGCAGAGCACATGCGAAGGCACGAGGAAAGGGGGATGGGGAGGCGCCGCGATGCGCAACAAGTTTTCTTTTCCTCCCCCGCGTCTTCCGCGATGGTTGCCTCTGTGGCCCGGCCTCCCTTCCTCCTCCTCCGCTGAGCCAAGGCCGGCCCGAAATCCTCTACCAGGAAGAATTAGAAATGCAATTCGCAAACCTTTAAAATGCAACAAGCCTGTCCCGGGGAATCAAAAGGAAAAGGCGGAGCGGGAGGTGGGTAGATTGCGCCTCTAACCACTAGGCCACCGCTCCTCTGGGCGGAAAGAAAAGGCAGGGCAGGATCGTCCACCCGGAGCCTCTTTCCAACGCAAAGGAAAAAAACTACTCGCTTTTTACTTTGCATCAATCATTTTTGCTTTTTGTAAGTCCTTGATGCGTTTTGGGGAGAAAGGGCTATATATATATTTGCAACCGCATTGACCTTTAGAAATAAGGGAGGGGGACACACGATGCAAAGGGGAGGAAAAGATGGGGAGGGGGAGATGCCTCAAGACCCCGGAGGGCAAGAGATCGACCTCCAACCCCCCTCTTTCTCACATGCATACACGGACACGCGAGCGCCAGGCCACGATGCGCAGGAGACATCTCCCCTAACCGATCCCTCCCCACCCATTTGAAGCGCGTGAGTCCATCTTCCATTGCCAAAGGCTTTTTGGGGGTGGGGGATGGGGAGATGGAGGGCCACCCCTCCCCCCCCCAAAAAAAAACAGAGGATCGGTGCGTTTGCTATGTGATACCCACCTCCGGGGTTTGTTTGTGCGCCTAGGACCGGCTTAGCAGCAGCAAGAAGACGAGGAGCGCAGCTGAGGCACAGCCTGGATGGAGGAGGGGAAAGAAGACAATGTCAGCCGGGCAAGGGGAAGGAGGCGGATCCGGAGCCGCTCCGCGTCGCTTTCCTCGGGTTACGCTTTTGTGATTGGAAACCAGAGCCCCGCCCGCCCCCTCGGCTCGCGCAATCCTCTTCAAGGACGGCGCGCCAAGGGTGAAGCTGGTGCGCGCAGCCTCGGTCCTTCTCCTCCTTCCTCCAAATTCCTTCCTTTCTTCCACCTGCCTCCCCAAAAAAGAGAGAAGCGACCACGTGGGTGCTTGCACCCAGGAGGACGGGGCGGTCATCGGGCCTCTGCTCACGCCATCAGCACTAACCCCCCCCCCACCAGATCATACAATGCAGCTTTGTTGTTCTGGCTCATTTTTATTTATTTATTCCGGCCTTTTCTCACCGGCAAAGCCAGAAGCGGGCTGCAAGATCTCCGCCTGCGGCTGTTGCAGACAAACATTTTGTGTGTGCCTTAAGACGCCTTAATTTATGGCGTCGGTTTTTCGCAGGCTGCGTCTCATGAACTCGCCTGCGCCATATAGCTGCAGCAATATTGTACATGTACAGTACTGCTTTAGCAGTGGGGAATCATGGGAAATGTAGTTTCCTAAGGGCGCAGACATCCCAGATCTACAGTTCCCACATGGAGCGCCATAATAAGGCTGCGGGCTTTAGAGATGCTACAGGACTCCCACTTCACGTCGCTTTTGCAGAAACAGACTAAAAATACAGCTAGCCCCTCTGGAGGTAGGAACTAGGAAGAGTCTTGTGGCAGTTTAAAATACTATTTAGCAGCTTTTTGCTATAGCTTGAGTTTTGAAGGATACAGGAACTTTCGTGGCAATAAATCTTTAAGATGCCACAAGAGTCTTCCATTTGTGCTACAACGGGCTTATTTATTCAGTGTGAGCACCTTGAATTGAGTCCAGGAACAAACGGGTTATACGAGTTCTAAATTAAATGCTAGCCGCTAATCTGGCTGCAGCATTTTGCACCAGTTGAAGTTTTCAAGTTGTTTACAAGGGGAGCACCACACAGAGTGTAGTGCGGTAATCCAAACTAAAAGTCCACGCTGATCAGCTGATTGGCGGTAACTATTAACCACCGCTTGGATCAGCTTGGGCCTTCCCTTTGCAGCTTGGCTGGAACGCAAGGCGTGCTGTAAAGGAAAACGGGCTACCTGAAGCCAAGGTGATGCCAGGTGACTGACAGGTGGGCATGGGGTGGGGCAGAGGAACCCAGGATCCAACCAACTGGCTGGAAAAAGTTACCAGTCCCTGCTGTACATGCCTGTTTCCACATGCCCCTCTGCAACCTTCCAGATCTAGGGCCTTTTTTGGGAAAGTTGGCCTTTTTAACATCTGTGCAACAGACCGAAATCAACAGGTGTCTTGACATCAAAGCAAGTCAGAGAAAAAGGTTGCACCTATGAAAGTTAGTTGTTTGAGACTGAAGTTGGGACTTTTAATATGCGTGGGAGCTCTTCCACTGAATCATGTGCCACCAAACTGGTACTCTGCACATCTTCTGTTGCAGTCCCCATCCCCCACTTCTTATATGCCAATATTTCATGCAGTAAGAAAACCGAGACGATATGCAGAGGGACAACTTGTGCAAGTTTCTCCCCCAAGCTTGGCTGATCCCACCCAGCTGCCCAGCTCCTTGGCAGCTACAGTACAGGGAATAAATATCCTGTTACCCAGAGGAGCCGCATTGCTAATTATCCCAAATGTCCTTCAAATTAGAATCCTGGCACCAGCCATCAGGATGCAGGGAATTCTTCGAGAGAATAAACACCACTGCAGGAACCCCAGCGGGCACAAATTTCGCACTGCAAAAGTAGTTCATGTTCCAGTTTGGCTGGAGTCTGTGCTCACAGCAGCAAAACTCGGAGCAGGTATGGCACATCTACGTAGGCAATCGATTTGGGAGTAGCTCCAAAGGCTTTCAACCATTTTGGGTGGGTTTTCCTTTGTTTTTAATCCTTTTTTATACTGTTCTTAAGAATGCTGTCATGAGAGGTTGAGTAGGCAGAGCTTGATTCTGAAAAAGTTAAGATTCCCGAATTTGGGAGACCCCTATCATTTTCTCTGTGCCTCGCTTCCAGGTGTGTGGGTGACATCTGGCAGATGTTCAGTGCTGCGGCAGGAGCACTCTGCACACGCCCAGATGTCCTCTCATTTATTGCACTTCCTTGTGTATTTTTAAATTTTTATTAATATGAACACACAGAAAAGATAGCAAAAGTGATGTGTAACAGATTAAAAATGCTTATAGAACTAGAAAAAAACAAAACACAGGTTCAGTGGGAAGGAAAACCCAGAAAACAACTGAGAATACAATACCGCATTCAACTGGAAATATATATTCCGCATGCTTAAGACAGCTGGTTAGGTGGAGATAACTTCAAGGCCAACAGGACCTGCAAGAGCTTTTGACCTTTTGTTTTACTTACACCACTTATGTGCTCTGCAGAGTCCTTAGCATGGTGGTCAGTCCAGCCCTGGTGTGTGCTGCAAGCAGAGAGCAAGAATCAGTACGGTGCCTTGAAGCAAGATGCATGCAGATGACTCAAGCAAGAATTACCGGGGAAGGCAGTGCCGAGTCATTCAGCAGTCTGACTGTAAGGGGGGAAATTCCTTCCTGGTGACAAACAAGGTGATGAACCAGATTCTGAGCAAAATCCAAACCCATGCTCTGCATCACCCATGGGAAATCTGGGGGTGTGCAAAGCTTGGTGACCCCACTTATGGTGGGATTCCTAGCAGTGCTACACTGCTATCAACCAATTCTGCTAGCCAGGTTTCACTTGGATATTGGTCCAAATTAGGAGAAAACAAGCCAAGCTGAATGCTTTTTATGAATAATCCTAGAAGTGGCCTTAGCAATATAGTCTGTCTAGTTCAGTATCTTGTTTTAGACTACTACTGCTGCTACTACTACTAATAATATTTTTAGTATATAATAATAATAATTTTTATTTATACCCTGCCCTCCCCAGCCAAGACCGGGCTCAGGGCGGCTAACAACCAATAATAAAAACAAGTTGATTATAGTCAAAACAAAAAAAAAAATTTCTTTCCAGTAGCACCTTAAAGACCAACTAAGTTAGTTCTTGGTATGAGCTTTCGTGTGCATGCACACTTCTTCAGATACACTGAAACAGAAGTTGCCAGATCCTTCTATATATTTCTATATTTTTCCTGTAAGACCTACTGCAGTCGTTAAGAGTCGTCAACAGGCTCATCACAGCTATCTGCCAATCACCCATTCCCACCACCCTTCTGAGTAATACCCCTCCCCACCTTCTCACTATATAGAAGGATCTGGCAACTTCTGTTTCAGTGTATCTGAAGAAGTGTGCATGCACACGAAAGCTCATACCAAGAACTAACTTAGTTGGTCTTTAAGGTGCTACTGGAAAGAAAAAAATTTTTTTGTTTTGACTATGGCAGACCAACACGGCTACCTATCTGTAAGTTGATTATAATACAACTTAAAAAACAAGATTAAAATACAACATTAAAACATTAAAATGCAGCCTCTTCACAGGAGGAGAAAGGAAAAAAGAAAGAGGGGGAGGGAATCAAATTGATTCTAAGCCAAAGGTCAGGCGGAACAGCTCTGTCTTACAGGACCTGCGGAAAGAAATCAGATCCCACAGGGCCCTGGTCTCATTAGACAGAGCGTTCCACCAGGCCGGAGCCAGTGTTAAAAAGGCCCTGGCTCTGGTTGAGGCTAATCTAACTTCCTTAGGGCCCGGGACCTCTAGGGTGTTGCTATTTATGGACCTTAAGGTCCTTCGTGGGGCATAGCAGGACGATGCCACCCATCTGATGGGGTTGGGGTTGCCCCAGCCACACAACTAATTATTAACAACACAATAAAACATCAAACATTAACAACTTCCCTATACAGGGCTGCCTTCAAATGTCTTATAAAAGTCAAATAGTTGTTTATCTCCTTGACATCTAATAGGAGGGCATTCCACAGGGCGGGCAACACTGCCGAGAAGGCCCTCTGCCTTGTTCCCTGTAACCTCACTTCTCACTGTGAGGGAACTGGCAGAAGACCCTCGGAGCTGGACCTCAGTGTCTGGGCGGAACAATAGGGGTGGTAATGCTCTTTCAGGTATACTGGACCGTTTAGAACTTTAAAGGTCAGCACCAACACTTTGAATTGTGCTCGGAAACTTGTCGTTGTTTAGTGTTTAGTCGTGTCCGACTCTTTGTGACGCCATGGACCAGAGCACGCCAGGCACTCCTGTCTTCCACTGCCTCCTGCAGTTTGGTCAAACTCATGCTGGTAGCTTCGCGAACACTATCCAATCATCTGTCACCCCCTTCTCCTTGTGCCCTCAATCTTTCCCAACATCAGGGTCTTTTCCAGGGAGTCTTCTCTTCTCATGAGGTGGCCAAAGTATTGGAGCCTCAGCTTCATGATCTGTCCATCCAGTGAGCACTCAGGGCTGATTTCCTTCAGAATGGATCGGTTTGATCTTCTTGCAGTCCATGGGACTCTCAAGAGTCTCCTCCAGCACCATAATTCAAAAGCATCAATTCTTCGGCGATCAGCCATCTTTATGGTCCAACTCTCACTTCCATACATCACTACTGGGAAAACCATAGCTTTAACTAAACTGTTCTACCCCTTCATGGATCACTGCCTTGCCGTGGCAAAGGGGCTTATATAACTGAGAGAAGCTATGAGCTATGCCGTGCAGGGCCACCCAAGATGGACAGGTCATAGTGGAGAGTTTTGACCAAACGTGATCCACCTGGAGCAGGAACCGGCAAGCCACTCCAGTATCCCTGCCAAGAAAACTCCGTGGACAAAGACAACCGGCTCGGAAACGTACTGGGAGCTAATGTAGCTCCTTTGGGACCAGTGTTATATGTTCCTGGCAGCCATTCCCAGTCTAGCTGCCACATTCTGAATTAAAGTCCAGGCTCTCGTCCATCATTCTGTTCTCTCAGTGGCCAATCAGATGCCTTTGGGAAGCCCACCAGCAGAAAAAAGGAACACAAAGGCCACTAGCAGAAGCCCATCAACCCACGCTAACATGGTCCATTTATCCCATACAGACAACCTTCCAAATGTTGTTGAACAGTAACTTCTATCAGCCCCAGCCAGCAACATCTGAGGGTCTCCTAACTCCAGTTCAGTTGTTTGGGCTAGTTTATGGAGTACAACAAACCTACCTCTTTTTTCTTTTCTTCCTCTCTCTCTCTGTCCCTCCCCCCCTGCTCCCCTTTCTCCTGTGTCCTGAACTGGACTTTTCATTATTTATGTGCCAGATGCTTTGTGATGCATGTGAGGCAAGGACAGCCATCACAATAGCATCACAATAGCAGCTTCCCAGGGTAACTGTGGTTAGGGCTGGGCACCTATGGGAAATTGTAAACCAAAGTGCAGGGGAGCCTAGAGTGAACAGGAATGGACGGTAAAGAACATTAAAGGTGCAGAGGTTCTCTCTGGGTGGAAAGTGACACACTCTCACGAGAAATAGGGCATGACAAGACAACAAATAGGCATTGAACTCCAACTCCAGCCACCTGATAGCCAGTTCTGACCTCGAGATTAGACCATCTTTTTAGCCCACCTGGTCTTGCCTGTAGTCCATGCTCTTGACACAAAGTCCTTGATAAGCTCTATCAGAAGGAGAAGAGAAGAAGCAAAAAACCAACACATATTATAAAAAGAAAGGAAGTAGCCACAATTAGTATTACATCCAATCTTTAATGACTCCAAGGAACATACAGTGGTACCTCGGGTTAAGGAATTAATTCGTTCCGGAGGTCCGTTCTTAACCTGAAACTGTTCTTAACCTGAAGCACCACTTTAGCTAATGGTGCCTCCCGCTGCTGCTGCGCCGCCGCCGCACGATTTCTGTTCTCAACCTGAAGCAAAGATCTTAACCCGAGGTACTATTTCTGGGTTAGTGGAGTCTGTAACCTGAAATGTATGTAACCTGAAGCGTATGTAACCTGAGGTACCACTGTATCTTCAAATTTCTCCTACCAAAATGAAGTAAAATATAGCCCACTTTTCACAAATTTGTTCTCTTGCATCGTCGTTTATCACAAGCACAGCGTGTTAACGTATCATCACCTTGTCATCTCATATTGTGACAGAAGATGGGGACTCCCCCCCCCCCTCAATATTTTGAGGTCAATGTTTGAGATGCTATTAGGAGATTGGGGACGATTTCCACATGCTTCCAAATAATTCAAAGTGTGTTGGTTGGGTTTCTCAGAATCTCATTCCCAGTAATTTGCTTGACTTCTTGTTCCAAGACTTGTTGCTAAAAACGCTGGTGCTTTCTACATCCCAAAAAGAAGTAGCTGTTTCAGTCTCCCATTTTGCCCCAGCCTCCGCCTGCGATGCTGTGTATTTACTCTTTGTTCAGTGTGTATAAAGGTCGCGCGGTGCCCCAGATAACCGTCACCAGATGATGTTGTACGACGTCAATTAAGCAAACATTGCAAATGTGAAAAAGAACAGGTTGATCGCTGAAATTTGGAACAGCAGGTTCAACAGGGGAGACTAAATGGAGGGATGCCTTTAATTGCAAAATAACTTGTCAGGCAGTGGATATTGAGGACCAGAGGTTTCCTGCTTTTAGATGGGCTACCTTCCCAGGTTGATGAGCCCCAAATACCCCTCATTTCCCTCTACAGCACGTTCAGAAACTGCCTTCTTGATTGTTGGACAGATGAGAGCTGAGTGCAGGGTTGGGAACATCTTCCTGAGACAGAAGGATGCCAAAACTGCCTCTGACAGTGGGAGCAGAACATAGATCTTGTGACTGATAGTCTCATCCTCTGTGAATTTGTCTGGTCCTCTTTTAAAGCAATCGAAGTTGGTGGCCATCCCTGTTTAAATATGTGCGGCACATTCCAACACTCCATGATGTTTGGGGGGGGGGGAAGGCATCTGCTAAGGGAAAGTGTGCATAAAAATGAATACATTAGTGAAAACAACACACAAAATGCAATATATTAGGGGAAATCGGTTTGCAAAAAAATGTGTACAGCCATCAAACTCCATACCAAAAAAAATGTGTTTACAAGAGAAATTCACTCTAAAATGCTGGTGAAATCTGCAGAGGATTTTTTTTTTTTTAATGACAAATACTAGCAGAAATGTGGAGAACTGGATTTAAGACTGGGAAAGTGATAACTGCAGCAGACAGATCTGTCCATCCCTAGAAAGGGACAGAAAGCAAATCTAGGTTAAAAGTCATGTAGGTTATTCTCCGCAAACTGTTTCCCCAATAGCAGCGAATGAGTGGCAGAGGGCAATATGCTTTCTGCAGCTACTGACCTGGCCCAGTTTCGAAACGCTCACCTTGACATCACATCAGCACCACCAGAACCTTTCACCTCCCTGCCTCCACCATGTCCTTTGTTGTTGTTGTTCAAATAATATGGAAAAACAGAAATCGGTCCGGCAGATCATTTACAAAAGGAACGAGACATTTCCAAAACAAGCTGATGGGCAAACATGAAGCCCCACTGAGTGCAATGAGGCTTGGTCCCAAGAAAACAAAAACTTAAAGGGAGATAAACCAGGGTAGTCAAGAAGTAAAGGTAAAGGGACCCCTGACCATTAGGTCCAGTCGTGACCGACTCTGGGGTTGCGGCGCTCATCTCGCTTTACTGGCTGAGGGAGCCGGCATACAGCTTCTGGGTCATGTGGCCAGCATGACTAAGCCGCTTCTGGCGAACCAGGGCAGCGCACGGAAATGCTGTTTACCTTCCTGCTGGAGTGGTACCTATTTATCTACTTGCACATTGACGTGCTTTCGAACTGCTAGGTTGGCAGGAGCTGGGACTGAGCAACAGGAGCTCACCCCGTCGCGGGGATTCGAACCGCCAACCTTCTGATTGGCAAGTCCTAGGCTCTGTGGTTTAACCCAAAGCGGCACCCGCGTCCCTAGTCAAGAAGTAAACCCTACACAGATCCAGAGTGGAGTCCTAAGATGGTTGAATGGCTCCTTGTACGCCTCCTACCGGCAACTTCTGCAGCCAAGCTGGTGCCAAACGTCTTGCTCTGCTTTCCTTTGGACCACATGAGTAAGTCCAAGAAGGGGGTCTTGTCGGCTGGGCAGTCCAGGACCTCCGCACACAGATTGCAGAGCCAGTTGTTGCGGGAGTGCTGCTGCATTGAGGTCCTGCTTGCAGGCTTTCCACAAACATCTTGAGAACCAGAGGTTGGATGAGATTGGCTGTGGCCCCGATCCAGCAGGTCCTTCTTACGTTCTTAAGCTCTTCCAGCTTCTGAACTGCATAAGGTGCCCTAAGTGAATTCACCTTTTTTGTTGCTCCAGCTCAACTACCTAGAAAGCTATGAGTTTGGGCTATAATCTGGGGGGAGTCTATGGGTGAGGCTTGAGGGTATAATAATAATAATAATAATAATAATAATAATAATAATAATAATAATAATAATAATTTATTTATACCCCGCCCATCTGGCTGTGTTTCCCCAGCCACTCTGGGCGGCTTCCAACAGAACACTAAAATACAATAACCTATTAAGCATTAAAAGCTTCCCTAAACAGGGCTGCCTTCAGATGTCTTCTAAAAATCTGGTAGTTGTTTTTCTCTTTGACATCTGGTGGGAGGGCGTTCCACAGGGCAGGTGCCACTACCGAGAAGGCCCTCTGCCTGGTTCCCTGTAACCTCACTTCTCGCAGTGAGGGAACTGGCAGAAGGCCCTCGGATCTGGACCTCACTGTCTGGGCTGAACGATGGGGGTGGAGATGCTCCTTCAGGTATTCTGGGCCGAGGCCGTTTAGGGCTTTAAAGGTCAGCACCAACACTTTGAATTGTGCTCAGAAACGTACTGGGAGCCAGTGTAGGTCTTTCTACAATCTCCTATTGTCTCCTCCATAAATTTTTAGAACCTGGCCTGGTTTCTCTCTGACCTTGCCTCCTTTCCACATCTCGACCTCCACACTGCCATCATGCGCAGCTTCAAGCAACCGGCACAAGCCACCTCCTGCCTCATGACAGCATCTGCCCTTGTTTTCCTGTACGCACATTTTAGGTACTTAACATTCCTGTGACCAGCGATACAGAAATGCTGCTATAAATATTGCCGGAGGAATGCGACCTTGGCCGTTGAGGCTTTGGCTCACACAATACCCTTCAGAAACCGTTGTAGGGCATCCCATAACCGTGCTCTTCCATGCCGGCCGTCAACCAGGGTGGAGACATCCTGCTTTGCTCTATAACTCACAAATTCAATAAAATATATTTTATGGGCACCAAAGGAAATATTAAAATGCATGTATGTAGTCTTAGCCTACGGATGTAGTCTTAGCCTGATGAATTTTGGGAGGGTCTTTTTTTTAAGAGAAGGGAATGGGGAGGGTGCTTAACCCTTTCCCTGCTAGCCTGTTTACTCCTGAAACTTTCCACACTCCCCCTGAATATCTACCAATAATAATAATAGTAGTAGTAGTAATAGTAATAAAAAATTATTACAGCGGTACCTCGGGTTACAAACGCTTCAGGTTCCAGACGCTTCAGGTTTCAGACTCCACTAACCCAGAAATAGTACCTCTGGTTAAGAACTTTGCTTCAGGATGAGAACAGAAATCGTGCGGCGGCAGTAGGAGGCCCCATTAGCTAAAGTGATGCCTCAGGTTAAGAACAGTTTCAGGTTAAGAACAGACCTCTGGAACGAATTAAGGTCTTAACCAGAGGTACCACTGTATTTATACCCCGCCCATCTGGCCAGCCACTCTGGGCAGCTCCCAACAGAATATTAAAAACACGATAAAAGATCAAACATTAAAAACTTCCCTAAACAGGGCTGCCTTCAGATGTCTTCTAAAAGTCAGATAGTTGTTCATTTCCTTGACAGCTGATGGGAGGGCATTCGACAGGGCGGGTGCCACCACCGAGAAGGCCCTCTGCCTAGTTCCCTGTAATCTCACTTCTCACAGGGAGGGAACCGCCAGAAGGCGCTCAGAGTTTGACCTCACGATCTACTTTTGTGTCATTTCTTCCCCCCTCCACTTTACCATGCAGATTAATGCTTCTCACACCTGTTGTTAAATGCATAAGAACTCTGATCAGGAAATCTAGCAACCATTCAAAACTCAGCCTGAACATTAGTAAGTGCTCTAAGGTCACCAGGGAAAATTCACATCCCAGTCATTAGGCAACTTAAGCTTCATTTACAAAAGTAGCAGAAGTCATGCGGAAAAATGCTTTCGGTGTACCAAAGCTGGAAAATTTTAAGGTTTGACTTTTAATAAGTGTTGCGAAAACCCCTCATTTTCCAGACGAGTTTCATATGGACCATGTGTTTGTTCTTTCCTTTTTTTTCTGGTTTCAGAGCAATCTGAATTTTGCCTTTTAACCACAAAAAACAGAGACAGAGTGTGTGTGATGTAAGAAAACTTGCATATCATGCAGTCACAGCCCTGTTTATGCAGAACTAAGTCCCTGTGCTTGGTGGACAGAAAGCATGAAGAAGCTGTTCACCCAGGGTACATCAGAATCCATGTTCGGGATCCGTAGGAGAGGGATTGAAAATAAAACTGCCAATATCACAATGCTGTTATATAAATCTGTGGCGCAGCTGTGTACAGTTCTGGCTGCCTCACTTGGAAAAGCGTCTTGCAGAGCTAAAAACCGTTCAGAAAAGGGCAAGCAAAATGATCAAGGGGTTGAGCAACTCCCTTGTGAAGAAACTGAAATATACTCAGAGTCGAGAGTGGATTTCATGCTCTTTATTCAGCTCATAGTGGTGAGGAGGAATGGAAGTTCCCCCAGAATGTCTGCTTTATATACATTATTTACACAATGGACCGCACGTGATTGGCTAATTCCGGGATTCTCCTGTAGGCCAATCAGGTTGCAGATTCCCTTCCACCTGGAGCTGGATTGGGTGGCTTCTGTGGACCAATCAGGCTGCTGCATTCTGAATCCTATTGTTCAGCTCAGTACATAACAGAAACCTTACATCATTTGGGGATTTTTAGTCTGGAGAAAAGGTAAGTAAGAGGAGACATATTAGAGGTATATAAAATTGTGTATGGAGAAAGTGAAAGCACACCCCCCCTTTAATAACAGAATCTGGGAGCTACACAGCTGCAAATAAAATGTTTCAAGTGACACAGATGTGACACTAGATGGCGATGGTGAGCTATGGCAAATTCGATATATTTTCCAAAACTTTTTCCAAAAAAGCGTTTTCACATTGTGTGTGTGTGTGTGTTCTAGATTTCACCTAGGTCTTCCAAGGTAGCTGGTTGTTGGAAAAATCAGGACAGGACTTCCGCCCGTTTCACACTTCCATGTCATCATCATCTCTTCTTATTTTTTTGGGGGGGGGGCAGCATTGGATGGGGAGAACAGATTGCTGATTGTGCTATTTATTAAATTTACTCCCACAAGGTGTAGTAACGGCCACCAACTTTCATTGATTTTGAAAGAGGTTTAGACAAATTTATGGGAAATGTAAATCCACTAATTTATGCGTGAGCCATGTGATGGTTGTGGAACAATATATAATCCCCCACCAAAAATTAAGGACTTTTAAGGTCCACTGATTTCCATTGGCTAATTGAGCAGATGCTTAAGGCTAAATCATAATGCCACTTTCTAGGGAGTACAGTGGTACCTTGGGTTAAGTACTTAATTCGTTCCGGAGGTGCGTTCTTAACCTGAAACTGTTCTTAACCTGAAGCACCACTTTAGCTAACGGGGCCTCCTGCTGCCGCCGCGCCGCTGGAGCACGATTTCTGTTCTCATCTCTCATCTTTCTGTTCTGACTCTCCCAGCTTCAGCAAAAGGAACCCAAAGCCTGCAGAGTGCAGCTGGAACTCGCGCTGCGCTCCGAAGGCTTCAGGGATCTTTGAGGCTGGCGGTGGGGGAAAGCAGTGCTTCCCCCCACCGCCAGCCCCACAAGCTTGGGGGCAGCGGGAAGGCTGCACGCAGCCTTTGCACAGCTCCCCGACCTGCTCTTTGGGGCTGGCAGTGGGGGAAAGCAGCGCTTCCTCCCGCCAGCCCCAAAGAGCAGGTCAAAAGGAACCTGCAGCCTCCGGAGCACAGCGGGAACTCCCGCCGTGCTCCGGAGGCTTCAGGTTGCCTTCACTGAAGGCGACTGAACGCACCTTGTTTTAGAGGGGGAGAACAAGAAGAAGAAAAATCTCCCCCTCTCTGCACAGCGCCCCTTCAGCGAAGCGGCAGGAGAAATGGAAGGGGCTCTGTTTCTCCCCCTGCTTCGCTGACGGGATGCTGCGCAGAGAGGGAGAGTTTTCCCCTTGTTCTCCCCCTCTAAAACTAGGTGCGTCATATGGTCGGGTACGTCCTATAGGGCGAAAAATACAGCACCTGGGATTAGGGATGGGCAAATCTGTCATTTTCTCTTTCAATATTTGATTTTTTCCATTCTTGGGTATAGTTCTCCACATTTCCGCATGAAAACACACCAGTATTTATAGTGCAAAATCATCACAATGTACCCATGTTTGTATGCAGTTTTGCCTCACTTGAATATTTTTGTGCAGCAGTTTTCCTTAATATGATCATTTTTGTATGTTGCTTCCACAAATATATGCATTTTAATGCACACTATATGCATTTCTTGCACACTTGCCTGGAGAACTGCAGAATGTCTAGGAGACCCCAGTTAAAGAAAAATCCTCATTCGTGATTTCTGGGTTAACACGGTGGATAATTTGCCTGCGTTCTGCTCTGCTGTTTCGTACATGTCATGAACAGCAAACATGAGTACCGGAATTATGTGACGTCAGGCTGCAGGATTCTGGTTCCTTGCCAACCAGGTTATCTTTAAGTGTGCATGCTGAAGTCACGTGACTAAGTGCTCCCAAGATAACCAGATTTTCCAGCTCTCATTCAGCTCTGAGCTGACTGGACTCCCGCAGGTTTTTTAAAAAAGAAAAAAGTAGAGTCAAGTGTGTAATGGAGCTTGCTTTGGTTGGCATCCGTCTGTCTCAGGAGTCGAGGAAGGAGTGTGGGAAAAGTCAAATTGATGGAAGGTTGCAGTGCCAGCTGTCACTGTAGAGATTGATCCCTGAATCCTGTGTTCCTCGGATGAAGGGTGGTATAGAAATTTGATAAATAGTAGTAGTAGTAATGGGGTTTTCTTGTCAGGGATACTGGAGTGGCTTGCCAGTTCCGGCTCCAGGTGGATCATGTTTGGTCAAAACTCTCCACTATGACCTTGGGTGGCCCTGCACTGCATAGCTCATAGCTTCTCTGAGTTATTCAAGCCCCTTCGCCATGGCAAGGCAGTGATCCATGAAGGGATCACAAATGCAATGACAAACCTAGACAGCATCTTAAAAAGCAGAGACATCACCTTGCCAACAAAGGCCCATATAGTTAAACCTATGGTTTTCCCAGTAGTGATGTATGGAAGTGAGAGCTGGACCATAAAGAAGGCTGATCGCCAAAGAATGGTTGCTTTTGAATTATGGTGCTGGAGGAGACTCTTGAGAGTCCCATGGACCGCAAGAAGATCAAACCGATCCATTCTGAAGGAAATCAGCCCTGAGTTCTCACTGGAAGGATAGATTGTGAAGCTGAGGCTCCAATACTTTGGCCACCTCATGAGAAGAGAAGACTCCCTGGGAAAGACCCTGATGTTGGGAAAGATGGAGGGCACAAGGAGAAGGAGACGACAGAGGACAAGATGGTTGGACAATGTTCTTGAAGCTACCAGCATGAGTTTGACCAAACTGCGGGAGGCAGTGGAAGACAGGAGTGCCTGGCATGCAATGGTCATGGGGTCACGAAGAGTCAGACACGACTAAATGACTAAACAACAACAGTGATGATAATAATAGTAATAAATAACTTCAAGGCTCTCGCTGCTCTCATTTCTGAAGGTTCATCATATTTAAACTGAGCTAGGACCAGACAGATGCTTAACCTGAGGACCATAATCTGTCAAACCGAACACAGGGACACCACGATTTAGAAATTCCTCAGCTTTCAGATACAACTAAGTCCAGTACCATCTTGTGGCTTAACTGTATAATGGCACTATCAACACATGTCCCTAAATCTGGCTTGGGCTGTACCGTTTCATCCCGCAAGTGGTTCTCCCAAGACAGAACGAACCTGCATCCAAAGAGATTTCTCTACGCATTGAAAACCTGCAAGTCAAGCCTTTGGTTAGCGATATAACATTTTTGGAAATTTTTAATCCATGATAAAAACAAAACAAACAGAAAACCTGTTGCATTTTCAGGGCTTGGGGTTGAGACAATAACAAAAAATGGGGTGTGTGAGAGAAAATATGCAATAATTATTATTTTCAGCGCCTTTTAAGGTTTGGAGGTCACTACATTACGTCGAGAGCATAGAACGATTCATGTATACCTCGGTTCAACATTAGGTTGTCATGCTGGGTATATTATAAGTACAACTTACTCAAGTCAATAATTGCAAATTGGATTTTTATTTTTACGAAGTGTCAAGCAGACATAAAGTACTCATTTTTGTGAAGAGAGAGGGAAAAGCAAGACTCAATGAATACTATATGAAATTTAATCAGTCTCATTTCCTGAGCTACCATTTTCTGCTTCTTCATATTTTTCATCATATTTATCACAGACTTCTAAAAACCGGAGGTCTGCCTGGATGCAAACTTCTGTATGTCATAATCCAACATTTTTTCATTTTCCCCCTGATTTTTTGAGGGGGCAAAGGGCTTTGGGAGAAAAAAAGGGGGGGCTTTATTCTCTCAAGCCTTCATGTCTCTAACTTGAGTAGAAGAAGTCTTCACCATGACACCTTGTTTTCAACACAGGCATTTTTAAATTTTACTGTAGCATTAAACATGTGAATCTGCTCCCCCGGCTGAAAGAATGCAAGGCAGGCATGGGATTTAATCTCAGTGAGAACTGGGCCTGAATTCTGAAGCTCTGTGCCATTTCTCTCCTTGATAAATTCTGGGAAATGAAAAATGGTGAATTATTTTCTCCCGCAATAGAGAATTTGGAATCCTTACGTGTACCCATTATGCACAAGCATATGTCAGCTACCCTTGCGTAACAGAAATCAAGTCTGTTATCCTTAAGCTGGCTGCTAAGAAGGTATTATCTGACACTGCCCTGATGGAAAACAAGGGTTGTCATGGCGCTGATCCTTTCAATATTTTGCAAAGCCCTTTTGCCTAATTATATGGGTGCATTTCAGGGCCACGGGAACAAATCCATTAGGCAGCCACTTAAATTCCATGTGAAATTTGCTTCGTTAACATGGCAAGGCAATCAACCCAGCGCATGTGTCTTCTGTTTGGGGTTGTTCCCCCCCCCAAATAAAATTCAGAAACGAGCTAATGGCAACCACCCTTGCCATTTCGACAGGTTCTGAAACAGCCAATTTGTACCTCAGCTGCTATTTTGCCGCCCGGCTTTGCTGATTGCGGCAACTCTGGGAGACTCCAAAAACGAGGCTTTCAGTAAATTAATGGCTAAGTGTATCATTATCTGCAGGCTCAAAAATGGCAGTTTCTTTCAGTTCACATATTGCGTCCTTCCCAACTCTTCCCTGAGCGTCGGCGCAGTTACAAAGACCCTGAGATATTTGATATGAATAAGGAGGGCCCATAACTCATCGTTTGAGCATGTGCAAGAGGTCTGAGGTTCTGGCATCCTCACATCTGAAGATCTCAGGAGATAGGGAAAGCTGTGGATTGGATTCAGATGTTCAGTGCAACCCTGAACATGTCTACTCAGTCTTCTGTTGGATACAGGGAAGCTCACTCCCAGGTAAGTGGGGTCAGGATTGCACCCTAAGGCTAGATCTGGTGAGATGAGCAAGATTAAGATCTAGTGCAGGGGTTGGCAAAGGTTTTGTGGATTGGGCCGGTTCACAGTCCCGCAGACGCCGCGATGGGCTGGAGTGTGTGTGTGCGTGCGCACGCATGCGCAAAGTGTGTTCTCCTTCATGGAGAGCACGGGTTGCAGTGGGGTTAACAAGACACCTCGCTGTTTCCCGGGTGGGTTAGTTTGGATGTCCACTGTTGTGACTGGGCTCCTCTTGTGGTTGGGGAGAATTTGATGTTGCCAATTATTGACAGCATCTTAAAAAGCAGAGACATCACCTTGCCAACAAAGGTCTGTATAGTTAAAGCTATGGTTTTCCCAGTAGTGATGTATGGAAGTGAGAGCTGGACCATAAAGAAGGCTGATCGCCGAAGAATGGATGCTGTTGAATTCTGGTGCTGGAGGAGACTCTTGAGAGTCCCATGGACTGCAAGAAGATCAAACCTCTCCATTCTGAAGGAAATCACCCCTGAGTGCTCCTTGGAAGGACAGATCCTGAAGCTGAGGCTCCAATACTTTGGCCACCTCATGAGAAGAGAAGACTCCCTGGAAAAGACCCTGATGTTGGGGAAGATGGAGGGCACAAGGAGAAGGGGACAACAGAGGACAAGATGGTTGGACAGTGTTCTCGAAGCTACCAGCATGAGTTTGACCAAACTGCGGGAGGCAGTGGAAGACAGGAGTGCCTGGCGTGCAATGGTCCATGGGGTCACGAAGAGTCGGACACGACTAAACGACTGAACAACAACAACAATTATTGATTGACAGCCTTAGGTTATATCTTCTTTGCGTACAGTGTTGAGCTTCCTCTTTTCGCTGCGCGCATTGGATTACCCATTCACCCTTCCTAATTTTAGGGCTTTTGCATTTGACCTTGCTATGCCTGTCATGGGGTTGTCTGCTTTTGGGGCAGGGGCCTGGTAGGAATTTTGTCCATTTGGCTGATTGGCTGGTGCCATTTAGTTTTTTGCCTACTGCGTAGCAAATCGTCACAACTCGTAAGGTTGCAGTTAGGCATTGGTTTTAGAAAACTGGTTGGTGGAGGGGTATGGATTGGCTGTGCCTGCCCTTCCAATGCTGCTGCTGCAAGGGTATTTCGTTAAAGGAATCTAGGGGCTCGCCATGCTTTTGTCCGAACCCCTGTCAAGGGGCTAGGGCCACGCATGAGCCCCTGGGAGCATTTGGGGAGAAGTGAGGGTCTGGCACCCAGCTCCATTTTCTCCCCAAAAATGTTTTCCCTTACTGACTTCGCAGGTTTGCAGATGTCAGTTCTGTCCCTGGGCGGGGCTAGATAGTCACAACCAATGCCTAAGCAACCACTCACATTTTGTATTTTAATAAAGTTGTGGCCAAAATTATGCCAAAAACCTTAAATTCCTGTGTGAAGTGTGAATTGATTTGGGGGTGGCTTGGGGACCTTGACACGCGAACACTATTTCCAGCACTCCTTCCGGCGCGGAGGAGGTGTGTGCAGCTTCCCATCGGCTGCAGGAGCTGCCAATTTCCTAACAAGTGTGATCCATGCCGATAGGTCTACTCTAAGTATGATTAGGGTGCAAGTAGATAAATAGGGACCGCTTACTGGCGGGAAGGTAAACGGCGTTCCGTGTGCTGCGCTGGCTCGCCAGATGCAGCTTTGTCACGCTGGCCACGTGACCTGGAAGTGTCTCCGGACAGCGCTGGCCCCCGGCCTATAGAGTGAGATGGGCGCACAACCCTAGAGTCTGTCAAGACTGGCCCGTACGGGCAGGGGTACCTTTACCTTTACCTAAGTATGATTAAGGCTGCATCCAACACGTTATTTTTTAAAAATACCGTATTTTTTGCTCTATAAGACTCACTTTTTCCCTCCTAAAAGGTAAGGGGAAATGTGTGTGCATCTTATGGAGTGAATGCAGGCTGCGCAGCTATCCCAGAAGCCAGAACAGCAAGAGGGATTGCTGTTTTCACTGCACAGCGATCCCTCTTGCTGTTCTGGCTTCTGAGATTCATAATATTTTTTTTCTTGTTTTCCTCCTCCAAAAACTAGGTGCGTCTTGTGGTCTGGTACATCTTATAGAGTGAAAAATACATATATTTTTAAAAAGTGATGTGAGATCATCCAGGAGCACCTTCTAAAACAACCAGGAGGTTTTTAAAACCAATCTGACACATTGGCTAAACACCATATTTTATTTTATTCAAAAATTATCATCTCAATAATCAGAGTCTTTATTTCTGCTATGTAATTGAACTTTCCTAGTAGGTCAATCGTTTTCAAAATGGTTTCAACAAAGATCAGATAAGCAGGAAGCATGGACCACAATGCATTTAAATGCTCGCTTCTGTTTGAGAAAGCCAATTATTGTCACGTATTTAAAGCCTAAATACTGTAAATAAAAAAATTAAAAAATTGTCCAGTAGCACCTTAGAGACCAACTAAGTTTTTTCTGGGTATAAGCTTTCGTGTGCTTGCACACTTTGGTATCTGAAGAAGTGTGCATGCACACAAAAGCTTATACCAAGAATCAATTTAGTTGGTCTCTAAGGAGCTACTGGACAATTTTTTATTTTACTTATTTATTTCGACTGCGTCAGACCAACACGGCTACCTACCTGAATCTCTAAAGCCTGTTGCTTCCCTGTCCCTAGTCACCATTTTTTTAAAAAAATTAAAAGATGCTCCAATTCATCATTCTAAATAAAGCATGCTCAGGATTTTGCTGCTGTTAATTGGGTCCCTCGCAATGGAAAATTAGGTTGCCATTGTTACATTTACTGTGTGCTGTTAACTCAATAAAAGCTGGCTGCTAATCATAGTTTTTACTATACGTATAGTAAAAGCTATGGTTTTCCCAGTAGTGATGTATGGAAGTGAGAGCTGGACCATAAAGAAGGCTGATCGCCGAAGAATGGATGCCTTTGAAATATGGTGCTGGAGGAGACTCTTGAGAGTCCCATGGACTGCAAGAAGATCAAACCTATCCATTCTGAAGGAAATCAGCCCTGAGTGCTCACTGGAAGGACAGATCCTGAAGCTGAGGCTCCAGTACTTTGGCCACCTCATGAGAAGAGAAGACTCCCTGGAAAAGACCCTGATGTTGGGAAAGATGGAGGGCACAAGGAGAAGGGGACGACAGAGGACAAGATGGTTGGACAGTGTTCTCGAAGCTACCAGCATGAGTTTGACCAAACTGCTGGAGGCAGTGGAAGACAGGAGTGCCTGGCGTGCTCTGGTCCATGGGATCACAAAGAGTCGGACACGACTAAACGACTAAACAACAACAATCATGGTTTATACTCCTTTTACCCTCAACTCTTCTTCACAAGTCTGCCAAATTCTTTCCCTTCTTCCGGCCTGTTGATCCATTTAAAACCATACACACACTTAAGGGGAGAGATAGTGATATGTTCATTTATCTATTTATTTCATTAAATTTATACACCACTTGATTGGTTGGGGAGGGGATCATCAACCTTTACAAAACTTTATGGCTGCCATCAATCTTGATTTTAATTAATTTTTATAATGTTTTTAATGTCGCACTATTTTGGTGTTGTTAGCCGCCCTGAGCCTGGCTTCGGCTGGGGAGGGCGGGATATAAATAAAATTTATTATTAATTTATTATTATCAAAGCGATTTACAAAAGATGGAACAGCAAAATGAAGGAAAATTTACAACCCTACTTTAAGGCATACAAAGGTTAAAATACTGAAGCAGATTAAAATTACAGTAACTTTCTAAGCATCACTTATATGGTTCTGTGCAGGGGGGAAACAGGGTTATTTTGTGTGTTATCGGGGTGATTTAGAGTGGACCAGGGAAAGGCTTAAGCAGTCCCTTGATTCTACTCAAAAGTTGCTTTTAAAAAAGGATAAAGGGGACATTAACACACAACTGAGCATTGTGTTAATCACAAAATTCTGCCTCCCTGTTTTGTTGATCCAACAAAATAGCGCCTGCCTTTCAAAATACCCCATGCGCTGCCTGTGACTCTTGTTCAGGTAAAATGTCATTGTGAAACACATACCAAGCCTCCCTGATGCCCATTCTAATATCGCAGCGACCTGCCGCCATTACAAAGGCACTGTCCATTAGCCTCTTGCATTCGAACTGAAATTTGCGGCTGCATGGACTTTGATGAACTGAATTAGGTGGAACTGTGAAGTGTTGTCTAGATGTTGCTCAAAAGCTAAACGACAGAAAAACAGAGCTGGGGAAGCGCCCTTGCAAAACTCTCTTACGATGAGTTGGCAAAGTTGTTGAAATACAGGCTTCAGCGAAAGCAACGTGAAGCCTCCAGAGAGCGGCGGGAGCGCTCCCACTGCACTTCAGAGGCTTCGTGTTGCGTTCGCTCAAGCCATGGAACCTGCATTCGCTCCATAAGACGCACACACATTTCCCCTTAATTTTTGGAGGGGAAAAAGTGCATCTTACTGACCAAAAAATACAGTATTTTGTTTGCTCTCTCGGGCATTACAGTGGTGCCCCGCAAGACGAATGCCTCGCAAGACGAAAAACTCGCTAGACGAAAGGGTTTTCGGTTTTTTTAGTCATTCCGCAAGATGAATTTCCCTATGGGCTTGCTTCGCAAGATGAAACATCTTGCGAGTTTGTTTCCTTTTTCTTAAAGCTGCTAAGCCATTAATAGCCGCTAAGCCGCTAAGCCGTTAATAGCCGCTAAGCCGCTAATAGCCGTGCTTCGCAAGATGAAAAAACCGCAAGACAAAGAGACTCGCGGAACGGATTAATTTCGTCTTGCGAGGCACCACTGTACAGTTCTCTAGATGGGGGGGTGCATTCGCTGACCTGCTACTTGGAGATACTGTGTGCACGTGGAACAGATTCTGTGTCTCTGTCCCCTTCCCCACTGGCACAACTGGAATGTGTTTTTTAAAACAACAACAACAGCAACATTGCAGCTGCTCATCATTATGCCTGCAGAACATCAGCTTCCATGCTTTACAATGTAGCTTGAGCTTAGTAGCCTTTCCCACCCACCAAGGGGAACCAGCTGGGAGCAGCAGCTGTTGCTAGTATGCATCATTGCGCCAGCCTGTTGCTCAGCCCTGTTCCCCATTGCCACTTCTAGCCTGTGTTTGTTTGCAGAGCTTAGATGTTGAAGAGACGATGGATGAGTTTTCCTACTTCATTATTGTGCAATTACGGCTTCCACCAGAAAGTCATTCATCTCACGTTAACCTTCTGTTTTAGGGCCTGCAAGTGCTCTGCAAACATTTGCTTTTGACGGTCTGCAGTAACTCCTGAGCCGTAGCATTGCTGCCCTAACCCAAAGCGAATGGTGTGCAGAAGTAACGGAAACTAGAATAATTTGCAGGGCAAGGGAGTTAACGGTCATTCAGCCAAGTTATGATGCCAGTTTTCTTGAATGTAGGAAGCTATTGCTATGTACACAGCCAAACCTGTTTGTAGCACAAAAATGTAGTCCCCCCCCCCCCAATCTGCAAAAGTCCCTGCTCATCTTCAACATGCTGCTTTCAAACTAGATTGATTCTAGATCCTGGTGTCTACAAGGCTGGGTGTCGTTACTTGAAAATCTTCCCCTTCATTTGGTAACCTATGCCTTTTCCATTCCTGCAGAGGTCAATGAAGAAGTGCAAGGATCCTCCATTGTTCTTGCACCGCTGTGGTTGACAGACAACAACGTGAGTTGGGACAATGCATGCTGCTGTGATGTCACAGAATGTTTGCCCACAATGATTCTCTGTGGAAGTGAGGGCAGAGAGAGGGAGAGGGAGAAGTGGTTAAGGTTGCCATATTTCAGAAAGTAAAATTCCTGACACACGCAACATTGTTGAGCTTTTGGGGGGGGGGGGGGAAACACTGTTAGAATTCCTGCTCCATGATTGCAGTCATGGGATTGTTGTCTATCGCATGACGGTGCATGTTTTGACTCCACACAGTGGAAAGCGACCCTCCAAATAGTGATTTTTAGCTTTTGGAGCTATTTCTACTGATTTTTCCATTGCATTGCCATACACCTGGGTTTTCCCTGACATTTTGGCAAAATTCCCCCCCCCCCGACGCCATTTTTACACCCAGGACATGTCAGGATTTTTAAAAAAACCAGGACATGTCAGGAATTTTCCTGTTGTTTGGCAAGCCTAACAGTGGCAACTCTTGTCGCATCTACTGAAGCGCTCAGATAAACAACTGGTCTTCCAATTCATCATCAGTTAGAGAAGAAATTGGTTGTTGTTGGGTTTGCTATCATTATTATTATTACTTCCATTGTTTCGCAGCGCACTGAATTTTCCGTGCAATCCATTTACTCCTTATGCAAGCCTAATCAAGCGGCCGCAGGGAAGGAAGTTCAAAAGAACAGCAAAAGGCTCCAAACACATCCCATGTGAATCATCTCAAGCCGTCTTTTGTGTGGAAGAAAACCTGGCAGAACAATGAGTGTGTTCGAGGTTTATAAAGGGCAAAAAAAAAAAAAACATTGACGCATTATTAGGCTTATTATCTCTCACCTATCCTGGCTCTGAGATCTTTCCGGACCTCACACAAACCTTATGCCACCCTGCACATAACTCTTACAATCTGTCCATGCATTTTTAAGTTCAATGGCAGCGAAATGGAGCATCGTCTGCCACCGGCGTCATTCCGAAGACCACGTCAAATGTCACACAACAGGCGCGACTGGCAATTGCGTGCTGCACGTCCGTCAATGAAAATCATGCAAGTGCGAAGTCGAGACACGTATTGCTAAACTAGAGCTGCGCCTGGATATAATTTGTGACAATTTCAATTGTGTGTTTGGCATTTCAGGAGATGCTCCCCTTTAGAATGAGAAATTTCAAGTTTATTTTCCAATATGTTGAATGACACCAACCCCACTTTTAAGAATTACCGTATTTTTTGCTCTATAATACTCACTTTTTCCCTCCTAAAAAGTAAGAGGAAATGTGTGTGCGTCTTATGGAGCGAATGCAGGCTGCGCAGCTATCTCAGAAGCCAGAACAGCAAGAGGGATCGCTGCTTTCACTGCACAGCGATTCCTCCTGCTGTTCTGGCTTCTGAGATTCAGAATATTTCCCCCCCTTGTTTTCCTACTCCAAAAACTAGGTGTGTCTTATGGTCTGGTGCGTCTTATAGAGCGAAAAATACGGTATATCTGAACTAGAGTCCTACATGACTCCAAAACTTAACTTTTGGCATTCCTTCATATTGTTGCCATTTTCAGCTGGGATTTGATCCCAAAGCAGCAAATTCAGGTTGCAGCGTTGTAGCTATATACTCATTGTTGCTCCAAAGTTCAAAGAAACAAAACAAAACAAATCGGTGCAGATTGGTTCAATTCTCCGTCTCAATTCAAAGTGGCACCCAGCTGTAGCTGAACATAGACAAAAAACTGCTTCTTGATCTGCAGAGCCACCATGCAAAATTTGGTTGCAGTAGCTTAAGAGATGCCCCAACGTTTAGCGAACACACACACAACTTTCCAAATTATATAGTGGAACAGGAAGTCTTGTGCAAGAAACCTGCTTCCCGTTTGTGTGTTAAGGAAACTGATGGGGTGCACTGGGAAGTGTGGGATAACACATGACACAACTTCATCTACCCTCCCTGCAAACAAAATCAGAACAAGTATTCATTCAATAGCCAACATCGTCTAATCTCCTTGCAAACAAATTAGGACGGAAACTCAATGAGCAGGCTGTCTAGAAGCATCGTAAAATGATCAGAGGAAGGGATTGCTATGTAATGTCTTAGTAGCACGAATATCAATAAAGAAAAAACAAAAAAAATTCCTTCCAGTAGCACCTTAAAGACCAACTAAGTTAGTTCTTGGTATGAGCTTTCATGTGCATGCACACTTCTTCAGATACACACTTCAGATGTGTGTATCTGAAGAAGTGTGCATGCACACGAAAGCTCATACCAAGAACTAACTTAGTTGGTCTTTAAGGTGCTACTGGAAGGATTTTTTTTTTTGTTTTGACTATGGCAGACCAACACGGCTACCCATCTGTATCAATAAAGAGACTTTGTTTGGTAGGGATATCATGACCTCTGGTGGTGATCATGAGTACTGGCGTTATAAAGTTAGCATGCTTCATTCGGCAAAAGAAATGCCTTCTTGCATACACACACACACACACACACACACACACACACACACACTGTGTGTGTGTGTGTGTATGTGTATGATAAGCCATTTCATAATGTCATGTGGTTCTGATATCTTAGCAGTGTCTCATCATTGCTTCTGCGGCTGCCTATACAGTGGTGCCCCGCAAGACGAATGCCTCGCAAGATGGAAAACCTGCTAGACGAAAGGGTTTTCCATTTGTGATGCGCTTCGCAAGACGAATTTCCCTATGGGCTTGCTTCGCAAGACGAAAACGTCTTGCGAGTCTCGCCATTTCCCCCCCACTTCCCCCCCTTTTTCTAAGCTGCTAAGCCGCTAATAGCCTTTTAGCAGCTAAGCCGCTAAGTCTTTAATAGCCGCTAAACCGCTAATAGCGCTAATCCACTTAGGCGCTAATGGGGTTGCTTCGCAAGACGAAAAAACCACTAGATGAAGAGAATCGCGGAACGGATTCTTTTCGTCTTGCGAGGCACCACTGTATAGTGGAAGGTCAAAAATAAACAGAGAGAAGAATGGTAGAGTTCTCATTAGACACCATTCCATAAATGATTATATGAGAAAATCTGTTTTATTGTAATAGTATGAACAAGTACAAAAACAAAAAGTGAGAGGTGTATAGAAGAGGGGGCATAATAAGAAGAAAAAAGAGAAAAGGTGTCCGGGAGTATGGTCACTAAGTTTATGGCAGACACTCTCCTGAACTCTCCTGAACTCTTTCATTCCATAAACTTATGAAAAGAACCCAGTGTTCTAAGAACTGGTTTTTTTGTTGGTTTCTCTCCTTGACTATGTCAATGTGATACACATTAACACTTGCTATGCCTGTGTTGTTGATATTGTTATTGTTATCTACTATATATTTTGGAAAGTGGTTTGTCTGTTCACTATGCGTTTTGGGCACCTCTTAAGATATTATAACCAAATTTTGCACGATGGTTCCCGATATCAAGAAGCAGTTTTCACCTAGGTTTGGATTCCATTGGTTGACATTTTGAATCAAGATGACATAATAATAATAATAATAATAATAATAATAATAATAATATAATTTATTTTTTGTACCCCACCCATCTGACTGGGTTCCCCAATCTGGGTGGCTTCCAACATACAGTGGTACCTCAGGTTACATACGCTTCAGGTTACAGACTCCGCTAACCCAGAAATAGTGCTTCAGGTTAAGAACTTTGCTTCAGGATGAGAACAGAAATCGTTCTCCGGAGGCGCAGTGGCAGCAGGAGGCCCCATTAGCTAAAGTGGTGCTTCAGGTTAAGAACAGTTTCAGGTTAAGAATGGACCTCCGGAATGAATTAAGTACTTAACCCGAGGTACCAATGTATAAAAAGATAAAGGTACCCCTGCCCGTACGGGCCAGTCTTGACAGACTCGAGGGTTGTGCGCCCATCTCACTCAAGAGGCCGGGGGCCAGCGCTGTCCGGAGACACTTCCGGGTCACGTGGCCATCGTGACATCGCTGCTCTGGCGAGCCAGAGCCACACACGGAAACGCCGTTTACCTTCCTGCTAGTAAGCAGTCCCTATTTATCTACTTGCACCCGGGGGTGCTTTCGAACTGCTAGGTTGGCAGGCGCTGGGACCGAGCAACGGGAGCGCACCCTGCCGCGGGGATTCGAACCGCCGACCTTTCGATCGGCAAGCCCTGGGCGCTGAGGCTTTTACCCACAGCGCCACCCGCGTCCCTACCAATGTATATAAATGTATATATACAATGTATATAAAAACATAATAAAACCTTAAACCTTAAAATGCTTCCCTTATACAGGGCCGCACTGTTTTTATCCGCTGATGTCAAAACTGATTTTGGTTCATTCAGATTCCTGAACAATATTGGGTACAAGGCTGGTAGTAATTATTCTTTGAGGTCTTTTTTAAGAAAATGGGGAGGGATGAGCTCTCTCACAACAGCAGAGGAAAAAGTGACATTGTCAGGGGATGGAATGAGAAGGAACTGCCGCTTTAAAAGATCATTCAACCTCGTAGCATCTTTCTTGATGATGATGTTGATGATAAATTACTTTTGCCCTGCCCATCTGACTGGGTTGCCCCAGCCACTCTGGGCAGCTTGCAGCATAATGAAAACACAGCAAAACACCAAACATCAAAAACTTCTCAATAGAGAGCTGCCTTTAGATGCCTACGCAAAGTTGTGTATTTGTTTATCTGTACGTTTTTCAGGCTTTGAAATAAACACGTTACTTTTCTGTGTGTAAGACGAGGTTTTTATACTGTAAAGTAAGGTCAGAAAATTGGGGGCGTCTTATACACGGGTAGTGGGTAGGGAGGTGACAGATGATTGGTTGCAGCCGTGAGCTGCAGGTTGTCATTGGTGTGTGATTGGTGGCTGCGGCAAAGGCTGTTTCGTATTGGCTGATGCTGTGTTAAATAGGTGTGTGACTGGTTGCTGTGTCAAATGCTGTTTTGTATTTACTGCTGCTGCAATTTGGGTTGTGATTTCCTTCTGCTGTGGGCGACCAGGCAGACGCGTTTTGCTGACGCGAGTGATTGCTAGCAAGCAACGCGCACAATTTTAAGCGTCAGGCTGGTGATTTACTGCATTTCCCCCCCATAAAAACCTCAACAACCTTTGTCACCCCCCCAAAAAAAGTTGTACAACTCTGGGCAATCCTCTATAAAGAAGCTCAACAGGTGGTCTTATACAAGGGTGTGTGTTATACACGGAAAAGTATGGTACAGTGGTACCTCGGGTTAAGTACTTAATTCATTCCGGAGGTCCGTTCTTAACCTGAAACTGTTCTTAACCTGAAGCACCACTTTAGCTAATGGGGCCTCCTGCTGCGGCCGCGCCGCCGGAGCCCGATTTCTGTTCTTATCCTGAAGCAAAGTTCTTAACCTGAAGCACTATTTCTGGGTTAGTGGAGTCTGTAACCTGAAGCGTATGTAACCTGAGGTACCACTGTACTTATGCTTAAAATGGCCACTTTTATTCTGAAGAATACCGGCCTCTTATCCTTGACATGTTCTCCATCCTGATCTGGGGGCCGTAGCAATTTCCTGTGAACCTCGACAAGCACGGTTTTGGGTGCAAATAGCACCTGGGTGACAAGTTTTCTCAGAAAGTGGCTTGATCCCCAGTAGAGAATGTGCCGTGCATAGCTCCTAGGCTCACCAAACGGAGGAGCTGCGCTCAGATCCAGCAGTTCCTAATAACTTGGGGGCAAGGCAGCTGCCTACATATTCCTGCTTGAGCAATCCTCTTTTCGTGATCTATTTTTGTAGAAACCTTGGCACCGCAAGCAGCCTGCCTCGGCCGTATCGCTCCCCTGAGATTAATGGTGCTTTGGGTTGGCCCAGCTGGCTTTTCAAGCTCATGGAAATGTAATCACACCGTGCAGCCATTCCCGCAAATTGATAAGGTGTCGGGTCAGAAGGCCTCATCTGCCTGTTAGCAGGCTGGGGTGAAACACGCTGTTGTTTCAGAGTCGCTCGGAAGACGTCACAGGCACAAAGCCCACTCTCAAATCTCCCCCTGGGAGCATCTCTTAAGAACGTCAAAGCAGATTTACAGTAAAGAATTTGTAACTGCCTATGGCTGGAGTGCAGGGGGAAGTGGAGGGGAGCACAAACACAAAACAATTTATATTAGTTGGTGACTGTACAATTTCTCTTTTCTTTTCTGCCCTGAACACTTTGGCAACACGT
This sequence comes from Podarcis muralis, assembly GCF_964188315.1. Taxonomy (NCBI): domain Eukaryota; kingdom Metazoa; phylum Chordata; class Lepidosauria; order Squamata; family Lacertidae; genus Podarcis; species Podarcis muralis. The sequence goes on along the minus strand of NC_135664.1, from coordinate 65,056,702 downwards.
CTAGCAAAGAACAATGGGGATCTGCCAGACTTCCACAATACAAAATGAATTGTGTTTTGCGTTTTCATCAAGTGGCTAATGACACGCAAAGAGCTGTTTCAAAAACTCTTGCCAAGGTTGCAAATTTGAGAACTTGGGCTTGATGTAACAGCACGTTACTTGATGTAACAGCACGTTGCCGCATTTATTATCCTGCATAATTCTGGCATTAAGGAAGGTGAGGTCTGGTCTTCCAGAGAGATGTACCTAGGCTCCTTTATGCCTTTGGCAAGGGGGTGTATTGGTGACCTCCCCCCCCCCAAATCACAGATATAACTGGATTACTGCAGTTGGAAGTACAGTCATACCTCGGGTTACAGATGCTTCAGGTTGCGTTTTTTTCGGGTTGTGGACTGCCAAAATCCAGAAGTACCAGAACGGGTTACTTCCAGGTTTCGGCGGTCACGCATGCACAGAAGCACTAAATCGTGCTTTGCATATGTGCAGATGTGCCGAATCGCAACCCACACGTGTGCAGACGTGCCGCTGCAGGTTGCAGACGCTGCGAGTTGTGAATGTGCATCCCGCACAGATCACGTTCGCAACCCGAGCGTCCATTGTTATATCCTGGCAGAAATCACTAAAAATGTCAGGGGAAATCCAGAATGTATAGTAACCCATTCATTTTTGGGTGCGATTTTGCCCCCAAAAATCTCAACAATATTTTTGTCTGGATTTTTACTTTTTGAAATATGAAAACCCTACTTTCACCCTTGGCTAGAACGACCGAGCCAGAATGGAGAGGTGCCCTTGGTGGGGGACAATCTAGCCAACCCCTTGGTACTCCATTGCTGAGACTCCGAGGGAAAACTTTTCATTTCCCTCAACATCTAGTCAGTAGTCTAGCCAGGGGATTACCAATGCATGGACCACTGTAGCAAATCTATCCTTGTCCAGGAACGTCCTAGCAGAAGTGGCGGTGGGAAAGCCCATTTTTAAAACACCCAGAACTATAAATGTCCAATAAACAAAGTCCTTTGGCCTGAGCAATAACTCTGCCACATTCAATCATTTCTCCTAGCACAGAAGCATTCCCATATTCCCATCAGGTTTATTATAATGGAAGCATTGTTTGTGTTGTGATGTCATAGCTTATGGGAGCATATCTATAAAATGGTCACCGTGATTTGATGCCTCGAGTCCAGTGGTTCAGAATTTTCTCCTGAGATAAGTGGGAGGTTTTGAAAAGCCCAAGGCGGAACAGTTTATGGAAGCATGGGGTGTGTGAGTCCTTAATGCATTTAAGTCCGCCGTTAGGAGCAAAGGAACCCAACCAGGAGAAAATAGATGGCAAACTATTCAAAAATAAGGTGGCCGAGTCAGAACCCAAACCCATCTCCTGCCCTACTCCTCTGTGGGTTGGTTTGCTCCCCTTTCCCTCCTGCAGAGCTGGCTCCGGGTTTGGGGGAGCCCTATAGCAAAATCCCTCCTGGTACTCCCCTATCCACCTGTTATGTACTGAAGTTCTCACCCTGGGCCAGCAGGGGGATACTGTAGATAGTTATGCAAATGAAGGATCGAAAGTGACGTTCAGTGATTGGATAGTTTTAGAAAGTTGATACAGTAACGTTGTACTGGAGCTCTATATAAACAGGCTGACTGAGCCCTTCAGTCAGTTCTGTTCTAGCCTCTGAATAAACAAGAGCTGTTTGAAGAATCGCTGTGTCATCTGATATGTTCACCCACAACTTAACACCACCCTCTTGAGCTGGGATGCGAACTTGAATAAAATATTTGGGGGGCAGGAAAGTCCCACCCCACATAATCGATCACAAGACATGGCACACACCATTTGAATTGCAATTCCCATTAACTTTTTTGGGGGGCCTTCAGTTATTTTATTGGGGAGAGATGAAGGGACCTCAGTCCCTAGCAGTTAGCTCCTATGCTTTCCATTGTGGGTGAGCCTAGGAGAGCTTACATGGTGTCAGAAGTGGGCTGCAACCGTATGAACCAATCAGGTCTCCGTCCTGATAAGCACAAGGACACACCTTCACAAGTCAAACATCCAGCAATAAGGGACCATGGGAGAGGTTTCTCTCCAGCTAACTATCTGTCAGGTCTTCAGGTACCCAAATACAGACGGTCTTTTACCCTCGCCAGATTTAACGTTCTCCCTTCTGCCTTACTTCAGGGCAGATTTGAGGGTAAACCATACACAGCACGGGTCTGTCCTTGTGGCTCATTGGAAGTTGAAACTGCTTCACATGTTCTATTACGTTGTCGTCTTTATGAGGATATACGTTTGACTTTTATTACACCTGTTTTGCAAAAGTCTAGGAAAGAATCGGAATACCATAGTTTAAAACTACTGCTAGAGGACAAGAATCCCGACTACATTAAATGTAGCTAAATTCTGTGTGTCTGCAATCAAGCGCAGGAAGCAAGTGGTATCCCATAATGTCCAAACCCCTAAATGTTAATTACAGGGGGCACGCTAACAATTAATTTTAATTTTTATATTTAAATCCTTGTTATATTCATATTGTCCCTTGTATTTCTGATATTTTTAATGATCTGTGATACTGTGTGTGTTGACGCTGGTCTGTGACCGTATTAATAAATTCATTCATTCATTCATTCATTCATTCATTCACCTTCACAAGGACCAATGAAATACAAGGAACCCTAAAAACATTTACTTGGAAGTATTTCTCATAGTTTTTGGAATTTCCTTCCAAGTGAGGCTCAGTTCAGCCCTGCATACTGCTGAATAGCTGCCTCTTGGAGCATAACTCAAGAAGATGCTGCTCTCAGATAGCAGACATTCAGAATAATTATTTTTATTTTTATTTATTTATTTATACCCTACCTATCTGACTGGGTTACCCTAGTCATTCTGGGTGGTTTCCAACACACATTAATAATAATAATAATAATAATAATAATAATAATAATAATAATAATAATAATAATAATAATAAAAAATAATAAAAAACATCAAGCATTAATAGTAACAATCTGATCCAATATAAAAAGTCATAGTAACTTTAAAATAAACAACTTATATCAAATACAGTGGTACCTCGGTTTACGAACTTAATCCGTTCCAGAAGTCCGTTCTTAAGTGAAAGCTGTTCTTAAACTGAGGTGCGCTTTCCCTAATGAGGCTTCCCGCCTCCGGTGCCCTTTCACCGTTCGGCTTCCATTCATAGACCGAGGTAAAGTTCGCAAACCAGGACACTGCTTCCGGTTTTGCGAAGCTCATATACTGAATAGTTTGTAAACAGGGCTGTTCTTAAACCAAGGTACCACTATAAAGCAATATGCAATAATCCATTGCAATCCAATAGTAAACAGTAAAATTAAACACCAGCACATAATAATTAAACAGTTTACACTTATTAGGGACACTTATTAGGGTTTGCCGATCGGTGGTTCGAATCCCCGCGACAGGGTGAGCTCCCATTGCTCGGTCCCTGCTCCTGCCCACCTAGCAGTTCGAAAGCACATCAAAGTGCAAGTAGACAAATAGGTACTGCTCCGGTGGGAAGGTAAACGGTGTTTCTGTGTGCTGCTCTGGTTCGCCAGAAGCGGCTTAGTCATGCTGGCTACATGACCTGGAAGCTGTACGCCGGCTCCCTCGGCCAGTAAAGAGAGATGAGCGCCGCAACCCCAGAGTCATCCACAACTGGACCTAACGGTCAGGGGTCTCTTTACCTTTACACTTATCAACTACAATAAAGAATTACTAATCTGCAATCAATAAAAATAACAGCAAATTACAATGCATAAAATACCACAAAACATACAAAGCCATGTAAAAGGATCAAATTGAGAAACAATATCCCTGGACTCCTCTCTTCCCAGCTGCTGTTGCTGTTCTCAAAGTCATGGTCTGGGAAATGGTCCTGGGGCTGGAGTCTGGGTCAAAGCAGGTGGAAAAGCTATTGCCTTCAGAAAGTCTCTCTCCCATGAACCTTTGCCTGGTGAATTTCTGGATGTTGTGCTATTATTATTATTATTATTATTATTATTATTATTATTATTATTAACGCAATTTTCATGAGGACATGTATAAAAATAAGCAAATATACAGTGGTACCTCGGGTTAAGTACAGTGGTACCTCGGGTTAAGTACTTAATTCGTTCCGGAGGTCTGTTCTTAACCTGAAACTGTTCTTAACCTGAAGAACCACTTTAGCTGATGGGGCCTCTTGCTGCTGCCGCGCCGCCGGAGCATGATTTCTGTTCTTATCCTGAAGCAAAGTTCTTAACCCGGGGTACTATTTCTGGGTTAACGGAGTGTGTAACCTGAAGCATATGTAACCTGAAGCATATGTAACCCGAGGTACCACTGTATATTGAAATGGAGTGAGCTGATTTTTAAGACTGGGAAAATTAGAAACCGAGAGACACCAAAAATGGCAGTTTCATCTGTTTCAGAGGAGGAAAGTTAGTTTCCAGGTTAGGATGGGTGTCTTCCTCACCTTCTTCACAGGATCTGGAGAGAAATAGGCCCTAGTTTAAAGGGAAAGAGACAAGGCCAGATTTTGGGGGAGGTGGAGGGGAAACCCACCAAGATTTAAATCATCATTCAGATGGGAATTCGATTCTGTCCCAATATCTTCTGATCCCTTTCCATAGTCTTTCATTTCCCCATTCATCACATGCACGTCCTTTTAATGAACTGTGTGATATTATGACAGATGTCCCGAAGCCCCGAGTAGCATATTAACAATGTGTCTTGGATTCCCAGAAGTCTTCCGTAACTCCATGAAGAATCTGTTTCGTGCTAGCTTTGTCCTTCCTGGGAAGCAAGGACCCTGGGAAACTAGAGGAAATGGAATTTGTTCCCAGGCGGAAGATAATAAAAAAGGACGCAGTCCTTCTTAGGCTCCGTGATAATGAGGCCTGCGGTCACGGTGGAGGTTGAGGCTGTCTCCACGGGGGCTGAAGGATGCTCTTTAGATTACCAGTGTTGGTCTGAGGGGGATAGCGGTTCCTCAGATTGCTTCCGCCTCTGCTTATGAACCAAGTGGATCCCACTTTACAGAGGACAACACAGCTGTTTCAAGGAGTCCTCAGTTTACAGGGCTGCCCATTCTAAGTCCATTCTAAGACCCCTTCGAAAGAAGATTAGAATTACTGCTAGGGATGGAGGAATCTATCAATTTCAGCTTAGTTTCTCTTTTTTTCTTAAGTTCATTTCACATTTCCGGGCTGGAAAATGTGCATTTCATAATTTGGAGGTGTGCACATTTCATCAGCTGCTTTCTGGTTCACATATCGTTTTGGACCCTGTGAGTCTGGTTAGGTTCACCTTTAAATGTGAACGGAATTGAATTCGTGCCCCCATCCCTATGACTGGAATATCTTTTGCTCCTGACATGAAATCTGAAATGACACGGCTGAAAAAAGGAAGCCATTATTGCATACCCCGCTAACACATAGTATTTATTTTCTGCCTTGAAACCAGAATATAATATCTCCCCCACCCTCTCTTGTTTAATTATTTTTTGTTTTGTAAAAAAGAACCCTATTTGAAATCCTTCAACATAAATGCCCCCCAGAGATGTTCACTTATCCCAATCTAATTAATCTCATGATTTTTCATAGCATGTAACCTCTCTCTCCCACACACAGCAGCATGTAGCATCCTACTTTATTTATTTTGAAGCAGAGATTTTGTGGCTGTTGACATCAGTTGTCCAACTTTTATAATATGAAACATCTGCCACTCCGTCTCACACTGTTGCCTGTAGGTCATGGGAAAGCTTTCTTTATCTTCCTAAATGAAGGATGTCCCACTGTACAGTCTAGCCCAGATGACCAGGGCCAACCCTTGGTATTGTCCGGCTGTGAGTGCTTCCCACCACGTCTCTGAGGAGATAAGATTTAGCCTTCAATCCTCAAGACATTTGCTCCACAGCAATCCCACCGAGCTGTCGTCAAAGGGAGTTGGCGACCTGCCCTCTTCTGTGGTGGGTGAGAACCTTTCTACCGCAGCCATACGTCGTTTGATTTATACGCAGACAAAATCCCCCAGAGTACTAGCTCAATGACTCTGAGAAGTGAAATGCTTCAGAGTGCTTAGGAATAATAAAAAAGACTAATTGCCTCTCCCCAATTTGCTTCCTTGTTTTCTCTTCAACAATACTTCCTACCAGTTTTCCTGAGACAGACATTAAGCTAACCGGCCTGTGATTAACAGAATCCGCCCCAGATCCTTTTTTGAAAATTGGTGCTACATTGACTATTTTCCAGTGCTCAGGTATGGAGGCTGATCTGTGGGACAAGTGGCAGGTTTTGCCCAGTTATAAAACCACAGTAAAACATCGAACATTAAAAACTTCCCTACACAAGGCTGCCTTCAGATGTCTTCTAAAAGTCAGATAGTTGCTTATCTCCTTAACATCTGACAGGAGGGTGTTCCACAGGGTGGGCGCCACTACCAAGAAGACCCTCTGCCTGGTTCCCTGTAACCTCACTTCTTGCAGTGAGGGAACCACCAGAAGGCCCTTGGAGCTGGATCTCAACATTATACAATAATCTTATAATTATACAATAAATAATAATTGGGAGTTTATTGCAGAACTCCATGTGTTGCCTTTCTACTGTTTTCTATGCACCTACATGGGCAAATGAGTTGGAGAGCTCCAATATCTCATTTGGGAGGGACTTCAAGTTGTGTTTTCCATGAAGTCCCATTGCATGTAACAGAACTTTGGCACCATTCTTCTGGAACAGAAACACCTTGGGTTCTCAGTGTTCCCAAATTCTTAGCTTTGTAGCACACTAGGGCTAAAAAAAATTATCCCCTTTTATGTTGGTTAGGCAGCTCTGGGACAATGGAGACAGGGAACCAGACAGAGGGCCTTCTTGGTAGTTGCACCCACCCTGTGGAACGCCCTCCCACCAGATGTCAAAGAGAAAAATAATTACCAAACTTTTAGAAGACATCTGAAGGCAGCCCTGTTTAGGGAAGCTTTTAATGTTTAATAGGTTATTGTATTTTAGTGTTCTGTTGGAAGCTGCCCAGAGTGGGAAACCCAGCCAGATGGGTGGGGTATAAATAATAAATTATTATTATTATTATTTATAGGGACCCTTAAGATTCTGCTGCAAATATAGTGGAGTATTTGACCTGCCTCAACCCCAAACCATTATACCACTGGCTGGATGTATTGATGGATCAGGATTCCTACTCTTCTAAGAACATTCATGAGCTACAGAGATCGACAACCACAAATGGTCAAGTAACTCCAGGCTCATTCCCTGCAGGTGATGGGTATTTTGTTCTCGTATGGTAAAAGGAGGTAAGTACAGTGATGCTTCGTGTTGCCATGTTCTAAAATGTCAGCCTTCGGTTCTCTAAATGCTGAGCCTGGGTAGTAGTATTACACAATTTAACTGTACGTTCTCAGTTTGGATGTCTTGCCTCTGCATCCCCAGTGATGTGAAAAGAAGGTAAGAGCATGTTCTCTCTATCTCTCAGGGACCTTCTGAATTATCAGTGACACCCAACTGAAGCTTACACAAATGGAGTAGGACATCTATTATGCCTCAGAATCATTGCACACCCTTTAGTAACTGTGCTCATTACCAGAAGAGAGAGAGCTTTTTAAAACTTGAAGTTTCTATAATTTCTTTTTATTCATCTTTGAAATAAAGACCCTGGGGAAGAAAGCCACATTTACATGATTAGAGAAATGTGGCTTTTTGTGTTAATTCTTTGTGAGTAATTTTCTTAATTTCAGAACTACAATGTACTTTACCTCAAAAGAGAGGGGGAGCATGGAATAGCACCAGCTGGCGTTGTTACTCTGCTGCTCAACTGGCTGCCCAGTCAGTTGGTCAGTTAACTGGTCAGTTACACTGCTGCTCAGTCAGTCCACTGCTCACTTGGTCAGTCGCTCCACCCCTCTCTCACTTGCTCGGCAATTCACTTGGCCAGTCAGCCACTTGGTGAATCGGACCTTAGTTGGTCGGTCACCCTACTGCTCATTCGGCCATCCAGTTGGTCACTCCACTGCCTGGCCAGTCTGCTGCTCGCTGGGTCAGTCATTCTGCCATTTGCTACACCGACCGCTTGGTTGGTACTTGGTCACTTGGTCTTTCGGTCTGTTGTTCTGCCAGCTCACTGGGTGAGTAGTTTTGTTGCTTGCTCAGGCCACTGTTCATTCCCTCAGTTGTTCCACTGCTCAGTAGGTCGGTCTCTCAGCTGGACCACCAGTTGGCCACTCCTGGTTGGTCGGCGGCCACTCAGTCACTCCCTGCCACCCAGTTGGTAACTGGGCCACTCTCCCGCACTTGGTTACTTCCTCTCACTAAGTATCCAGCTCTCCTCAGAAAGCCACTAAAGATGTCTGACAGTCCTTCAAGAATGGAACATGCCACAACACAGGCTATGTCACTGTTACTTTAACAACCGCATCCCAATAGCTTAGTTTTCATGGCCCTTAATCTGTTAAACCTATTGTGTGTTACGTATTTATTTTACAGGTGTCTAATCGCCTTTTGGGACGTGGGTGGTGCTGTGGGTTAAACCAGAGAGCCTGGGGCTTGCCAATCAGAAGGTTGGCGGTTCGAATCCCCGCGACGGGGTGAGCTGCCGTTGCTCAGTCCCTGCTCCTGCCAACCTAGCAGTTCGAAAGCACGTCAAAGTGCAAGTAGATAAATAGGTACCACTGTGGCAGGAAGGTAAACGGCATTTCCGTGCGCTGCTCTGGTTTGCCAGAAGTGGCTTAGTCATGCTGGCCACATGACCCGGAAGCTGTACGCCGGCTCCCTCGGCCAATAAAGCGAGATGAGCGCCGCAACCCCAGAGTCGGTCACGACTGGACCTAACAGTCAGGGGTCCCTTTACCTTTAATCGCCATTTAAAGCCATCCACATTAGCGGCCACCATTACATCTCATGGGAGCAAATTCTGTAGTTTAATTATGCACGGTGTGAATAAGTACTTTCTTAGATCTCTCCTGAATCTTCTCACATTCAGCTTCAACAGGGCAACCATATGTCTGGGTGTTTTTTTTTTGGGGGGGGGGGGGGATATTTCTAAAGCTCAACAACTTTATCCAGATTTTCATTTTTGGGAATATGGCAACCCTAGCTTCAATGGCTTGTAGTATTATGAGAGAAAACTTCTCTCCACCAGCTTTCCCCACACAATGCATAATTCTACACACCTCTATAATATTTCCTCTCGCTCATATTTTCTCTTAAGTAAAAATTCCCAAACATTGCAACTACTCACACACTCCTCTGTCCTCTGTCTGTGGCCTCGGAGCCTGATATTTTCCACCCCGGTAAGGCAGAGCAAATCAGCTTATTTTGTTGATTTAAAGATATACACACTGCTTAGTGAATCTGAAGGAATTTACTGCTGAAAATGGAGTAGGAAAGTATTTCCTAACATATACAATCATGATGCGCTGGAAAAATGAGAACTTCAATGCAGTGCCTGCTGTTACCTTACAAATGAGCGTGACTTGATTAAATATTCCTTACCCTCCGAGGATGGAAAGAGGAGGAGAATGGTTTACCATAACTTACTGAATCTGAGCGGCTGCAATGAGTCTCTCTTTAGACCCTCATTTAGAAACACTTATGTGTGACTGAGAAGGACCAGTATTTCATACTATTTATTGAATCATCTCTTGGAAAAGAAACTCTAAATCTAAGAAATGACCACCCAAGCGTGCTGCTGAAAACTGAGCGAGCTAAGCAAGTTTTGGATGCCTTTGTCGTTCTGCTGGTTTTGGCAAAGCTCTTTGAAGTGGAAATGCTGTATCTGTTAAGTGGGGTCAAATCCACTGGACTCAATAGGACACACATAGGATCGCTCTGTCAACAGCACTAATTTTCTGAAAAGAGGAGCGGTTTGCTGGATAGCGCATCGCCTGATGTAGATGTGTTGTACAGGGTGCATAGGGAGTTAGGGGAGGGATAGAACCTCTGGTAGGGGACACATTGTGCTCCTTCTGGGGTGGTTTTCCACCTTTGGTCCCCACCCTGCACTCAGCATCTCATGTGGCTCCTTGGCCACATCCTGGGAATAGCTTTGACTGGCTGGCTAAACCAGGTCTCAAACCCTCAGGGAGTTAGGGACCTCCCTTGAATGTGAAGACAGGCTCCGGCAGATTGAGCGGACAAGACCAATAGTGGGTCCAATGTGTGCTGGGCCCTGGGGTTAACCTGAGCAACGCGGTCCAGGTCCGGTCCCAAAATCCAAGGATTCCATGAGGAGTCAGTCCAAAAGGGCCAAGGCAGGAAACCAGGCTAGGTCAGGCACAGGGTAACAGGCAGGTTCCAGCAAGCAGCAATGTTGCTCCCACAACCTGGGGCAGGGTCTGGCAGCCTTTTATCTCTGATAGGGTAACGGCTGGTCCTGATCCCCCGGCGACTCACCTTCCTGTTTCGCCCGAAGGCGAGCATTCCTCCTGTGAGTACTCAGGTCTCTCCTTCTCTCAGACCTCAGTCTCTGCAGCTCGGGAGATGTCGGTGGGTTACTAGACCCAGAGGCCACCTCAGCCTCCCCTGACTGGTAGTGGAGTAGCTGCACGTGATTGCCCAGTAGAGGGCAACAAGGTAATCCCCGCATCTGGAGCCAGGGCAGGCTCAGGCCCCTGACTTGGCCCAGCTGGTGCTTGTTGCAGGGGAACCTGTGCAGACTGGGGCTCTTCAGAATCAGGCCCCAGACTCGGTTCAGATACGAGGATCCGGTGCGGGCCGAAACTCCTCTGGTTCCGAGTCCAAGCCTGAGTCCCAGGCCATCACACAATGGTCAAGAAGGCAGTTTCTGCAGGTGCTGTAGAGGGAAATGAGGGAGCCCATCTAGGAGAAGGAAAATTCTGGTGCTAAACCTCCACTGCCTTACCAGATAACTTCAGGAGAAGAAAAGGCTCAGGAGTAAACCCTACACAAATCTTCAGTGGAGTCCCTAAGATGTGGGTGTTGTCTTGTACATCTCCTTCCGGCAACTGCTGTAGCCAAGCTGGTGCCAAACCAATTGCGCTGCTTTCCTCTGGACCACATGAGTGAGGCCGAGAGGGTCACTTCATACACACCTCCATACACACTGTCCCAACTTTTGTCCTGGGGAGGTCACTTCAGTACTGCTAGTGCAGTGGTTTGACTTCACCCCTCGAGGCGTACCCCATTGCCTCTCAACACAGACAGATGCCGACATGTGGCCTAGCCTGTTCTTCAAGGGCTATCTGCAGTTGCTCACTCAAGAGGGACAAACACTCTACATGTGCTCAGAGGCAGTGCACTTGTAATTCATCCAAGCATTTTTGAGCAGTGTTCTAGCACAGAATATGAATTGCTGGGATGACTTCTGTGGCGTTTGCCCTCCTAGGTGTGTGACATCATACTGGGTTCATAAGGAAAGGGTTAACTAATTGTAAAAGGACTAACCAATGGGAACCCAAGGGGCGGAGTTAACTGTGTATAAGGTTTAAGCACAGAGGTTTTTGGGGGGAGTTAGAGTGGTTGAGAAGACAGTCTGGAGTTAGACGAGAGAGGGAAGATAAGTCTGTGGGTTGGGCTAGTCTGGTGTGAGAGAGGGAGAGAATTTGTTAAGAGGGGTCAGTCAAACAGTTGAGATGATCAGTCAGAAGGTATTAGGAAGGTATAGGCTGGTAAAGAAACTAAAGTTAAGATACTAACAGGAATATTATCTGAGAAACCATAAACTTGTTAATGTTTGTAAAATAAACTTGTTTTTTTGGTTCACTTTTAACAACTGAGTGGACTCAGTGTTTTACCCGAGAGTAACTGGTTGGTGGCAGCGGGGAAGCAAGCACAGTGGTGGCGCAGTGATCAATAGACCGTTAAACGTCCAGGGACCCTGTGTGATCGCCACAACTTCTTCAGGGAGTGACTCAAGAAGTTGTTGCTGCTGCTGCTGCTGCTGTTAATCCAACCCCTTCCTCCAAGAAACTCAGGATCGTGTACCTATTGCTCCCCTGCTCATTTCTTCCTCACAACAACTCTGCGAGGATGGTTAGAACTGGGAGATGGTGGTGTAGCCCCTGTTTGGTTAGCTCAAAAATGGAAAATGAGCGAGGTCCCAACTAAAGAAGAATGGCAATTTAAACTGATGGAATATGCTCAGGACCTGTGGACCTGAAGAACATACATTTAAAGAAGAAGATTGGAAAATGTTTATTGAATATATGGGGGGGGGGGCAATTGTGTACACTTGAAAACGTTGGCAGCATTAAGATAAATCCAACAGTGTAAATAAGTTGTGATGGATGTAATAATGGAATACTGAATGGTTTAGTTTATGTAAAATATGCAGGGATTTATGATATGCAAAATGAACCATGGAAAGAGAAGAAGGGAAGTCATTGATTTCTTAAGGTTGTTTAAATGAGTATTCTAAATTGTAAAACAGAAAATTTAATAAAAATTATATACACATAAGGACTGGGAGATGGTGTCTGACGCAAGGAACTTTACAGAGCTCCATCACTGGGAAGGGATTTAAACCTGAATCTCCCCAATTCTAGTTTGATGTGGAGGGCCACAGCCCCTTCTTCTCTGAGTTACATAGACTGTTGGTCCAACCCACAGGGATAAAAGGAGCTGCCTTATAGTACCAGATCATTGGTCCACTTAGCTCAGTTTTGTCTAAGGCACAGGTCAGTTCTGTGTCCAGGGCAGCTGTTTATCAGCTCCATCTGGTACACAGGCTGAGACCCTAGCTGCCCGCAGACTGTCTCGCCATGTGTGCCAGGGCTGTTGGGATTTGTATAGTCCAACAGCATGTTGACTTACGCCTCTCCAGGAGTTTCACTCCAGCCATACCTGGAGCTGCTGGGGATTGGGCCCTACATGCAACATCAAGGCAATTCCAATTCTAAATAGAATCACAATGTTCTTATGCAGATGTGATGCCCATTCAGCCTCTGTTCTCAACCCATTACTAATCTCATTAGCATTGTCGATTCTGCCATCACAAAGTACCTGAAATTATTCAATTCAACGAGGCGCCCTATTTGTAACTATGCAGATTCCTAATCACCACAATACTTCATTACGGTTATATTCAGAAGCTGGAGTTTACAGCACTGTTTTGAGGCTCAGCTGGAAGTAGAAGAAAATTGTACATCCATTCTGATTGTTAGTGCCCAGATTTTCTTTCCAAAGTGCTTTTCAGCTCTTAAAAATACTGGCTGCTCTCAAGGAGGAACTGCAGGTTTTCTGAAGAAGAATAAAGAAGTATTGTCTCTTGAATCCACTTTTCTGTATGCTGTTTTGTCATGGGCCACGAGCAGTTTTACTCTAAGTTTGCAGTTCTTGAGATGCTTGTTCTAAAGTAGCTCCATAGATAAAGTTATTTGAGGACTGAATCTTTACAGCCGTTTGCCAGCTATAAAGAAACTGGCCCCTCCAAACTGGGCGGTTTCTCCCCCTCCCCATGTGCATTCTGTTGTTGTTTTTTAATTAAATTTTTATTGACAATTTTATTTACAACATAACATAACCCCCCCCCAATACAGAAATACAATAAGCATAACATTTGTTGTTGTTGTTGTTGTCATTTCGTCGTGTCCGACTCTTCGTGGCCCCATGGACCAGAGCACGCCAGGCACTCCTGTCTTCCACTGCCTCCCGCAGTTTGGTCAAACTCATGCTGGTAGCTTTGAGAACACTCCAACCATCTCGTCCTTTGTCGTCCCCTTCTCCTTGTGCCCTCCATCTTTCCCAACATCAGGGTCTTTTCCAGGGAGTCTTCTCTTCTCATGAGGTGGCCAAAGTATTGGAGCCTCAGCTTCAGGATCTGTCCTTCCAGTGAGCACTCCGGGCTGATTTCCTTCAGAATGGATCGGTTTGATCTTCTTGCAGTCCATGGGACTCTCAAGAGTCTCCTCTAGCACCATAATTCAAAAGCATCAATTCTTCGGTGATCAGCCTTCTTCATGGTCCAGCTCTCACTTCCATACATCACTACTGGGAAAACCATAAAAGGTAAAGGTAAAGGTACCCCTGCCCGTACGGGCCAGTCTTGCCAGACTCTAGGGTTGTGCGCTCATCTCACTCTACAGGCCGGGAGCCAACGCTGTGCGCAGACACTTCCGGGTCACGTAGCCAGCGTGACAAGCTGCATCTGGCGAGCCAGCGCAGCACACGGAAACACCGTTTACCTTCCCGCTAGTAAGCGGTCCCTATTTATCTACTTGCACCCGGGGGTGCTTTCAAACTGCTAGGTGGGCAGGCGCTGGGACCGAGCAACGGGAGCGCACCCCGCCGCGGGGATTCGAACCGCCGACCTGATGATCGGCAAGTCCTAGGCGCTGAGGTTTTACCCACAGCGCCACCCGCGTCCCGGGAAAACCGTAGCTTTAACTATACAGACCTTTGTTGGCAAGGTGATGACTCTGCTTTTTAAGATGCTGTCTAGGTTTGTCATTGCTCTTCTCCCAAGAAGCAGGTGTCTTTTAATTTCGTGACTGCTGTCACCTTGCTGTGACGAAGGGGCCTGAATAACTGAGAGAAGCTATGAGCTATGCCCTGCAGGATCACCCAAGATGGACAGGTCATAGTGGAGAGTTTTGACCAAACATGATCCACCTGGAGCAGGAACTGGCAAGCCACTCAAGTATCCCTGCCAAGAAAACTCCATGGACAAAGACAACAAGCATAACATACAACAATACAAACAACCAATTAAAAGACTTCCTTTATCCTGGATCTGGCCTCCTTATTTACTTCTTATAAACTGTTTCCTTTATGAATAATTATTAAGATTTTTCTAATTATAACTTAAATATGCACAAAGTCTCCTGCAGACATTAATCGAAACAAGTCCAGGTATGTATTTTAGGGCACTGTTTTGTGAAGTATTCTTCATTTCCCCCATGCTGTTTGAAACTCTTGTCTAGTGTGGTCTCTAATTGCCTCTGTTAATCTAGCCAGTTCAACATACTCTAACAGCTTGTCTTGCCATTCCTTTTTTGTTGGCACAATTTCTTTTTTCCAGTTTTTAGCAGTTAGGATCCTTGCCGCTCCTGTGGCAGAGGAATATTTTCTGATCTTCTCTTGCTATATCTCCATGTGCATTCTGAATAGGGATGGGAGGATCTGACCATTTCAGTTTCTATCAGTTTCTCATTTTTCCAGTCTTAAATCCAGTTCTTTGTATTTCCACATAAGTTTGATATATCTATATCTATCTATCTATAGAGATATAGAGATATATAGAGATATAGTTATAGATACAGATATATATTCTTCATGAAAATTCATCAGTACTTTAGTGCAAATTTCCTGAATTTCACTTTTTTATGCAATGCTGCAAAGCAATTTCCCCTACTACAACTCACTTTTTATTTTCATGGATGCATGCATTTAGCTGGATATTACCTAGCTGGAGAACTGCACTGCAAAATTTGGAGAAATGTGAATTTCTAAGCATGGCTGGATTTCAGTTCTCGTCCTGTTTCGGAAAGTGCAGATTTGGTAGGTTTGCCTGTCAGTGTGAACTGAATTTCTCCTCCATTCTGAATTCTGCAGCAAATCATGGGCTCTGCAATAGTGCATTAGTGGTGGGTTTATACTGGACTGTCCACACATCATTCTTCTTCATTGGTTTTGCATTGGTTCCCTAATGTCATCCTGTCTGGAGAAGAAGAAGAGTTTGAAGAGTTTGGATTTAATATCCCGCTTTATCACTACCCGAAGGAGTCTCAAAGCGGCTAACATTCTCCTTTCCCTTCCTCCCCCACAACAAACACTCTAAAATGCTGGTGGGGCTGAGAGACTTCAGAGAAGTGTGACTGGCCCAAGGTCACCCAGCAGCTGCATGTGGAGGAGCGGGGACGTGAACCCGGTTCACCAGATTACGAGTCTATCGCTCTTAACCACTACACCATACTGGCTCTCTTGAACTATATCAGGGCAAAATTGGGATGACAACAACCCTGGATCTCTCATGGTATAAAAAGTCACAGGATATTAGCAGGAGGTTATGGCACATGCACTGATTGGAAATGAAATTAAAAAATTCCTCCCAGTAGCACATTAGAGACCAACTAAGTTTGTTATTAGGGACGCGGGTGGCGCTGTGGGTTAAACCTCAGCGCCTAGGACTTTCCGATCGCATGGTCGGCGGTTCGTATCCCCGCAGAGGGGTGCGCTCCCATTGCTCGGTCCCAGCACCTGCCAACCTAGCAGTTTGAAAGCACCTTCGGGTGCAAGTAGATAAATAGGGACCGCTTACCAGCGGGAAGGTAAACGGCGTTCCGTGTGCTGCGCTGGCTCGCCAGATGCAGCTTTGTCACGCTGGCCACGTGACCCGGAAGTGTCTGCGGACAGCGCCGGCTCCCGGCCTATAGAGTGAGATGAGCGCACAACCCCAGAGTCTGTCAAGACTGGCCCGTACGGGCAGGGGTACCTTTACCTTTACCTTAAGTTTGTTATTGGTATGAGCTTTCGTGTGCATGCATTGGAAATTAATCAGTATTTCCATCCCAAAACTTTTGCAGGTGCAAGCAGTATTGAAAGGGGATTGAGTATCACTGCCCAGATACCATCATGAGCGCAAATCATCATAAATACACAATAAACACAGCATCTGGAGTGGGACAAAATTTAGCCGCTTTGAAGTTGTTTTTAGGACTAGCATAAAGAAAGAGCAAGCAAAGATGTCCGAAACTACTTGAGATTTATTGTATTTGGCCAAGGGACCAGGCATGCAGAGTGTCACGAGTTTTATGGGCCTGTTTTAATGCAACTGCCCCATTCACATTATGTTCCATTTTAAGCAATGCTGTCTTTTGTCCTATGATACTCCTAACTATGCTACTCATCTCTTCCTTTTGATGTAGACAAGCCTCCTGGCTGGGCAAAGATTAACATTGCCCTAGATCAGCGATTCTCAACCTGTGGGTCCCCAGATGTTGTTGGACTACAACTCCCATCATCCCTGAGCTCTGGCCTTGCTAGCTAGGGGTGATGGGAGTTGTAGTCCAACAACACAGGTTGAGAAAGGCTGCCCTAGATGAAAGCAAAGGACATCATCACCATAGATTTCAGGACCCCCAGAATGGGGAAGGGTGATAAGCTCAGAGTCAATTGCTATGATGAAGAAAAAGCAGAAATACTGAAGCCAACATAGTAGATTTTAGTTTATGCAAGCTTATTCCTCTGTTTCCATGTGTTATGCAATAGTTACAGGGCTGACCCCATTATTAGGTAGAATGAGGCGGCCGCTTCAGGCAGCGAATGCTGTTGGGTGGCCCATGACCTTTCCTGGGCCTCCTAAGCTGCCCTCATGCACCAGTGTTGAAGTAAGATTCATCTGCCAATTTGGTAAGCTTTTGTACAAGGGGGGCCACTGTGTTGCCAATTGCCTCAGGTAGCAAAATGTCTCGGGGCAGCCTTGAGTAAGTAGATCATGCAAGTTGAAATCATAGAATCTAGTCCAACCCTCTGCAATGCAGGGATCTCAGCTAAAGCTTCCATGGCATGTGACCATCCAACCTCTGCTTTAAAACCTCCAACGAAGGAGAGTCCACAACTTCCCAAGGGAGACTGTTCCACTGTCGAACATTTCTCGTGTGGTTTGCTGGTTGCAATCCACATCAGAAGAGGACAGCCTAGGGTTACAATATTTCAAAAAGTGACAATCCAGACTCAAAAGTTGGGACACGGGTGGTGCTGTGGGTTAAACCACAGAGCCTAGGACTTGCCGATCAGAAGGTTGGCGGTTCGAATCCCCATTACGGGGTGAGCTCCCGTTGCTCGGTCCCCGCTCCTGCCAACCTAGCAGTTTGGAAGCAAGTCAAAGTGCAAGTAGATAAATACCTTCCGGCGGGAAGGTAAACGGCATTTCCGTGCGCTGCTCTGGTTCACCAGAAGCGGCTTAGTCATGCTGGCCACATGACCCGGAAGCTGTACGCCGGCTCCCTCGGCCAATAAAGCGAGATGAGCGCCACAACCCCAGAGTTGGTCACGACTGGACCTAATGGTCAGGGGTACCTTTACCTTTATCCAATCCAGATATGGAGGGCCAGATACGGAAGTCTGGAGAGCCACATTGAGACCCTGTTCCTGTGATTTCTTCCCTCTGCTTTATCCCAATTGAAAGGAAATTCCATCTCCAGGCAACGAGGTTTGTTACTGCATTGTTTTTATATCTCTATGGCTCCAACAGTGTTTGCCATCCAACTGGCAGTGAGAAGGAAAGATAAATAGCGTTGTACTCTGGGACACCAAGATCCCAGGGACACTGGGAGTCCGTGCTGCTGGTATGATTTACAGTCCCCAGAATGTGAGTAAATGAATTCAGCCTCAGGAATCTAGTGTGCACTGTGGAACTGACAGAGAACCACATCTAAAGAGCCTTTGTCACTCGTGTATAAGTAACACCTGTAGGAAAGCAGGGGCAGCAACAAATACAGTGGTGCCTCGCAAGACGAAATTAATCCGTTCCGCGAGTCTCTTCGTCTTGCAGTTTTTTCGTCTTGCGAAGCACGGCTATTAGCGGCTTAGCGGCTATTAACGGCTTAGCGGCTTAGCTGCTTTAAGAAAAAGGAAACAAATTCGCAAGAACTCGCAAGACGTTTCGTCTTGCAAAGCAAGCCCATAGGGAAATTCGTCTTGCGGAACGACTCAAAAAATGGAAAACCCTTTCGTCTAGCGAGTTTTTAGTCTTGTGAGGCATTCGTCTTGCGGGGCACCACTGTATTGCCACTGCATATCCTTCTAATAGGGATGCAGGTGGCGCTATGGGTTAAACCACAGAGCCCAGGACTTGCCGGTCAGAAGGTTGGTGGTTCGAATCCCTGTGACAGGGCGAGCTCCTGTTGCTCAGTCTTTGCTCCTGCCAACCTAGCAGTTTGAAAGCACGTCAAAGTGCAAGTACATAAATAGGTCCCGCTCCGGCGGGAAGGTAAACAGTGTTTCCGTGCGCTGCTCTGGTTCGCCAGAAGCGGCTTAGTCATGCTGGCCACATGACCCGGAAGCTGTACGCCGGCTCCCTCGGCCAATAAAGCGAGATGAGCACAGCAACCATAGAGTCGGTCACGACTAGACCTAATGGTCAGGGGTACCTTTACCTTTATCCTTCTAATAAAAGCACTCCTGTTCAGGGTTCCAGCCAGCCAGGCCCGTCTTCAAGATACTCCGTTCCATCCCTCCTCATTTCCTTTTAATTTCCCACCTCCCTAACTGACACACATTCTGTGGTTACTGAGTATGCTCAGTCCTCATGGGGCTGTGTTGAGGTTCTTTTTGCCCCCCTTAGATTTAATTTTTAAAAGGTTTCAGATTTGTGCATCCATATACCTTAGGGTTCCCATGAGCTTGTGGATCCTTCTCTCTTTTTCCTAAGAGACCCTCTGCTTGGACTCTGCCATTTCCTTCAGCACGGAGTCACCTGTCTTCACAGTTAGAGGGCGTAGCAAGCTCCTTCAGCAACTGGCTATAAATATAAGCCAGGCAGCCAAAGCATAAATAAGCTAAGGGAGATCCATCAGTTATTCTGTTTCTTTCAAAACTGGCAAGGCTTTCCTTGGCCTGTTTTGGAAAAACAAAGCAAGAACAAAATGCTGATGCAGAGCCACCACCAGCTCTGCTGAGAAATCATAGAGTTGGAAGGGACCCTTTGGGTCATCTAGTCCAACCCCCAGCAATTCAGGAGTCTCAGCTCACAAACCCCCCATCCAACCTCCCCAACCAATGGAGAAATGAACAGGGATGCAGGGCCTATCCATTGGCAGAGCCGAGAAACAACTACCGTATTTTTGCTCTATATAAGACTCACTTTTCCCCTCCTAAAAAGTAAGGGGATATGTGTGTGTGTGTTATGGTGCGAATGCAGGCTGCGCAGCTATCCCAGAAGCCAGAACAGCAAGAGGAGTTGCTGCTTTCACTGCGCAGAGATCCCTCTTGCTGTTCTGGCTTCTGAGATTCAGAATATATTTTTTCTTGTTTTCCTCCTCCAAAAACTAGGTGCATCTTGAGGTCTGGTGCGTCTTATAGAGAGAAAAATACGGTACTTTATGCTCCTCCACTTCTCGACGTTTTCCTCCCCAGCTGGTCATCAGAGGAGCTTGGAACCAATAACTTATATCTTGCGTACTTCCTCCTCCCTCCCAGCCCATTTTCCTTTTGTGAGGTGTCTTCTGTTTGCTTGGTTTTTGTAAGTTTGCCTTGCTTATAGTGTCTAATGGCCTGTAAGCAACACGGAGAGTTTATATTTTTTAGCCATAGGTCAGCGGTAGAGCATCTGCTTTTAAAGCAGAAGGTCTCCAGTTCAATCCTCAGGGAGGACTGTGTAGACAATACTGAGCTAGACTAATGGAATAAGTAGAAGGCATCTTCCTATGTTCCTATGATAGCTAGATCTATCCATGCGTCCCAAATCTCTGAGTAGTGAGAGACTTCAGTGGTTCCAGATCTTACCTGGGGTTCGGTTTCCTTGGAATGAAGGTCAACGGAGACTGTGGTGCCTTTAGGATATATGGTTTTATTTACACACACATACAACCTGAGCCTAGCATGGAAGGATTCACAGCACTGACATTTCAACAGACCTTCCCCTCCCTGTTAGGTTTCCAGAGGATCTCAAAGACATAGCTTTGGTTCCAGCACAGAGCGAGACAATCCTCTGTGTATCCAGCTTCCAGCATCAGCCAAAACACACACTCTCTCTCACACACAAAAACCCTCCGTGACCTATTGTTCCCCATCCTAGGTTAATGTTGCATCTAGCCAGGTGAAGGCAGGTGGGGAAAGTGCCTATTCCTGTAGATCACCATCACTTAGCTGCCGCTATGGCAACACAGCATCTTTAAGATGCTGATGAGAGCACTTAACTGGCGAGCTAAGGCGATTTCCTGATAAGGAGAAATGGCTCAACAGCTTCTTGTACTCGATTCTAAAACTGACTGGATACAGAATCACCTGCATGGAAGGGGACCCCCCTCCCTCAAATATCATTCAAGTTAGCCACCACCCCCATAACAATATATATAATGGAATTTGGAAAAATCAGTGTTTGAACCAGGCCTAGAGAAATGATGCTGCGGTCCTGATATTGTTATGATTCAAGGTGGTCTTTTCTTGTCATCAGTTGGCTCAGTCACAGTTCCAGATCTCACTGATCCAAAGTGAGCATCTAGCTAGCCAACTGACATGGCTGGGCATAGGCAGAGTTTCAGGACATAAAACTTAAACATAATTACACATCACAACAAAGAAAGTGGGGGGAAACTTTATTTAAAAAGGTTGTCTTTATGAAGTGGACAACTAGTAGATCTACATATGCTGAGGTTCTTAATAGAGTTTTCTGATGTGCATTATTTTCTTTTTTTAAAAAAAGATTTGAATGACAATAACCATGGTATTTGCTGGTAAACGTACCCTACACAGAATCTTACTACATAGTGAAGTAAATTTTACCTCACCTCTCTTTCCACCCACTTCTGATCGCTGCAGGGGCATGGTAATATTTAAGTTCATTCTACTCAAGTCCGATTGATTTAAGCATAATTCTAAGGTTGGGTCCAAATCCTTGGTTCAAGAAGTACTCTAGGTCATTTAGGGTTGTTTACAGCAATGCCAGAACTTTGAACTTCTCCTGGAGCAAGCTCCCCTCTCCGATGGTCTTCCAGGACCAGGAAGGCATGAAGTGGGAGGAGCAAAGGCAGACATGCTGGCGCAGTCTCAGATTGCTTGGGAAAAGCCCTGGAGAGGAAGAGACTTAGGCAGCTGTGGAAGGCAGGGACCTTTAGTCTCTGCAACTGCCTCATAGGGGCACTCCTGAACAGATCCTGTTTCTTCTAATAAAGAGTTAACTTCACTTACTCTGTGTGATTTATTGCTGGCTCCCTCCTGACACTGGCCTAGTTTAGTCTCTGAAGAGCTTAAAAAAAACCTGAAGGGATTCATTGTATTTTTGTATGGAACCATCTTGTCCAACCAGGTGCCCTCCAGATGTTGTTGGACTACAACTCCCAACACCCCTGCCCATTGGCCATGCTGACTGAGGCTGATGGGAGTTGAAGTCCTGCAACACCTGAAGGACACTGGGCTGAGGAAGGCTAGTCTAGAGGAAAGTTCTCCGGTCTAAAATGGTACACATGCTGGAAGGTGGGCCTGGCTCTGGTAGACCATGTCAGTGACAACTACACTACAATTACAATGTTTCTCTCTATTTCAGGGGTGAGGGACCTGTGGCCCTCCAGGTGTTGTGGGGCTCTGGGCTCCCACCAGACCCTGCTAGCATGGCCAAAAGTTAGGAATGATGGGAACTGTAGTCCAACATCATCTGGAGGGCAACACGTCCCCTACCCCTGCTTCGTTTGGTTCGACCTGGTGCTCGCACATAATAAATAGCTCCCAGCTCCATTAATTTTTTACACCGAGTTAACACAAATGTCTTAAGAGGTCTTTTTTTTACAGAATAGGGTGTGGGATTGCTTGAGACCTGTCATGTCTCCAGCAAGTTCTGGTTTCCTTCCGGTGTCATGAACTGGACCTTGGGCACCACAAAGGACGAATTATTCCTCCTCATGGAGTTGTTCCTCCTTATGGAGTTATTCCTCCGCATGGAATTGCGTTTCCTCAGGGAGTTCTGGTGTGACAGCTCGCTCTTCTGGAGGGTCTGGATGAGGATGGAAGGCTTCTCATCCAGCTCCTTGGCACTGCAACGCGGCGCTGCGACTTTGCTCGTGTTGCCGAACTTGGAGTAGTCAACAGCATAGGCCCCTTCTTCTTCCGCTACGATAGGCACGAAGCGGTGGCCCCAGAGGATCTCTTCGGATATGTAGGACGTTCTTGCTTGGGTGGTGATTCCAGTGGTTTCCACCACACCTTCAAGTATGACAATGATCTCTAGGTCTTGGTTGGCCAAGTCATTGGCGGAGATGTCGTAAAGAGGACTCCGCTTGTCAATGATGTGGCAAATAATCAAAGGGGCCACTAGGAAAATATTGTTGCTCTCAATGGGATTGTCTACTGGGACGTCTAGCTGGTGGATCGGGATGACTTCTCCTTCAGGGGTGGTGGTCTTCTTGACCACCTGGATCCGCACCGAGGCACTGATGATCATGCTTTTCCTCAGGTCCCCAACCCGAAACATGAAGCAGAGTTTGCCATTGCGTACGGCGATGACCGCGTTCCGGCTGAATATCAAGGTCTCGGCTCGCCGGTGTGCCTGCGCCGTCTTCATGAAGATGCAACCCAACATGACGGCGTTGATGATCAAGCCCACAATGTTCTGGAGCATCAGTACGGTGATCGCTATGGGACATTCTTCAGTCATCATCCTCCCTCCAAAGCCAATGGTCACCTGGACCTCAATAGAGAAGAGGAAAGCGGAGGTGAAAGACCTAAGGGAAAGGAGAGAGGAGAAACAATGCGCACCATTATCAAATACTGTATGATGGGCGACTCGTGTTATCCATTACTGAAACTTATGTACCGTCAGGAACGAGCCAGCAGTAAATCACACCATGCAAGATGGAGTTAACTCTTTATTAGCAAAATCAGGATCTGCACAGGAGTGTCAGACCTAATGAACACAGTGACTCATCTCTGGCAGGTCTTGCCCCCATGAAGCAGTTGCTGGACTGAAGGTCCCTGCCTCCCCATAGCTAGCTAAGTCCCCTCCTCTACAAGGCTTTCCCCAAGCAATCAGAGACTGTGCCTGCCTGTCACCAATATCTCCTCTTCTGGTTCTGGGAGACCAGTGGGGAAGGGAGTTTATAGAGAAAAGGTGAGTAAGAGGCAACATGATAGAATATTTTTGTAAAATTATCCATGGCATGGAGAAAGTGGATGGATGCAATCATCAACTGGGGCTCTTCTTCAAGTGCCCCCTCCATGGGAAGTCCAGAGGGTAGCAAGAAGAGAGCAGGGCTTTTCTGTGGTGGCTCCTCAATTGTGGAATGCTCTCCCCAGGGAGACTCACCTGACACCAACACTGGATATGTTTAGGTGCCAGGCAAAAACATTCAGCTAGGACTTTGGATGATAATGATCTATGGTCTTGTAAATCGGTGTGTGTGTGTGTGTGTGTGTGTGTGTGTGGTGTTGTTAAAATTTGTATACTGCCCCTCATCCATAGATCTCAGGGCTGTTCACAACATTTTAAATGTACAGTCGTACCTCGGAAGTCGAACATTTGGAAAAACGAACGTTTTGGCTCCTGAACACCGCAAACCCGGAAGTGATTGTTCCGTTTTGCAAACATTCTTTGGAACCCGAACGTCCATTGCAGCTTCTGATTGGCTGCAGCAGCTGCCTGCAGCCAATCAGAAGCTGCGCCTTGGTTCTTGAACATTTTGGAAGTCGAATGGACTTCTGGAATGGATTCCGTTTAACTTCCAAGGTACAACTGTATTTAATTTTTCTTGTGTATTTCCGCCTTGGTTTTAATCAATGTACGGCTTTCCTTTTGCTTTTCGTATAGTTGCTTTGAGTTGCTTGCTGCAAGAAATTGAATCAATCATTGTCGCTATTACCTGACGCAAGTGACACAGGGCTTCCACCTATCGATGTCCTCGCTGGTTGTGCACGGCTTGTCCATGTCCCCGTGAGCAAAGGCCACCAGCCACCACATCATGGCGAAGAAGAGCCAGCTGCACAGGAAGGACATGGTGAAGATGACCAATGTGTGGCGCCACTTCAGGTCCACCAGGGTGGTAAAGATGTCCTGCAGGAAGCGCCCTTGCTCGCGGATGTTCTTGTGAGCCAAGTTGCAAGCCCCGTTCTTGGCGATGAAGCGGGCTTTCTGTTGCCGGTCCCTGACGCGCGGCTTGCCCAGGTTCTCGGCCGCGATCCGTGCAAGGACATACTCTTCGGGGATGATACTCTTCCTGGCCAACATCTCCCTGTCACCATAGTCCACCAATCAACTGAAAATGGGCAGAGGTGGAGAGGATGGAAAAACCCTGTAGAGACCTCTTGTGTATTCTGTTTTCTCTATTAGATCCTGGAGAAAGAAAGCAGTGTGCATAAGTCACCCCATCCCACTAATTCACTCCATTCCTGCCAATGATTATAGGCCTAGCTAGGAAAGAAATTTGGGGGAGATTTGCCAGGAGGGTGGGGATTCTCATCTGAGGATTGACGGTTTCTGTACAAGCTAGGAGATCTTTTGCACTCTTGTACAAACAAATCCAAGAATTCTGGGCTGCTCCAATCAAAAATTCTATACAGAATGGGAATGTATAAGTGAATACATGAAGAAATATGGTGTTAAAGCAGAACTCTTAATAGGGAATTGTTAAGCATGTAATTATAATTTATCAGTTTTCATGTTATTTTATTTAAGCAACTAGAAAAAAATATTATTTGGGGGAGATCTCACACAGGTGAAAGGGAAGCAGTGGGGAGGAGGGGAGGGTTAGGTTGAATTTGGGAAATAAAATAATATATGGGACAGCAAAGGATATAATAGATTATTATAGAATAGTAATATATTGTAACCAAAATAGAAGTTCAAAAGGGGAAGTAAATGGACTTTTAGTATTTTCATTATTGTAATAGTTACTGTATTATTATTTCTTATTGGTAGAAGGCAATGTTAACTTAGACGTCTTCGTTTTGCTGTCTGTATAATTTTCTGAAATCAATAAAATAATAATAATTCTGGATTGCAACTTCAAAGCACTCATTTTCATGATTCCATTGGACTTCCTTTTTTTAGTGTAATACTTTTTATTAGTTTTCAATTGCAACAACCCAGTAAAAGCCTCATTGTCACAATACCAAATTATAATACAATTAATAATGCCAATTGTTCAGATGCCAAATTATATTATTTTGTAGGCCCCCTTTATGCTAGAATTGATGATTTGATAATTTACTTTAACTCTGCGATTCCATTGGACTTGCATTCCTTGATAATGAAATCGTCTTCCTCCCACCCACCCCTGCAAAAATATATAGTTTGTCAATCTGAAGAGCTGTCACATGGAAAATGGAACAAGCCGCTTTTCTTCTGCTCCGGAGGGTAGGACCCAAACTGATGTATTCAAATTACAAGAAAGGTGATTCTGGCTAAACATTAGAAAGAACTTTCTGCCGGTAAGAGCTGTTCAACAGTGGAACAGACGGCAGGTAGTGGACTCTCCTTCCTTGGAGGTTTTTAAGCAGAGGTTGGATGGCCATCTGCCATGGATGCTTGAGC
Source organism: Podarcis muralis (assembly GCF_964188315.1). Lineage (NCBI taxonomy): Eukaryota > Metazoa > Chordata > Lepidosauria > Squamata > Lacertidae > Podarcis > Podarcis muralis. Next base: position 65,030,565 of record NC_135664.1, on the reverse strand, counting down.
CGAGATTCCTGCATTGTGGGGGGTTGGACTAGATGACCCTTGGGGTCCCTTCCAACTCTACAGTTCTATGATTCTGTGGATGAGTCCCACAAAGGATTTGTGCTCTAGAAAAGCAAAACTCCACACGTTCTCCAACTAAACTCATATAAACATCTTCCAAAGGCCGTTTGGGTTTAATTAGTACTTTCTTGGGCAACATGAAAGGTTAAACGCACTGTTTAAACTCTTTCCCCCATTATACCTGAATGTTTTTAGCAAATGGAATACTGTATATGAATGCATTGGGGGGGGGTGTCTTCCCAACAAAGGCTGAGAAACACTAGGCGATAAGCCAAGCCTTAGCAGTTGTGTCAGTTTCACGATACAAGAAAGAGAAAGCATCTTTGTTTGGGAATCTGGTGTTTATTTACAATGCAGGAAGCAAGCTTTTGAGTCACACAGGGCTCTTCCTATATGCATGACACCCTTAAACACAGAAGTTGCTAATCCAGAAATGGCTGGGATACACTATTAAGGGCAAGTATTCAGTATCCCGGGAAAGTGATATCCCATTACCGTGTGGACTGCAAAACAAACAAACAAACCATAAATATCTAGCCTGGTTGAAGAGCCCTGTTTGACTCAAAAGCTTGCTTCTAGCATTTTAAATGCTAGTCCTCCAAATAGAATGCTAGTTCTCCCAAGCACGTTTGCACATGTGCTTCATGTCAGGAGAAAAGTTGTACAACAAACCAAGGAGACAGAATGAGCAGCGCTGAACTAAGTTTTAAATCAGAGTAGACCTATTGAAATAAATGGACCTAACTTGGGCATCTTTATGCATTTCGTTGGATGTACTCTGAGTAAAACATAGTTGATTGCTGCTTCTTGACTAGTAAAACGTGAAATACCTATAAGTGCTGACATAATATTCAATGGAAATGTCTGCTACGAATAATCCTATGAAGCCTGGAAAACGGAAAATAAAAACGAAAGACTATGTCATCCTGCTGGCACTTTTTAATCTGAGCAGGAGCAAGCAAGGGCTCTTTTTCCCTCAGTATGATCCCTGAGCCATGCTAATAAGAGTTCTTCTGAGCATGTCTGAAATCCCTTCTTGTAACTCGTACAGTGGTACCTCAGGTTACAGACGCTTCAGGTTACAGACTCCGCTAACCCAGAAATAGTACCTTGGGTTAAGAACTTTGCTTCAGGATGAGAACAGAAATTGTGCGGCGGCAGCAGTGGGAGGCCCCATTAGCTAAAGTGGTACCTCAGGTTAAGAAAGTTTCAGCTTAAGAACGGACCTCCGGAACAAATTAAGTTCTTAACCCGAGGTACCGCTGTATATTTTTTACAGCCAACCCTGCCTTAGACAAGGGAGAAAATCCCTTCCAGGACAGAGATGTGACTCTCCAAAAGCACAGAGCATCGCTTTCAAAATCCGGCACCAGAACTCTTACATAAAAGTTACTTTGAGAGGAGGGGATAACAGCTTGTTTTAAGTCCCAGGGTGTGGGGATGCCAAATGAAAATGCGAAGCCACAACAGCTGCAGACACCTGAACTGACTTCCTTAGCATTAAGGGGACACTGACTAAGGGAACTCGGACAGACCCAAGAAAGGAAGTGGAAACTTACGGAGATTCTGCAGCGACAGAACAGATGCAGCCTGGGCTCTCAGCCTGGCCAGATCCTTTGAGCTTCCATGGCAGCTGAATCCCCAAGAGGCAAAAGGCAGGATTTAAGACGCAGGTATTGCTGGTCTTCCTCGCTCTCTGCTCCCCTCTGGGATTCTTCAGCTGCCTGGCCTGCAGACTGGACGTGGTGGTCAGAGAGTTGGCAGAGCCATTATTTGGTCTGCCTTGGCCCGGGAGATGTTCTTCGGCGGAGAGGAAGAGGGAGGGGCGGAGGAGAGAGAGAGTGGAGGGGATGAAGGAGATCCAAATTCAGGAAAGGCTGGCTGAGGCTGTGTATGGCGCTAGGTAGGAGAGAGGAATCTTGACATCAACAGTAGCAGCGACCAGAGCCCTCCCTCTTCTCATCTTCCTCCTCCCTCGACATACAGATCGTTGCAAAGTTTTCAGCGTTTCCCCTGAGTTTGGGGATGGGACAGAGAGAGCGGGGGGAGGGATGCTGGCCCCAGTCCAAGCACCACTGACGCAGAGAGCAAGAGAGAGAGAGAGAATTAAATTCTCTTTTAACCTCTGGCCTGAATAGGGCTCAGTGACAAAGAAACTCCATCTTCGGAGTCTCAATCCCGGCCAGTTGATTTGGTGGTTGGCTGTTTTCCATAAGAAACAGGGGGCTGAAATATGTGACCTTTCTGACCTTATAGGGGTCGAACCCCTCTTGGGAGGCCCGGCAGGCAGCTCTCCCTAAGCTGTTGTGCCATGTGATTTAAGAGGTGCGATGAAATATACTCAGAGTCAAGAGTGGATTTCATGCTCTTTATTCAGCTCATAGTGGTGAGGAGGGAATGAAAATCCCCTCAAAGTATCTGTTTTATATACATTATTTACACAATGGGCTGCACGTGATTGGCTAATTCTGGAATTCTCCTGTAGGCCAATCAGGTTGTGGATTCACTTCTATCTGGAGCTGGATTGGGTGGCTCCTGCAGACCAGTCATACTGCTGCATTGTCCTAGGACCAATCAGACTGCTGCATTCTGAATTCTATTGTTCTAGGACCAATCAGACTGCTGCATTTTGGATCCTATTGTTCTAGGACCAATCAGACTGCTGCATTTTGGATCCTATTGCTCTAGGAACAATCAGACTGCTGCATTTTGGATCCTATTCAACTCATTACATAACATGCGATCTGGGATCCCTTGCAATGTCACAGAAGATCCTGGAGACGCCATCCTGGTTTCTGATTTGATCCTGGAATGTCCTATTTGCACAGAATAGGGATGTCCGATTCCATAATAATGATGATAACAATTTTATTATGTATACCCTGCCCATCGGACTGGGTTGCCCCAGACACTCTGGACAGCTTCCAACAGAAAACTTAATATGAACCTACCTGGACCCTGAGATCACCTTCTGAGGTCCTCCTTCATGTGCCTCCTCCTCGAGAGGTCTGGGGGGTGGCAACATGAGAACGGGGCCTCCTATGCAGTGGCTCCCTGTCTGTGGAACACTCTCCCCAGGGATGTTCACCTGGTGCCTTCATTATAGATCTATAGGTGCCATGTGTAAACGTTCCTTTCAAACCAGGCCTTTGGTCAGTTTGATTGACATCCTATGCCCTTTTAAAATGTGGGGGTTTTGGGGGGTGGGGAGTTATTGAGTTGTTGTTGTTATTTTGATTATGTATTTTGTGGTTTTATATTTTGATCTTATTCTGCGAACCACTCTGAGACTTGTGGGTATAGTGTGGTATATAAATTCAATAAATAAAATAAATAATAAAACATTTAGCATTAAAAAAAAACAAAAAACACTTCCCCATACAGGGCTGCCTTCAGGTGTCTTCTAAAGGCTGCATAGTTATTTATATCCTTGGCTCAGTGGGAGGGGGGGGGGGTTGCAGAGCTCTACACTCTGATGAAAATAGGGACATCCTAAGGAAAAGCTGGACATTCTGGGATCAAATCAGAAACCGGGACGGCTTCTGTAAATCCAGGACTGTCCCTGGAAAATAGGAACACTTGGAGGTCCATCCCAGTACTGGACATGGAAATTGAGAAGACACTCTCCCGCTCCCATTTTCTCCTCCTCTGTAGCCCCACCGATTCTTCCTCCATAGATCACTGGTGGGTTCCCACGAGGCAAGACACAGTGATAACAGCAAGAACATTTCATGACCTACATAACTAGGAAACAGGGGCAAAGCAACTGCTTATATACATTCCTGAAAGCCTGGGCCACTCCCACTCCCAACGTGATTGGCTGTCTCAACTTCTAAGCTGTGAATCATGACTCCAAGGGCCAATGGCAGAGGCCCAAGTCCTGAAATGTTCTGTGATTGGACATCATGTATCGAATCAGGACACAGGAGCTCAAAAATCCTTAGTCCAGGCTCAAGCTCAGGCAAACACAGACCACTGAATACATAACACCATGCTCCGCGGAGACTGGATCTGCTGCCTGAGGCTACTGCAGGCCTCATGGGTGGGACAGCCCTGCAGCCATGGAAGGTTTTGGAAGACATCGGTTGGGCCTGTGTCCTCCTCTGGAAAACTTAGTCACTGCCTTGACTTCAATAGGGCTTCCTTGTAACTGAGTTTCCCTGGATTGTGCCCAGCTAATCTTGTCTTCTAAATCTTGCAGTGGTTGCCCAAAGGTCAAGGCACAAAATGGTGTGCATTATTTGCATTCAAAGTGCAACCTGTTGCTGTTTGAACGCCGGCGAATCGTTTCCTCTGAACCTCTGGTCTTCTCATAAAAAGGTCTCCTTAACGTAAATCTCTCTCACACACATACCCTGAGAAATATGCCGTGGAAACTGAAGAAATCATGCAGGCCAAAACCCATTTCAAAACAAAACAAAGCTAATCAGGGCACAGCAGAAGGAGGCCGTGAAGTTTTCCCACTGGTTTGAGCCGGCAGAGTGTATAATTCTGGCACTCAACGTCTTCTGTTTAATGGAAACTTGAATTCTTGGAAATCTGATTCCACTCCCCCCGCCCACCCCAGCCAACTATTAGGGTTCAAAATCAGAAGGATAAACAATAAGGCTGCTGTATAAAACGAAGTTTAGAAAAGTGCATGTGACTCTGTCAACCCGAAGCCAATGAGATGCTCCATGGAGACAGTGATCAGATAGGCAGTGTGCTGTGGTTTAGACTTAAAAGTAAGATTGGGGAGACCCAGGTTGCTTCCAGGTTCTCAGTTTATTGAGCATTCATCCTAATTTGATTCCTGCATTGCAGGGCGTTGTATTTGATGACCCTCGTGGTCTCTTCCAACTCTACAATTCTGTGATTCTACAACTCATCTGGACAGCAATGTCCCACACGGGGCTGCCAATAGCTTGCAACTAAACTTCGCTCCTTTGGCGTGCAATTGACTTGGACTGAGATACGAGGCTCATGCTTGCTCTTTGTTTGCAAGAGTCAAAGTCCTCTTATCTCACGAGAAACGATAATCTTAACAGACTCCACTCTGGAGAACAACATAGAGAAGGCTAGATCTTGGTCAAGGCACTCAGTAACTTGCAGGATTAATTGTGGCAGCCTCTTGGACAGATTGTGGAGGACTTGCTTTCAGGGCAAGTTCTGTGCCGATATTAAACTGTTTTCCCCATCCCAAAAGAAACACAAGGATGATTCTTCATTTCTAGGAGGCAGCTGGTTCCATGAAATATTATTGCTTTTACTCAGAGCCTTTTTGTAGCTCCTAGGCATTTGGGGAGGGGTTGTAATTTCCATTCAGTATTTAATAATAATAATAATAATAATAATAATAATAATAATAATAATCTGGCTGGGCCTCCCCAGCCACTCTGGGCGGCTTCCATAGAAACCAAAAATACAGTAAAATATCATACATTAAAAACTTCCCTGAACAGGGCTGCCTTAAGATGTCTTCTGAATGTCAGGTAGTTGTTTATCGCTTTGACATCTGCTGGAAGGGCATTCCACAGGGCGGGCGCCACTACTGAGAAGGCCCTCTGCCTGGTTCCCTGTAGCTTTGCTTCTCGCAATGAGGGAACCACCAGAAACCGGGACGGCTTTTAATTCATACCTACTTAATTCACGCTTCGCCAAATAACATTTGAACTGAAATGCAGCCTGCAGAATTTGCATTCCTCCAATGCCGTTCTTTAGCCAACCGTGAGGGACGTGGGTGGCGCTGTGGGTTAAACCACAGAGCCTAGGACTTGCCGATCAGAAGGTCAGCGGTTCGAATCCCCACGACGGGGTGAGCTCCCATTGCTCGGTTCCTGCTCCTGCCCACCTAGCAGTTCGAAAGCACGTCAAAGTGCAAGTAGATAAATAGGTACCACTCCAGTGGGAAGGTAAATGGTGCTTCCGTGCGCTGCTCTGGTTCGCCAGAAGTGGCTTAGTCATGCTGGCCACATGACCCAGAAGCTGTACACCGGCTCCCTCGGCCAATAAAGCGAGATGAGCACCGCAACCCCAGAGTTGGTCACGACTGGACCTAATGGTCAGGGGTCCCTTTACCTTTAACTATGTTCAAAAACACATATACCATGGTTATGTGTGCATATGAATGCAATTATACACAATAATGACATACAAAAATGCCTTACTCAACTGCTTCAATTGGTGAATTTGGCACTGCTACAGATGCCACATAATACCACAGATGCCACATTATATTTGTAAAAACTTTGGAACTCCCTGCCTATTGAGATCAAGCAGGCACCTTCACTTTACTCTTTTCGGCACCTGCTAAAACATTCTCATCTAGGCAAGCCTAACCAGAGGCTTAGAAATGCTGGTGTCAGTTTTAATCCTTTTTTATTATTTTAACCTCTTGTGTTTTAATGCATTGCAAACGTTTCCTTGGTTATATGGTTTTATCTTTTTTGCAAACTCCTTTGAGGTTTTCTTTTGCAATCAGGCGGTGTATAAATTTTACAAAACAAATAAGGTCACGCAGTGGTTCTCAACCTGTGGGTCCCCAGATGTTGTTGGACTACAACTCCCATCACCCCTGAGCTCTGGTAGCTAGGGGTGATAGGAGTTGTAGTCCAACAACATCTGGGGACCCACAGGTTGAGAAAGGCTGGGTTAGGGGAAATAATGCTTTGCCAAAATTTGCCAAAATATATGGGGGAAATTGCATACAATCATCAGGACGTGCTGCACAGTGAGCCACCAGATATACATGTTTGCAGGGATAGCCAACACAGTGACTTCCACAGCTGAGCTACATCCCTGACCTTTGGCCATGCTGGCTCAGGCTGATGGGGTTTGGAGTCCAACAGCATGCAGAGGCAATGCCCCCCCCATCCCTGCTCTAGGTAGTATGGGGTTCATAGGTACTGGAATAATTTTGTCTACACACAGACTAGCTGCTGTAATGACCGCTCCCCACATAAAACGGGGGGGGGGCGCCCTTTGCATGGACGTGCGCAGCCCCTGGATATGGAGCAGCTCCATCAACACAGGCTTGGCTTCGCCTTCCCTCAGGTGGGATACCTGGAGGTCTCCGCCTACCTCAGTCAGTTGTCCAATCCCACCTGGGGGAAGTGTTGCCAAGGAGACCAGGCCAGGTAGGGGAGGGACCACTCGCCCACACAATAGAGGGAGGATCTTACCTGGGAATCCTCACTTGGCTCCAGAGCTTCCCCCACCCTCAGCTAAGTCTTATTTTGCAGGTTACCTTTTCTTCACAGGTATGTGGGCGCTGCTACGTCAAGGTCGCTGTTAAAGGGCCGGAAAGGAATTCCCCTGCATTGGCAGGTTTGGCCTTTCCCGTAGCAAAACGTCACAACTTTGGCAGTACCAAGCCTTGGGCAGAATCCTTTAGTCTTCCTCTTTGCAGTGGCGATACCAGGGAGGCTTTGACCGTACGCCGAGAGGTCGTCATTGCTCTCCCCTGCGGCAGCGGCGTAACGGGGGCGGCTATCTCTGCTTGAACATATGTTCTCCAGAGCCGGCCCATCCCCCCCACACACACTGGATAACCCTGATGTTCCCTAGGTCCCCGGCTAGGGACTGGGGACGGATAATGCCCAATGCCTGAGCCAAGGCCTACCCACATCTGAAATATAATAAAGTTGTGGCCAATTTAATCCCATAGCACGTTGTCTTGAGTCGTTATTCCACATGACGGGGGGGGGCGCCCGGGATCTGGGGGACTCCGCCTGTCCATGCAAAGACTTCCTGTTCAGGTTGGGACTTTGCCTGAAGGAAAACAGACTTCACTGGAAAAGACACAGAGCATTTTTCATTTTTTTAAAAATAGTGGCAATGAAATCCCAGTATACCTGAAGGAGCATCTCCACCCCCATCATTCAGCCCAGATACTGAGGTCCAGCTCCGAGGGCCTTCTGGCGGTTCCCTCCCATCAGATGTCAAGGAAATAAACAACTCCCTGACTTTTAGAAGACATCTGAAGGCAGCCCTGTTTAGGGAAGTTTTTAATGTTTATCATGTTTTTAATATTCTGTCGGGAGCTGCCCAGAGTGGCTGGGGAAACCCCGCCAGATGGGTGGGGTATAAATAATAAATTATTATTATTATCTGTCAGAGCTGCTCCCCGATCCCAGCTCACAGAGGATCACGCTAGCCAGTGTTCGCTTTATAAAAGTCTTTATTGAGTTACAGTTTCCATTTCCAAGCTGCTGCGTGCAACTCTACGTCTTATGGCTAGACCGGCGAAGCTCCGTCTGAATCTCCGCCCCTCGTACACCAACTTAATATCCTCGCCTTACTCCACCTTTTCCGCCTGACCGTCCTTCTCTGGGTCCCTCTGCCCCCCGTGGTCTCCTCCCTCCGGGACTCCTCTGACGCTGACCCCCCGGACCCTCCTGTCTCCTTGCGTCGGGCTTTAGGACCTGGCTCCCTTTCCGGGCTGCTTACTGCGCCGCCTTCCTGTGCATTTGAACTTGGCGCGCGCGCCCAGCCTTCCACTTTCCGCTTGACCGTTTCTTCGCTCCCCGATGGGGGCGTGGTCACTCCTGACTCATGCCCTCCTCCCTGCTGCGAGCTGCCAGGGCTCGATCCCTGACGTCCTTCCTCTCCACTGCGCTCTGGTGGGGACGCTGGCCCCGATTTCCAACTGCTGCCCTCTGAACCCCCGCTGGTCCCTTCCTCCTGGGGTGTCCCCCTAGGCCCCCCCTTTGCTCTGGCCACTGGCGCCCCTTTCTGTGAATCTTCCGATTCACTGGAAAGACTCGGAGATCTCGGGTCGTTGTCATCACTCATCCTTTCTTCGGACTCCTCCCCCTCGCTCTCTGTTTCCTCCCTTGCCCTCGCCTCTGCTCCTGAACCCCTGACATCCATCCCCCCCTCGAAGCCCCCCTTTCCCCCCTCCCCTCCTTCCGGTGCGGGAGCTGGGTGCTGCCGAGTCATGGGGACGAATGCCGGATACAGTTCGCTTCCCTTGGCGGGCCTCCAACTGAAGACTTCCGATTCTTCCTCCCTGCGCTCGTCGACAGCGGTCACCTCCGCTTCCATCTCTGTGCCGCCGTGCTCGAAGCCCAGGTCCTCCCCGAACATGTCCACGTCCGTCTCCGCCTCAGTCGTTCCCGGGTCCGTCGCTCGACCTGGAACCTCCAGCCACTTCCTGCGCCACTGCTCCTCTGGTCTATCGTCCCACCAATACGAGGGCTCTGAGGCAGATCCCGAGGGCGACCCCTCCGGGGAACGCGTGTCCATTGTCGGTTCCTCGTCCGAGTCGAACCCGTGGAAAGTGCTGGCTGAAAGCGTCGGTGTGAAAAGCCAATCGTCGAAAAAGTCTGCTGGCATGGGCCTGTGTGGGAAAAGGGCGTGAAACTCGTCCTTGAGCAGAGGTTCCTCCAAGGCGTAGCCTGGCACGCAGCTGTTGGCACTGGCCGGGAAGCCCTCCTTGGCGAGGAGGTATTCTGCTCCCTCTTCTCCCCATCTAGAGTCCAAAATCTCTGTGACCTCGTTGATGGACTCCTCTTGTGGCACTCCCCCTTGTTCGGTTCCCTCTCGTAGCGGACTCGGAGCCGTTCTTGGTTCCTGAAACCTGTGAGGTGTCTTGTAGGGAGTGAGTACCGACCTGTGGAACACCGGATGCATTCTGGAACCCTCCGGAAGCATCAGCCTGAAAGCCACCGGGTTGATCTGTTCTTCGACTTGGTAGGGCCCTAGTTGTTTATGCCCTAGTTTCTTCTTCGCTAATGACCTGGCCGGCACTGCTTGGGCTGCCAACCAGACCCAGTCTCCCACCTGGATCTCTTCGCCGACTCTCCTGTGTTTGTCCGCTTGCACCTTGTATGCGTGTTTAGCCAGCTCCAGGTGCCGCCGAAGTTGATCGTGGACCTCTTGCAACTCTGACGCGAACGCGTCTGCTGTCTGCGGCTCCCCTTCCCCCATTCTTTCCAGTCCCGGGAAGGTTCTGGGGTGCCTTCCGTTGTTGGCGAAGAACGGTGTCACCCCTGTGGACACGTGTTTCGTGTTGTTGTAGGCGAACTCGGCGAGCGGCAGGTAGTCCACCCACGTTGCAGGCTGTTGATTTGCGTAGCATCTCAGGTACTGCTGCATGATGGCATTGACCCGCTCTGCTTGCCCGTTGGTCTGCGGGTGTCTAGCCGAAGCCAGGTTGATCTCGACGTTCAGGAAGCCCATCAGTTTCTGCCAGAAGTTCGAGATGAACTGCCGCCCCCTGTCAGACAGTATAGACCGCGGCAGACCGTGAACCTTGAACACGTGATCTATGAACAGTTTGGCGGTTTGTTCCGCCGTGGCCACCTTCGCACACGGAATGAAATGTGCCATCTTGGAGAACAAGTCCACCACCACTAGCCCTGCCATTTTGCCCCTCGAGCTGGGCAGATCCGTGACAAAGTCCAGGGCCACTCTCTCCCATGGTTCGAACGGGGTTTGCAGAGGTTCCAGCAGTCCCGCCGGTGGTCTGTGTACTGGTTTGGCCCTCTGGCAGGTGTCGCACCTCGCCACGTAGTCCGCGACTTCTCCTCTCATTCTGGGCCACCAGAAGTCTCTGGCGACTAATTCTATCGTCTTCTCTGTGCCAAAGTGCCCGGCAGTGGGCGCGTCGTGCAACTGCTGCAATACCTTGGCGCGAAGATCGTCCCCTGGCACGTAGATGGCCCCTTTACGGAGGAGTAATCCATCGCGAACTTGGAACTCGTCGGTCGCCGCCGTGCCCCTGTGCGCCTCTGCCATCTTTGCTCGCGCGAAAGAGTCGTCCCGCAATGCACGTCGTACCGCCTCCAGGTCAACAGTCGCCGAAGCGCACGCCCACGCTGCCGGTGCGAAGATATGCATGGCCGCCGCTGGCGTCGCCTCTTCGAGGTACTGCGGTTTACGGGAGAGGGCGTCCGCCATGATGTTGGTGTCCCCCGGGACATACTCTATACGGAAGTCGAAGTCCGCAAAGAACTCTGCCCAACGTATTTGCCTCTGGTTCAGGAACCTCGCCGTGCGCCAGTGCTCCAGATTCTTGTGGTCCGTGCGGACCTGCACTGTGTGCTTGGCTCCGATCAGGAAGTGCCTCCACGCCTTGAAGGCTGCATGAATGGCTAACAACTCCCTGTCCCAGATGGTGTAGTTCTGTTCTGACTTGGTGAGCTTCCTGGAGTAGAACGCTCCCGGCCTCCAAGCCCCCTGCGGGTCTTGCTGCAACAGAACTGCTCCTACGGCTCTGTCTGAAGCGTCCGTCTCCACCCTCATTGGTCTGCTGGGGTTGACGTGTAGTAGCTGCTCCTCCGACGCGAAGAGACGCTTGAGTGCCTGAAAGGACTGCTCTGCTTGCGCCGCCCAGATGAATTTCTTCTTCTTGGAGCTGAGCGTGTCCGTGATGGCCGCCGTCTGCATCGCGAACCCCTTGATGAACTTGCGATAGAAGTTCGCAAAGCCCAGAAACCGCTGGACCTCCTTCCGGTTGCGCGGACTTTTCCAATCCAAAACTGCGCGAACCTTGGCGCTGTCCATTGCGAGCCCTTTGTCTGACAACCTGTAGCCCAGGAAGTCCACCTCCGACACGTCGAACTGGCATTTTTCCAGCTTGGCGTAGAGCCTATGCTGCTGTAGTCTGCTCAGCACTTCTTTGACGTCTCTGTCGTGATCGTGCTGCGATTCAGAAAAGATGAGTATGTCATCTAGGAAACAGACACACTTCTTGTAGAGCAGCCCTGCCAAGACGTGATGCATAAAAGCTTGAAAGCAGTGGGAGCCATTTTGTAATCCAAAAGGCATAACTCTGTATTCGTAGGTGCCCAGGGGCGTGAACATGGCCGTCTTCCACTCGTCGCCCTCCCGCATACGAATGAGGTTGTACGCCCCTCGGAGGTCCAACTTGGTGAAGACGCGTCCTTTGCGCACCGTCGCGAGGAGGTCGTCGATCCTGGGCATGGGGAAGTCCGATGGCTTGGTCACAGCGTTCAAAATCCGATAGTCCACCACGAGCCTTTTTTGGGGCGTGTTTTTCTTCTTGACAAAGAATACCGGACTGCCCCCCACTGCCTTGGACTCTCGGATGAAACCGCGCTCCAGATTGTGATCTATGAACTCCTTGAGGTCCTGTAGTTCGTCCTCAGACATGGAGTACAGTTTCCCCTTTGGCAACGCCGCCCCTGGTAGGAGGTCGATCTTGCAGTCGTATGGTCTGTGGGGGGGTAGCTTGTCCGCCTCCTTCTCGCAGAAAACCTCCAAAAAGTCTGCGTACTTGTGGGGAACAGCTTGCAGCGTCCCAAGCTGCAGCTGTGACTCCTCTTCCTCTCCCTCCTGCTGGGGCAGGATGCAGTGTTCAGCACAATAGGAAGAGCCGAAAGTCAGCTGCCTCTGGTTCCACGCCATCGCCGGGCTGTGCTTGTCCAGCCAACTCATGCCCAGTACAATGGGCGTGTCCGATAATTGAGTGACATTGAAGCTGATGACTTCCCTGTGGTTCCCAAGTCGCATCACCATTGGTGGCGTTTGCTTCACGACTTGCCCCCCGAGCAGCTCCCTGCCATCCACCGTGACTACCTGCAGGGGCAGTGTGGCAGGCAGCAACTGTATATCGTGCTGGTCGACAAAGTCTTGCCCTATAAAGTCCGCATTGCTTCCTGAGTCAATAGTGATTGGCACGTCCATGGTGAGTCCATTGGGTAGTTGGAGCGATGCGGTGAGCCGCACTACTGGTTTGGGCGGGAGGGGGTCCGTGGGTTGCAACATCTCTGGGGACTGCTTCACTGACACGTCTGGCTGGGCCCCAGTGCCTCTGTCTCCAGCCAGACTCCTTCGTTTCCCTGCTGTGGTTCTCCTTGCTGAGTCGCTGCAGTTACCATTGCTGAGGCTGCAGTGTGCTTGTGGAGCCTCTGGGGACACTCTTTCGCCATGTGCTGGGGATTGTCGCAGATGTAGCACTTCCGGTTCCCTCTAGGAGGCTTTGCTTTCCCTGCTCCCGGTGCTAGGGCTCTGGTTGCTGACTGAGCCCTTGCACCGCCAACCTCCATAGGTTCCGCTCCTCCTCCTGGCGGAGGCGTGGATTGCGCACGCGCTGCTTCTCTGGGAACGAAGGAGTAGCCTCTGGCTGGTTCGCGCCCTCCGCGCCCTTCGTCCTTGCCCCAAGGACGTTCCTCCAGACGGACCCCAACTGCGAGCGCCCTCTGAACGATCTCCTGCGTGCTCCGGGGTCTCTCCCCCCTCGCAATTTCGTCCTTAACCGGGCCGCTCAAGCCTTCCCAAAACAGGTCTCTGACTGGCGCCGAATCTCTGTCCCATTCCAGGGCACTGACCAATGCAAAAAAGCGGGCATGATACTGCCGTACACTGGCCCTCCCCTGCTTAAGTCCATGCACCTCCTTCCGGGCAAGATCCACGTCTATGCTTGATAAGAAGCACCCATCCATCGCTTTAATGAAGGCATCCGCATTTTGGAGCGCCGGATCCTTATCTCTCCACAAATTGCGCAGCCATGCTTTAGCATCTCCATGCAAATGGGACATGATAAACCCCACCTTCTCTTGCTCATCTCTAAAGTCCTTTTCCAGCAGTTGCAGTGCACACTTTACATCTGCTCTAAAGTTGGGGTACTGTTGCAAATTCCCATCGAAGTGAGAGACTAGACCGCCTGCTCGTCTCCCCAACCCAATCCCCTCCGGTCTGGGTGTCAGTTGCCCTTGCTTCGTAAGCATTTCCAATCTGACCTGGAGATCTCTGTAGGCGGCAGCTGCGTCCTCCTCTCTCTTCCTGGATGCAAGTACCTCGGCATTCAGTTGTGTCACTGCTTCTCTGAGATCCGCTATCTGTTGTTCGGCCGTCATCTTGTCTGCCGTTCGTGAGCTCTCGAGTAGGCACCAGCCTTCTCTCCTCTCCGCTAGGCTTTCGATGCCCACAGAAATGAGAGACGGAGCTTACTGTCAGAGCTGCTCCCCGATCCCAGCTCACAGAGGATCACGCTAGCCAGCGTTCGCTTTATAAAAGTCTTTATTGAGTTACAGTTTCCATTTCCAAGCTGCTGCGTGCAACTCTACGTCTTATGGCTAGACCGGCGAAGCTCCGTCTGAATCTCCGCCCCTCGTACACCAACTTAATATCCTCGCCTTACTCCACCTTTTCCGCCTGACCGTCCTTCTCTGGGTCCCTCTGCCCCCCGTGGTCTCCTCCCTCCGGGACTCCTCTGACGCTGACCCCCCGGACCCTCCTGTCTCCTTGCGTCGGGCTTTAGGACCTGGCTCCCTTTCCGGGCTGCTTACTGCGCCGCCTTCCTGTGCATTTGAACTTGGCGCGCGCGCCCAGCCTTCCACTTTCCGCTTGACCGTTTCTTCGCTCCCCGATGGGGGCGTGGTCACTCCTGACTCATGCCCTCCTCCCTGCTGCGAGCTGCCAGGGCTCGATCCCTGACGTCCTTCCTCTCCACTGCGCTCTGGTGGGGACGCTGGCCCCGATTTCCAACTGCTGCCCTCTGAACCCCCGCTGGTCCCTTCCTCCTGGGGTGTCCCCCTAGGCCCCCCCTTTGCTCTGGCCACTGGCGCCCCTTTCTGTGAATCTTCCGATTCACTGGAAAGACTCGGAGATCTCGGGTCGTTGTCATCACTCATCCTTTCTTCGGACTCCTCCCCCTCGCTCTCTGTTTCCTCCCTTGCCCTCGCCTCTGCTCCTGAACCCCTGACATTTAAAAGAGTTGGGTTTGTTAGTACAGGTCCTAAGCACATGGCTATACTGAACCTTACTTCTGAGGAAGCATGCATGAAGTCAGATGGCAGATCCTTTTCCTTTGCTTTCAAAAGAAGTTAGCAACAATTGCGTTTATCTGGATTTTACCTATCCCTTCTCTTCTCCCCAAAGGAAAATGATTGGGACCGTTCTCCATCTGCAAAGTCCACCCAGGAATTCAGCTACCATTCCCAGTGCTGTAAATCCTTTCACGCACCAAAAAAGGGGAACATTTCAACTCAGAGTACTCCAAGAATTGCCAACTCTCTCCATGCCAAGGGATCGAATTGCTAAGGAAATACAAGGGAGGATTGCCTAGTGTTTTGTGAAGAAGAATTTATTGCACTGAAGTCAGCGTACATAACATGTCTCGGTTTTATAAAAATTAGACAGATGCAAAAATCCTTGGCAAAGTAAGTCTGCAGTGATGCTACAGTGTATAGAAAATATACATATATGTTTTTTCCTCAACCGTTGAAAAGTCAGGCATTAGAAAAGCCAATGGCATGCATTTCCCCCCAGCCCTTTCACATGTCGGCCCGAACAAAGGATGCAAAGATGCCGTCTTCCTGAGCCAGCAAATTCTCGGGTGTGTCGTACTCCAAAATGACCCCTCGCTTCATCACAATGACCAGGTCTGCAGTCAGGATGGTGTGGACCCGGTGCTACAATTAAAAGACATATCTAAATTATTTCATTTCCCTACCAGGCATCATCTAGATCCGAGTTCGTACAATTATTGGACCAGTAGCTTTATTTGCAAGCAGCCTGGTGGAGGACCCCACACTCTGTTCCTTATGCACAGCTAAAATGCATTGGGGCTGAGCCACATGTTAAGGATTTAAGAGTGTGCGCAACCTGTGGACCAGCAGCAGCCACAACAGCAAAAGCTGAGCTGGAGTTTGAAGAGAGGGCTTGCTGCAGACCGAGTCAGAAATTACTGTATTTTTCCGTTTATAAGACGATGCTTTTTGCTTTAAAAAAGAGGCAAAAATTGGGTGTCATATTATACACCAGGCTTCCTCAACCTCAGCCCTCCATGTGTTTTTGGCCTACAACTCCCATGATCCCTAGCTAGCAGGACCAGTGGTCAGGGATGATGGGAACTGTAGTCTCAAAACATCTGGAGGGCTGAGTTCGAGGAAGCCTGTTATACACGGATAGTGAATTAATGGCAGCAGCAAGCAGGAGATTGGCAGTGGTGACTGGGCAGGTGATTGGTGGCTGCGGCAAGGCCTGCTGGTGATTGGCTGCTGCTGCGGCAATTAGGGAGGCGATTGGCGGCTGTGGCAAGTGGGTGGGTGGGCTGTTGGTGGCGGAGAGAGGGCAGACAATGGGCGGCTGCAGTGAGGTGTGCGATCGGCAGTGGCAGGCAGGTGGGTGAGCAATTGGTGGAAGTGACCACCCCCACCCACCCCCAAAAGCTAAAGAACTTAATTTCTTAATTTTGGGTTAAAAATGATAGGGGTCGTCTTATACATGGGGGCGTCTTATACACGGGAAAATACAGTACCTTTTAAATAATAATAAAAAGATGTATACCTATATGACCAGTGGCATCATTCCAAGGGAATGAGTAAAGAGCACATTGTGATTCTCTGGGGATATATAGCTGACAGGTGCAGGGAAATTCCCAACACATTGACACTGCCTTGCGGAATGTAGGATCTCATCTGCAAGTCCCAAAGGAGAATGCTGGAATACCCTGTAGTGGGAACTGCTACAAAATCATAGAATTGTAGACTTGGAAGGGACCGCAGGGTCACCTAGTCCAACCTCCTGCAGTGCAGCGATCTTCCACTCAACATGGGGCTCAAACCCTCTTCAGGGTTCAAGCCAGCCAGCCCTGTTTTGGGACACTCCATTCCAATCCTTCCTTGTTTTCCACCCCTTCTCTTTGCCATAGATACTTCACAGTCTCTGCTCAGTCCTCTTTGGGCTGTTGTGTTTGGGCTTTGCTTCCTGCCCCCTTAGAGTCTTTCCTCTGAAGTTCCTTTTTTAATTTCTTTATATCTTGGGGTTCCCCTAAGCTTGTTGATACACCCCTCCCTGCACAACGATGACCCACTTCTTTTGTTACGTAAGAATCCACACTTGGGTGATGAGTTATCTGTTTGCACATATAATTAATTTAATTTTCTTAAAAACACACACACACACACAAAAACACCTACAACCCACCTCAAAGGTATCTAAAAGGTACCTAAAGGTAAAGGGACCCCTGACCATTAGGTCCAGTTGTGACCGACTCTGGGGTTGCGGCGCTCATCTCGCTTTATTGGCCAAGGGAGCCAGCATACAGCTTCCGGTCATGGGGCCAGCATGACTAAGCCATTTCTGGTGAAGCAGAGCAGCGCATGGAAACGCTGTTTACCTTCCCGCTGGAACAGTACCTATTTATCTACTTGCACATGACATGCTTTCGAACTGCTAGGTGGGCAGGAGCAGGGACCGAGCAACGGGAGCTCACCCCATCCCGTGGATATGAACCGCCGACCTTCTGATCGGCAAGTCCTAGGCTCTGTGGTTTAACCCACAGCCACCCACGTCCCTAAAAGGTACCTAAAGGTATCTAAAATTTGTATGCTACAAATTCAAAACAAAAATAACAAAAAATAACAAAAAGGCACAAAGCACTGTTAAAATAAACTGTAATAGACCTAGTTGTAGTAGAGCAATTATTCCTCACATGCTCAAAGGAAAATGACTCTTTTGGCTTGCTTGCTAAAGAATGAAGAAAAGTGAGAAAAGCGAATTGCCTTTGGTGTTCCAAAGCTCTGGAGAGCAATTGCATAATAAAAGGTTCTTATGCTGTGCATGGGTGTAATTCATAAATGTTGGCACCTGCAGAAGGGTCTCATTATCTGAGCTCAAATTTCAGAATGGTGGTGAGGTTAACTTCATATGGGAGAAAATGGTGTTTCCTAGGTGGGTAGCCCTGACACTATTTAGGGCTTGGTTGTAGCAGCAATTCAAGAAAATATGCCTGCATCTCTCTTTTTGTTTTGGAAGAGTGAGACGGGCCTCCACGTTTAATACAGGAATAAATTCTGCCCTGCTGTAAAAACGTTTGGATCTCAAGTGTCAGAATGCCCCAGGCCAAACCTGCCCTGCCCCCCGCCAACACTGCCATGATTGACTGGTCAGAGACTGAATGAAGAACAGGACCATACAGGACTGGGTGAATTAATACCGAAAATCTTTCAGGAATCCTGGGTCAAGATTATTATTTGTTTGTCTTCACCAAAGTGGTGAAAAGGCCTCCCTCTTTGAGGAGCAGGTTGGCTGCCGCGTCACACTCGACGAGATCGCCTTCGGACAAGACTAAGACGAGGTCTGCATCTAGGATTTGAGAGACCCGGTGCTGGAAGGAAGGAAAGGATAGGAAAAGAAAGGGAAGGAAGGAAGGAAGGAAGGAAGGAAGGAAGGAAGGAAGGAAGGAGAAAATAACAGAAAGGGAATGCCATGTAAAGAACAGGAAAGCTTAGAATAAATACAGAAAGAGATCTTTATTGAGAGGAGAGGAGCATGTAAAGTAAATATGCCAGGATTGAAATCATCATGGTGATCTATATAAGAACCCACTAAAGCAGTACTTATTCACTCCCACAATTACCTCCTTCCATTTACTGGATGGGTATTATTGCCCCGAATACACACCATAATGCCTCATTTATCAGGTTGTTCTAAATTCAGTGACAAAGAGAAGCCAGAACTCCGCATGAACACCTCCCTCGTTCTCTTATAATAGCAATGGCGCCCACCCAAGAGGGGCTGGAACTGAGTTCTGGTGTGTTCCGGCTGAAAAAAAAGCCCTGTCACAGGTAATTCAAAGTCTTGGTGCTCACCTTTAAAACCCTAAATGGCCTTGGCCCAGTATACCTGAAGGAGCGTCTCCACCCCCATCATTCTGCCCGGACACTGAGGTCCAGTGCCGAGGGCCTTCTGGTGGTTCCCTCCCTGCGAGTAGCAAAGTTACAGGGAACCAGGCAAAGGGCCTTCTCGGTAGTGACGCCCGCCCTGTGGAACGCCTTCCCATCAGATGTCAAAGAAATAAACAACTATCTGATGTTTAGAAGACATCTAAAGGCAGCCCTGTTTAGGAAAGTTTTTAATGATGGATGATTTAATGTATTTTTAATCTCTTGTTGGAAGCTGCCCAGAGTGGCTGGAGAAAGCCAGCAGATGGGCAGGGTATAAGTAATTTATTATTATTATTATTATTATTATTATTATTATTATTATTATTATCATCATCATCATCATCACACATGACTATCTGCACCCAGGATCTGGAGTTTCCTAGATGAGAAAGGCCTCCTTGTGTGGATTTCGATCCCACTCAAAATTCTGGAGTAGTGTCAACTTGGGATTTCATCTAATACTGGCAGTGTTTGAATGTAACCCAAAACCATGGTTAAGCACTACACGCATAAACTGGAAAAAGGCCCCCAAATGACTTGGGCTTATATGCTTCTCCCTTTCCCTCCTCCTACATGGTTGGTTGAAGGATTCCCAATGCTTTTGATTTCACTTTCATAGTATCCTGTCTTGTCTTTATGTATGAAGCAGAAGTCATGGTTTACAACAAACCTTGGTTAGTGAAACAGGCCAGCTTCATAAACCATGGTTTGGAGTCAGCTTGCTTTTTAAAAAAATGACCAGAGTTTGTTTTAAACTACTATCTCTTGTTTGGACATAGACACAAGCCAGGATTTTGAGAAGCCAGGGTTTAGTTGTGCTTTCTGAGAAGCCTGGCTTGTCTTTACATATGAAACAGAGATTGAGGAGGGGCAGGAGAGGTGAATGTAAGCCGATGGTGAGCTTCTTTTTGCTTCTGCATGTGGTGTTTCAGGACATTGTTTCCAGCAGACCAAGTTTATCATCCGCTGGGGAAATGCGGAAAGGAGGTCCACTGTGGAACGGCATACTTACAGCTATCGTCACCACTGTGCGATCAGCGAAGGCAGTCATCACAACCTTCTGCAAAATGTTCTCCTAGCAAATGAGAGGTGCAACAGTCACTTAATGACCACAGGAGTGGAGCTTTTCATATGACCACACCTACAGAAGCTCCTGGGTCTGGATCTTGCATGGCTTGTGGTTAAATATTGAGTAAACCTGACCTGTAAAATTCACCCAATCACCCGTACATATGCATCACAATTGACCACCCATGTGGGTCACTCACTGCCTGTATAAATGTGGCCTGGATTAGATGTTGGTAGTACTTTTTTCTGGGGGTACACAGGGGTACACATACCCCTAAACATTTTGTGAATCTTTGTACTTTTGTCCATTTACTGTATTTATTTTTCCTGATCTGAACTATAAAATGGTGATTTTCTTGAGTCAAAATGAGAGTACCCCTAAATATTTTTTTTTTTAAGGAAAAAAAGCACTGGATGTTGGAATCAAAGGTGTGTTGGCATAGATAAAGTCTCCATAACAGTCCCCCTTAGAAAAAAAATGCTTAGGAACCACTGATCCCATTGGAACAGAGGAGTGTAAGTGTTATGTACTGAGCTAAATCCTAGAACAATAGGATCCAGAATGCAGCAGTCTGATTGGTCCGCAGGAGCCACCCAATCCTGCTCCAGGTGGATGTGAATCAACGATCTGATTGGCCTGCAGGAGCAGCCAATCAGGCTTCTGGAGGAAGTGAATCCGCAACCTGATTGGCCTACAGGAGCAGCCCGGAAGTAGCCAATCACGCGGGGCCCATTGTGTAAATAATGTATATATAACTAGACGTTTTGGGGAAAGTTTCATTCATTGCTACTATGAGCGGAATAAAGAACATGAAATTCACACTTGACTCTGAGTATCTTTCAGTAAGGAACCCAGTGAGACAATGAAACAAGATCTTCTCCCTCCCCACATTTCATAAAGCAACCATGTCCAACACCTCCCATTCAAGGGCTGGACTTTCCCTGACCAAGCTCTTTGGGGGATAGGCCCTCTAATTGGGTTATGCGGTCACCAGAGCAAAGCACCACTTCTGCCCTGGAAGGCATTCTGTACAAAGTGGTGGTAAGACCTCTGCTGCAATGGTTCAGCACCTCTCTTGAGCAAATTGGTTTGAGTTTTGCATATTGTTACGGAATGGTTCCATGATCTCCTACTACATGAACATGGAGAAACAAAAATGTGTCAGTCGTTTGTGGTTTGGGGTGGTGCTGGGGTTGGGAACCTAACGCATGAGGATCAAATGTAGCCCTGCAAGCTTCTCTGCCTGGACCACAGAACGGTCCCCAGGCATGGTCCTCCTCCTCAGCCACACCCTCTTTCCCCAGGTCAAACCCCATGGGTCACACCCATGATGCTTGGCACCCGACCTGAGTGTTTTTGCCTGGCTGCAATGTGTCCTTGAACAATGATCATGAATCTTGCTTGCCTGAATGGGAGATAGAGTGTGAATGTGAAACTAGCCTGGTGTGTGAAGTTACAATGTACATTTGCTTCTCTGCCCACGTTCCCCTCTGGCCCTGTCCACCTCTGACATGTGGCCTTCAGAAGCTACTTCAGAAAAGAATGTGGTCCTCAAGGGTTCCCCACTCCTGATGTAAACCGAAGAAGAAAGTCCTCTGAATGGGTGGAACTAGGTGAACAGGGTCGTCTTCTTCAGTCTTGGCTGAAGGTAAAAAAAAAAAATTACATTCCTGGCTCTTCCTACTTTTGTCTAGTGCCATCCACAATTGGCATGTTGGCTGCAGATGTCTGTCCAGAAAGCGATGCAGCCCGTGGCCTGAAATCGGTTCCCTTTTCCTTAAGAAAAATGCAAACAGAAGGGCAGTGGTCTACTCACTGTGGCCATATCGATGGATGCTGTGGCTTCATCCATGATGAGGATGCTGCTCTTGCGTACAAAAGCTCTAGCCAAGCAGAAGAGCTGCCGCTGGCCTACGCTGAAGTTCTCGCCTCCTTCAGTTACTATAGCATCTGGATGGGAGCACGAGGAGGCAATAATTAGAATTTCTACACCTGTCTCCAGCTGCCATTTATCACCAGGCAAGCCTCAAGGAGTTTTGGAGCAAGGTGCCATTGGTACATCAATGACATGAGCTTCTGTCTCTCCATAATATCTGTCCTAAAGCACCAGGAACACAGCCCTGGGGCCATTTTGGACTCACAGCTGTCCATGGAGGAGCAGGTTAATTCTGTACCCGGGGCGGCTGTCTACCAGCTCCATCTGGTACACTGGCTGAGACCCTACCTGCCCACAGACTGTCTTGCCAGAGTGGTGCCTGCTCTGGTTATCTCCCGCTTGGACTACTGCAATGC
The DNA here is from genome assembly GCF_964188315.1 of Podarcis muralis. Classification (NCBI taxonomy): domain Eukaryota; kingdom Metazoa; phylum Chordata; class Lepidosauria; order Squamata; family Lacertidae; genus Podarcis; species Podarcis muralis. The sequence continues at coordinate 65,008,527 of NC_135664.1, read as the reverse complement.
GCTCTACGTGGGCAGATTTTTTTAAGTGTACACCCAAAAAAGTAACATGTGAATAGGACAACCAAAAGACTGCAGGCACGTGGATCATGCAGAGGGGCAGGATTGGCTGCACCTCCTTATCAAGTACACACTTGACCACAAACCCAGAGTTGTTGCCAACATAACTTGTGGAACGGCTCTCTGAAACATCAAGCAGCCAAATGATTCCACTGCAGGCTGGACTCTTGTTTTTAATTGCATGTGTTGATAGGAGCAAACTAGTATTGCATCTGCCCCCGATATACACACCTAGACCTCCTGGCAATGACTTGACCATATTCTTCAGCTGGGCAATCTCCAGAGCTTCCCAAAGCGTATCATCCGTACATTTGCACTCTGGATCCAAATTAAAGCTAAAGAAAGGGAAATGTAGAAATGCTCAGAGTCTGTTGCTGGATACATTGCCTAGTTAAATCCTGGCTGGACTGCTCATCCGTTCAGTGAGCACATGCTTATTTTGTTACCCTTCTATCCTGTTCTTCTTCCGTCATAGATCTGGATGTGTGATAATGTGGTTCCAGACCCAGACCTGCTTAGCTTCAGCAAAGTGGTGGTCTCATGTGACTTTAGACCATATACTAGTTCCCTTTTTATTTGAATCTCCTCTTTCACATGGCACATTCTTCCCAGAGCGAGGGAATTAGCAGAGTGGGAGAGAAAGCAGGGAAGGACACAAGCAAACCTGAAGCCCAACGCAAACATATCTAAATCCATCAAACATTTCCTCTTTTCTTACTGCCCTATGCCAGTCTGGGGACGTATATCAATGTGGAGAGTATGACACAAGATCCTTCATATTCTCCAACAAAATAAACATATTTTTAGTGCCCAAAGAACCAAATTCTAACCCCCTCCCAAATAATTTGTATTTGGCACAGATTTTGTTCATTATACATTCGTTGCTGCTGTTGTTTTCTTTTTAATAATTTTTATTAAAGATTTTCTTAGTTTACAAAAGTACGGGCATTGCCTCTTTTTTTCAGGTTGTGAGAACCTGACTTTGGGACGTCCTCTCCCATCTCCACCAACAGCATTTAGGCAGGCGTAAATACCTCCAAGTCCACCACAACCAATGTTCCATCAGTCTGTCACAGTCTCTGAGAAAATTGAGTCACAACAGGAGACTCAGAATCTTAGGCGAGTGCCTAAGAAATCCTTCCTGATTTAAGGACCACAGTTCCAGTTAATAGGACTGGCCTGAAATAGAAGGATAGCCTTTGCTTTCTCACTGAGCATCGCCAGGTAGGGGAACTTTGGAGTATTAGGTATCCTGATTCAGGGCCTGAGTGGTATGTTCCACGCAATTCTGAGCTGGTTTGCAACTGTGATTTGCGCATGCCTGTTTGGTGTTCAAATCCACAAGTGAAAAGGTTCAAAGGCAACAGCTGCTCTAGCTGTGCTTGGGGAAGACTTAGATGAGTCCCACCCAAAGATTGCACCAACATTCTCTGAAATCCCCACTATGCAGAATTCTGGGCGCACAGCAACGCCGCAGCTCACCAGCCAAGGGAACTGCAAGAGGAGGCATTTGTGCTTACCGAATGGAACCACTGAATAATATGGGATCCTGCAGGATTATGGATAGCCTCGAGCGCAACATATCCAGGGGTATCTTTGAAATGTCGATCCCATCGATAACAATCTTGCCTGTTTGGAACAACAGAAAACACAACAGGTGAGGTGCTCAGTAATGTAAATAAAGCCTACAGAAAGGCAGAAAGGCACCTGGAAACAACCCCAAATGTCTGTTGGGTCATAGGGCATTGCTTTGGGGACAGAGGTCTAGGGTCCTACTCAGAGGAATGAGCGGGGGGAGTGGGCGATGCAACAGGCTTGGTGTTATCATGTTTTGAAACAATATACTTGATGTTAGAATTCCTGCTCCATGATTGCAGTCATGGGATTTTTGTCTATCACATGACAGTATATGTTTTGACTCCACAAAGTGGGAAGTGACGGAGACAGGATGTTTGTGTTACTGTGTTCCGTGAAGTGGGACTATTGCCCTTTGTTCTTTTTCTCTTTGCTGTCTGATGCTAGAGAGAGAGGGAGCCATGTTGCAGTGCTCTGTGTGTGTTTATATGTAAATAAAGTAGATTAGCCAAAATGTTGAGCTGCTGAGGTCTGTTATGCTTGATGGACAAACTCTGTGGATCCCTAAGTGTGCCGGTGTCAGTTGGCATCGGTCGCTGTGCTGTTCAGGCAGAAGAAAGCTTTTGAAGCTCCCGAACAAATGACCAGGAGGGAGAGAACATGCCAGTCGGGCATGTGTCTCTGCCAGGGTCCTACTCAAGTGTAGGATGAGCTCCTGACACTTGACCGCTAAAGTTACCTTGGGCTAGTCACTGCCTGGCCTCATCTTCTGTTCTGTCTCAGACTATACAGTAGCCTTTCCCCAAACCGGTGCTCTTCAGACATTTTGGATTACAACTCGCATCACCCCCGACCATTTGGCTTGCTGGTTGGGGCTCATGGGAGTTGGAGTCCAAACCATTTGGAGAGATACCAAGCTAGGAAAGAGTCAGCTCTAGAGTGAAGGGGTGCTGCTAGCTGGGTTTTACCAAGGCAGAGTTTAGAACGCAGATCTTTCCTGATGCTTCTGCTTCATAGATTCATCACTCTCCAGTTCAAATACAATGTTTATTCTCATCTGTCAGTCTCAGCTGCACATCCTGGGAACTGCATACACTTTCGTCTTCATTCCTTTTGTCCTTTCTGATGTAAGTGCAGTAGTTTGAACCCCAAGCCCAAATGACAGGTGTATAAGAGTGGTTGAAATATAAAGCAGCAATTGACTAATTAACCAGTAATAGGGGTGGCACTGTGGGTTAACCACTGAGCCTAGGACTTGCTGATCAGAAGGTCGGTGGTTCGAATCCCCACGACGGGGTGAGCTCCCGTTGCTTGGTCCCTGCTCCTGCCAACCTAGCAGTTCGAAAGCATGTCAAAGTGCAAGTAGATAAATAGGTACCGGCAGGAAGGTAAACGGCGTTTCCGTGCACTGCTCTGGTTCGCCAGAAGCAGCTTAGTCATGCTGGCTACATGACCTGGAAGCTGTACGCCGGCTCCCTCGGCTAATAAAGCGAGATGAGCGTGCAACCCCAGAGTCGGCCACAACTGGACCTAATGGTCAGGGGTCCCTTTACCTTAGGGGCACTTAATAGGAGGAGGCAGCAAACATGTTGGCTGGGAACATGCTGAGAATCAATAATGCTGAAGGCACTGAAGTAGCCCAAATGTATTTCATTGCTTGCACTTGAAAGAGTGTGCTTTTTAGAGTCATAATACCATGACTCATGAGCCTGCAATACAAGGTCTTTTCTGATCAACTAGCTTGCTTCTTAAATCTTCAGCTAAGCTCTACTAGACCAAACACAGCTATCCATCAGCCCTAAATGAACATACCGGTGGGGGGGTGGCCCTAAGGAAGAGCAGCAAAATGTGTGGGTCACCTCTGGATTCAGATTCTTGGTCAGTCTATAGAGGCACCTACCCTTTACTGATCCAACACAGCCTGACGGAGAATTATTGACTGACCCTCGCTCCTTTGCTCCCTCCCCCCTGCTTTCTCCCATTCTCTTTTGTTCTTCCCATAAAGGAAATATTTTGATTCCGTGGCGCATGATTAACGATGCTACTGAAGGGATAATTTATGACGTGTTGGACACGGGGGCAGAGAAAAAGCAGCACCTAATGTAGCTGTCACTACGGGAGGCTGATCTAACTCAGCCATGAAATAGGATATGGCCCTTTTGCGTTTTGGCTCTTCCTTTTAGATGACTGGCTGCATAAGCCTTCAGCTGCATGGAGAGGAGAGAAGAGCTCTGAACAAATGCTTAATGGCAGTGTTATGTACTAACCTTGGATCCTAGAACAATAGGCAGGTAAGATCCTAGAATGCAACAACTGATTGGCCTGCAGGAGAAGACCAATCAGGCTCCAGGAAGAAGTTTATCAGCCTATTAGGCTGGTAGGATCGTAGAATGCAACAACTGATTGGACTGCAGGGAAAGACCAATCAGGCTCCAGGAGGGAAGCAGAATCAGCCAATCAGATGGGACTCATTGTGTAAATAATGTATATAAAAGCCTGAAGTTTGGGGGGCAATTCAATCACTGTTTTACAAGCTGCAATAAAGAGCATGAAATTACTACAGGACTCAGAGTATATTTCAGGCAGTAAAGGTGAGGCGTTAAAATGGGCTAGGTTAGGGACGCGGGTGGCGCTGTGGGTTAAACCACAGAGCCTAGGAGTTGCCGATCAGAAGGTCGGCAGTTCGAATCCCCATGGCGGGGTGAGCTCCCATTGCTCGGGCCCTGCTCCTGCCAACCTAGCAGTTCGAAAGCACGTCAAAGTACAAGTCGATAAATAGGTACTGCTCCAGCGGGAAGGTAAACGGCGTTTCCGTGCGCTGCTCTGGTTTGCCAGAAGCAGCTTAGACATGCTGGTCACATGACCCGGAAGCTGTATGACAACTCCCTTGGCCAATAAAGCGAGATGAGCGCCGCAACCCCAGAGTTGGCCACGACTGGACCTAATGGTCAGGGGTCCCTCTACCTTTACCTGAGCTCCTCCGGATGTTGCCAGATTGCAGCTTCCTTCATCTCTAGCTATTGGTCATGCTGGCTGGGGCTGATGGGAGTTAAGAGTGCAACAACATCTAGAGTTCTCCCCCCACCCCACCCCTGCAGGTTCCCTGCCCTTGGAATAGGCAGGGAGTGATACTGGATTCCCATCCAGGTGATATTTCCTAAGGCAGGAAACTGGTTTACCAAGCCCCTGGTGGGACACTATTAGGGGAGCAGGGAGGAAATTCAGCCTGGTTCACATTTTAATGTGATTCTATCTAATTCACACTTCCCCGAACGGTGCACAAAGTGAAACACAGCTATCCATCAAAAATCCACACTTCCTCAAATTCTGTGATACAGTTCTCCAACAGAAGAAAACATGTAGACAAGTGCACCTGTTAGGTGGAACTGCACATATAAATGAAAAGAGCATTCAAAAATGTGTTGTATCAGAGGAAAAATATGACTGGCAGCCAACGAACTGTACTCAGTAGAATTAAGACACTTAATGTTAGTGGTCTGTGTTTTCCTGAGCTTGAGTCTAGACTAAGGATTCTGAGCCCCTGTGTTCTGATTTGATACATGATATCCAATCACAGGACATTTCAGGATTTGGGCCTCTGCCATTGGCCCTTAAACTCTGAGTCATGATTCGCAGCTTGGAAGTTTAGACAGCCAATCACGTTGGGAGTGGGAGTGGCCCAGGCCTTCAGAATTGTATACAGTGATACCTCGGGTTACATACGCATAGGCGCCGACTCCATGGGGCCTGAGGGGGCTCGAGCCCCCTCAAAAAAATTTTTGGGGGGGCTCAGCCCCCCCAATAATCTCGGGCGCCCTTCCAGCAGAGCGCCGCCGCCGTCCCCCGCCTCCTCCCCACCTGCTCCCTCGCCAGCCAGCCAGCCAGCCGCGCGCCCTAGTCGGAGAGCCCCGGCCGTCCCCCGCGAGATTAGGGAATCCCCGGGGGCGGGGGCTCCTGCCTCGCTGCTTCGCAGCACCACCGCCACTGCCAAGGCACTGCCGGGGGGAATTTCCTTCCTCCTGGCCCCCGCGAGAACAGGGGAATCCCGACTGGCCACACCTCCCAGCCAGCCGATTGGCTGGCTGGGGGGCGTGGCTTGCCCTATTTAGGGCCGGAGCCACTTTATTTGCATATTCATGAGCTTATTTATTATTCATGAGCTTTCCCGGGCCCCCCCAATATTTTTTATAAGTCCGCGTCCCTGTACATACGCTTCAGGTTACATACATTTCAGGTTACAGACTCTGCTAACTCAGAAATAGTGCTTCAGGTTAAGCACTTTGCTTCAGGATGAGAACAGAAATCGTGCTCTGGCGGCCCGGCAGCAGCAGGAGGCCCCATTAGCTAAAGTGGTGCTTCAGGTTAAGAACAGTTTCAGGTTAAGTACGGACCTCCGGAACGAATTAAGTACTTAACCTGAGGTACCACTGTATAAGCAGTTGCTTTGACCCTGTTGTGCAGTTCTGTTAGTTCAATAAAGGTTCTTACTGTTATCACTGTGTCTTTTGCTTCATGGGAACCCACCTACATTTTACTTAAGTTCCTTGATTACAGTGGATGTACCCTGTGGATGACTAAAACTGACCTCACCTATGTATATTAAAAGAAATGTGCAGACAAATTTTTGCCAGGGCTCTAAGAAGATGTGTCGCAAACTGATGTGGAAATGTGGCAAATTGGAACTGAGGATTGGGGTAAAAAATGAGAACTTGAGAGAAGCTGAGCTGTGGGTTAAACCACAGAGCCTAGGGCTTGCCGATCAGAAGGTCGGCGGTTCGAATCCCCGCGACGGGGTGAGCTCCCGTTGCTCGGTCCCTGCTCCTGCCCACCTAGCAGTTCGAAAGCACGTCAAAGTGCAAGTAGATAAATAGGTACCGCTCCAGCGGGAAGGTAAACGGCGTTTCCGTGTGCTGCTCTGGTTCGCCAGAAGCGGCTTAGTCATGCTGGCCACATGACCCGGAAGCTGTACGCCGGCTCCCTCGGCCAATAAAGTGAGATGAGCGCTGAAACCCCAGAGTCGGTCACGACTGGACCTAATGGTCAGGGGTCCCTTTACCTTTGCCTTTAACTATGGTCCACTGCAGGAGATTGGACTAGATGACCCTCAGGATCCCTTCCAACTCTACAGTTCTATGGCTCTATGGCTGCTTAGTTGCATTTGGTTTGGTAATTCACAGGTGGCACAAACAATACTAAGAAGCGACCAGGTACTCACCATCAAATATGTCTACCATTCTGAAGAAGGCCAAGGACAATGATGATTTTCCACTGCCAGTGCGACCGCAAATCCCAACCTGAAAGAGAAGGCTCATTGTGGCTTTTCTTGAGCATCGCTGGAGGGTTGGGGGAGGAGACCACAGTGAGCAAATCCACACACCCCTCCCCGAAAAAGTCCATGATGTTTTTTCTTTGACTTCCAGAGATGGAGAAACACTTCGTGCATGTTGAGTTTTAAGGTGAGCTTTGGCAGTGAAGCAGTTGTGGACACTCGGCAAGAGACAGATATGGGGTAGTGTTAAATTAAATTAATTAAAGTTCCATCAAAGTTTGGAAGATAATCCAGATTTTTCAAGACTTGTTTGAACTGAATGAATTATGAACCACACTTGGCCAGTATGCAGCAATAGGTCAAGTTAAGTATATCCCTATTCAAGAAAGGAATTGGTTGGTTGGATTTAGTTCCTTGTGTTAGCTACCAGTAGGGTCTGGGCCTATTTAAAATTGGCATATATATATCACATCTATGACAATGGTCATCCTTCATTAACTTTATGGTAAGAAAGAGAGTAAAATTATTTAAGTCTGAATACTGTAAATCGCCCTGAAATCCTTGGGTGAAAGGCGGTATAAAAAATTAATAAATCTGTAAATTTATGAAACCTTCTGGCCTGGTTTGATGTAAGCTTTGACGTGCTTGAGAACAGGCTTCAGGTTGTTTTCATATCGGACGCACAGATTTTCAATCTTGATTTCCCCTTCTTGCGGCCAGTCTTTGGGGACCTGAGAAATATCTGGAAAATGAATGAAGTCATTGACCGTCAGTGCTTGGAAGCCTTATCTATGCAATCAGTTAGCATGCAAGCGCAATATTGTTTTGCTCTCTGGCTCGTATGCATGTACAAGATAAAGACATTCATCTAAGTGAAAGATGAGCAAAATATACAACCAAAGAGCCTCCAACTGGATTAGAGGCTCTTGACTCAGTTATGCTTCATCTGAAGATAGAACGGCAGCGTTAAGACTGCATGCGTTAGGTGATATCCAGGTCATAGTCAAAGAAAGCTAACTAAAATCAATAGACTTCATTTCAGTAGGTCTACCATGATGCTGATTTAGAATCATAGAATGTAGAGATGGAAGGGCCCTTGGGGTCATCTGGTCCAACCCCCCACAATGCAGGAATCTCAGCTAAAGCATCCCTGACAGATGGCCATCCAACCTCTGCTTCCAAACTTCCAAGGAGGGAGAGTCCACAACCTCCCAGGGGAGACAATTCCACTGTCGAACAGCTCTTACTGTCAGAAAGTTCTGATGTTTAGTCAGAATCTCCTTTCTTGTAATTTGAAGCCGTTAGTTTGGGTCCTACCCTCTGGGGCAGGAGAAAGCCACTTCCGCCCTTCGAAGGAGGTGGAGTTGCAGGCGTCACACGTGATTGGGGGGGTTCCCGGCCGCATCACCTCCTGGCCAGCCAATCGGCTGGCTCTGGGGGCGTGGCCTGCCCTATTTAAAGCAGAACGCGGCTGGGGATCTCCCTCTTTGCCAGCTGTTCCTGGTATAGTTCTGTAGATGGAAGAGGGGAGGTAGCGCCATCACCTGCCCTGCATATTGAAGGGTAGTCCAATAAAGGATTCCAGGGGGCGTGGCCCTGTCCGAAGCATGGGGAGGTGAGGGCCTAAGGCACGCCCCCTACCGGTGACCCCGGGGGAGTTCCTAGTTGATGTGCATCAGCAGGACTCCCCCTACTGGTGGTTAACCCTTCTCAGACTTCAAGCGGACAGGCTGAAGTCGGATATAGTTGGTTAGGACCAATGGCTAAGCCAATACTGCTCATCACCTGTAACCAATAAAGTTGTGGCCTTATTTAGCCCGTTAACCTTAATAATTGTGTCATGGGTCATTATTTCCACTGGGGAGGGGCGGGAATTCGCCACGCAAAACAAGCTTGCTCCATCTTTCATGTGACAACCCTTGAGATATCTGAAGATGGCTATCATATCTTCTATCAGTCTCCTCTTTTCCAGTCTAAACATACCCAGCTCCCTCAGCCGTTCCTCATAAAGCTTGATTTCCAGACCCTGGGTCATCTTGGTTGCCTCCTCTGCACACGTTCCAGCTTGTCAATATCCTTAGTTGGGTATCACTTACTTATGAGTAAATCAAGGAATGGGACCACACCAACTGCTCCAGCTTCTGAGCATAACCTTTGAAAGAGCCTACAAATGTAGGAAAGAACTGGAAGAGTGTTGGCAATCAAGTCAGGTTCCCGATTGCACAAACAGACCAGTTCACATAGCTTTTACAGTTGTGTGCTCTTTCAGAAGTTATAGTGACTGTATCTAAGTGAGGTCAGCAGGCATGAAGAACAGGACTGTAAGCATTTTGACATACCCATGGTGCCTTCGTAGTTCTCGGACTCCATGTTGAGAAAACTGTTCACTTTCTTTACCGCACTCATTTGCACTTCTAAGTCGGCCAGGTTTCTCACCACCCAGTTCAAATAATTGGTGATCTGAAATGATAGTAAAGGTAAAGGTGAAGGAACCCCTGACCATTAGGTCCAGTCGCGGCTGACTCTGGGGTTACGGCACTCATCTTGCTTTACTGGCCGAGGGAGCCAGCGTACAGTCATAGGCGCCGACTCCATGGGGCCTGAGGGGGCCCGAGCCCCCTCAAAAATTCGTTTGGGGGGGCTCCGTCCCCCCCAATAATTTAAAAAAATTATTAGTTATATTATGCTTTGTAAAATCACAAAATTATGTTGGTATTTTTTATTTTCCTTGTTTGACGATAGTTACATTTTAAAATACATTCAGTAATGAGTTAAAACAAAGCCACTCCCGATCTAGAGAGGGGGTGGGGTTGCGGGCTCTCGACCCATCAACAATCTCGCGGGGCTGGCATCAGCCCCGCAAGAAGCGGGGATTCCCCCTAGCTCATTAATATTCACCGCCCACGGCGGCAGCCAATCGGCTGCCGCAAAGGGTGGGCCCTCACAGGTTCACTTAAGGTCGGGGCAGCCCAGGGCTCGCCCCTTTCGTTCCCCCAGCAGCAGCGGTTTGGAGGTCTTGGGCCCCCCCAATATTTTTTATAAGTCGGTATGGGCCCCCCCAATATTTTTTATAAGTCGGCGCCCCTGGTACAGCTTCTGGGTCATGTGGCCAGCATTCATTCTGGTGAAGCAGAGCAGCACACGGAAACGCCGTTTACCTTCCCACCGGAGCGGTACCTATGTATCTACTTGCACTTTGACGTGCTTTCAAACTGCTAGGTTGGCAGGAGCAGGGTCTGAACAACGGGAGCTCACCCCGTTGCAGGGATTCGAACCACCGACCTTCTGATCGGCAAGTCCTAGGCTCTGTGGTTTAACCCACAGTGCCACCCGCGTCCCATTTAGATCTGAAATGATACAATAGGATAATTTCAGGGGATGGAAACGGGCCGCTGGTTGTACAATGTGACGGAGTGAGGCTTCATTCATCCACGCATCATTTTCGAAAGTCAGAACAGTGCTGACAGAGTCTTCATTTTAAAATGGTAGCCGGATAAGCAGAACCAATGATTGTGTAGATTTATACCATTGGGTTTACTCTGACTATTGTTACTAGTTTAATTTGTATACTGCGGTTCCTCCTAAAGGGCAGGTGTGCAAGGCTATGACAAGAAGCAGGGGCTTGTGGTGGAACGTTCGCAGGCTGTGACGGACTTGCTCACAAATTTATTGACAGCTGCGCTAATTATCATAGCTAGGAAGTGGAAGGGGCAAGCCGGAGAGAAAATGGAAGAAGTTATACAGATGCGTGGGATGTTCAATTAGCATGTGCCATTAAGGGAATATGCAGGAGAAATGATTTTGAGGAAAAGGTGTTTATAGAGTTTGTACTGTTAAAACATAAAGGGGTCAAACCATCGCAAGAGGTGTTGAAATTTTGGGAGGTTGGATAGTTAAAATGGAGCGCTCTCGGTGGTGGGGGTGCACATTTTTATTTTTATTTATTTATGATTATTACTTCATCAAAATAAATAATAAAATTTAAAGGAGGAGGCGGCGGAGGAGAGGAAGAAGAAGGGGCTACAGGGTTGGGATGGGAGGGGCTGCTCAGGCAGTTTTCAGAAAATATAGACGTTATCCCTTCCTCCTCCAACTTTTCCACTCCCTTCCCTCCTATCTCTTCCCCCTGCTGAAATTTAGACTGCAAATTCCTGAGGCTGTGGAGGGACCTGCTTTTCCTTTGCTGTGAGGCATTGCAGTGGCCTTCCATCTCTACAATTCACTGTACAGCAAGGGTGAGTGACTGTGCTACTCTGAAAGAGAGGCAGATTTCATCACTTGATTTTCACCTAAATATCCAGCCTGCCTTTCAAGCTGAGCTGTCCTGTAAAGGCTCCTTATAACAACTGTTCAGGGGGGGAAATAGTGATTTTTAGAAAGTGAAATGAGGTTTTGCTTTTGTTTTTGTTTTGCTTTTAAAAAGGACAGTAAAGTGGATCCCCTGTTGAAAGCTGGATTTGGGAAGGCTAAAGTCCTTGCATGCACTTTTGCCTTCTTTTCTTTGGGAGCACTCAGGGCCTGGGAATCTCAGTGACTTTGTTATGATTATTTCCAATTGGCTCGTAAAGCCAGAAGCTGATCCAAGCCATTCCAAACTCCCTCAACCCTGGCTTGAATCCATAACTTGCAAGATTGTTTCTGTCAATATTGAGAGTGTTGGGAAGTGAACCATGTACGGGTTTTATTTTTATTCTTTTAACGGTGGTTGTGAACACAGCGGACTGGTTTTTGAGTGTGCAAGGCACCGGCAGATTCTGCTGTGCAAAGTGCACCAAAACGAGCGGGATCTGTGCAAGGTGGCACTACTGGCTCTTGCAGAGCTTCTCATTCAGTTTGGTGCAGCTTGCATCAAAATGAACTGCGCCCAAGTGCTGTAAACCTCTGTACGTACCGTTAGTGCATAGAGGAGACCCAAGCCCACAAGGCCAGACTTCGGATCATCATCTGGAGAAATGGAAGCCACAGCTGCAGTGAGAACAATGAAAGCGCCCAGATAATCCTACAGAGAGAAAACAAAACACCAAAGGTGAGGGACAGATTTATGCTACAGTTCAGTTAAATTAAAGTTCACTGAATTAGTTCAAAAATCTCTAACAACACCTGAAAGCAGGCCCCATAATTGCTGGGTGAACTGTACATATATCAAGATCATTTTGGGGTAGAACTTTGAGCAACTTCCGGTTCATCTTCAAATTAATTCTCTTCTATGTGGGTTGTTTTTTTTCAAAAAAAAACACACACCCAAAAACACTTTAGACTTAGGCTTTTCAGTTTCATTGGTGGGGGAAATAAATGCTTCCTTAGACATCTTAAGTATGTTTTATACTTCAGCACAGCAGCTTGTAGCATTTGAAAAGCCAACCAAAAAAATTTTTTAGCTGATTTGGATGAACTTGAATTGAACTGTGTACTGAATGCAAACCCAACTAGTTCATTTTGTAAAAGAACAGAGTGTGAACTGCAATCAGCTCCTTTTGGGGCACGTTGAACTGGAAAAAGAACTAGTTCTTTTTTTAAAAAAAAGAACTTTTCAAGCTCTAAGTGGATCCAATACATCGATTTCACATTTCTTTGCTTAACATTCACCCTGCCTTACAAAGGACTAATGCACCTTTACTTATTGTAAACAGAAGGGATTTCAGCAGGGGGAGCAGGAGCGAGACTGAGGTTTTCAGCAACTGCTGTACCTTTAAGTGCAGAGGTAGCAAATGTGGTGCCGCCAGATATTGCAGGAATACAGCTTCTAGCATTCTGCGGATGCCTGGGCAAAGAATGTGTGTGTGTGTGTGTGTGTGTGTGTGTTACGACCCTCTGGTGGAATCTGTAAGGGATGGATACTGGACCGGTGACCCCCAGATATAACTCCCATCACCCCTGATCAGTGGCCATGCTGGCTGGGGTTGATAGGAGCTGGAGTCTAGCATCTCTTCCCCTGTGCTGTGTTGGTGGCTGATCTAAATCACCCATAGAAGGTGCCACTAGGAGAAATTTATGGACACAAAAAACCTTTCGCCCCCCCCCCCTGGTTCATAGTGGCAGCGGTGGTGGGGAGGGTTAAGTCAGGAGATTAGCGCAATGGGGAAAAGCTAGTACAGGCCTTCATCCAAATCCTCAGTCCCTCGTGGCTGCTTTTACAAGAAGAAAGTTATGGCTTTGGTGTTCCAATCACAGAACTCCAATTTAACACATAACAGGGGTCACCAGCCTTTCTGAGCTCGTGGGAACTTTTGGGATTCTGAGGGCATCCCATCCAGTCTTTAGTTGTTACCACTGGGTAACTCTCCCCGCCCCAGGCAACATACTGGGAGAAAACACACATACAGATAATCCTTACTACACAACACACACACACCATCACGAATTCACAAGGGGGGTCTGGTTAAAAGTTGGATCCATCAGAACAAAAAGGGATCCTCTTCAATTTGCATGTTTTACACAGTGTCTAAGGGACACGGGTGGCGCTGTGGGTTAAACCACAGAGCCTGGGACTTGCCGATCAGAAGGTCAGCGGTTCAAATCCCCACGACGGGGTGAGCTCCCGTTGCTCGGTCCCAGCTCCTGCCAACCTAGAAGTTCGAAAGCACGTCAAAGTGCAAGTAGATAATTAGGTACCGCTCCAGCGGGAAGGTAAACGGCGTTTTTGTGTGCTGCTCTGGTTCGCCAGAAGTGGCTTAGTCATGCTGACCACATGACCCGGAAGCTGTACGCCAGCTCCCTCGGCCTATAGAGCGAGATGAGCGCTGCAACCCCAGAGTCGGTCACGACTGGACCTAATGGTCAGGGGTCCCTTTACCTTTTAGGGGTGGGGAGGAGGTAGCCACCCTCAACACAGGCACCACATTGGCAAGCAGGGTTGTATAGTTTGGCCCTCAGCAGTCCTGTGCCATTCAATGGCTCTAACACAGGCATAGGCCAACTCGGCCCTCCAGATGTTTTGGGACTACAACTCCCATCATCCCTAGCTAACAGGACCAGTGGTCAGGGAGGATGGGAACTGTAGTCCCAAAACATCTGGAGGGCCGAGTTGGCCTATGCCTGCTCTAACATAATACTCCAGCCTGCAGCAGGTCTTGAACTGGTGACTGAAAGAACTCAGGAGGGTTTTCAGCCTGTGTGCAACCACCCATCTCTGGTCAGATTTGGGAAACCAGCAAAGAAGCCTCTTAAAACCAATAGTTCAGGTGATATTCCTCAACTCAAAGCTTCTGGCTTCCTTTATGCCCTTGTGTGTACATCCAGGGGCAGCATAGTTGGGGGGACACCTCACCAGGTGAGCTGGGAGGACACACTCTCATTCTCCTCTGTATAGCTGGATAGGGGTGGGGAGTATAATCCAGCCCAGCCTAGCCTAACTCAGATTCTCTTCTGAATGACAATCACCCCCAGCAGCAGCAAATGAAGAAGTTTCTTGGCTTCATCGAGGAGAAAACTCAACAGAAATAACAACGAGCTATTTTAAGGATTGGCGCATATGAAAGTGTGGGTGTTTCGTAGCCAGATGTGTTCCAGTTATAATTCTTTGCCCAGCATTTCACATCAAACAAAAGTTAACTGCCGGGTTCTAAGGTTTCAAAACCGTGGCAGGGATGCAGGCGTACGTACCGTCCTGACCTCCAACCATCTGTTGGCAGCCGACAGGAACAAGTATGCGATGTTGTTTGTGTCCGTCAGTTCCAGCATTCGCTGTTTAAATCTGGGTTCGTGCCTGCGAAAGTCAAAGGGATTCTTACGTTAGCAAATTGCAACCCTGATGATACAACGCACAGAGCACAGGTTGCAGAAGCTCAGGAAGTTGGCCCTCAACATTCAGATCAGCTAAATCTGAGTAAGGCTGGGCCAAGTTGCCGGGTGCCTTTTGAGGATCAGGAACCAGAATAAAAGTGTCCCACTCTTTTGCTCACATCCGTCCCTTTTCCTTAGGTTGCCATATTTCTAGAAGTAAAATTCAGGACACAAAAGTTATTGAGCTTTTTTGGGAAATGAAACTCAAAGTTGTTCCCCACCCCTCAGACACTATTTTTACTGGTTTAATCTCAGCAACCTTTTCCCTTCTGAGTTTTCCTCTACCCTTACCTCCTTCTATTTTCTTCCCCCAACTTCATCAAAATGTTCAACCTGATCCAAATCATAAAGCTAAAAGGAAAAGTGAGATAGTGTCGCTTTTCTAACTTCCTCCTTTAGCTCTATGTGTTGACATGCAGAGGGCCAGGAAGCCATCTGGCAAGCCCCAGCCGTCCCGCTGCAAAGACTATCAGCCTCTGCTCCGACGTAAATCAGCAACCCTGGCTTCAGAGCCAGGGCACACTATCAGCAGAGTGACCTGTGCACACAGAATAGGCGTGAGGCTTGTGGAAGCATACTACAACTACAGATTTATTAATCATAAATCAGGACAAAGAAACATGTCGTCTCTCTCTCTCTCAGAGAGAACAGGGGGAAAGCAAAAGCTATACACACAACGGAAGTTCCCAGCTAGCGGTGCTGGAATGTAAACAGGCATGTGACACGCAACAGTTCCACACGTCTGCTCCTTAAGGTGGAACGGAAATCTCAACACTATGCACATATTAGACTGCTTCCTATGTGTCATGCATTAACTCAGTAGTTCACAAACTTTTTTCTCTGGGCCACACTTTCGGAATAAAAATTTGCTTATGCCACCCCAGTTTTTTTCTCTCGATAAGAAATACAATGGAAAACAAAAAGAAACAACTCCCAGCAGTGTTTGATTTGTAACATAGAACACAACTACTTTATAATACAGTGGACACTTGGCTTGCGAACATGATCCGTGCAGGAGGCACGTCCACAACCCGCAGCGTCCGCAACCCGCAGCGCCGCGTGTGCACATGCACGGGTTGCAATTCGGCGCTTCTGCGCATGCACAAAGTGCGATTTAGTGCTTCTGTGCATGAGCAAGCGCCAAAACCCAGAAGTAACCCGTTCTGGTACTTCTGGGTTTGGCGCAGTGTGCAACCCAAAAACACGCAACCTGAAGCATCTGTAGCCCGAGGTATGACTGTATGACCATGGGACATCCATGAAGTATAAAACAAAGCAGCTACATACGAACATGAATCATTCCCAAAATATGATTGTCCTTGAATCTTCCCACCACACTTGCCATTCTCTCCTGTCACATCACTGTGGCACATCACACCCTTTGAGAACCACTGAACTATCTGGAATCAGTCAAGTAAAAGTGTGGGGAGAATCTTTGCCTGATGCCTAATCCAGAAGCAGAGGCATCACTGATCTCTTTGGGGAGGGTTTTCCAGAGACAAGGAGCCACCACACAATAGGCGCAAAGCCCAACTTATTCCCAGTGTCACCCAAAGCAGGTCTCCAGTTAAAGATCAAAGTCAGGGATGGGGAAGCTGTGAACTTTCAGGTGTTATTGGTACATCTAGAATGCAGGGAAGATGGGATTCACAGACCAGCCATGTATGGAGGCCAGTCATTCTGTCCCTGCTTTAAGGGAACAGACTGCTCAGTCGCTATAGCATGAGACTCTTAATCTCAGGGTCGTGGGTTCGAACCCCATGTTGGACAAAAGATTCCTGCATTGCAGGGGTTGGAATAGATGGTCCTCCTAGTTGTGTCCAACTCTACAATTCTACGATTCTACGACAGGTTCATACAGAAGAACCCTTCAGAAACCAGTGCATCAGCTTGTCCTCTCTGACCTACCTGGCAGGTACAGTGGAACCTTGGGTTAAGAACTTACCATATATACTCGAGTATAAGCCGACCCGAATATAAGCCAAGGCACCTAATTTTACCACAAAAAAACTGGGAAAACTTATTGACTTGAGTATAAGCCGGTTCACCACACCACAAACCTCCTGGTGGGCCGGAGTGCGTGTGTGCGCACACGGCAGAGGGGGCTTCTCTCTCCCCCCCAGCCCCTCCCGTCCCCCTGCCTACCTAGGGTGCTGCCGAGAGGCAGAGGCTGGTGGCAGCGGTGGCGGAGGAAGAACAAGCAGCCCAAAAGGGCTGCTTTTGGGCTGCTCGTTCCTCTGCCGCCACAGCCAACAGCAACAAAGGTGGTGGAGGAGGAAGGAGCAGCCTGAAAGGACCCTCCCTCGAGTATAAGTCGAGGGGGGCATTTTCAGCATAAAAAATGTGCTGAAAAAGTAGGCTTAGACTCGAGTCTATACAGTAATTTGTTCTGGAGGTCCGTACTTAACCTGAAACTGTTCTTAACCTGAAGCACCACTTTGGCTAACGGATGCTCCCGCTGTCACCGCGCTGCCGGAGCACGATTTCTGTTCTCATCCTGAAGCAAAGTTCTAAACCCGAGGTACTATATCTGGGTTAGTGGAGTCTGTAACTTGAAGCGTCTGTAACCTAAAGCGTCTGTAACCCGAGGTACCACTGTACTGATAATATGAAATCCCATGAGTGGGAGGAGAAGAACCCAGAAAACATCCCTCCATTTACACATCCTCCCTTGTCCTTATCCCGTCCAACGTACTGGCTATCTGATGAAGCCCAATCACAAAATGCCATTATCCCAGATGATGGGAGGAGATTGGGTTTTATGCTTTGGTCAACATTTATTAAGTGATGCTGTAAAGCCAACGGCATGCTTTTGATGCTCTTTTTGGGCTCTGTGTGCTGGCTGGCCATCTTTTAACTCGAGCCAGGTGTTTACATAACTACCAAGTCTCCCTCCCTCCCTCCCTCCCTCCCAAAAACTAGCTCAGAGACATTTCATCATGATGCATACATTTCTCCATTGGGGGAAGGAAAGAAACCCAGTATTGCTTCAGCTTGGAGTGCAGCAACGCTGCTACAGTGATGTTTAGAAGAAATTGTAAATATTGGCAGGAGGCTGACTGTATTGTATAAACGTTACTGATGTACTTCTGCTCTGGTCAAAAGAGATGAACTGCTCTTTGCTGGTTTATTATAAATTGCAAGAATGCAGCGCTTGTGGTGCATTTTTGTTTAATTTCATTTTGCTTTTTGCAAACTTGGGAGCCAAGAATGGTTTTTACCAAAAGAATAGCCTGATTAACAATAGCAACTGATCCAGTTTAGGATACAGCGGAACTCAGAAAGGGGAAGCTGTGCTCTGTTTGAGTAAGCCTTGATTGGTGCCAAGGTGGGTTACAAAAATGCCACTATGAAAATAAGCACAATTTACATTTGCACAATGCAACAAAAAAACAAAGCACCCAGTGACAAAATAAGAAAACTGGAGCACAGAAAAGCCATGCAGAATATAGGACTACTCAACAAAAGGCCTGGTAATGAGTTGCATCTTAAGTAATTGATGAACGGCATACATTTTGACATGAAGCCTACCCAACACATCATAAAATCCCCGGATGAACAGCACTGAAATGATTTGAATGATTGCCAGTAGATACTGGCTTAATGTGGCAAAGCTGTACTCGGTCTTAGAAAGCCTTGGTCTGCATATTCCTGCAGGTTTATCCCTGAGGTATCTGGATAAGGGATTGGCCATTTGGCCATTGCAGAAACAGAGCTTCAGATCTCAAGAGGTAAGAGACAGCAACATATGTACCTGAAAGCACTTATTTTGCTTTTCCTGCCAGGGTAATTATTGAATTGGCAAACCTGCCCTGGTCTTCTTTATCAATAAGAGTGTAATTCCTAGATGCTGTCGGACTACAACTTCCATCATTCCTAGCCAGCTTGGCCAGTGGTCAGAGATTATGGGAGTTGTGGTCCAAGAACAGCTGGGCACCCAAGCTTGAGAAAGCCTGCTGTAAGGCATCTCAGTTGTTGTTTTGGATAGGGGGGAAATGTAGAGGGACTTATGTGACTAACAATCAGTGCTTTTTTTTCTGGGGGGATGCAGGCAGATGCATACCCCTAAACATTTTGGGAATCTAACTTTGGCTTCATTGAGGGGCAGTATTTCAATATGAGGGGCAGTATTCCAATATTTCATAATATTTCAATATTTCATTGAGGGGCAGTATTTCAATATTTCATAAAGAAGGCTGATCGCCGAAGAATTGATGCTTTTGTACTCTGGTGCTGGAGGAGACTCTTGAGAGTCCCATGGACTGCAAGAAGATCAAACCTATCCATTCTGAAGGAAATCAGCCCTGAGTGCTCACTGGAAGGACAGATCCTGAAGCTGAGGCTCCAAGACTTTGGCCACCTCATGAGAAGAGAAGACTCCCTGGAAAAGACTCTGATGTTGGAAAAGATGGAGGGCATAAGGAGAAGGGGACGACAGAGTACGAGATGGTTGGACAGTGCTCTCGAAGCTACCAGCATGAGCATCAAACTGCGGGAGGCAGTGGAAGACAGGAGTGCCTGGCGTGCAATGGTCCATGGGGTCATGAAGATTTGGACACGACTAAACGACTAAAAAACAACAACAGCCTCACCTGTCCCGGGGACAGTCTACAGGATATCTAACAATCCAGGATAGCAGTGGGAAGCAGCGGGAAATGGTTCTGGAATAAGGGAATTTCCCGCAAAAAAGGGAAGGTTGACAGCTATGCACTGTGCATGCCCAACATCGTTGTGGCGATGTAATGATGTTGTGATGTGGCATGATATACAGAAGGAAATGTGGACCCCAGGCTGCAAAACATTCCCCAGCCCTGTACAGAATGAATCCTGTGATGTGTGAACAAATGTTGGCAAGTCTGCAAAACTTTGTAGTGCTGGAAAGTAGGTAAGAAAGTAATTGCCCAGTTATTAACTTTATGTGCCCCGCTTCTTCTGAGGATCACAGAACAGCTTGCAAAAACGAAGGTTCAAAAATACAAAGAGTAAGAAAGAAAGATCTTGCCGAATCTGTTTCGGCAGTGGGATAAAAGAGCTGTATGCCTACAACGAAAGCAGCAATGTCACTATGAGCGAACTACTTTTTCTCTCTCCGAAAAGCTATTGTCTGTCTCCCGCTTTGGAGAGCTTCCCTTTGGCAGCTACAATCCCCTTCCCTTCCCCCCCCCCCAACCACACACACAATGGAAACTCTGACACACTCAATCTGCATCTTTTCATCTGCCTCCAGCTCCTTCTTCTGCACATTCTTCAACTTTTTATCCTGTTCAGATGACGAACAAAAAGGTCACCCAAATCCCAGTCTAGCTGGCCTGTACAACATTGCGGTTAAGTAGTCCAGGGAGCTCATGACTGCTTGAGGGGTACATAATGAACTCAGAACAAAGGGAGGCAACTATCAGGCTTATCTGGGGGGCGGGGTGGACTTTGGTTCTGGGATGGAAGAAAATTGGTTAGCTGCTGGAAGAAAGCATGGGTGGAATGGAATGATCTGAGGAAATTAAGGTGAGACAGACCCAAGACAGAGGATTGTCTTTTAAGTTTGCAGTTCAAAATCTAGCTTGCCACACACCATCTAAAAATATTGGTCAGGATGAGAGGAATTCCATAGATAAGGATGGAGCAGAAATTTGGTTTGATCTGCATTTTAATGCAAGTCTCCTTAAGTCACATTTCCCAAAACCAAAATGTAGCTTATCCATCAAAACACATGCTTTCAATTTTTTTTTGCAACTGGGTTCTCCACCCAGATATAAGTATAAAAATGCATATATTGTTGAGAGCAAAGCAACAATTCCTGCACTGTTACCTGAACCAATGCAGGTGCGGATAAAGGCAACCTGTTCTTCCTCCTCACTGATTCCTTCTTTTAGTAACTGCTTGTTGGTAAAGTAGATCACTTCCTCTCAGGCTTAACTCGCAAGGCAGCAGAGGTTTAGGATCTCCTAGATAACCTACCTTCCCAGGTTGATGAGCTCCATCTGCCCCTCACTTCCCTCTACACCAGCCTTTCTCAACCTGTGGGTCCCCAGATGTTGTTGAACTACAACTCCCATCACCCCTAGCTAGCAAGGCCAGAGCTCAGGGATGATGGGAGTTGTAGTCCAACAACGTCTGGGGACCCACAGGTTGAGAACCACTGCTGTACACCATATGCAGAAACTGGCTTCTTGACCATTGGACCCACCCTTGGTCTTGTCTGCTCACCTGGCTTAGCCAGCCAGTCCAAGCCGTTTCCCGGGGTGTGGCCGCTGCCACATGCTGACAACATCTAGGAGCCCCAGGTGAGAGCCGAGTGCAGGGTGGGGACCAAAGGTGGACAAACGACCCCAGAAGGAGCATGATGTGCCCCCTACCAGAGCTAACAGCCCTCCCCTAACACCCCATACAAGGGACGCAGGTGGCACTGTGGGTTAAACCACAGAGCCTAGGACTTGCCGATCAGAAGGTTGGCAGTTCGAATCCCCGCAACGGGCTGAGCTCCCGTTGCTCTGTCCCAGCTCCTGCCAACCTAGCAGTTTGAAAGCACGTTAAAGTGCAAGTAGATAAATAGGTACCGCTCCAGCGGGAAGGTAAACGGCGTTGCCGTGCACTGCTCTGTGGTTCACCAGAGCCGGCTTAGTCATGCTGGCCACATGACCCAGAAGCTGTACGCCGGCTCCCTCGGCCAGTAAAGCAAGATGAGCGCCGCAACCCCAGAGTCGTCCACGACAGGACCTAATGATCAGGGGTCCCTTTACTTTTAACACCCCATACACTCCAAATTGTTTATATATAATGTTTCAGGAGCTCGTCCTACACTCAAGTAGGACCCTGGCAGAGGCACATGTCCAACTGGCATGTTCCCTCCCTCCTGGTCGATCGTTCGGGAGCTTCAAAAGCTTTCTTCTGCCCAAACAACATAGCGAACGATGCCAGCAGACACCAGCACACTAGGGATCCGCAGAGTCTTCTCAGTTGCGTAACAGACCTCAGCAACTCAGCATTTTGGCTAATCTACTTTATTTACACACACCCCAAAAAATTTGGCAGTTTATAAGTTTGACCCAGCCTTCGTCTGACCCAGGGGCAGGGGCAGAGCTTAATGCTCCAGCACCGGGGGGTGGAGAGCAAGCGGGGGCGAGGCTGGCGCGCATCCTGGGGGCGTGGCTTGCAGCCCTCAGGGGTGTGACGCGTGTCCTGGGGGTGTGGCATGCTGCCTTCGGGGGCGGGGTGCCCAGTGCGGGCGGGGTGGCAGCCATGATGGCACCCCACCGGGATTGCACTGCTGGGGGCGATGCGCTCCCCCCACACTCCTCTTCCTCTTCCAATTACCAGTGGAAGCCAACATACTGCCCTCCAGAAATGATAAGGCTATGAGTCCCACCCTTCCTGCCCACTGAGCATCCTGGCTGAGGCTGATGGGAGTTGTAGTCCAGTGGCACCTGCAGGCTGCCTTGTTGGCTACATTAAGCAGACAGGAGGTTCTGCTCTGGCTTCTGTCTGTGCTGCCTATGGATTGCCTTCGCCTCTCACTTGGCAGGAGCCTGGCCTGCAAACAGCCAGTTGGCAGCTGAACGGATCGAGCTTCCCAGGGTCCCTTTAACCAGCACCTACTATAAAGGGAAGTCCTTGTTTACAAACCTGAATGCTCTGATGGTAGTGAGGCCTTCCGCCGTCTCTGAAAAGTGACAGAGGAGAGGCAGCTGGGTGCTGTCATCAAGTTCCTGAAGGTCCCTGTCACCAGTTGAAAGAAGGTACGTAAATAGCGAAGAACAGATTGTGGAAATTGAAACGGGAAACACAAAACGAAAGAGCGTCAGCAAATGGCAAACAACCTCACTCTTTTAAAGCAGGAACCCTGTTTCAACCTGAGGGCCACAATTTCTCCTGGGAAACCTCCCAGGGGGCATAAACCAAGGGTGCATATACCCCAAAATGGGTGTGGCCAGACACAGGCCGCTCTCAATTCAGGAAAGAGAGAGATGCTCCCATTCAAGGACACCTACCAGCCGGGTGAAGTCACTAGAGCAGCGATTCTCAACCTGTGGGTCCCCAGATATTGTTGGACTACAACTCCCATCATCCCTAGCTAGGAAGGCCAGAGCTCAGGGATGATGGGAGTTGTAGTCCAACAACATCTGGGGACCCACAGGTTGAGAACCGCTGCACTAGAGGGTCACATAGAGCAGGGTCAGTGAATTATGTGGCCGGAAAGGGGGTGTGGTGGGCTGGGAAGGATCCTGAGGGCTGGGTAGAGAGGGCCAGAGGGCCATATTCAGTCCTTGGTCCTGTGGTTTTCCACCCTTGATTTAAAACTTGCTTTTGCTTAATTGGCGGCAGCTACCTTCCCGCCAGTAAGCGGTCCCCATTTATCTACTTGCACCCGGGGGTGCTTTCGAACTGCCTGCCAACCTAGCAGTTCGAAAGCACCCCCGGGTGCAAGTAGATAAATAGGGACCGCTTACTGGCGGGAAGGTAAACGGCGTTTCCGTGAGCTGCGCTGGCTCGCCAGATGCAGCTTTGTCACGCTGGCCATGTGACCCGGAAGTGTCTCTGGACAGCGCTGGCCCCCGGCCTATAGAGTGAGATGGGCGCACAACCCTAGAGTCTGTCAAGACTGGCCCGTACGGGCAGGGGTACCTTTACCTTTACCTTACAAGCATCGGAATTATAATGGAAAACATCAATAGCTATGGACTTAAGTCTATCTTTGGGGTGGTTGTTTGTTTTTGTTTTAAACTTACTTGGATGCAACTCTGAAGTATTTCTGGATGAAATAGAAGGCTATCCCCAGGGGCACGAGAGCGACCACGAACCACGGCGTGGCATACGAAATTATTCCGATGGCAGACAGGCAGAGCAACGTGGACCGCGAGAGGGACTCCAGAGTCGGGGGGATGTGCTGCACCAAAGATAATTTCCAAGCGTTAGATTAGGCCAACATCCGCTAAAGATTCGTTTATTCACTATTTCATTTATAGCATTCTTCATTCATAGAACTTGAGGTGACCTGCTTCTTCGTCTCTTTTGACCGTATCAATGCTGCCTTTAGGTAAAAACTCCCAAGGCGGCATAAAATACAACTACAAGATTCCTCTACGCTCTTCTAACCAGACACTGGCCAGACACAGACCTCATTAGCTAACATCTGGCGTCTTCAGATTTGGGGACACGGGACCTCAAAAGACTGGGTAGCACACTTGGTTAGAGTGTGGCAGTGGCGTAGCGTGGGTTGTCAGCACCCGGGGCAAGGCAAGTAATTTGTGCCCCCTAACCCATGGATTTGCGCCCCCTAACCTGTGGATTTGCCCTAACCCCAGATGTTGCGCCCAGTGCGGCTGGCCCCCCTGCACCCCCCACGCTACGCCACTGGAGTGTGGTACTGACAAACACCAAGGTTGTAGGCTTAGATCTCCATAAAAGACAGATGCATATTCTTGCATTGCAGGGAGTTGAACTAGGTCAGCCTTTCTCAACCTGTGGGTCCCCAGATGTTGTTGAACTACAACTCCCATCACCCCTAGCTAGCAAGGCCAGAACTCAGGGATTATGGGAGTTGTAGTCCAACAACATCTGGGGACCCACAGGTTGAGAACCACTGAACTGGGTGGTCCTCAGGGTCCCTTCCAGCTCTATGATTCTATAAGAAAACTATCTTACTGTCTGTGCATAACATAGCTGTCAACCGTCCCTTATTTGGCGGGAAAGTCCCTTATCCCAATGCCGTGTCCCGCTGCTGTCCCTTATTGATGATGTCCCTTACATTTCCTGGGTTTCAAAGGAAGCAGCTCCTCTCCCTCCCTCCCTCCCAGCCAGGGAGGAAGGAGGCTCCAACTGTGTTGCTTGGCTGCGTTGCTCACCCAATAAGGAGTCTAAGAACGACTGGGGGGTGGAGCTTGCATGCCTTATGCTGATCAAATCGGCTGCATTGCCTGGGGACTTGCCTTTGCTCAGCGCTTCCCAGCGGAGAGGTGATGGTGGTTTTCCTTGCTGTATCCCCTTTGCCGGGTTGTTGTGCTGTGGGAACCACCGCTTGAAGCTTTGTTTGGCTGCTGGCTGGGCTTTCTGCCTTTGGCTCGGAGGGGCTCAGGTTGAACATACCTGTGCCCTGAAAATCCCTTATTTTGGCTGCTAATCCCTTATTTTCGAGGCTGCTGGTCCCTTATTTTCAAATCTGTAAGTTGACAGCTATGGTGCATGCATTTCCATTTTCACTACCCTCCTGTTTTCACCCCCTATTTCTCTGGCAGCAAGTCCCACAGGTAGTAGCTGCAGTGAGGAGTTCCCTCATCAGGAACTACTTAGCACAACTGTGGGTGCTTGCTGTCACTGCCCATCAGCTGAGCCCCACTTTGATAGCTTGCAGATGCGGTCTGAACCCAGACCTGTGAATGGACTTGGAAGGGGTTTGCTGCAACGGCCCCCTTTGAACTTTTGACAAATGCCAGTCATCTCTGGTCCCATATATTTTGGCCTGTGGGAGTGGGGGAATAAAGGCTCTGGACCACCTGATGAGATCAATGAGCTTACCTGATCAATGATATTTGTGTCGGCAGAAAAGCGGTTGAGAATCAGCCCCAAGGGTGTTGTGTCAAAGAATCTATCAGATGGCAAAAATATATAGAAGAAGAAGGAGGAGGAGGAGGAGGAGGAGGAGGAGATCAGTGCTTATATTCTTCTGCTTCCTGAATTAAGGTAAAAAGGTAAAGGTACCCCTGCCCGTAAGGGCCAGTCTTGCCAGACTCTAGGGTTGTGCACTCATCTCACTCTATAGGCCGGGAGCCAGCTCTGTCCGGAGACACTTCCGGGTCACATGGCCAGCGTGACAAGCTGCATCTGGTGAGCCAGCGCAGCACACGGAACGCCGTTTACCTTCCCGCTGGTAAGCGGTCCCTATTTATCTACTTGTACCCGGAGGTGCTTTCGAACTGATAGGTTGGCTTCCTGAATTATTCCCACATAAAGTACTAGGCGATCCAAGCTGGACTCTCTGGCCACAGAACTCAAGGCACCTTGACCCAAATACCATCATGGCAGCTTTGAGGCTGAGGGTGCTTAGGGCCTGGTCTCGACTGAGGTGCAACCCCACCTAGGTAATGGCAAGAGTGGAGACTGCAGCTCATCAGCCCAGCCAGACCAAGTGACTTGAGGAGCCAATAGGAGCCTGCCTGGCTCTATAAAATTACTGCTCCAGGCGCAGTTCTTCAGTCTGAGCAAACACCTTTTTTGTGAGGAGTTGCTGAAAAGCCTCACCTCTTTAGCAACTTGATCACAAGCCCTATGTTATCTGCCTATGGGTCCTAAAGGTGACTCGTTTCATTTTCACTGCACCTGATTGGTCCAAGAATGATCTTGTTGAGGAGATCGTGGTGAAGGTTCTTAGCTGCTGTCAGGCCCATCCATTCAACAGTCAAAGACGTGACCAGGCAAAGGACAATCCCTGCGCCGCTAAGGATGCTGAACACAGCCACATAGCAAGTCTATTAAAACAAGGGCAGGAAGAAGACAGGTTTCTCATCCTGAGAAGTAGGGTATGGATTGAAGCAGAGCATACAATTTGGTATGCATTGAAGGCGGAATCTATCAAATGCACACTTTCCAAAACAATATGTCAACTGAAATTTTGAGATTCACAACGGTCTGAATTTTTCGATGTAGTACATCAGTCAAACACAATTTGCAAAAAAAGCATAAATTAGGGGGAAATGGCTTGCAAAAATGTGCACATTATTCAAAACTGCATATAAACATGTTTTATAATTAAAATAATACAATAACATTATAATTATAAATTTGCACTAAAATCCTCATGAATTTTCAGGAAGGTTTGTTTAAAAATAAGAATGTGCAAAATGCAGAGACATGAAGTTAAGACTGGAAAAATGAGAAACTAAGTGAATCAACACTGACAGAGCCTTCTACCCCTGCTGGGAAACAACTTAATTTTCCTTTGATTATGAAGCACCCTCAAAGACATGCTTAGTTTTGCAGTCCAGCTGGTAGGTCATAGTTCCAAAGACTTCTGTTTTAGGACTCTGTGCACTTCCTATTCAAATTAACTGAATGTTTTTATAGCACTTTGGGGGAAAGAACGAAGTTTTCTGGTCTCCTGTGTGCGCCTGTGGGAATACGGCTGAGATACAAAACTAGATCACAATATCACTGCTGAAATTACCTTAGAAGGAATGTCTCTAAGCAGTGGGGTAATACAACGGCAAAAAGCAGAACTAACATACCAGTCCAGCAGTGAGCTCCAAGTGTCTCATTTTGCTCCAGTGATGGGGAACCTTAGTCCTAGGGGCTGAATGGAGCACTGTGTTTTTCTATCTCGCCCTCAGGACTCTCCATAGACTGTACCCTCTCATCAGACATACTCCTTCTCCACAAACTGCTTTGTGCATCCATGTCTAATCTTGTCCCCTTTCTAAAATGTATTTATTGGTGTGTGTTTTTCTTTTTGTAAATCTACCAAAGGACAAAAATAAAATAAAATGGGGTTTTCTCAAGACGGTGGAGGGTGTGTGTGCTGTGCTCATTGGTGGAGAAAATGCTCTACGGGTGGGGAGAGGGACAAAAATGGGGGGCCAATTGGGAGGGAGTGAGAAATGTCCCTATTTTCATCTCAGGAATTTTGGAGGGTATGCCTCCTCCCCAAAACTGGCAAAGCACTAACTAGGCTGGTTGAAGAAGGCTGGGGGACTTTGGACCCTGTCAGAGCCCTCCTTCCCAAAACCCAGTGCCTCCTTCCCCAGCCCTCAGGCCATGTGTTGGACCACCCTGCAGGTTGTTTATCTGTTTATCAAACCATAAACCTGTTTATCAACCCTAAACCGCCTTAACCTCTGCATGTCGGCCTACCTTTCTGGCTGGCTCCTCTGTGGAACACAATGCCTTGCCGTTGTTAGTCATCGATGTCCACTGTGCCAGCCAGTAATCAATTGCAACGATGACCGAGTGCTTCAGCAGTTTCGAGAAGATCATCAGGGAGAGTAAGAGAAACCCTCCCGAGGTGAGGTACTGCCAGCAGGTTTTCCAGGGCAAGTTTGTCCTAAGTCTCATGACTGTTGACATGTTGTCATCGTCTTCCTCCTCCTCCTCTTCCTCTGCTAGGTCACAAATTTAACTTAGTCAGTTCATCTGGCGTATGTGTCTCAGCTGCAAGCATTGTATGTGAACAGGCCTGATTCACACCTCCTAGACTAAATACATGGATGAGACTGTGACTGCTCTTCAGATTTTGCATTTTATGATACAGGCTTTGACTGGGAAAAGTACCCAAAATGTGTAATAAATAAATAAATTGCACATTTTGGGGTAGAATACATTTAGAAACACAGACACCGAGATGAAATAAGTATTTAAATATGTATTTTGTGAACAAATGCTTAATTAAAAACATATTTTCATGGAGTTATATGTGTGTGTGTAAAAATAACAGATTTATATTAATCATATTCTTTATTGCTGTTGTTTCAACCATCCCAGCATCAGCCAAAATATATCTTTACATTAAAATATACCAGAAATAGTAATGTACAAAAGGTTAAAAGAAGAAAAGAATATTAGAATACATAAGGTTAATGGAACTAATACATTTCAATCATCCAACTAAAATTTTGCAATTCACTCAATTTTAAATTTCTCAGCTTTTGGGCAGCCAAAATTCTCACATATCTGTCAAAAATGTGTCAAAACCAGACAACGAATATGTTGTTTTCACTTGATCATGACCATCAGGTATCTTACTTAAGGAATTCAGAATGAACTTTGCCCTTGGTTTGGAATGCAAAGAGCAGTATAAAAATATTTTACTGCTCAAGCACCACATATACAGAGAAGCTGTTCTACTGATATATTGCTATAACGTCCCTCTAAATATAGTTACAGGTAGGTAGCCGTGTTTGTCTGCCGTAGTCAAAACAAAATAAAAAAAAATCCTTCCAGTAGCACCTTAGAGACCAGCTAAGTTTGTTATTGGAATGAGCTTTCGTGTGCATGCACACATCTTCAGATACACTGAAACATCTAAATATGGTGAAGGCATAGTCAGGAATCACAAAGCCAGAAATGCTTTTCTACACAAACTAACTGATAAATTATGTGGATAATGCTCAACTCCATGTGTTAATTTAAGGAAACGCAAACGTGGAGAGAAAAATTATTCACTGAATAAATTCATTGAATTCTTCTCTCTCTCTCTCTCTCTCTCTCTCTCTCTCTCTCTCTCCCTCCCTCCCTCCCTCCCTCCCTCCCTCTTTAAGCAAAGGAACAATAAATACATAAATACAGGGTATATCATTACCTTCATCTTCATCTTCCAGCTGAGCTTTTGATTCTCTTGGGTACATAGCTCTTCGGAGAGTCTTCCTTTCCAGGGTGGTCTGGTCAGCTTCCATGTCCTATGATCAAGGTTTCAAAAATGAAACTTTGGCAAGGACTACTTAGGTGAGACGTGAAACTTCAGGTTTGGGAGTCAAATACAACTTTCCAGGCCTTTCTAACCTCACCGGACTAAGCTCACTGCCCCGGTTGCTGCATGTTTGCTTTTAAGTGCTTTTGGCTGGTTGGAATGTGCCCTTGAAATGGGATAACGCTTCTTGTTTGCCTGCATGGAGGGTGGAGAGAACCACAGAACTGAAGGGTTGGAAGGGACTCCAAGGATCATCTAGTCAAACCCCCTTACTTGGAGGCTGGATCTGCTGCCCCTGTGGATCTGCCACCTGAGGTGGACGTCTCACCTTGCCTTTTGGGTGGGCCAACCCTGGCCAGAACTATAGAGAGCAGAATGGACAGCGGTGAGGGGTAGTTGTTCCCCAGCAAATGGTGCGAATAAATAACAATTCCATGAAGGAATGACTAGCTGAATATTCTGACTAGCTTGTGTGCAGCTAGCACCTAACTCTGGGGCTAAGTGCACTTTAGACTGGATATCTGTAGACTCCAATCTGCCTGGATCCTTTGTGAAATGTGGTAGCCAAGAATGGACAAAACACATCAACCACTCATCTGTTGATGAATTTCTGAAGTGGCATTCTGGGTAGAAATTCTTTCATGTGTGAAGCAAGCACAAAAGCCACGTTTGGATGGCAAAAGAGGAAAGGAGTCCTGCTCCCCCTTAAGGAAACACCACCTGATAGGTCAATAAAAAGGTAGAGGACCCCTGACAGTTAAATCCAGTCATGAATGACTCTGGGGTTGCGGTGCTCATCTTGCTTTACTAGCCAAGGGAGCCGGCTTATGTCCGCAGACTGTTTTTCTGGGTCATGTGGCCAGCATGACCAAGCCGCTTCTAGTGAAACCAGAGCAGCACACGGATACACCATTTACCTTCCCGCCAGAGTGGTACCTATTTATCTACTTGCATTTTTGGTGTGTTTTTGAACTGCTAGGTTGGCAGGAGCTGGAACTGAGCAACGGGAGCTCACCCCGTCACGGGGATTGTTGTTTGCGTTACCTTTTCCAGTTCCTGGTCTTGCCGATTCATCAGCGTTTTCCAGTGTTCGTAGAGTTCGACATCTTTAGTTTGGATGTCCTTCAGGGTCCCTTCTCTAAGCACAGTGCCATCCTTCATGGCAATGATCTGAGGAGAAAGAGAAGGAAGGGGCAAGGGCCATAGCTCAGTTGGCAAAGCAAATCCTTTACATGCAGATGGTCGTGGGTTCAAATTCTGGCTTCTCCAGGTAGGTCTGGGAGAGACTCCTGCCTGAAACCCTGGAGAGCTACTGCCGGCCAGTGTAGACACTCTTGAACTGGAAGGACCAATGGTCTGACTCATTATAAGGCAGCTTTCTAGGTTCCTAGGTAAAGGTAAAGGGGCCCCTGACCATTAGGTCCAGTCGTGACCGACTCTGGGGTTGCAGCACTCATCTTGCTCTATAGGCCAAGGGAGCCGGCGTACAGCTTCCGGGTCATGTGGCCAGCATGACTAAGCCGCTTCTGGTGAACCAGAGCAGCGCACGGAAACGCCGTTTACCTTCCCGCCGGAGCAGTACCTATTTATCTACTTGCACTTTGACGTGCTTTCGAACTGCTAGATTGGCAGGAGCAGGGACCGAGCAACGGGAGTTCACCCCATCGCGGGGATTTGAACCGCCGACCTTCTGATCGGCAAATCCTAGGCTCTGTGGTTTAACCCACAGCGCCACCCGCGTCCCTTCTAGGTTCCTAATGATGTGCTAATTTGGAAATTCACCAACCCAAGGGATGGGTTAGTGTGCAAATTTTACTTTCTCTCAATTTCCCATTTCCCTGACCTTAGGATAACCACATTTCTGCTTTAGTTTAAATTTTGCTTTTTAAAAAAATCCTTATGAAAAACTGTCTGCACATTGGTGTGCATTTCTCCTAATATACACATGTTATATGCAAATTTATCTAATATGCATATTTTGCAAGTCATGTCCCCTAATGTAATGCGCTTTTTTTTGCATGGATACAAGCATTTTTATCCATTCTTTCCTATCAGTTCCCTATTTTGTGTGGGGGTGGAGAACTGCCCTGCAAAATTTGGAGATGCATGAATATCAAGGGATGCCTGCCTTTCAGTTTGTACATTGTTTCAGGAAAGGTGAATTAGGCAAGGGCATATTTTCACTGCACTTCTTCCCCACCTCTCAACAACATATATAATTTGGTCCTTCAGCAAGTTTCCAATTAGACCCATTCAGAGCCTTAGCACAAAATCAGATATACAGAAAACAGCATCTGGAAAACAAATTGCGTGCTTCCTGCCCCATCTGGACTGTGCTATCACTGCTGACCTTGATGACCCGGCAATTGCTCTATGATTCCAGACTACCAGGAGATTAGCATGGTCTGCTCATGGGTTACGTGCAGGGACTGGATGTGCTAAATCAGCACACTAGAGCCCTGAGATGATCTGGCCTGAAACCAGCATCGTTTCTCTTCAACGGATGGTCTTCTTAACCAGTTATCTGAGCAGGAGGATCTCTCCAACCCTGAAAACTTTGTAAGTGAAGGCAGTGTGGTTCATTGGTTACGAGCATCAGACTAGGACCTAAGTGACCAGAGTTCAAACTGACACTCAGTCATGAAGCTTTACTGGGAGACCTTGGACCAGCCATTGCCTCTCAGCCAAACCTACCTCAGAGGGGTATTGTGGGGATTATATGAGATGGGGGAGGACCACACATGCTACCTTGAGCTCCTTGAAGGAAAAAGTGGGGTATAACTGCAATAAACAAATAAGGATGAATTCCAAGTGTCAGACATGCATTCATAAGAGCATGAGAAGCTGCTGGATCAGCTAAGTGGCCCATCTAGTCCAGCATCATGCTTTTGCAGTGGGCACATGGATCATGTGCTGCTTGCTAGCTTCACAGGGGTCTTCTTCTTTCTTCTTTGGCGATCACTCATAGCCAAGTAAGATTGTCTTCCATGAACACAGTCTTAACAGTGAGTCCGTAAGCGACTGTGGGGGCCAATTCTGGATCCACATGTCCTTCCACAGTGGGGACATTGGTTTCTGGGCGGGAGTTGATCATGGTGAGGGTTTGCCAAGCGTGCCTTCCTCCTAGCATGTTTCTCCCTTGCATCCTGAGTTTGAGCATCTTCAAAGCCCATGACACCTTTGGTAAAGGCTGTTCTCCAACTGGAGCGCTCGTAGGCCAGTGTTTCCCAATTGCTGGTGTTTATACTACATTTTTTTAGATTTGTCTTGAGACAGTCTTTAAACCTCTTTTGTTGACCACCAGCATTACCCTTTAGATTTTTAAGTTCGGAATAGAGTAGTTGCTTTGGAAGACGATAATCAGGCATCGGCATAACATAACCAGTCCAACGAAGTTGATGTTGAAGAACCGTTGCTTCAACACTGGTGATCTTTGCTTCTTCCACTACACTGACATTAGTTCACCTGTCTTCCCAAGTGATGTACAGTGGTGCCCCGCAAGACGAAAAACTCGCAAGACGAAAAACTCGCAAGACAAAAGAGTTTTCCGTTTTTTGAGTCGTTCCGCAAGACGAATTTCCCTTTGGGCTTGCTTCGCAAGACGAAACGTCTTGCGAGTTCTTGCGAGTTTGTTTCCTTTTTCTTAAAGCTGCTAAGCCGCTAAGCTGTTAATAGCCGCTAAGCCGCTAAGCCACCAAGCCACTAATAGCCGTGCTTCGCAAGACGAAAAAACCGCAAGACGAAGAGACTCGCGGAATGGATTAATTTCATCTTGCAAGGCACCACTGTATAAAAATATTTGGAGACACCATTGACGGAATCTTTCAAGGAGTTGCAGATGGTGTTTATAAGTGGTCCATGTTTCACAACCATACAGTAAGGTTGGTAGTACAATAGCTTTGTAAACAAGCATTTTGGTTTCCCTGCTAATGCCCCGGTCCTCAAACACTCTGCACTTCGATTGGAAGCTGCACTCGCAGAGCTCAAGCAATGCTGGATTTTCGGCATCAATGTTGCCCTTGTGGAAAGATAACTGCCCAGGTAGGAGAAGTGACCAACATTTTCCAGGTAAAGAGGTGATGTCAGAGTCTTGATGGGACCTCCAGTGCATACTCCAGTGCAGCCTAGGACCCACATACCTATGGGACCGCCTCTCCTGGTATGCCCCGCAGAGGACCTTAAGGTCCACAAACGACAATATTTTGGAGGTCCCAGGTCGCAAGGTGGTTAGATTGGTCTCAACTAGGGCCAGGGCCTTTTCAGTACTGGCCCCGACTTGGTGGAACGCTCTGTCACAAGAGACTAGGGCCCTGCGGGACTTTCCGCAGGGCCTACAAGACAGAGCTGTTCCTCCTGGCCTTTGGTTTGGACTCAGTCTGACCCATATGTTTCCCTCCCCTTATGGTCTTGATTTATCAGCTATTTTAAAATGAGGCTGCATTTTAAATTGCATTTTAACCTGTATTTTAAATTGGTTTTTTTTCTTTCCCTCCCTTCTTTCCCCCCTATTATGTTTTTACTGTGATTTTATTGGCGTTAGCCGCCCTGAGCCCGGCTCTGGCCGGGGAGGGCGGGGTATAAATAAAAATTATTATTAACTGGACCATAAAGAAGGCTGATCACTGAAGAATTGATCCTTTTGAATTATGGTGCTGGAGGAGACTCTTGAGAGTCCCATGGACTGCAAGAAGATCAAACCGATCCATTCTGAAGGAAATGAGCCCTGAGTACTCACTGGAAGGACAGATCCTGAAGCTGAGGCTCCAATACTTTGGCCACCTCATGAGAAGAGAAGACTCCCTGGAAAAGACCCTGATGTTGAGAAAGATGGAGGGCACAAGGAGAAGGGGGCAACAGAGGACGAGATGGTTGGACAGTGTTCTCGAAACTACCAGCATGAGTTTGACCAAACTGCGGGAGGCAGTGGAAGACAGGAGTGCCTGGCATGCTCTGGTCCATGGGGTCACGAAGAGTCGGACACGACTAAACGACTAAACAACAACAACTATTATTATTATTATTATTATACTCAAACTATGGAACTCACTCCCCTGGGAGGCAGTGATGACCAACTCATGGGTGGCTTTAAAAGAGGATTGGACAAATTTACAGAGGAGAGAGCCATCAATGGCTACTAGCCATGATGGCTATCTTCTACCTCCACAGTTGGAAGCAGCAATTCTTCTGAATACCACTCACTGGAAACCAGGGTAGGAAAGAGGGTTCTTGTGCTCATTTTCTGCTCCCTGGTTTCCCCCAAGTTGGCCACTGGGAGAACAGGATGCTGGACTAGATGGGCCATTGACCTGATTCAGCAGAGCTATTCTTATATTCTTAGTTTGATACGTAAGAAAATTCGGCAATGTTTGGGCTATGCAGAATTGGAGAAAATGACAGGAAAGATTTGAAACCTGCGGGACCAGAGATTTACAGAAGAAGTAAATGAATTATTTAAAGAGCAACTGTAATCAACAAATTACGCTAGTAGGACTACAGGAAATTTTGTAAGGAGAAATATACAAAGTGTTACAAAGTAGGAAAAGATAGAGATATTGGTTATGAGTTTGAAATGCAAGAGGGAAGATAAGAAATGCCTACTGAGAGACTAGATTGTAAAATTTTCAGACAGGATTGGTGGAAGTCAAAAAAAACTGAATAAGATGTAAAGGTATGTTTAATTACTGTTGAAAATTAAAAAAGGTAATAAAAATTTATATATATAAAAAAGAAAATTCGGCAATTTTTTTTTTTTTTTTAGAAAGTCCACGATGCATACCCAATCGGCGTGTGGCAGGTACTGCAATTTATGAGTCACCAATACAAGGGTCCTTTTGTCATCCTTAAGAAACTTCAGGATGCCTTCTTGCATCAGGTGATCACTCAGGTGAATGTCCAAGGCAGAAAATGGGTCATCCTGGAATTAAATATATGAAAAGAGAGCATTTTGAAACCAGGCTAAAGCATAATACCTGCAGGTCTTGCTATCCCAACACAATGTGCTCTCGGGGAAATCATTTGTTAGGCGAATGTTCACATACCGAGTCAACGATTTCCATTGATTCCTATGGGGAAATTTCTACAATGTTCCCAACCGCAGAATTTTGAAGACCAAATGATGGGGAAACATGGGGAAACGATCTGAAATCTTTCAAAAGGCAAACAAGGAATGGGGGGAGCTCTCTTATTTGTCTAATCCCTCCCCCCTCCCTCCCTGGTTTCTGGCAAAATGGCTGCCGTGGATCAGCAAAACACAAAAAGTAAGGCTTGTTAAAGGTTGATTTAAAACAAACAAACAAACAAAACAGTACTGCATGAAGGTCCAGACATTTGGATATCTGAATCTGTGGTGTGTATAGCATGCTTATACACTCCTTGTGAGTTTTCGCACAAAAGACATTTGGATAGCACAACCAATTTTTTTAAAAAAAAATTCTAAAAAATAAAGAATTAAAACTGAAGTATGAAAAAAGCCTTACCAGGAACACAATGTTGGTGTTTTGGTAGAGAGCCCGAGCGACACAGATTCGTTGGCGTTGACCTCCGCTCAAGTTAATTCCCTAATGGGTACAACAGGCCATGCAAAATTATTTCTCTTGAGTAAGTGCCAATGACATCTGATTTGCCAAAGCCTTGAAATAACCAGTTTCTAAAATTAACCCCTCACCCTCAAGAACGCCTTCAAATTTATGTAATGATGTGTTATGTTAAATATTAGGGCTGTTGGTTGCCAAACCTAGACGACAACTAAGATAGAATGTTCATCTCAGAAACCAAATAGGGAAGAAAGTGTCCCAAAATGATTTGTAAGCTGCAAATGCCCTCTTTTATGAAGGCAGATGACAGAATGTTTTTATTAAGTGGACCTGATCAAAATAAAGCCAACATCCATACAGGTAAAATCTCATAACAGAAAAATAAATTAAAGTGGATTGTAATACATAAAAGATATAAAATATCAGGAACGTTTAAAACAAGTCTAAAATAAGATATAAAACTTGATACCTTAAAATATGAAAGTTAAAAGTGAGTTAAAATAATTGACAACAACAATGCCAGATTATGCTATTATTATTAAAATTATAGATTAATAATGGTAATGTATGAGAACAGCAACCAGACAAGGATAGGTTCAACCTGGGGAGATTTCCTTTCTGTGTTTTTGTAGCCAGAAAGATAAATCTAGTCACTGTCACTGTTAATAATTTGTTCGAATCTGTCCAGAAGTAGGCCAGATAGCATTCAGAAGTCCTACCTGGAAATTTTGAGACAAAGTAAGTCACCAATCTGATTCAGTTCTCTGAATAGAAATTACAGGCAAAGAGCACATGAGCCAAAGATTGTATATGTGAACAGTTAAGGGGTAGCCTCAAACTGTCCAATCCAGCAGAGGGCAAGCAATTAAATCTAGCTTTAGTGAAAACCCAAAACAGTATTTGAGAATAGTTAAATTCTCCAAATATCTAGCATGGCTTCCTGTAGTGTTCCCAAAGCAAGGAAGGATTGGACTCTGATGAATAAAATACACACGAGGCATGACCAGCAAGACTAGGAGGAGGTGCCAATAATAATCCTGTCCACCCCTTGGCCCAGGTTGTTTTATTCACAAAAGAACTTTTTACACAGTGTTCGTAAGAACCAATCAGATTTCCTCTGAGCATTTCAAAAAACCCCACGTGGGACAAAGTTAAAGTTAAAACTACAAAGAAACTATTTCCTACTTGAGCATGCATAGTAGTCCAAATTAAATAAAATAGGAATAAAGGAGGAATGTTTTTAGGAAAACGCCGTAAGTCATAAACAGGAATAAACGGGAGAGGAAGGATGGCAGTATTTACCATCTCCTTGTGAACTCCCTTCCTGGCCCTTAATATCTATCTAAAGATTAAACTACATCAAAGCTACCTTCTATCTTTATGACCCAGGATGCCTGGTGAAGCGAATGGCCTGTGCATTTAGAATGCTTATACGTGCCTGTCAGGCAGAGAAATAGGACATAGATGCAGAGGCATGGATTGATCAGAAATCATATCAAAATGGCTCAAACCCAGTCAACGCAATGCTTTCATTGCTGACACAAATGGCTTGCTCCATATTTTTAAAAAATTCCTCCTAGTGATCCCACCTGATCACTACAGCTTCCTGACATCAGGGCAAAGAAAAAACCCAGATAGATTTGGAGGTAGGATTCAGGGAAAGGACACAGAATACCAAATATCAATGCCCTTAATCCAGCAAGCAATAGTGGATTTCACCTGACGATTGCCCAGGGTAGGCCAAGGGGTTTATGGGAAAACTTAGAAATTGTAATTTGTGGATCAGGCTTTTAAGATTTTGAATGTTGTTGCTGGCACCTGCCGGTGAACGTTTCCTCAGGTAGAGACCTCAGACAGGGCCGGCCCTATCATTTGGCAAAGTGAGGCAACAAAATATGGGTGTCCTGAAAAGGCAGCACATTGCTGGTTACTTAATACATTCTTGCAATTGTTTTTACTGCCAAGGATTAGGAAAGACACATGTGGGGCTTCCTCCTGCCTCAGGTGCCAAAATAACTGGCTGGCCTTGGATAATAATGCACTTGGGCTTGAGCCCAGGGGAGAGGGGCGCCATTTGCTGCTCTGCCTCAGGCAGCAACATTTATTGGGCCAGCCTTTGCCCTGGTAAGACAAAGAAATCATGCCCCAATAACTGACAGGGGGATGCTTCTGGACTGCTGAGTGTTGCAGGCACTGAGGCTGCTTCTGCTGAAAACCAGCCTGTGCTGATGTCATTACTAACAACAGCTGCGATCATGGATCCACTTAGACCGAGAGCATAAGCGCAAGTTCCTCATGCTTCGTTTACCCTTTCTCCAATTTCGGTCTGGTCTCCAAATGGCAAGAGATCGATGTCAGGCTGCAGAGAACACGCATCTGTGACGGCTTTGTACCTGTTGAAGGAATAGAAGAAACTTGATGGGCACAAAGGGATCCCTGGGCAGGGCCACTGCAAAGACAGGAAGCTGATTTTGTCCAGAGGAGGGCAACCAAAATGGTCAAAGGCCTGGAAACGATGCCTTATGAGGAACGGCTAAGGGAGCTGGGCATGTTTAGCCTGGAGAAGAGGAGGTTAAGGGGTGATATGATAGCCATGTTCAAATATATAAAAGGATGTCATATAGAGGAGGGAGAAAGGTTGTTTTCTGCTGCTCCAGAGAAGCGGACACGGAGCAATGGATCCAAACTACAAGAAAGAAGATTCCACCAAAACATTAGGAAGAACTTCCTGACAGTAAGAGCTGTTCGACAGTGGAATTTGCTGCCAAGGAGTGTGGTGGAGTCTCCTTCTTTGGAGGTCTTTAAGCAGAGGCTTGACAACCATATGTCAGGAGTGCTCTGATGGTGTTTCCTGCTTGGCAGGGGGTTGGACTCGATGGCCCTTGTGGTCTATTCCAACTCTATGATTCTATGATTCTATGATTTGAACTAAGTTACATCATTGCATCCATCGAGCTTGATACTGTCTGTGCTGAATGACCGCAGTTCTTCAGGATTTCAGGCAAGATCTCTCCCAGCTGTACCTGAACCTGCTGGCAACTGAAACTGGGGTCTTCTGTATGCAGATTATTTCCTCTTCCACTGAGGCACGCGGCAATGTGGAAAGTTTATGCTGACAGACACTAGCAGAGCTAATAGCAATTTTTTTCATCTTGTTTTCGTGGCCTGTGCTTGACTGCAGGCTGGACTTAGGTCTGGATTTTACTCCTAGGCAAAGAAGCTTCCAGACTGTCGTCAGGTGATTGACACAGGTGAGTGACTCTGGGGTTTGTGTGCAAATCAGGAGCTGGTCCATTGCCTGGATCCAGTTCCCCACTCTTTGCAATATAAGTGCAAAGGTTCGAATTATGGGTTCTCTCTGTAGATGCATGATCTCAACATCACAATTCGTGAGACAACAGGGAAGACTGGGCTGGAGGTGGGAGGGAATACCTTTTTTGCTCGTATTTGTCATTTCACACACAGCTTTATTGTGGTCCATAGACCCAAAATACAGAGTACAACAATAGTATATAGTCATTTCAGTGGCACTGGGGTGGGAAGATTTCCTGATGCATTGCACCCATCCTCCGAATTAGCAGTTGCCATTCTCCAACTAAAAATCCCCATTGGGAATCTTTATGGCTTTGCTCTTCCATCTTCCTTACCTGAGCAAAAAGCAGGAAGAAGTGTGGCTGTTAGAAGCATTATTCCCTTACCTCTGTTTATTAAATGGGCTGCCAAAGGTGATGTTTTCCTCCACCGTAGCATTGAGGAGCCAGGGCTTCTGGGCCGCATAAGCCACAGAGTATCGGTTCCTGGTGGGAGAGGTGAATGCGTTAGGAGCACTGGGCAGGCAGAGCTTCTATCGCACATAGTTTATAGCAAATTGGTAAGAGACAAAGATGCACGCAAGAGAAAAGCAGCTGTTATAACAAGAGTGAAAGGAGGGGAAGGTTTTTTTCAGGAGAAGGTTATGTTAAAGGAGCACCCATTCCCTGCCACTGCTTTTTCTTCCCATGATGAACTCCAAGTAATAATGTGTACAACATGTGCTCTATTTATACTAATCGCCCACTCTGACGCTGGGCTCTCCAATGAACATGCACCCAATCAATGTGTTCTTTACAAGCAGGGTCCAGTATGATTTCAAATTGGGAGACCACGTGTTGAGATTCCTGCATTGCAGGAGGTTTGAGGAGATGATCCTTGGGATCTCTTCCAACTCTGCATGTGATGGCCTGGGATTCAGACTCGGAGGCTGAACCTGAGGAATCCCAGCCTGCACAGGAGTCCCCGCCTCCAGAACCAGCTGAGCCGGGGCTGGGGCCTGAGCCTGAAGGGTCCTCACCTGTGCTGGATCCTCAGGTGCAGGCACCAGCTGAGTCTGCTCTGGCCCCTGAGGTGATGGAGGACCCATTGCCTGCAGGTGCTCCACTCTCAGCCCCGTCAGGGGAAGAGGAGGTTGCCTCTGGGTCCGATAACCCTCCAGCCTCTCCTGAGCTGCAGAGGCTCAGGGCAGAGAGGCAGAGGGAACTAAGTTCCCGTAGGAGGAGTGCTCACCTCCAGGCCAGGAGAGGCGAGTCACCTGTGGACAGGGGCTGCCCTATGCCTCGGGGCAGATCAAAGCGTCAGCCCCAGTCCCAGGTTGCGGGAGCAACGTTGTTGCTAGCCTGTTCCTGCCTGCATCCTGTCCTGCTCTTCTGCCAGAGTTCCTGACTCCTCCCGACTCCCTGCCTTGGACCCAGCTACAGCTTTGACGGCCAGCTTCCACACCGCACCATCGACCTCGGACTGGATTCGGACCTTGCCTCTCGGTCTCTTGCAGTTCTATGATTCTATCAAGTTGAACTCCAGCTGCATAGATTCCACCATCTAAGCATAGACATCAGGTTCCGTAGAATTGCACATATGTTGGAGCACGCACAGGAGGCTAGTCAAAGACAGAAGCTCTCGATGGTGCCTTTGCGAACTCCAGCCATCGGTGGCCACTTCTGCGTTGGCCTTAGCAGACACCTAAGCGAGATAACTGCCAAAAGAAAGCTGAGCATGCTGGGCTGCAGAAGAGAAATGCAAAACAGCGGGCGGGATGCCTTGCTTGAATGGCTGGTTGGAACCGTGAACAGGAACACTCTTGTTAGGAGGGAGAATATACTGCAACATTTTGTTGCAGGTCCCACCTGTAACATTAATGTTCCATCCTTTTTCAGTGATAGATCTCAAGGCTCTGTACACAGGATTCCCAGGTGGTAAATAAGGTAAAGGTAAATGACCCCTGGATGGTTAAGTCCAGTCAAAGGTGACTATGGGGTCCGGCGCTCATCTCGCTTTTCAGGCCGAGAGAACCGGCGTTTATCCACAGACAGCTTTCCAGGTCATGTGGCCAGCATGACTAAACCGCTTCTGGTGCAACAGAACACCGCGACGGAAGCCAGAATGCACAAAAACGCTGTTACCTTTCCCGCCACTGCAGTATCTATTTATCTACTTGCACCGGTGTGCTTTTGAACTGCTAGGTTGGCAGGAGCTGGGACAGAGCAACAGGAGCTCACCCCGTTGCGGGGATCAGCAAGCCCAAGAAGCTCAGTGGTTTAGACCACAGCGCCACCCACGTCCCTATTCCCAGGTGACTTCCTACTGAGATATGGATCAGTCCCGGACCTCCTTTGCTTCAACAAAACTGCAGCATTAAGTGCTTTCAAACCATGCCCTGCAGCCTACATACAACCTTCCCTTCCAGGTACGTACTGAAGAGGAAGATCAGCATGGTTTGCAAACTGCCTTTTGGATTAGCTTATCTACCATTATTGACCTCATGGATCAGGGACAGTCAATATTGTGCCCTCCATATGTTGTTGGACTACACTGTAGTCGCTGACCAATAGCCTTAGGCAGCATAGCCAAAAGTCAGAGATGATGGGATTTGTAGTCCACCAACATCTGGAGGGCATCACGTGGACTACCCCTGTAATAGAGGAACCCCTGAGAAGCTACAAAGGAACCCAAGATGGTGCAAATGGCAGTTTGGAAAACTCCTAGTGCATCATAGCATTTAATGATGAGCATATAATAGTCTTTAATATTTGACAGTATTTAACAGCTTTAAATGCATGCATTAAAAAAAATCCGTCAGGATTTGATAGATAACATGCATTGGTATTAGTATCGGCCAGCGTTTTAATAAGTTGCATGCAATAGAGATTAGTATTTGACTTTTGACAACTTAGGTGATTTCCTCTCCGGTCAAAATCAATACTATCAAATTAAGTCACTGTGTCTACAGCATTTGAATGTCGCAGTTAAAATGCCACATTCAAAATGCAGCTACAAATTCAATTCTTGAATTCAAAATTCCTCATTCAAAATATGTATAACAACTATGGGGAACGCACAGCATTTTTAAAATAAATTGCCGGCATTTGTTTCTTTTAAAAAGTGCTGCTACGTTCCATCACAATAGGTTCTCCACAAGTTTCACCTGCAGTTTGATAAAAGAGATATGGGTGCTGTGAAATACTGGGTGTTAGTTAGAAGCATTTAATGTAAACTTAGCAAGTTTCCACATTACAGGAAGGCACAAAAATGTGTTGGGCACTGTTAATTTCCCTGAAGTTATCAGGTATCTGATAACACAGTGGTTCCCAATTGCTGCCGCAAGAACTACCAGCAGAAGCTGACATGAAAATTCATCTTAGTTCATTGTGAATGTCTGTGC
The DNA here is from genome assembly GCF_964188315.1 of Podarcis muralis. Classification (NCBI taxonomy): domain Eukaryota; kingdom Metazoa; phylum Chordata; class Lepidosauria; order Squamata; family Lacertidae; genus Podarcis; species Podarcis muralis. The sequence goes on along the minus strand of NC_135664.1, from coordinate 64,966,228 downwards.
AATCCTATGCAGGTCTGCTCAGAAGCAAGTCCAATTGAGTTCAATGGAACTTACTTTCTGGTCAGTTGATAATAGGGTTGCTGCCTGATTCACTGAAACTTGGGAATGAAACTAGAAGAATCATGAAAGGTTGTTTATGTGAAGAAGGATAAGGAAGAGAGGGCTGGTTTGTTCCTCTATCACATGAAGCCACTGGTTCTTGGAGGGTCTTAACTGTCCAAACTGGGTCTTAAAATTTCTTGTGGCTCGTATTCGGATATTTACTTGACCAGGACATTAAACCCACCCACCACCCAAAAAAGATTGGGAACCACTGCATTGGAGAAGTTTACTAGTTAATATTCTCTAGCAAAGTGTTGTAACTGGGGTAAGGAAACAAGGCGTTGGTTGTAGAAAAGGGAGGGATTCAAAAAGAAGAAGATTCAAGAATAATACCTCCGGCTGGCTTCAAAAGAAGACTCACTTTCATATCCACTGCAAGTTATGGTAAACAGTATTTTAGTGGTAGTTGGTGAAAAGATAACAGCAACGAGGTGAGCAAATTTCACATACTTGGGAGAAATATTTGAAAGCAATAAATCAAACTCCTGATGCTGAAGAATAGAGGGGAAGACATTTGCATCTGCTACAGATATCAGAACACCACTCAGCTGCAACTGTAACAAGATACTGATAGAAATTCTGACCAGTTTTGCAGAGTTCCTATTCGGGAGCCCCCCCACAACTAGTACAGTGGTACCTTGGGAGCCCCCCCACAACTAGTACAGTGGTACCTTGGGTTAAGAACTTAACTCATTCTGGAGGTCTGTTCTTAACCCGAAACTGTTCTTAACCTGAGGTACCTACCACTTTAGCTAATGGGGCCTCCCACTGCCACCGCACGATTTCTGTTCTCATCCTGAAGCAAAGTTCTTAACCTGAGGGACTATTTCTGGGTTAGCGGAGTCTGTAACCTGAAGTGTCTGTAACCCGAGGTACCACTGTACAATTAAATCCAACATGCTACACACTGGGCAAGCATTTACATTTGTGTGTGTGTGTGTGTGTGTGTGTGTGTGTGTGTGTGTGTGTGTTTGTATAAGCTCCAAGAGTGGCTATAATTGTTGTTGTTGTTGTTGTTGTTGCATCTCATGGGATTTGAGATTTTTGACCCTCCATGGGATGTCATAAAATGTCCTTCAGGATCCCATGCACTCAATTCATCTTTACTGAGATCTCAAAAAGAGATCTGACTCATATGAGATCCTAAAGACTCTTAACTTTTTGTGGGATCTCCAGGTCTGGGTCAATATCCCTCATGATAGGCAAACCTCTCGCACTCTTTGAAGATTGCTGACAAAGAGGAGAGGGGGCTCCTTGCAAGGGTTTCAGGAGACAAACACAGGATACTTCCAGACTACTTTTTTTGGGTGGGATTCAATCACATGCTGGCAAATTCAAGTCATGCAATTACAGTTGCTTGAGAAGGTCTTGCACAACAAACCCGCTTCCCTAAAAGCTCAGGCTTTTTGCAGTAAGGAAAGTGATGGGGGAAATGCAATGGAAAATGTGGGATGGCATTTGCTTTGTGCAACACCGTATAACCTCCCCACAAACAAAGCAGAATGAACACTCATTAAATCGCCAGCATTGTCGAATCTCCCTGCAAGCAAATCGGGTTGGGTGCTCAATAAACAAGTCATATGGAAGCAGCCTAAATTTCTCTGCAATTCTTCATTTCTGTGGTCCTATAACTCCAAATGCTCTTTGGTTTCTTTATGAACACAACAAACTTTTGTTGCGCCCAACTGTGAATTTAGTTTTCTGGCGTGCTTATTTCAAAGTCCCACATCATAGTTTTGAACACCTGTAGGGAGGAAAAAAACCTTTTCATGTAAGACGTAGTCTCCCTCCCCAGTTTCTTATCCTTCCCCACCCCAGACCCCAAATTCCTTAAAAGACATGTAAACAGCATATTCATGCAAATGACAAGGGTGCTAAGTATGGCTTCACAGCTTAATATTAATGAAGGTCAATACTTCACTGCAACAAGCAATGGGTTGGGCAGGCTAAAATCACACCTGGTAGATGGAAACACATATAAGAAGGAGAAAGCGTCATTGTTAATTAATTCACGACTGCATGGATATGGACTTTAAAAAAACACATCCCAAGAGCATTTGGCAAAGGTTTAGAACAAAGGGGAAAGGAACATCACCTGAAGCAAAAGACATATACAGTCGTACCTTGGAAGTTGAATGGAATCCATTCTGGAAGTCCATTCAACTTCCAAAACATTTGAAAACCAAAGCGCGGCTTCTGATTGGTTACAGGAAGCTCCTGCAGCCAATCAGAAGCCACAGAAGCCCCATCGAATAGTTGGCTTCCAAAAATAGTTCACAAACTGGAACATTCACTTCTGGGTTTGCGGCGTTCGGGAGCCAAAACGTTTGAGAACTAAGCTGTTTGAAAACCAAGATACGACTGTACATACACACATTAACTGAATCCTGCTAACCTCAGGGTCATGTTTCTAGAGTTTTAGCTGGTTGAGTAACTTGGCATCCCATGCTCAAATGAAAGAGTGAGTTTTCATCAGAAGGTTGTACAAAGTGGGGAGTTTTCTCTCAGAAAGGCAGAGATTCATTCTTGCTCTGTTAGCCATTTCCCCATTCAGAGCACTCCGAAGGCTTGCGGATAGCAGCCTGCAGCCTGAAACCCGGGGAGCACAGCGCCAACTGCCGCTGCACTCCCCGGGCTTCAGGAAGCTATCCGCAAGCCTTCTGAGCCCGGCGGGAGTTCCTGCCGGGCTCCAAAGGCTTGCGGACAGCAGCCTGTTCTCCGCAAGCCCTCTGAGCGTGGCGGGAGTTCCCGCCGGGCTCCAAAGGCTTGCGGATAGCAGCCTGTTCTGGGGGCTGGGGTCGGGGGAAGCTCGGGCTTCCCCCGTCCCAGCCCCGCGGCTAAAAATGAAGCCGCGCACAACCTCTCCTGGCTGGAGAGGTTGCGCGTGGCTAAAGAGGAAGCCAAGACAGAGAGCGAGATGGATCCTGCTCGCTGTCTTGGCTTCTTTGCTCTTTGCAGCTTGGGGGTGGGGATAATTTTTTTCCCTCTTTATTTACCCCCCTAAAAACAAGGTGCGCCCTATGGTCCGGTGCACCCTATGGAGCGAAAAATACAGTACTTTTCCCAGAGGTAAAATGCAACCTGTGTCTAAAGGGCGCTGAATGGATACTATGCTGCTAGCCTCAGTACTACAAAATCTTCATTAACTTCTCCAGAGGGTTTTGGTGCTTTTTTCTAACCCTTATAAGATCAGTGGGCAAACTCAAGCATGCAGAATTATGTAGGAAGGGAATTATAGTAGGGATTTATTGTTATGTCACGGAACTGAAACCATTAGGGTTGGATTTGGTAATACCTGTAGGATTTTCCTGAAAACTCCTCTCTGTCAGGCTGTCTGAAATTACCAGCAAAACACAACCACATTTGTTTGTGCCAGGACTGGGGAAACATCAGGCTCCACAATATAACTGCATGCCTTCTTCATGGAAAAGCTTCTAGACCTCACAATCCCAAAATTAAATGTGTAATATGGAAAGATATTAAATAACTGGAATCAAGGATATAGGTAAAAAACAAAAAAGGAACAAAGCAGTTACGTTTTTTAACAGTTGTGACCTCAAAATCCATCTGTCAACTTTCCCCCCAGGGCTAACTCATAGATCAGTTCATTCATTAACCCTATAAAAGCACCAAAGTGAGGGATATGAGAAACATACCGGTTCCAATGAACTTTGCCTTCCAGAGCTTGCATCTCACCAAGAACAGCAAGAAGGAGAGAAGATTTGCCACAGCCAACCTGACCCACAATCATTGTCATTTGGCCTGCAAAGCAACAACGGACTAACATTAGACCCTTTGACCCACCAATAACTGAATGGTCTTGGTTGCTTTGATCACAACACACATGAATGGTGAACACTTGCATATATGTATTAGATGTTGATACTATTGATTGGCTGCTGTTTAATAGCTATTACCTTTTTTTAGAATCTGCTGACTCTTTTCTTATTTGTCAGTTATAGAAGAAAGGAAAAGAGAGGAGGAGGAGGAGGAGGAGGAGAAATCACTGAGTCAAATAGAGACATGATTCTGCAGAATTTTGTCTCATTCATTTCAATGTAACAGATTCCTGTTTCAGGAAGCTTTTAATGTTTGATTTTTATTTATTTTTCTAAATGTATTTTTGCTGGCAACACAGTCAGATGGGAGGGGTATAAGAAACAATAATAATAATAATAATAAATATTAGTATTAGTATTATAAGTAGGCTACCTAGAAGTAAGCCCCATGGAGTTCAGGAAGACTCCCAATTTAGTATGATTACTGCTTTATAGTGCAATAAAAATGTATGTATGTTCTGAAGTAAGTCCCATGGGGTGTGACTTAATCCAAAGTAAGTGTGCATAGGATTGCAGCTGTTACCATATCTCCCATTAGCACTGGTGTTTTAAACACGCTTGACTTTTTATTAACAAACATTTGTGTTCATCTATAATCTCTATCTGTGTGCTTGCATGTTTGTACGCATACTCAATAAACTAGGAGTGAGGAACCGGTTGTTGAACTACAGTTCCTATCATCTCTGTCCTTTGCCGGGGGCTCATGGGAGTTGGGGTCCAACAACATCTGGAGGGCCACCCATCCTCTAAACTATCCCAGGGCTATGAGAGAAGGTATGATAAATGAAACAATGTTGAAAATGTGAGGTTATTAATGAATCATACCTGTGGGAATTCTGATATCAATGTTGGATAATGTGGCTAAGCCACTTCCCCAAGAGAAGTACCCGTTGGTTACCTGCAATAAATACCACATATCAGAACCACAAGAACATGCAACAATTATACTGAGTATGTGCATGTAGGAATCTATATAAAATAACCACTCTTACAAACTGTATTTTAATATTTTGTTGGAAGCCGCCCAGAGTGGCTGGGGAAGCCCAGCCAGATGGGTGGGGTATTATTATTATTATTATTATTATTATTATTATTAAAAAGGTAAAAGGACCCCTGACCATTAGGTCCAGTCGTGGCCGACTCTGGGGTTGTGGCGCTCATCTCGCTTTATTGGCCAAGGGAGCCGGCGTACAACTTCCAGGTCATGTGGCCAGCATGACTAAGCTGCTTCTGGTGAACCAGAGCAGCACACGGAAATGCTGTTTACCTTCCCACCGGAGCGGTACCTATTTATCTACTTGTGCTTTGACGTGCTTTCGAACTGCTAGGTTGGCAGGAGCAGGGACCGAGCAGCGGGAGCTCACCCCGTCGCGGGGATTCGAACCGCTGACCTTCTGATCAGCAAGCCCTAGGCTCTGTGGTTTAACCCACAGCGCCACCCATGTCCCTTATTATTATTATTATTATTATTATTAACTAAACTGACACTCGTGGCTTTGTTTCCCCATAATACTACCCCATGGTTTGTTAAACCATGATTAGCATGGTGTGTGAAGACGGCCCAGCAGCTTAACTGTGGTTTATTTCTTACCAACAAGCCACAGTTTCTTTATTGATGCACAAACCTTAGTTTCTGTCAATTATGTCTTGGTGTTATGTGTGAACTCAGCACCCTGCCTTAACCATGGTTTGACTTTCAAACCCCAGACACTCGCCTTGCTAAAAAGGCATGAGGCAAGTTGGGAGCACTTGTTGGACTGAACTTTGGTGAAACAAGCCATGGTTTGCTTGATCATCTGTGGCAGAACTTGTGGTTTGTTAACCAAACCATGGCTTGGCATTATGTGAAAACCAGGCTGGCCAAAGATTTTAAAAACCCAGGAAAATGCCACAAGAGTAAGAATTACAAAAGAAGGAGGGGGTTTTGGGGGGGGATCTGTGTATTTCACATTAAACACTGGTTTCAAACTTTTTCAGCCTATTTCATAAAACACATAATAACAAGGGTACAAAAACAAAAACAACAAACCCAGTAACAGCTGGTAAAATATGTTTTATGCCATGCATGTCACCGGGGCATCAAAGGACACAATAACCCTGAGATGAAAAGTTGTTCTTTAAGAGAAAATGCAACCCCACCCAGAACAAGATATTCGCCATCACTTTCCTGGTTAGATGACCCACGCAACAACACAGCATCTGTCTTATCTGGCTTGAGCTTACACACAATTCATTAATCGAATGATTAATTGAACAGCTGGCAGTGGATGCACTTAAAAAATAATTTGTTGGCTGCCCTACTGAAAATGCAAGTCACCTTGATAGCGCAGTCATCAATGTCTAAATGACGGGTTGGAATCCTTAGAGGAGGCTCATAGCTATCCAGCTGGTGCCTCAGCGGCTGCTTTCGATTTATGGCTTTGGAGGGCTAGGCAGGTCGACAGCAGGGAAGAAAGAAGGAGAGACATTTTGCAGAAGGTTAACACGGTAAGATAATGCATGAAAGGTATAGAAGCTATGCATGGCAGTAAAAGAGGCATTTCCTCCTGCGTACAAAAGGAACGACCCTTCTAAGACAACGCCGGCTGCAACAAATCTCCTCAAAACAAGGAAAGGGGCTTCTAAAAAACACTTTCAAGCTATTTTGTATCGCTGTATACATGGAGATTTAAATCAGCTAACCCCTCTGCTTGTTCATGTGTTAAAATGCCTTTCTGTGAAATCAAGAATGTCCATAACTATATGCAATAATCAAGAGGTTATTCAAAGTGTTATCTCAAGCTTTCAAAGATGCATTCCATTGATGCAAAAACATTCAGAGTGTGAGGCAGGGCCAGTGAGATGTGTGGCTTGGGGTTCCTTGCCCCTGCTTTAAATGTATACCATTTCACTGTGATCAAAATGTACTTTTTATAGCATTTCATTGTGTTGTTTTTAAGCAAAGGCGATGAACTGGGGCACCTCCGCAAGGCAGTTTGTTGCAGGTTCTGTGCCGTTGGTGTGCGCAAATATTTTTTTACAATGTCCGCACCACGGCATCCTCTTCAAAATGCCATCCTGTTCCCACTCCTCCCCTGTTTAATTTGAATTTGCAGTTTCTTTGGAAACTCTGACAAGTGAAGAATAGCCACAGAAGTGGTCCCAATTAAAAGGATGTGAAAATATGAGATAGGGTTTCAATGAGGATGAAGTTGCGTGGATGCTGCAAAAAAAAGGTGAATGCACGCATAAACAGCATCAAATACAAAATATCCTGCCATGTGCAAGAGTCCCGGGGTGAGCTGTAGGAATGGGAGATGGGGGATTCAATTCAGTTCAAATTTTAAAGTGAATCTGCCTAATTCACACTTTCTGCAACAATATGTGCCATCTGCCAAAACTTGCACATCTCTGAATTTTGCAATGCAGTTTTCCAGCAATGTGTACAAAAATGCATAAAAATGTGCATTAAAATGCATATACTGGTGAAAATGACATACAAAAATGCATTATACTGTGGGCAATTTATCTGCAAAAATGTGTATTGTGGGCAAAATTGCATACAAAGATGTGCACATTCAGGGGGAAATATTGCACTGGATGCTAATGAATTTTCATGAGGATTTTTTTTTACTATTGCAGCCTGATGTGGAAAATGAGAAACTGTAATTAACAGATTCCCTTATCCCCAGTCACTAGTGTGCTTAGTTCAATTTTATAAAGAGAGAGGCACTTACAAGTCCCGTGTGCTTCTTGCAAGACTCGCATATTAAGGCAGTATCTCCATTTCTCCAGCTGTCATCTCCAATTTCATCACTTATGAGAAATTCATTCAGTTTTTGCACACTGGGACAAGACATGGAAAAAGACAAATTGTTACAAGTCATAACAACACACTGAGAAACTACTGAATAACGATTACAACATCTTCATGGCATATGGTGTAATCCACTTGTTCCAACCGCATGTTTCTTGGCACTGTGACAGATGCTCTCTGGACAAACAGTTCATCACAGGGCCAGGAGCGCTCGCAGACTGCGCCATTTCCAACTGAGAGTGGCGGTGCTGCAAAGATCCCACGATTATTTTCTCTCTAATGGGAAAAGAACATGTCTACACTTTAAAAGGAGGGATGTTCTGGCCCAGTCGTCATCATCCTAACCTTCTAAGTTGGGAATTTTGGTTCATATGGGGAAGTGCTCAAATGCAACCCTTCGTCACCTGAATTTGCACTCGGGTCCTGCCTGTGAGCTTCCCATAATAGGTCTCTGATTGGCCAGAATGCTGGGCTTGATGGCCATTCTTCTTATCTTAGTTTAAGCTGGTACAACCAAGGAAGAATTTTACCTAGCAGTGGACAAACTTTCTTCAGTTCGATTTAGAAATGGGTCACCCATTACGAATACGTTTGAAGAAGTCGGGGACCAGGGGGAGGACTTACTGAGATGATTCTTCAACATCAACTTCGTTGGACTGGTCATGTTGTGCGGATGCCTGATTATCGTCTTCCAAAGCAACTACTCTATTCTGAACTTAAAAATGGAAAGCGTAATGCTGGTGGTCAACAAAAGAGGTTTAAAGACTCTCTCAAGGCAAATCTTTTAAAATGTAGCATAAACACCAACAACTGGGAAACACTGGCCTGCGAGAGCTCCAGTTGGAGAACAGCCTTTACCAAAGATGTCATTACAGACTCACTATTAAAAATGTGTTTATGGAAGACAATCTTACTCAGCTACGAGTGATCGCCAAAGAAGATTACATTGGTTTAAAATTACCTTTCTATTTTATCCAAATTTCAGGCACTAATCTAGCTCAAACACACCTTTCCAAACACCCATAAAATAATATTTTTAAGGCTCTCGTGAGAAAGCCTGGAACTCCCCCGTTTTCTATTCTGAACTGGAGAACTTTGGGGGTGATAAAGCACACCTTATATTTGACAAGCTGCCAAGATGTGTGTTTTTGAGCCAGGCATTGCAAAACATGGCGACATCATTGGATTGACTTTGCTCTACCCTGCTTATCTAGGGGACCTCCAGACCGTTACTGTTTTGTTGGTGGGATTCAATTGCATACCAGCAAATCCAGTAAAATTAAGTGTATATGGCATTTTTGCATAACAAACCCACTTCCAAAAGAATCTGGATTTTCTGCAGAAAGGAAAGTGATGAGAAGATGCACAGGAAAGTGTGGGGTAGAAATTGATTAGTGCAAAGTTGCACAACCTGCCTTCAAAATAAATCAGAATGAATGTTCAATAAGCAGCCAACACTGTATAGCCTACCCCTTGCAAACCTGGTGCAAAGAAATCAGGATGAATGTTCAATAAGCACGTTGATGGAAATCACCCTGGTCTTTCAAATGACCACACTCCTAAGGGAGTTTACATTATCATAAGCTGAGATTCCCTCTTTAGTAGACTGCAATGGTGCATTTAAAATTCAAATGGGATTCATTCACAGAAACCCATAAAAGGTTGTCTACCAGTGCAAGATGCCTATTTCCTAAATGAAGGGGATTGGCAGACCCAAGTAACCACTTAGTTATCCTGGGAATGGAGCACTTAATTCTATATGCTAATTGGATGGGTGATAATGAGGATAGAGTGGCCTAGTCTATATTCACTGGGGTATTGCCTTGGCTGTAAGAGAAAAAATAAGAGGAGGAGGAGGAGGAGGAGGAGGAGGAGGAAGCTTCTTATAGGTTGAGAGTTGTCTTGGCAAAAAATGGGATCTTTGCAGAGCTCAAGTGTGCAAAGCAAGACAGACATTCTCTACTGGTGTTACAGCTGAGCTAAATATAGCACAGAGAGAGAGAGAACATTTAAACAAATAGAAGGCGGGTTTGGAGACTAGAAGGAAAGATGGAAGATACCATGTTTAGGGTTAGAAAGCAATTTTCTTTCAGACTTCTCGTTGGACTGACCCCTCTGCTCCCCTCCACCTCAGCTTCCTATGCAGTCGATTTCCGTTCAGTTTAGGAAAAACAAAGATAATTCAGAATCCTCACAAAGAAAAGGTCAGATCTGTAACTTACATAAATTCTGTACATGTATTTTTCCTTTATTTTGTTTGCACTAACCATCGCCTCATTGGCTGGGGCAAAGAATTATGTAGGACAAAAGTGGTTAAAATCGTTAACCAAAGAAGGAGAGGGCGGTAGGTTAGGAGCAAAGCAGGCGCTTTGCTCAATTAGCCACACCCATTAATTACAGTGGGTCTAACATTCGATACAACATTAACCTAAGTTCACTAATTTTAATGGCTCTGCTCTGAGTAAAAGTTAGTTGTCTACAACCCACGACTGCCTCAGAGTTAATCTTCAATTAGTGACCAGATTGGGAAAGACCCGTCTGAGGCAATGAAGGGCTAGCTGTAGATTAGCAAGACTAGGGTTGCCATATTCCCCAAAAGTGAAAATCCGGACAAAGTTCTTGGGCTTTTTTGCGAAACATCTCTCCACCAAAATTAAGTTTTTGGGATTTTTAAAAATCCGCCTGGACGCCAATTTCAAAGCCCGATTCCTGGACGTATGGCAGCCGTAAGGAAGACACAATGTCAGACTAGACTGTCCAACAATCTTACATAATAAATTATTATTTGCTTATTACATTCGCTTACCACCTTTTCCTTCATGGAGCTCAAGGTGGCAAACATGGTTTTTTCTCTCCCCATTTTCTCCTGACAATGAAGTGACCCGGACCCTGAGATCCTCATCTGAGGTCTTTCTTCATGTGCATCCTCCATGAGAGATCCAGAGTATGGAAACAGGAGAAGGGGCCTTTATGGAATGCTCTCCCCAAGAAGGCTCGCCTGATGCCATCATTACTTATCTTTAGACTATACTTATCTATAACCAGGCCTGTTGGAAGTGGGGTGGTGGTGATGTTTTTAAGTATTTCTTGTTTTACCCTTGGCTTTCATGTATCTATGTGGGGAGGTTGTCTGTCTGCCTGTTTGGTTCAGGTAAGTAGCTGTGTTGGTCTGACACAGTCAATATAGATAGATAGATAGATAGATAGATAGATAGATAGATAGATGATAGATAGATAGATGATAGATAGATAGATAGATGATAGATGATAGATGATAGATAGATAGATAGATAGATAGATAGATAGATAGATAGATGATAGATAGATAGATGATAGATAGATAGATAGATAGATAGATAGATAGATAGATAGATAGATGATAGATATAGATAGATAGATAGATAGATAGATAGATGATAGATAGATGATAGATGATAGATACATGATAGATACATGATAGATAGATGATAGATAGATAGATGATAGATAGATAGATAGATAGAGATAGATAGATAGATAGATAGATAGATAGATAGATAGATAGATGATAGATAGATAGATAGATGATAGATGATAGATGATAGATGATAGATGATAGATGATAGATAGATAGATAGATAGATATAGATGATAGATAGATGATAGATAGATAGATAGATGATAGATAGATAGATAGATAGATAGATATAGATAGAGATAGATGATAGATAGATAGATAGATGATAGATAGATAATAGATAGATAATTGTCCAGTTGCACCTTAGAGACCAACTAAGTTTGTTCTTGGTAGAAGCTTTTGTGTGCATGCTCACTTTGGTATCTGAAGAAGTGTGCATGCACACAGAAGCTTATACCAAGAACAAACTTAGTTGGTCTCTAAGGTATATATTTTGCCTGTTTGGTTGTAAGTCACTTTGGGTTGCTCTGGGCAAGATAAAGCAAGTAACAAATTCAATAAATAATAATAACAACAACCACCCTGTGAGATATGTTAGGCTGAGAGGCAGAGACTGGCCCAAGCTTTGTGGCTGAGTGGGGATTTGAATCACGGACTCCCAAGTCCTAGTCCAACACTCTAGCTGTTTCTCCACACGGGCTCTCGGCATGTTCCTATGCATTAAAGCACACACAGTGGTACCTCTGGTTATGTACTTAATTCGTTCCGGAGGTCCGTTCTTAACCTGAAACTGTTCTTAACCTGAAGCACCACTTTAGCTAATGGGGCCTCCTTCTGCTGCCACGCCGCCGGAGCACAATTTCTGTTCTCATCCTGAAGCAAAGTTCTTAACCAGAGGTAATATTTCTGGGTTAGTGGAGTCTGTAACCTGAAGCGTCTGTAACCTGAAGCGTATGTAACCTGAGGTAGCACTGTACCTGATGATGGCCTTGACAGCAAATCGAACAACTGTGGAAAGCAGGAACAACGGTGTGACCAGGATGTGGAAGAGTGACAACGACGCGAAGGCCTGGGCTGTAGTTGGTGGTTCCTCTTTAATATACGTGTATGTCACAAAGGTCTGTCATGTCAGGAAAAAGAGGGTGTTGGTTATGTTGCTTCGTGCAGAACAAGCGAGGCAAAGAATGTGTGAGATGGAAGGAGGGGGTTGTAATGCAATGCTCTTTGCATTTTAATGACAAACTATCTAATTTGGATAGATGGTTTTGGAACCAATTTTGGAACCATTTTGGAACCAATACGCAAAGTGAAACCAAATTCTGTTCCTCAGGGATTCGCACTTCTCTGAATTTTGCACCCTATTTATGCAACCAAAAGTGTATAAAAATGAGGGTCCTCTGAATCCAGTTTGTAAATCTGGATCGGACCCGATCCTGTCTTGACTGATCTGGACCCCTTCCGATCCATCCCAGGCTCTTTGATTTAGTTTATTTATTTATTTCATGAAATTTATAGACCGTGGAGAAAAGCAACAACTCAGAAGAGGGTTTAGGGAACAGATAAAATAATATTGTCACTTTAAAAACCGCAACAATTATTTAAGACCTACAGGAAGTCAAAACCACAGTAGAGTAGACTGAAACAAACTAAAACTCATGCAAGTTTTCTAAACATCTGGGTAGGCTTGCCAAATTAAAATATCTTCAGCAGGCTCTGAAAAGAATGAAGTGAAGGCAGCTGCCTGATATCAACAGGCAAGGAGTTCTCAGGGCTATTAAGTGAGATGCAAGTACCATGGTTTCCAACTTGGGGCACACGCCCCACAGTGGGGCAATTTGATTTTTAATGGGGGCAATTCGAGAATGAGTTATTTACAGTTAATGGCCTTTTAGGCTTCCTCCACATTAATAGTTCACTTTTTGAATAATAAAAATTATATGTCACGGGTGGGGGTGGATCAGGATTTTAGAGATGCTTAGGTGGGGCATGGCCCAAAAAAAGGTTGGGTACCACTGTGTAAGTATCCTAAACAGGTAAATAGGTGTCCTGTTGCCACTGCTGCTGCTCCTGGACCACTGATACAAATACAGTGGTACCTTGGTCTTCAAACATCTTGGTTCTCAAACGCCGAAAACCCAGAAGCAAGTGTTCTGATTTTTGAACGTTTTTCGGAAACTGAACGTCCAATGCAGCTATCAGCTATTGTTTCTGGGGCACCTGCACCGATCAAAAGCTGTGTCTTGCTTTTCAAACATTTCAGAAGTCAAACAGACTTCCAGAATGGATTAAGTTTGGCACTTTTGTTTTTGCAATTTATTTTGTGTTTTTGTTTTTGAGGCTTTTTCAGTTAATTTGTTTTTGTGACTGTGTGGAACCCAGTTCAGCTACTGATTGATTGATTGATTGATTGATTGATTGATTGATTGATTGTGTGGCTGCAGAAATGGATAAAAGCCCTCCATCCAAACAATGACTATCATGCAGGTATGAAAAGTATTGAATTTTAATTATTATCATCTACAATACTGTCATTTATTTTATAGTACAGTACATTGATTATTGCTTTCACTTTATGGATCAATGATCTTGTTAGATAGTAAAATTCATGTTAAATTGCTGTTTTAGGGGTTGTTTTTAAAAGTCTGGAAGGGATTAATCCATTTTGCATTACTTTCTATGGGAAAGTGCGCCTTGGTTTTGGAACACTTTGGTTTTGGAACGGATTAAGTTTGAGAACCAAGGTACCACTGTAGAAATACTGGTAGGAGGTGTGCTTGGCAACACTTATCCCAGCCCTCACATGGCTTGAGAATATTTTTGGAGGTTTTCCATTTTCTTCCAAGCAATTTCAGAAAAATCCTGAGCTAATCTCAGGACAGTATTGTGTGGTAAGTGATTTGTCATCTCTAGTTAGAATCTTTCTCCATAAGTTGTTGTTGTTGACGATGATGTTTTACATCTGGGAACATTCAAGCGGACATCTGCCCTGCTGTCTGAAATAATACAATCTACTCTACCACCTCAAAAATCTAGCACTTCATTCTTCTGTATGTCTACAGCTAATTTAAAAGTTTGCTTAATAAACCACCCAACATTCACACCCCCCAAAAAAAACCTAATTCTTACCGCAAGAACAGCTGCAATTGGTATAGCTGCATTCATAAAAACTGTGGAAACAAGCACAACCATGAATTATATACAGCAACATTTGTCAATGTCTGAACTATACTATAGATGTTTGCCTTAAGATTATTTCCTGCCTGGACAACTCCATAATTGGAGGTTGGGGGGGTGGAGCTTTTCCTGTCAAATGAAAACATACTTGGAAATATTATGGTTTGTGTATTTTACTGAGCTGGGGAACATATTCCCGAAAGAATTGACGGGTTGTATTGCACAGTTAAGAACGTTGGCTTGGTGGGGAAAAGGGAATTATTTAAATTGCTGAGGTTATGCTAACCTAAATCAAAGGCCATTAAAAAAATAAACAAACTCTGCTATATCAGCTGCCCATAGATGCTGCGTGTGATTGTTAATGTAAACTAATGGATGTCAACAACCTAAGGAAGGTTAGAAGATTATTTGGAGAGATCTTGTCGTGTTTGTCCCAGGGTATGAGAAAGGGAACAGGAGGTCAGGAAATCATTCCCCCTCGGCCAAGTTTCATAAACTTGCAAGCTTCACAAGGCTTTTTTTTCCATCTTGGAAGACAAAGAAAACGTAGAGATGCTGGAAGCTCATCTTGTGGGAAACGGGACCTGCTCTGCTGCGTGTGATCTCTCTTCCGTCTCTCTGCTAAGGCTGGGAATGGAGAGGTGACTGAATCCTGGGAATGGCCAGAGGGAGAAAGACAATTGCCACTGAAGGCCCTGGGGATAGACTTCCCAGTCTTGTAAAATCAGGGTCATGTGAAGCCACATGCAGGAAGTATGATAATTCAATCATCTGTCTTGGAGCTCCCTAATCAGCTAAAATAATAATAATGTTTAACTGGCGGACCTAAAACTAGGAATGACCACCAATTATGATGAATGTCAGTCAAAGGGCGCTACTGAAATCATGGCCTGCATGTTGGCTTCCCACAAACATCTGGGTGGTCGCTGTGGAAAGCAGGATACTGGACTAGAAGGGTCTTTTTTGATCTCATCCAGCTGGGTTACTTTGCAACATTTCACAGATGACAACAGAGTCTCTGGAGGCTTGCAACCTCCAGAGCAATTTGGTGCAGGTCTGTGTTGAAGGTGCCCATGGACGTGGGCAGTTTTTGTGGCAGGTGCTGCCTCTAATGGCTCTATAAGACCATGAGAAGAGCCCGCTTTTTGAAGCCGGAGATCTATCTATTCCAGCATCATGTTATCACAGTGGCCAACCAGGTGCCTCTGGGTGGCTTGCAAGAAGGTTCGGGGTGTTTACAGCACTCTTCCCACCTGTGATTTTCAGCTACTGGTATTCAGAGACATGTGGCTTCCAACACTGGAGGTAAAATATAGCCCTTGTGGCTAGTAACCACTCTTTAAAAGCCAGCTCCATCTGGTACACCGGCTGAGACCCTACCTGCCTGCCCACTGTCTCACCAGAGTGGTACATCCTCTGGTTATCTCCCACTTGGACTACTGCAATGTGCTATACGTGGGGCTACCTTTGAAGGTGACCCAGAAATCACAACTACTCCAGAATGCGGCAGCTAGACTGGTGACTGGGAGCGACCACCGAGACTATATAACATCGGTCTTGAAAGACCTACATTGGCTCCCAGTACGTTTGCAAGCACAATTCAAAGTGTTAGTGCTGACCTTTAAAGCCCTAAATGGCCTCGGCCCAGTATACCTGAAGGAGTGTCCCCACCTCTATCATTCAGCCCAGACACTGAGGTCCAGCTCTGTGGGCCTTCTGGCAGTTCCCTCAAGGCAAGAAGTGAGGTTACAAGGGAACAAGACAGAGGACCTTATCGGTAGTGGCACCTACCCTATGAAACACCCTCCCACCAGTTGTCAAGGAAATAAACAATTATACAACCTTCTGAAGACATCTGAAGACAGCCCTGTATAGGGAATTTTAATGTTTTATTATGTTTTTGTATATGCCGGGAGCAGCCCAGAGTGGCTGGGGCAACCCAGTTAGATTAGCGGCGTACAAATAATAGAACGTTGTTGTTGTTGTTGTTGTTGTTGATAGCCATCACTACTGCTAATGGGAACAACTTCCATAGTTTAACAAATAACATAACTGGCAACCTGTTCTATCCACTCAAACAATAAGATAGGGCAACATTTAAGTATGCCATGCTCTCTCTCTCTATATATATGTATATATATGTGTGTGTATATATATGTGTGTGTGTATTTACTGCTGTGACTTTTGCATTTTATAGCATATGTGGCATGTGTGTGCTTTTAAAATAGCATTTATTTCAATTTGTGTGCAGCTGTTTTTGCGTTTGTCTTTGGATAAAAAGGGAGGAGGATCAAACAACGAGATGGTGGCCTTCCTTCCAGCCAGCCTGCCACACTCAAGAATACATACTTACTGGAGAGAGATGTGTACAGAGCAAAGGTTTTGAGGCTCGTAAGCTCCTTCACCCTCGTTTCTTCTACGCTTCTGCAGAATATGTGCTCCCAGGCGTACAGCTTTAAAAGCTTGATCCCTTTCAGTATTTCATTGGTTTTCTTCAGCCTCTCTGTGGAGTAATCCTTTCCATCGATTGAAAATGGAGGGAGAAAAGGGGGAAAGAGCATTAAACCACCCATATAAAGAAATGCAAATAAATAATAAATAATATTTTAGCAAACTATGGATCTTGCCAAACTGCAAAGTGAGGCCACAGGGTAGAGAGGGGAGAGACTGAGAGCCCGTAATGTGTCGCTGATCCTCAAAACCATGGTTTGAAGATCAGCTGAAACATCAGGAGCTGCCACATTTTCAAATCAGTTCAATAGTTTTTGATGCAAGAATTATGGTACAGTCAAACCTTGGTTGTCGAACGTAATCCAATCCGGAAGCCTGTTCAGCTTCCGAAAATGTTCACCAACTGAGACACGGCTTCTGATTGGTTGCAGGAGCTTCCTGCACTCAAGCGAAAGCCGCGTCAGACGTTCAGCTTCCAAAAAACATTTGAAAACCAGAGCATTTACTTCTGGGTTTTCGGCATTCGGGAGCTGAAACGTTCCAAATGGAGGCGTTTGTGAGCCAAGGTTTGACTATAGTCAGTTATATCGCTGTTCCTTTGGTTGATCTGAAACCAGGAAGTGCCCATCTAAACAAAGATGATAATAATAATAATGCTATTATTTATTATTTATACTCCGCCCATCTGGCTGAGTTTCCCCAGCCACTCTGTTAAGCAACATAGAGCCATAGAGTTGTAGAGTTGGAAGGTCCCCATGGTCATCGAGCCTAACCTCCTGCAATGTAGGAAGCTTTTGCCCAACCTGGGGCTCAAACTCTTGACCTTGAGGTTAAGAGTCTCATGCTCTGCTGACTGAGCTACGTCCAAGAGCGTACAGTAGCCAGGCACAGAACTCCAGTGTGTTACCACTCCAGTCGCGTGCTTTAAATAGCTGCCAAGTCTCATGTGTGGAAAAACAACTTACAAGCGTGCTCTTCTGAGCCTCGGCCAACTTTGTCGCTATGAAATATTGTATTGGAGCCAGCAATACAATGACAGCAGCGCCGACCAAGGCACTCTGGCCAAGTAAGTTGTAGAGCAGGATCACCCCCATGATAATCTACAAAAAAAGGGAGGGTAGAGGGAGAGAAGACTTAGGAAACATTGCCAGTTCTGTAGTTCATTGCACAAACCTGTATGAGATGATCTAAAGGTGAAGCTGCCAAATTCAAAATATGCTGCATAATGCTTAACTGTAAAGGCTGTGTAACAAAGGCTACTAAGTTATACTAAGTCAGACACGGGTGGCGCTGTGGTCTAAACCACTGAGCCTCTTGGGCTTGCCGATCAGAAGGTCGGCGGTTCAAATCCCCGCGATGGGGTGAGTTCCCGTTGCTCTGTCCCAGCTCCTGCCAACCTAGCAGTTTGAAAGCATGCCAGTGCAAGTAGATAAATAGGTACTGCTGTGGCAGGAAGGTAAACAACGTTTCCATGAGCTCTGCTTTCCGTCACGGTGTTCCATTGTGCCAGAAGTGGTTTAGTCCTGCTAGCCACATGACCCAGAAAGCTGTCTGCGGACAAACACCAGCTCCCTCGGTCTGAAAGCAAGATGAGCGCCACAATCCCATAGTCGCCTTTGACTGGACTTAACAGTCCAGGGGTCCTTTACCTTTCTACCTTACCTTACTAATGCATGTTTTCGAGGTTACCAGCTTGAGTTTGACCAAACTGTGGGAAGTAGTGGAGGACAGAGGTGCCTGGCGTGCTCTGGTCCATAGGGTCACGAAGAGTCGGACACGACTAAACAACTAAACAACAACAACAACAACTAATGCATGTTCACTCCATACATTTAAAGCACTATGATACCGCTTTAAATAGTCATGGCTTCCTCCAGAGGATTCTGGGAGCTGAAGTTTGTTTAAGGGTGCTGAGAGCTGTTAGGTCTTTGTCCCCTCCACCCAGAGCTACGATTCCCCAGATTCCCTGTAAAGAGGGATTTATTGTTAGGCTACTCTGGCAATTGCAGTTCTACGAGGGGAATAGGGGCTCAAAACAACTCTCAGCACCCTTCAGTGTAGTGTAGTGTACAGTGTAGTGTAGTGGTTAAGAGCTGTAGATTCGTAATCTGGGGAACCGGGTTCGATTCCCTGCTCCTCCACCTGCAACTGCTGGGTGACCTTGGGCCAGTCACACTTCTCTGAAGTCTCTCAGCCCCACTCACCTCACAGAGTGTTTGTTGTGGGGGAGGAAGGGAAAGGAGAATGTTAGCCGCTTTGAGACTCCTTAGGGTAGTGATAAAGCGGGATATCAAATCCAAACTCTTCTACTTCTTCTTCTTCACATAAGACAGCTCCCAGAATTCTTTGGGGGAAGCCATGACAGATTTAAGTGGTGTCGTAGTGTTTTGAATGTATGGGGTAAACATGGCTGTAGTATTGATTACCCTGCCTTGTGGTGGCTATCTGAGATCTCTGGCAGAGGAGGTTTCCCCCCACCCTGCTACCTGAAATTAGGGTAGCGGGGGGGGGATTCAGGGCAGAGGGGAAACCTGTGGCCCTCCAGCTGTTTTGGGGTTCCTACTCCATCTACCCCCAAGCCAGCATGGCCAAAGGATAACTGCAATGCACTTTGTGTGGGGCTCCCCTTGCACTTGATCTGGAAACCTCAAACCTCAGCTAATGCAGAATGCTGCAGCACAGTTGCTGACAGGAGCGACGCCCTCTCAGCATGTAACATCTCTGCTCAGAGATCTACACTGGTTACCAATTTCTCACTGGGATAACTGCAAAGTTTTCTCGCATCCGCTAGCATGTTTAACAGCTGCATAGTAAAACTGCAGGAAGCTCTCAACAGCTTGGGACTAGTTTACTTGCAAGATTGCCTTACACCATTTGCAGTAAATCATTCGTTTAGTGTGGCGGCAGCTACACTTTGGAACTCCCTGCCATTTGACACCAGACAGATGCCTTTGCAGCACCTGCTTAAGACATTTTTGCCTAGGCAGCCTATCCAGACGCATAGGTGCTGATGTCTCTTTAATCTCTTTTCAGTTTTCTGTTGGTTTTAATCGTTTTTTTTTAAATGTTTTCAATTACTTGGTTTCAACTAAATAAAAAAATTGTCCAGTAGCACCTTAGAGACCAACTATGTTTGTTCTTGGTATAAGCTTTTGTGTGCATGCATACTTCTTCAGATTTTTTTGGTTTAAACTATTATTATTTATCATTTTAATGATCCAGATTCAACCTTCCCTGTCCGCCAGTACAAGGGCTGTTGTGCTAGCCTAAGGGGCAATAATGGGATGCGGGTAGCGCTGTGGGTTAAACCACAGAGCCTAGGACTTGCCAATCAGAAGGTTGGCGGTTCGAATCCCCATGACGGGGTGAGCTCCCATTGCTCGGTCCCTGCTCCTGCCAACCTAGCAGTTCGAAAGCACATCAAAGTGCAAGTAGATAAATAGGTACCACTCTGGCGGGAAGGTAAACGGCGTTTCCATGCGCTGCTCTGGTTTGCCAGAAGCGGCTTAGTCATGCTGGCCACATGACCCGGAAGCTGTACGCCGGCTCCCTTGGCCAATAAAGCCAGATGAGCGTCGCAACCCCAGAGTCGGCCATGACTGGACCTAAATGGTCAGGGGTCCCTTTACCTTTAAGGGGCAATAATAACAGTTGTGCAATATGAAACCAAGTGCAATGGTTGCGCTAGCAGAAGCAGGATGTGCAACCTGTTGCGAGGACCATGCTAGCTCCTGGCACATTCTCTTGTGCAAACCATTCCACCAGCACAGGTAGTACACTGCTAAAGGACTTTAACATAGCACTGCATTTAATTCCTCCCAGTATTTCTTGTAAGCAGCCCAGATGTTTCGTTACAATCAAGCAGTATACGAATTTTGCCAAATCCAAATAAAGAGTCGTTCGTGCATGATGAGAGTTGTAGACAAGCAACATCTGGAGGGGCGTGGGAATCTCACCCTCTGCTTTAACTGGTGATGCCAAGAATTGAACCCAGAAGCACCTCCATCCATCCATGTGCTCCAACCCTGAGCTTTGCTCCCTCCCTTAAGGCTCCATCATTCTTTAAGATTCAGTAAAGTTGTGTGTGGGGTTTTTGCAATGAATGAAATGAAATCTGTTGCGTCTTCCAAAAATCAGTCCCTTACTTCGATGCTCTACCTGAACGGGCATAGCCCATAGGTTGGGACACAGGAAAAGGAACCACATCAATTGATTAGTTTCAATGGCGACCAAGTTATTGATCTGTCCCAGAGTCATCTCTCCCATGGACAAGTTGGATGTGGAAAGTCTCAGCATCTTATTATAGATCATTGCCTGTGGAAAGAAGCGGGGCAAAATGTTGGTGGGTGGTATACATTCCTTTTCTTTAAATTGTTATTATTTGTTTGCATATTTAATGAAGGAAAAAAGGAGGAGAAAAACATTTAAGACCATAAAGTGAAAAAAATAGTATATAAATGATACTGAGATGTCAGGGACCGTACTGAGGAGGAATGGTGGGAGCCACCCCTTCCCCCTGATCCTGATCCTGAATCTTCCCAGGAGCGGGAGGACAGTATAGATTTAGAACAGTGGTTTGCAGAGGGACATAGTTCAGAAGGCAGAAGCTGGGAACTACTGGATGGGGAACAGCCAGCAGAAGAAACACCGGAAGAGAGAGAGTTAACAGATTCACAGTCTCTAGATAGCATCCACCTCCCTTCTCCAAAGTCTCGAAGAGCTCAGAATGTGTCAGAACAGAAAGCACAGAGGGTACAAGCTCAGATTACAAAACGTAGGAGTGACGTGGATTAATAGGGACAGAGGGGGGAGTATCCCTTAATTGGGAGCACCGCCATTTCTAGGAGACGGGTTCTTTGTTCTCTCACTGTGATTAGTAAAGATTCTAACTGGTAAGGCGTTCCTTTCATTTGATCTCTTTTCTACTGCCACAGGGGGAGAAAGCCGATTCCCCAAAGCCTGATGTGAGACTAACAACAACAACAAAAAGACCATCATCAATTCACAATCCAAATACAATAACTATCAGTTTTGTATTTAGTTAAATGTGTAAGTAGAAAGAAGCCCTCCAAATGTCCAGAGAAATATCCACACAAAATTGAAATATGTTCAAATGTAGCAAGGGCTGCCTGCAATAGATAGTGGGTATTGCTGTATAAGTCTCTTAGCAACCATAAGGGCTCATAAAATCCGCTTTTGACGTCCTCCCATTAATCCCCATACTACAGGAATAAAAGTTCATGATCCCTAGGGATGTGCTCCACGAGGAGCTGGCTCGAGGCCCGAGGCCCTTGGCAGACCAACTCTACGCTACAAAGATGTCTGCAAACAAGACATGAACGTTGGCAACATCAACTTCGCTGTTTGGGTATCTCTTGCAGATGACCACAGCACCTGGAGGCAGTCAGATGGTGTATCCATATCAGTGACCAGAGGAGGAATCAGAGGCAGATTTGGGGAGTGCTGCTGGTTCGGTCATACTAGGCGTGGAACATTGGGGGCGCTGAAGGGAGCGCCGTAACTCTGCTTTAGGATGGAACATGAGAGACAGGGGGTGTCGAATTTCGACATCATTTGCGGGTGGGGAGAAACTTTCCCTCAGCATCAATGTGTAGGGGGCAAATGTCACAAGAATCTGGGAGGGGGTTCATTACAGTCTGATGAATTGTGGGTAGTTTTTTGTACACCTCTTTCTTTCTTTTCTATCCAGAAAAATAAAAAAAAAGACTTGCCACTGCTTCAGGCCGAGGTTCCTCTCCTCAGAACAGCCTTGCAGCATTTCTGGGCCAGACTGAGCATGGGAACGATGTTTCGTTTTGATGCAGTGGCATTCCTACGGCCCAGGAATGTGACAGGGCTCCTCTGAAGAGGAAGTGCGCCAAAGCTTATAAAAAGAAAAAAGAAAAAAATACAACTACTCGCAGCCACCTCATAAAAACGTAAGTGAATCTGAAAGTAGTGCAAGTTACATTCTCTCATTGCTCCTGAAAGTCGACAATATCCCTCCCCCACAACCTTTGTGGGGGACAAAATGTTGTTTGAAGGTGGGGTGGCGGCTAAGGGATGTGAAGACTTCTGCCCAGGCCAATTTTAAAAACCTGATACCACTTGGTGGGGCAGACCTATATAGCTGGCTCCAGCCTTGTGATTCAAATCAGGCACCCCCAGCTGGTTTTGGACTACAACTCCCATCATCCCTAGCTAACAGGACCAGTGGTCAAGGATGATGGGAATTGTAGTCCCAAAACATCTGGAGGGCCGGACTTGGGGATGCCTGGTTCAAATATTATTTCTTTAAAATTTCTGTCCTGTCATTCCTCCCAAAGGAGCCCAAGGTATAAAATACCCAAACACCAAAACAGTAAACATAATTTTTTAACCCTACAAACTTCTGAAAACATATTTTAAAACAGTTAATGATGTCAAGATTACCAGACAATGTCTTTTAGTCCTGAAGTGCCTGAGTGAACAATCATGTTTTATAATTTCTCTGGAATGTTATTAATGAGGGAGCAGGTGCATCTTACAGGGGAGGGCATCCTATAAACAAGGAGCCGCCACCAAGAAGGCCCTGTCGTGGGTCAACGCCAACCAGGCACTATGATGGAAGAAGGGTGGGATGAAGCAAGATGTAAACAGGTCTTTTGCCACTGCTATCAGGTACAAAGGACTCTGGAGAGACTCCTTAATGCCATCCAAACAGCCAAACACTTTTTATCAAATCTGCCCCAATCCTCCTGGTCCAATTAGGCCAAAGTATGGATAATTTGAAGCCTTGACCAAGCCGTTTCACAGCCTGTGGAGTAATGCCTTTATTTACCAGCAAAGCTCCTCGTAGATTGATGCCTGTTTCTATGGTAACGTAGTAGGAGGCCTGGAGAAAGGTCCTTTGCAGGATGAGGGCCAGGAAGAGGAGAACTGCCAGGACATAGGCGGTTTTGAGGAAATTGGTCGAAGTGAGGAACGGATCTGTAGAATTCTACGGAGCAAAACGAAAGAGATTGATTCAACTGAGAGATAATATTGGAGGTCTAACCAAACAGCAAGGAAATGAAAATAATAATAATTAGCTGTCACCCAATTAAAGAAGGCCTAAGGCAATTCACCTGGAAAAAATGCATAAACGTGAATGTGAATAAACAATAATTGCTAAGAAAAAACTACAATTTTTCTCTAAAGTATCAAAAAGAAAAAGTACAGTTAAAAATAAGAAGGCTAAAATAATTCTGGAGTCTCTGATAAACAATAGTTTGTTGGTTGAAGAAACACCCCCACACCCTACCTCCCCCTGTTTCATTCATGATTTGTTAAACCATA
The DNA here is from genome assembly GCF_964188315.1 of Podarcis muralis. Lineage (NCBI taxonomy): Eukaryota > Metazoa > Chordata > Lepidosauria > Squamata > Lacertidae > Podarcis > Podarcis muralis. Next base: position 64,942,152 of record NC_135664.1, on the reverse strand, counting down.
GTTTCCTGTGACATATGGATTGGGAAGCTTTTGGTATAAGTGCTTCTTACAAACCAGGGTATCAAATGTCTCGACTTGGTCTGTTTAAAAAGGAAAAGCCTATTCAAATGATACTTCCACACACAAACAAATGATACTTCCTTCCCCTATCACCTAAACTGTAGGTCCCATAACAATAACCAACTGAGGACCAACAAGCCATCTCCCTAAAAAATATACTCTAATTTTACTTACTCTAACTGGGTAAATAGCTCCAGAGGTTAAGGCAGTGTAGTTTGCAGACGTTGCATTGGTCTTGAGAATGTCGTCTTCAGTCTTGTTAGAAAAAGTCATAACGATGCCGGAAATACAGAGCGGTCCAGCAAACCCCAACAGATCGGCTAAGTAACGGAAGGTACTGCTCAGAAGGATTGGCCGCCCGAAGGCGCGATACATGGCAAGCCAGATGGAAGGCTTGCGGTTTGGCTTGTCCTCCACTTTTTTCTGAGAAAGAAATAATAATAATAATTTATTATTTATACCCCGCCCATCTGGCTGAGTTTCCCCAGCCACTCTGGGCGGCTTCCAATCGAGTGTTAAAAGCAATAGAGCATTAAATAGGGTGGATGCAAATTTTCAAAATAAATAAAACTCTTTTTTTCCTTGTGAGGATACTGCTATGTTTCTCTTCTAAAAATAAATCAACCTACACAAAACAACCCGAACAGAAGCACGTTTGTCCTACAATCAATCTCTAAAATCGATACAGGGTACGTTGAGATAAAGGGGCTTTTCTACATAAACGAAGAACCAGCATGACTGTTTCCCCAAATATGGATACAGTGGTACCTCGGGTTACATACACTTCAGGTTACATACGCTTCAGGTTACAGACTCCGCTAACCCAGAAATAGTACCTCGGGTTAAGAACTTTGCTTCAGGATGAGAACAGAAATCATGCAGCGGCGGCATGGCAGCAGCGGGAGGCCCCATTAGCTAAAGTGGTCTTCAGGTTAAGAACAGCTTCAGGTTAAGTATGGACCTCTGGAACGAATTAAGTACTTAACCCGAGGTACCACTGTATTCACATTCTGTCCGATTTGCACCATTGCTTGGGAAATGTGAAGAAATATCAACGGAAAACCAGATTTAAATCATCTATTTAAACTTGTTGCTTTTCTTGCTGATTTTAGCTCATGAATCAACTCGTTGATTGGAGCTGCTTTCATTTAAAGCAGGGGCAGGGGAAACCTTTTTTAATTATTATTTTTTGCTGCGAGGGCCCCATTCTCTTCATGGCAACGTTCTGGGGGCTGCGTGCCAGCGGTGGGCAGGGTTAGAGGCAAAAGTGGGAGGAGGAGCAATGATAGCTTTATGTTTGTACAGTAAGGTAGCTTCTGTGCACGCACGCACACCCCTCATCTTCCATGAAGCAAGCAAGAAACATCATCAGAGTTCAAGGACATGTTCCAGCCAGGCAAAAACACTCGGGGCGTGAAGAGGGACAGTGCGTAAAGCAGGTGAGGCTCAGGAGAGTCTTGAGGGCCAGATGGAGAAGCCTGGAGGCCAGATGGAGAAGCCATGGAGGAGACAATAAACCATGTTGAAAGCAACTCAAAACATACATCCTAGGCAGACATCCTTAGGAATATTTGGTTATTAATGAATATTTATTCACACAGGCAACAGTGTAACCCTTTCACATCTAAGGACAGCTTTGATCTCCAGCATGTCACTGCCACTGCCCACCCCTCATTTCTGCCGCCTAAGGCAGCTTCCTCAATTTCCCTAAAGGTAGGGCTGGTGGGGTCTGGACACATTCAAAAGGAACGAAGGCCTGGAAAGGGTGAATGTGGAATAAATTTACCTCTGATTTTGCTGTAGGTGAAATTGACAGGCAGCAGGTACGGGTGGACTAAACAATGGCTATAAATGTTACTACTACTACTACTACTACTATTACTACTGGAGAGTCAGTGTGGTGTAGTGGTTAAGAGCAGTGGACTCGTAATCTGGTGAACCAGGTTCGATTCCCCGCTCCTCCACATGCAGCTGCTGGGTGACCTTGGGCCAGTCACACTTCTCTGAAGTTTCTCAGCCCCACTCACCTCACAGAGTGTTTGTTGTGGGGGAGGAAGGGAAAGGAGAATGTTAGCTGCTTTGAGACTCCTTAGGGTAGTGATAAAGCGGGATATCAAATCCAAACTCTTCTCTTCTCTTCTACTAATAAAAATAATAATTTGATTCTTCCAAATTGACTGTAGATGTTGTTGTTTTCCCCCTGAGGGGATCCTCTATATTTATATTTTTGCTTTAGGAAAAATGGAGTGGCAACTATCCTTTGGAAACAGGACTCGCAGAAATTGGAGCTGACGGTCCATTCAATTAACTATCCAAAATCATCCCACACGGAGATTGTGCTGAAGGCACTCACTATTCATTATTCTTGGTTTGACTTTGGATCCTTTTAGTTTGGTTTATTGTTCATTTGATCCCCTCCCCCATCCCACCCTCACACCCTGTAATCTGCCTTGAAACTCTTCTTGGAATAAATGTGACATATAACTTTAGAAAACAGCCAACTAAATAAAAATGGAATTATTACCGCTGCTATTATAGTAACAGATCTTTGGTAGATTGCTTTGACATAGGACCATGAACCTGAGGCTGACAAGAGTTATTCTCACCACAAAATTGTGTCTGAGATAATTTAACAGCCTCATGTTCAGCATCTTTCACTGAAGGCTTTGGGGGAGAACAGACTCCTACATTCTCCAAAGGGATGGAATGCACTCAAGGCCAGCTCTGTCCCATTTTATACAGGAACAGTTTGGCTTAATCCTTCTTTCCTCAGAAACCTTATAAGGCGGCTATGCATGAGTAACAGCTAGCAAGATCGCTGAAATTTAAGTCTATGGTACCAGCGTAAACAATGGCAAAAGTTAGAAGCTGCCTCAGGCCTCCAGATGTAGAATAACTTTCGGAACTTTCCTAAATTTGCCTGTAGTTCCTTTTTCAAAGCAGGTGTGGCAAGGATTGGATATGAAAAGCATGCAATCTACCCCCAAGCTTAGGCATTTTGGGACCCCAAAACAGGAAGTCCCAATTTTATCAGGACAGTTGAGGGGTATGCAATGGCCATGTGAACTCTGTTCAAAAATCTCTGGTGAAGATGAATTCGGCTGGATCAATGGGAGAAATTATGGAAATGTGATGTTAAATTTACGGCATTTTACACAATCAGAGAAAATTTGATGAAAATGGTGTACCAATGGTACTTAACTCTGCTAAAATTGGCTAAAATTTGCAAACTAAAATCAAATACCTGTTGGAGATGCAAGAAAGAAATAGGAACAATGTTTCACATGTGGTGGGAATGCCAACCTATTAAACCGTTTTGGAATGAAATATATGAAGAAATCAAAAAGATGTTTAAAATATCTTTTAGTAAAAACCCGGAGGCATTCCTTTTAGGTATAATCACAAATGATATTCCTGACAATCAAAGGAAAGTATTCCTCTATGCGACAACAGCTGCCAGGATGCTCATAGCAAAAAATTGGAAAGGGAGAAAAAAATCCATCAATGAAAGAATGGCAAATTAAATTTTGTACATATACATCTGGCAAGACTCACAGCATTCATAAGGAGACAATCGGACCAAAAATTATTAAAAGAATGGGGATGTGCTAAAGAGTATATGAAAAAACATTTTTCTGGAGTAAGTATATCGGTATGTAACGAATGAAGCTTTGCAGGGTTAAAGAAAGAGAAAAATGGTGCAAAACGTATAAAGATAGTGTCTACATTAGACACAACAATTTAGAAAGAGTAAAAATTTCGAGGTCTTAGAACAAAGGAAGGAAGTCAAGATGTGTATACATAACGTTACGATCAGAATGATGATATGGATTTATTTGTAGATGTGTTTTTGGTTTTTGTTCGTTTTTTCTAGTGTTTTGTGTTTTTGGTTTTTGCTTGTTTGTACTGCTTTATTTTGGATTCAATGTTTGTAATTTTTGTTGTAATGTTGCATTGAAAATAAAAAAAAATAGGAAGATGAATGAACTTGGGTGGCTTTAAAAGTGGGTTAGACAAATTACTGGAAGGTAAGATTGCCTCAGGGACGCGGGTGGCGCTGTGGGTAAAACCTCAGTGCCTAGGACTTGCCGATCGCATGGTCGGTGGTTCGAATCCCCGCGGCGGGGTGAGCTCCCGTCGTTCGGTCCCAGCTCCTGCCAACCTAGCGGTTCGAAAGCACTCTTAAGTGCAAGTAGATAAATAGGGACCGCTTTATAGCGGGAAGGTAAACGGCGTTTCCGTGTGCTGCGCTGGTGCTGGCTCGCCAGCTGCAGCTTCGTCACGCTGGCCACGTGACCCGGAAGTGTCTTCGGACGGCGCCGGCTCACGGCCCCTAGAGCGAGATGAGCACGCAACCCCAGAGTCGGACACGACTGGCCCGTACGGGCAGGGGTACCTTTACCTTTAAGATTGCCTCAGTTGGCTAACAGCCACAATGGCTGTGTTCGAACTCAACTATTGGAGGCATTATAGGAATCAAAAGCAGAGCGAGTGGCTGTCACAATCAGGTTCTGTTCCCGCTCAGGAACTTACCTTTTGCTCCTCATACGCATCTTTCAAGCGGACGTAGTTTGTAAGGGCTCGCATGGCGATCGGCAGTTTCCCAATCGCCTTCAGGTCAATAGGCTTCCTGTGAGCTGATATGATAAGCGTGTTCATCCACCAGTAGGTTGCTTTGGAGAGCAAGTTGACGAAAGGCTGCAGGAACCTCACACCCAGATCCTGTAGATCTTCGGGAGGCTTCACTTTCTGAGGGTCTGTGAAAAACACATATTTCTGGAGATAAAAACAACAAAGAACAAGTTGAGTGGCAGGTGATTTTTTAAATGCCCCCCCCCCATTTCTTTAAATTTATTTATTTTATTTATATACAATGGTACCTCGGGTTACATACACTTCAGGTTATATACGCTTCAGGTTACAGACTCCACTAACCCAGAAATAGTACCTCAGGTTAAGAACTTTGCTTCAGGATGAGAACAGAAATCATGCAGCAGCAGCGGGAGGCCCCATTAGCTAAAGTGGTGCTTCAGGTTAAGAACAGTTTCAGGTTAAGAACAGACCTCCAGAACGAATTAAGTACTTAACCCGAGGTACCACCCGAGAAGCACAGTGATTATTCCCCCATATGGGGTAGATCCACATGTACATATTTGTAACTATGTCTGCCTTCAGGAATCCAACTGTGAACTGATGTGAGTAAACTTCTTTTATTGACTTTGAATAAGATTGTGGCATCTTTACTCTTTTAAGAGGGATTTAAGGGAACTGACCAGGAACGTACAATTCAATCTGAGACAGACTGAATTGTATAATAGTGAGAAGCTCACACGAGCCTGCAACCAGCTATCTGCTGTGCATGTAAAAAGGGGAATGTAACTCTGCTAAGTAAAGGAACTTGCTAGCGTAAATTAGGAAAGATATCAATTAACAATATATACTTTCCTGCCACTCTGAACATTTCCACAGCAGAGACCTGAGGAGGGGCTGCACAAGAAGAAGTTCCTATAGGGCAGGGTTTCCCAAACTTGGGTCTCCAGCTGGTTTTGGACTACAAGTCCCATCATGCCTAGCTAGCAATCAGCTGGAAACTCAAGTTTGGAAACATTGCTATAGTGCATGGGAGGTAGGTGGGGAGGTTGATATACACACTAATTCAAAGCCTCTGCGTGATGCACCTTTTTGTGTGTGTGTTTTTCACAGGGTCCTAAATCTGTAAGCCATCATTTCAAAATATAGTGGTACCTCGGGTTACATACGCTTCAGGTTACACACTCCGCTAACCCAGAAATAGTGCTTCAGGTTAAGAACTTTGCTTCAGGATGAGAACAGAAATTGTGCTCCGGCGGCGCGGCGGCAGTGGGAGGCCCCATTAGCTAAAGTGGTGCTTCAGGTTAACAGTTTCAGGTTAAGAACGTACCTTCGGAACGAATTAAGTACTTAACCTGAGGTACCACTGTAAACACTCCAAGAGCTGGAAGATGATGGGAGTGATTGACTTAAGCAAGGGCTAAACTCTTCCACTCTACTGGCCAGTGGCTGGTAGATAACACAGCAAAGTTATATAAAGTCTGGAATCTATGCCAAGCGGAACACACCCTGACGCGGATGACGTTGATCTCCACTGCCATCAATAACCCATAGAGCACAACCATCAGTCCGGTGATGCAGAAACGCAGCTGCTGAAAGCTGAACCCATCTTGGCAATATCTGACCAGCTTGATAGTTTTGGTGACAAAGGCCATGACCCAGTACAGAAACAGAGCTGCGACACAAAGGAAGAAATAACACTTAGTTATACATAGGTATCATTAATCTCTAAGCAATCTCTAATCTATCAATCAATCTGTCCAGAGTCTGCTGAGGATATAACCACTTTAAAAACAGAGGTTATGGAAACAGTGTGTTGTTTCCAATGTTTTTCTTCTTCTTTGGCGATTGTCTTCCATAAACACGGTTTTAACAATGAGTCCGTAAGTGACTGTGGAGGCCAATTCTGGATCCACACGTCCTTCCACAGTGGGGACATAGGCTTCTGGGCAGGAGTTGATCACGGTGTGGCTTTGCCAAGCATGCCTTCCTCTTAGCACATTTCTCCCTTGTGTCCTGAGTTCAAGTGTCTTCAAAGCCCATGACACCTTTGGTAAAAGCTGTTCTCCAACTGGAGCGCTCGCAGGCCAGTGTTTCCCAGTTGTCAGTGTTTATACTACATTTTTTTAGATTTGCCTTGAGACAGCCTTTAAACCTCTTTTGTTGACCACCAGCATTACGCTTTCCATTTTAGCCATACTCAGAGTAGGCCCAGCAATCTTAATGGACGTGGCTAACTTAAGTGCATTAATTTTGATGGGTCTACTCTGAGTCGGATACAATCCACTAGAGACAACTGAACAAGGCTGACATATAATAGGCATCTAAAGATTGCTATCCTAAATCTACAAGCCCTTTTCTCAATGCACTGGTGTCTTCTGCTCTGTGGAATGTACACAGCCTCTCTAGCTGTTGTGTCTCTGCCATGCATTTCCACAGAGGGAAAACACACGTGTGTCTCATTTTATTCCTCAAAGCACAAATATTTATTTATCAGCAGGGAATCCAGCATGGCTTAGGTTGCACCAGTTTGCTCAAAAAGCCCACTGAAAAGAGAGTGTGTGCTTTTTAAAACAAAAACAAAAAACCAACCGCTTACCCAGAAGTAGTTTTGGAAAATTTGAGGTCTCAATATTGTGGTAATAAACGATAGATGTTGTCGCCGCTACAAATCCCATTATAGCAGGGAGGAAGAGATGTAGGTGGCGGGACTTCAACTGTCTGCAGGGGAACAAGGGTGATGTCAAAAATGTGACTGGATTGCCAAGTATCAAGTTCAAGCAGATAAGCTATAAAGCTCAGAAGCCCCTGTTCAGATCTCACCTCTTCAAAAGATTCACTAGCCAGCCTTGGGCACCAAGCCTACACCACAGATGTTGTTTTGTAAAGTGCTTTGAGGTGGGTTTTGTTTTGTTTTGTTACGATCACATGGTTATATAAATTTAATGGCATAAATAAAACAAATCCCAACAGACTCAGGCAGCATGGTCAATGGTCAGGGGACATAAAGAGTTGTGGTTCAACAACTTTTGGAAGCCACAAGGTTGGGGAAGCTTGGAGTAGGATATTGCTAAAAAGCACACGGGAAGATGGTAGAAAGCGAGGATGTTAGGATAATATGAGCTTTAGCCCAATGGCCCACCTAGACCAGCATCCTGTGGCCAGCCAGATGTCTGTAGGAAACCTGGAAGCAGGATGTGAGCTCAAGAGCATTCCCCCTAAGATGTGGTCTGCAACAACTAAAATTCAGAAACACTTAATGCCTTTGACTGTATAGGCCAGGGGTCGGCAACCTAAGGCCCATGGGCCACAAGCGACCCATGGGGGTCGTTTAAATGGCCCATGGACTCCTGCTGCTCACTCGGGGAGCCCCGCCACCCGCTCGGTTGGCTCCTGTGCACCACGCTAAACCAACATGGAGCAGAGTGGGAACCGCCTTCCACGACGCTGGCCGGCTTCCCATTGACTGCAGGAAGCTCCTGCAGTCAATGGGAAGCTGTGCACACCTCTTCCACGCCAGAAGGAGCACCGGAAATAGCATTTGTGCATGCATGCATGCACACACACACATACACACACACACCGGCATCTTAAGACCGTGAACCAGCCCAAGCCACAAAAACTTTGCCAACCCCTGGTGCAGGCAGAGCTAGCAGCCATGGCTAGCAGCCACTGGTAGGATGGAGCTCTAAGTGTTCCATTTCTTGGCTGTAGTCTACTAGGCAGTCCGAGGACAATTGTGGGGGACCTCCAGACCCTCCCTGTTTCAGAGTGGGATTCAATCGCACACTGTACCAGCTACTTCAAGTTGAGCAATAAATGCTGATATGGAGCTGTTGCACAACAAACCGCCTTTCCCAGAAGATCAGACTTTTTGCAATAAGGAAAGGGGCGGGAAACGCATCGGAAAACATGAGACAGCACTTGCTTTGACGCAGCGTTGCCCAGAAAACAGACCAGTGTGAACAAATAGTTGACGTTGTCTCATCTCCCTGCAAACAAAAGCGGGATGGATGCTGGCCTAGAAACTCCTGCTGTTTCAAGAGGGAGACGAACAACAGCAAGGAAAGTGAAATGTTCCACCTGCTGCTGGCATTTCTGTCTCAGTGTCTGTTGCAGCTGGGGAAAGTTAAATAGAACGGCAATGCCTTTTCCCTTTAGGAAGCAAAGAAGAAAGAGGTTTGCTATCCTTTGGGAAATGCTGTGAGCTTGGTGTTACACAAGTAGCAAGGGATTTTTTTCTCCCACTCCGTAAGAACGTAAGAAATCAGGTCAGTAGCCCACCATAGATCAGTATCCTGTTCTGACAGTGGTCAACTTGATGCCAGTGGGAAACCCGCAAGCGGGACGGAGGAAGGGGGGGCGGTGGGGGCGGGTGGACCCAGGTGTCACCACTGAGGGGGGTGACAAAATGCCAGGCGGCACTCACCACAGGGCCTGCAGTGTGCCCGAGCCACAAGTCTCTCCTGGGAATGACATGGTAGCTTGGGTGCCCGCAGGCTCCACGCTGCCCCAAATGGTCCGCCCGTTGCCTCCCCATCAGCTGTAGGGCAGCTGAGTGGGAGGAGGCAGGCAGACTCCTCAGAGGCCCTGCAGAGCGTCCTGCCCCAGCTGGCCCTGCCCCGCGGGCAGCCGGCCCTGCCCCTGGGTGCAGGGCACATGCACCAGCCCAGGCACCCAATCGGCTTGCTCTGCCGCTGCCCACAAGCCAGAGTCAAGGACAATAGCCCTTCTCCCTCCTGTGGCATCCAACACAACTGTGGAGGTGGAACATAGCCATGAAGCCTAGTAACCATCAACAGCTCTCTCCTCCATGAATCTGCCTAAACCTCTTTTAAAGCCATCAAGGTTGGTGGCCATCACTGTGGGAGCGAGTTCCAAAGTTGAACTATGTGCAGCCAAGCACTTACGCATCTGAAACGATGCCCTCTCCTATTTCACACACATGCACAAACAAGAGGGTGAACGTCAGGATCCATCGCAGGTTGTGTCCGGGGAAGTGAAGCCAAGTGTTGTGATGGATCTGAACTTTTGAGCTTTGACTTCCCCATCCTGAAACATACAAACATAAGTGTCAAAAGATATTCCTGGGGACTCCTAAAACCCTTGGACCCTTTTGGAAGCAAATGACAATAAAAGCATCATGAAGGAACTTCAGACAGATTGGCTTAGTTTTATTGATTACCTCGCACTGGCATAGTGGTTTTGGGAGGCAGGGTTTTTTAACAGTAATTCTACTATAACTCTTTACAGAAGCTTCTTTGTCTTTTCTTGAATTTCGCAGACTCATACAACCATAGAATGGTAGAGTTCAACCATAGAATGGTAGAGTTCAAAAGTGCCCCAAGAGTCATCAAGACTGTTTTTCAGTACCCACCCCATGTACATATGCAGTGGTACCTCAGGTTACATACGCTTCAGGTTACATACGCTTCAGGTTACAGACTCTGCTAACCCAGAAATATTATCTTGGGTTAAGAACTTTGCTTCAGGATGAGAACAGAAATCATGCAGTGGCGGCACAGAGGCAGCAGGAGGCGCCATTAGCTAAAGTGGTGCTTCAGGTTAAGAACAGTTTCAGGTTAAGAACAGACCTCCAGAGTGAATTAAGTACTTAACCCGAGGTACCACTGTATAGGTATAGAGCAGGCTTCCTCAACCTCGGCCCTCCAGATGTTTTGAGACTACAATTCCCATCATCCCTGACCACTGGTCCTGCTAGCTAGGGATCATGGGAGTTGTAGGCCAAAAACATCTGGAGGGCCAAGTTTGAGGAAGCCTGGTATATAGCAACACAAAAACATTTCAGACAGGAATGTTCCAAACAACAATGCACATAACTTAGCAGGTCATAAGCTCTCAGCCGTATTACTTACCAATGAACAATATAGGAAAGGTGATAAATAAGAGGAAAACATGAGGTACCAAATTGAGGGCATCCAGAAAGCAGACGTTCTTTAAGAAGCCGGCGCTGATGTTATAGGCAGAAGGGTTGTCGTTGCCACAAAATGCGACTTTCATTGCTTCCACTCAGTTGCGCTGACGAGAGGGAAACAAACCAAATGTTTGTGATAACATCAGGGAAAACTTTTTGGGGTGTTTATTTATTTGCTCGTTAGCCCAAACACAAACCTGTCCTTAGCAAACAGATCAGATCTTTGAAGAATTACAGGACTAGAGGAACCTCTACGAAGAACAGCACGAGGCCGACAGGGCAAAGGACCAAAAATTGAGCCATATCCGCACTGAACATTTAAAGCACAATTATGCCACTTTAATGGCCATGGCTTCCCCCAAAGAAACCTGGGAGCTGTAGTTTGCTAAGGATGCTGAGAGGAGTTCGGGCACCCTTATTCCCCTCACAAGACCACAATGCTCTAAGGGGCTCAGACTGGCAAACGCAGTCCAGGTATCTTCATAACAAGGCTGTAAGGTAGGATAGACTGAGAAAAAGAGGTTGTTTTTGTTGTTGTTCTTGTTAATATACCACCCTATACTCCGAGGTCTCAGGGTGGTTCACAGAATTATTTAGCTCTGATACCAAACCCAATATGCTCCCTGCCGCCAGCAAAGATGGATTGGTAGGTAGCAAATCCTGAGCAGTAAATTATTTGCTAACATGCACAAAATAAAGGCGTATATTGTGTACATAACGCATATATAAAAGAGTTGAGCCCTGTGCTGTACTATATTTCTACAGCATAATGTTAATACATTTTTTAAAAAACCATTATATGCATTCTTGAATGTATCTGCTTATGTGCTGGCGACTTTAGGAAACCTGGATTAATAATATATGTGCAGTGTTGTCTATCATATGAACAGGGATGGGAGCCTATGGCAATTTCGGTTTCTCTCAGTTTCTCACTTTTCCAATCTTAAATTCAGTTCTCCACATCCATTTGCTATTGTTTGTTTGTTTGTTTGCTTGCTTGCTTGCTTGTCTGTTTGTTTTAAAGAGTTGTCATGAAAATTCGCCAGCATTTTGGTGAGAAATGCTCCTAATAAACACATTTTTTGTATAAACATTCATCTAAGAAGACATTTTTGAATGCTTTTCCCTCAAATGCCTGCATTGTTACGCACCCCTCATCCTTGTATTCATGCTTCATGACTGGAGAAATGCAGTGCAAAATTTGGGGAAGTGCGAATTTTGAAATATGGCTGTGTTCCAGAGTTCAAATATTGTTCCAGAAAATGCAGATATAGATAGGTTCACTTTTAAACGCAAACTGAATCAAATTTCACCCGGATCTCTAGCTCCAACTCACATCCACCACAGACTCTGTGGCCAGAATTCTTTATCTGGGAAACGCAAATTGCTAACGGTGAGATGTTATTTAATCAGAACTCCCAACAAATTATCACGAGTTGCTTGGGCTGTGTTGAAGAAAGCCAGAGAGTATTAAGAAAATATCTTCAACATATCCCATACAACCCATGCTGACTTATGGGGAGTTCTGATTAAATAACACCTCACCGTTACCAATTTGCATTTCCAAGATAAAGAATTATGTATGTGTTAACTGCTGGTGGCTACTTAAAAAAAAAAAAATCTTACAAGGATTTAGATTTTGATAATATCTCAGATACTAATAACACAAACTATTCTTAACTGCTTCCCTCTCAACCCTGAACAGTATTAACCATTTATATTTAATGTGCATGTCCAAACTTGTATGGAACCTATAACACTGGGTAGTATGCCATGCTAGTCTTACTCAGAGTAGACCCATTGAAGTTACTGGCTATGAATAACTGAGGTTCATTACTTTCAGTGGTTTTACTGTGAGTCAGATTTAGTTGAAATTGTTTTTTCCCCTCTTTCTCCAGAGTTTGGATTATGTGCAATGGACCTAAATCACCCCGGATACGAACCTGCCAAAATTAAGTCCTCTTCTCTCTAGCTGATTTCGGTGAGAGAAGTTAAACATGTGCTGAATTCATTCTGATTGACATCAACAAAAAATCCATGGCTGCAATCCTACACACACACACTGAAGAGAAAGCAATCGTATACCCACTCACAGGCAAAGTAAACCCCATTAAACTCGATAGGACGTAAAGTGGATCTTATTTCGAGGTGAAAATACTTCGGAATATGCTGCAAATACGCTGAACATCTTTAGCTGGATTGTGAGTTAAGTGTGTTAGGAAAAAGTACAGACTTATTGTCATAGTTGTGTACAAAGGCATTAAAACAACACTACAAAGTAACATGTGCAACTATATATTACCAACTATACAAATACTCTCCCCCCCCCCTTTGTTTTTATAAAAAGCTTAATGCACGCACTTGTACAGTCCCTGGTTTCATTATTCCGTGATTCTGTGCTGCCATCAGGTTTTGTGCGTTGTAACCAGTTTCAGAAAAAGAAATCTCTCACCCACCCAGTCTAAACAATACAAGAGAGCAAAAGTGATCTCTAGGTCGGAAACGGTAAATAAAATGTTAAAACAGCTCCCAGTGTCAAACCCTAGAGAAGCAGAGAAAGAGTTTGGGGCTGGGGAGGGGAGAGACGACTTTCTTCCAAGGAAGAGGAGGGAAAAGTTTAGGAGCAGACAGCATTTTCAATCGCAGATCAGACCCGGTTGTAGAATTACTTACCTTCCCAAACAAACACACACGCACACACTTCGCCCAGAATGCCAAGGCACACTTCTCCAGGTGGGACCAGGATCACGGAGGCGGAGGAGATCTGCTCCTCTGGAGGAAGCAGACACAAGCAAGACCCAGAGTGGCTTATTTTTAGGCTGGTGATGGGGAGGTCAGCTGCTGCCTCCTATCGGGTTTCCAAAGTGAAGAGATTCTTCTTGCGTCTTTCTCACACAGGCACTGTGGCGGGAAGGAAACTAGGGAGAGAGACGAGCGAGCTTAAAAGAATCACACTTTATATGGGTTTTTATCATACAAATTCCTCCTTCCTCTGCGCTGAAGGGTACCCAAGGGAGAGGGATGGGAGAACCTGCCAATTTTGGTTTCTCATTTTAAGTTCAGTTCCCCACATTTCTTCCATCGTTTTGTGATCGTTTTATATATTAAAATGTCCGCGTGAAAATTCGTCAGCATTTTCTTGCACATCTCTCCTTACAGACACATCTTTGCATGCAATTTTGCCCAATATACACATTTTTGCAAAGCAATTTCCCCTTCTACCATGCATTTTATACATCCTATTTTCCCCAGTGTTATGCACACTTTACCCTAGTGTGTACATTCTTGTACGCATTACTTGGCCAGAGAAATGCATTACAAAATTCAGGAAAGTGTGGGTTTTTATGGATGACTGCTTTTCAGTTCACATGCTGTTTCAGAATGCACGGATTATGTAGGTTCACCTACTGATGCAAACTGAATCGCATTTCTCCCCCAGCTGTACCAAAAGCGGCTAAATGATAATAATGCACTGGCTCCCGGTGGAGTACAGGGTCAGGTTTAAGGTGCTGGTTTTGACCTTTAAAGCTTTATGCGGCCTAGGACCCATGTACCTACGGGACTGCCTCTCCTGGTATGCTCTGTGGAGGACCTTAAGGTCTACAAATGGCAACATTTTGGAGGTCCCAAGTCACAAGGAGGTTAGATTGGTTTCAACCAAGGCCAGGGCCTTTTCAGCACTGGCCTCGACATGGTGGAACACTCTGTCACAAGAGACTAGGGCCCTGCGGGACTTGACATATTTCCGCAGGGCCTGCAAGACAGAGCTGTTCCACCTGGCCTTTGGTTTGGACTCAGTCTGACCCTTATGTTTCCCTCCCCTTATGGTTTTGACTTTTAAAATGAGGCTGCATTTTAAATTGCAATTTAACCTGTATTTTAATCCCCCCCTTTTTTTTCTTATTATGTTTTTACTGAAATTTTATTGGTGTTAGCTGCCCTGAGCCCGGCTCTGGCCAGAGAGGGCAGGGTATAAATAAAAAATATTATTATTACTCTTTCAGAACTTCATTTCCAAGTATGATGTGCCAGTTTCCCCCTTTGGTAATGTGCCAGTTTCCCCCTTTCAAATCTTCCTGACTGGAAAGCCCCAAAATGCTGCTGTTGCTGTTATTAAACAACATTTAAATAACAAATCATTTAAACAGGGGAGGGAAGCAGGGAAACAGGGAGGCAAACCAGCAAAAATAAAAAACCCCAAGTCAGAACCTGGTGAAAGCAGTTTTCAGCAATGGCACAACTGTAGCATGTAATTCTGCAGAATAGACACCCCTTATAGCAGGCATAGGCAAACTCGGCCCTCCAGATGTTTTGGGACTACAATTCCCATCATCCCTGGCCACTGGTCTTGTTAGCTAGGGATCATGGGAGTTGTAGTCCCAAAACATCTGGAGGGCCGAGTTTGCCTTATAGCAGGGGTGATGAGCACTTCCTTTAAGCTCATTGGCTACATTCCCTTCCGGGCCACCTTTCAAGGGCCACTTGTCAGTGGTGGGCGGAGCCAGAGGCAAAAGTGGGCGGGGCAACTCATGTAAATTCTACCTTTGTACAGTAGGCTAGTTTCTGTGCCCTCTTTGTCCACCGTCCAGGCAAGCGAGAGGCATGATCGGAATTCAAGGACACATTCCAGGCAGGGAAAACACTCAAGGAGGGTGCAAGGCAGGGCCAGTGTCATGTGAGCTGGCTGGATCCACAGGTGGCAGGCATCAGCTGGGGAACCCCCAAGGGAAGGTTTTCGGTTTTGTTTTGTTTTAAAAAAGATGGCTTTGCCACAGATTGAACCCAATGACTTTTTTTTTTTGCATATTAAGCCGTCTGCCATGGTTACTTCATAGTTGAACCTGTGTAGTACGCATGTTTGATCCATTCCCGTTTCATGTTATGAAATATACACATGACACCTCACATTTTAATCATTTCTGACATCCTCTTCTATTTTCAACAATAACCATTATTACAACTGCATACAGTGGTACCTTGGGTTAAGTACTTAATTCGTTCCGGAGGTCCGTTCTTAACCTGAAACTGTTCTTAACCTGAAGCACCACTTTAGCTAATGGCGCCTCCTGCTGCCGCCACTGCACGATTTCTGTTCTCATCCTGAAGCAAAGTTCTTAACCCAAGGTACTATTTCTGGGTTAGCGGAGTCTGTAACCTGAAGCGTATGTAACCCGAGGTACCACTGTATTTTCACACTGAACTGGTGTCATTGTTTCGGGAATATAATTAAATCTATATATTAAAAAATTAGTCTAGTTTGGCCAAAAGGAACTGGTTTTTTCCTCTGCACCGCCTATCTATTTATATATGCTGCTAAGTAGCTGTTAGTCGGTGCTACACTGGAGAAACCCCATGATTTTTAGCAGCTTGTGAAAACAGTGCTGCATTTGCCTAGCTGTTTTCTGCATGCTCCCTAACTTTATTCTTCGCGTAACAGAGCTTGAAGAAACTAGGAGTCCCCTTTTCTCAGAGCGCCTCTAGCACATGGGAAATGCGGTCGGTATCAGTGTGCCTGGTGCCTGTGCAATTGTCATGAGCTCTCCGCAAATGCACGCTGCATTGCCTGAAACATTTTGTGTGACGTTCATTCTACAGCAAACCTTCCAAGTTGGCAATTGCAATCCCATCTCTCTCTACCCCCCACCTCCACCTCACGCTTTCCTCCCTGCCATCCCCATTCGCCTATTGAAAAGGGCTTACCGGGATCTATTGCGGCAATCTGAGGAACCCGGGTGGACACAGAGATGGCTCTCCAGGGATGCCATCTCTGAAGACTGCAGCATGAGGTTTATGGAGCAAGACACGCTGCCTACTGCCGCCGGCTCAGAGCATGCAGACGGGGAAGCAGAGAACAACCAAAGCCGTCATTTAAGCGCTTGCGAAGACAATGCCGTTCCCATTAATGTGCAAGCTTTATGCTTCAGCCATCTGACCTCCTCCAGGGGTGAGATGAGGGCACTCTCCTTCTCTGGCTTAAAAAGAAAGCAAAATAAAACGCTTTCTGTGGAGCTGGAGCAGATTAGACACATCGGCACAGCTGGATTTCTATAGGTACACTAGACACCCTATCGGTTTCCTGGTTTGCACGCACATCTAAATGGATTATGTGCATATTCTTTAAGAGTTTTCAATGCAAATAGCATTTATTTTTATTTGTATACTGCCCGGCATACAGATATGTTGCAAGATGCTTCACAATAGGAAAATCACAGGCAAGGAAGACCACACAATGAAAGTGCTCTCGGAAAAGACACATATGGGATTAAAGGCGATGTCAAATGAGGCTCAACCCACTAATATCCCTTTAGTTGGAAATCTATGAAATGCAGCTCAAACATCATTTGCTGCGACATGGCGATCTGCTCAAATTCCCATTGAAAGAGGATGGCTTCGCAGGGTGTTGTGAAAATGGCAAAATATCCAGATCTAGTGAAAACTAGGAGATGGGGTGGTGGGAACAACAATTTAAAGAAACACGATTTCCCTTTGTCAGTCATAAGGAACAAAGGTTTAATTTAGAATTACCTGGCGACTTTTCCACCGCTGAGAAAACATTATTAAAAGGTAAAGGTAAAGGTACCCCTGCCCGTACGGGCCAGTCTTGACAGACTCTAGGGTTGTGCGCCCATCTCACTCAAGAGGCCGGGGGCCAGCGCTGTCCGAAGACACTTCCGGGTCACGTGGCCAGCGTGACATCGCTGCTCTGGCAAGCCAGAGCCGCACACGGAAACGCCGTTTACCTTCCCGCTAGTAAGCGGTCCCTATTTATCTACTTGCACCCGGGGGTGCTTTCGAACTGCTAATTTGGCAGGCGCTGGGACCGAACAACGGGAGCGCACCCCGCCGCGGGGATTCGAACCGCCGACCTTTCGATCGGCAAGCCCTAGGCACTGAGGCTCTGACCCACAGCGCCACCCGCGTCCTGAGAAAACATTATTAGCATAATTTATATTATATTTATATAGATTTTATCAATGCTTAAATGTTTATCTATTTAAAGTGGTTTGTTTCAGATTCAGTATGAACTTATGTGCATCAAAGTGGTGGAGCATAGTGTGTGTGTATATAGATCTCATTATTACACAGGAGCAGGTGGCACTGTGGTCTAAACCACTGAGCCTCTTGGGCTTGCTGATCCAAAGGTTGGTGATTTGAATCCCAGCAATAGAGTGAGCTCCCGTTGCTCTGTCCCAGCTCCCGCCAACCTAGCAGTTCAAAAGCACACCGGTGCAAGTAGATAAATAGGTACTGCTGTGGCAGGAAGGTAAACAGTGTTTCCATGAGCTCTGGTTTCCGTCACGGTGTTCCTTTGTGCCAGAAGTGGTTTAGTCATGCTGGCCACATGACCTGGAAAGCTTGTTTGTACTAAATATGCTTCAGGTTGAGCGATTTCAGGTTACGCTCCGCGGCGACCCAGAAGTAACGGAACACGTTACTTCCGGGTTTCGCTGCTCGTGTATGTGCAGACGCTCAAAATGACGTCACGCGCATGCATGGAAGCGGCAAAATTTCGACCCGCGCATGCCCAGATGTGTATTGTGTTCGCTTCAGGATGCGAACGGGGCTCCAGAACGGATTCCGTTCGCATCCAGAGGTACTACAGTGTTGTTTTTGTTATGTACTGAGTTGAATAGGATCCAAATTGCAGCAGTCTGATTGGTCCTAGAACAACAGGATTCAGAATACAGCAGTCTGATTGGTCCTAGAACAATAGGATCCAGAAGGCAGCAGTCTGATTGATCTGCAGGAGCCACCCAATCCAGCTCCAGGTGGAAGTGAATCCGCAACCTGGTTGGTCTACAGGAGAATCCCGGAACTAGCCAATCATGCGGGGCCCATTGTGTAAATAATGTATACAAAGCAGACATTTCGGGGGAACTTCCATTCCTCACTACTATGAGCTGAATAAAGAGCATGAAATCCACACTCGATTCTGAGTATATTTCAGCTTTGCTGTGGGGCTGATGCTTGGCTCTGCTTAAATTTAGTGCCAAATGCACGCTCCACCAAGATTGGCTCCACTAGGGCAGGCTTACTCGAACTCAGCCCTCCAGATGTTTTGAGACTACATTTCCCATCATCCCTGACCACTGGACCTGCTAGTTAGGGATCATGGGAGTTGTAGGCCAAAAACATCTGAAGGGCCGAGTTTGAGGAAGCCTGCACTAAGGTGACAGGAGGATGTGGTTTTCAGTGGGAACCGTTGTTTGTTGAGGGGCGGAGAAGGTAAAATACTTCTTCCCCTCACACTGAACTCCCTACCATGAATACCTTGGCAGCATTTGGGGGAAGAGAGAAAGGAAAATGCCCACCACTGACATTGGTCCCTGGAAGGCTGCACAGAACAGGATGTGGCCTTCGAGCCAAAGGTTTCTTCCTCTTTTACAGGGCTCGTCCCAAAGTTGTGTGACTTTACCATATCCATCATCCTGTGAGAAGATCATTTGGATAATATTTCCCTTATTACGACATCCCTTATTACGGCCGAGGGAGCTAGGGTACAGCTGGTCATGTGGCCAGCATGACTAAGCCACTTCTGGCAAACCAGAGCAGCTCACAGAAACACCGTTTGCCTTCCCGCCAGAGTGGTACCTATTTATCTACTTGCACTTTGACGTGCTTTCGAACTGCTAGGTTGGCAGGAGTAGGGACCGAGCAACGGGAGCTCACCCCATCGCAGGGATTCGAACCGCCGACCTTCTGATCGGCAAGCCCAAGAGGCTCAGTGGTTTAGACCACAGCGCCACCCGCATCCACTAACCACCATTGTTTTCCATGGGCCTGTACTACTTCATTTGTACAGAAGGAGGTGCTGGGATTTGCCCTGTTGGCTGCTGCAGGCAGCTTAGCGGTCCAGGGTTTTGCAATGGGTTTTGACAACTCCTGGGAATGCTTTTGATGCATGTTCTCAAAGCACCTCATCCTATTTAACCCCCACAAAAGGCTCCAAAAGTTGTGTTAATTTACATCTGAGTTCAGCACTGAAATGGCCTCGTCCCAAAGCTGTGTGAGTTTACCTTATCCATCATCCTTTGAGAAGATCATTTGGATAATATTTCCCTTATTACGACATCTGAATCCCATTAAGGTAAGAGCAGACTGGAGCAAATGGTCAACTCTTGTCTTCAAGAAAACCAACTGCATGAAATAGTGCATCGCCATGACAATAGAAAAAGTATAATGAGAACGATTGGAAGGTGTTTTTTACAGAAAACTTTATCGGATAAGACATGATGTTGTATAAATATCTGGTTCTTTCTTTATTATTATTTTTCCTTTGTTTCGATATCTTTAAACCCTTTTTTGCCCTTTTTGATGTGATGACTTCTTTTTTCTTTTTCTTTATCTCTTTTTCTTTCTTTGTACCCCATATTGTTATAATTACCTTTGTTGTATGACTGTATTTTAAAACAATAAAGACTTATTTTAAAAAAATAAAAGGGCATTAGGGGAATTTCTCTCCGCCCCATGGAAGTTACGCCTTGGTTCCACCTTGTCCATCATTCTCTTTAACATCCCTGTGAAGCTACAGAGAGATGTCATCTGGGGATCTGGAGCACAGGGTCACCAATATGCAAATGTTATGCAGCTCTACCATACGAATCAGGCAAGGCTGTGCGGGCACTGGGCCAGTGACTAGAGGCAGTAACAGGTTGGGTGAGGGCCAATAAACCAAGTCTGCATCCCAACAAGGTGCTATTGTTAGTGGATGCTTGTCCTGTTTGGAGAGAAGCACAGAGAACCAAAGAGAGCAACTGATCCATGAGCTGTTTGCCCCAGGATCCTCTGCAACATTGCAAGGGATCAGGAGGTTCAGCCACTTTGCTAAGATTTGCTGGCTCTCCAGAGCCTCTCAGAGAGGAGGCTGAAAGATAGATAGGGAGTCCTACTGGGTTTGTGGAAGCTGAATGGTGCAGGAGAAAGCTCAGGAATGAACTCTGAAACCCATAGACCCTGAAAGAATCATTATGGCAGTCCTGCACTGTAGCTCAGTTAGACAGAGATGCAGGGCCAATTTTTGCTTCCAATTTGCTCCCCTTTTGGCCTCCTGGAGGAGAAAATGAGAGCTGCCTATGGAGTTAATGGGAAAACCCATGATTTAGCACAGCTTTAGGTGGAGGACATCAGCCCGGTTCTCTTTCCACCCCACCCCACGATATCCCATTCCCTGCCCTCAAGTCTTGGGGCACAAGAGATTCTTTTAAACATCAAGCACAGACTTCACATGGACCTTGTAGATGGGGAGCAACCCAACATAGGGTGCACCAAGACCTCCCTACTGGGTGAATTCAAAGCATAGCTGTCAAGTGTCCCTTATTTGAAGGGACAGTCCCTTATTCCAGCGCCATGTCCCGCTGCTGTCCCTTATTGATGGATGTCCCTTAAATGTCCCTTAAATGATGTCCCTTAAATTTCAAAGGAAGCAGCTCCTCTCCCTCCCTCCCTGCCGGCCAGGGAGGAGGGAGGCTCCAACTGTGTTGCTTGGCTGTGTTGCTCACCCAATAAGAAGTCTAAGAACGACTGGGGGGTGGAGCTTGCATGCCTTGTGTGTGGCTAGTTAATGCAAGCTGAGGGGTTTTTTTGAATGCTGGACGCCATTTTGTTGCACGTGCTGCTGCAAACTTTGCAGTGCAAAGCCAGGCTGGGGAGCCATCTTAAGTTGAGGCTGCATAGGCCTTGTGGTGCATGTGATTCAGATTCTGTTCAGTTGAACCTCTGGTTACAAAGTTGGTTGGACAGTGTTCTCGAAGCTACCCAGCATGAGTTTGACCAGACTGCAGGAGGACAGGAAGACTGGAGTGCCTGGAACAGGTGAGGCTGCAGGTCCCTTATTTTGGCTGCTGGTCCCTTATTTTCAAGGCTGCTGGTCCCTTATTTTCAAATCTGTAAGTTGACAGCTATGATTCAAAGACCAAACATTTTGCAAGACCATCACCCTTCAGGAACTGATGGCAAGAAGCCCCTCAGGCCTTGAGATTCCAGAAAGAAAGGGAGAGGAATGTAGGACGCTGCCTTCCATCTTGGTAGCTCTCCAGGGTTTCAGGCAGAGGACATCCCCACCCTTACCCAGAGTTGTCAAGGATTGAACCCGGGACAGTAACAGAGATGAGGTGCCACTGAACTGCTATTCTCCTTCTCCGTAAGAGAGAGAAGCAAGCTCCCCCCTGCCCACTTGTGGCCAGGCTGCACTCTGCAGGACTTGAAAATTTGCTGCAGGAATGACGAGAGGATAAGAACCCAGGGAGGTTGTTAGGATAAAAGGTGAGGGCATTGAACAAGCTGCGTTGCAGTGAGACACAGTGGATTAAAGGCACAACCTCCAGACTTCCCTCCCTCTCTTCCTTTAGACTGAGGCAGTGATGGGGAACCTGTGGCCATCCGGACGTTGATGGACCACAGCTCCCATCATCCTTGACCGCTGACCATGCTTGCTAGAGCTGATGGGAGCCAGAGTCCAACAGCATCAGGAACATAGCTCAGGAACCGTCCCTTATTTGGCGGGAAAGTCCCTTATCCCAGCGCCGTGTCCTGCTGCTGTCCCTTATTGATGATGTCCCTTAAATATCCCGGATTTCAAAGGAAGCAGCTCCTCTCCCTCCCTCCCTGCCGGCCAGGGAGGAGGGAGGCTCCAACTGTGTTGCTTGGCTGCGTTGCTCACCCAATAAGGAGTCTAAGAACGGCTGGGGGGTGGAGCTTGCATGCCTTGTGCCGATAAAATCGGCCGCGTTGCCTGGGGACTCGCCTTTGCTCAGCGCTTCCCAGCGGAGAGGTGACGGTGGTTTTCCTTGCTGCATCCCCTTTGCTGGGTTGCTACGCTGTGGGAACCACCGCTTGAGGCTTCGTTTGGCTGCTGGCTGGGCTTTCTGCCTTTGGCTCGGAGGGGCTCAAAAGTTGAACATACCCGTGTTCGGAAAATCCCTTATTTTGGCTGCTGATCTCTTATTTTTGCAGCTGCTGGTCCCTTATTTTCAAATCTGCAAGTTGACAGCTATGATCAGGAAGGCACCAGTTCCGCATCCCCAAAGTAAGATAAACCCTGCTGCAGGCCTGTATTAGGTGCTTTGCCAAGGACCACCTCTGTGTTTGTTAGATTTGTAATCCTCCTTTTGCCCAGAGAGCTCGAGATGATGTACATAAGTTCTCCTCCCGATTAGGGCTGGGCGAGATCAGCTTTTCAACATCGTGGTATATCACCAGCTGAACATCGCGGTTTGGCGATATACCGCAATGTTGAGAAAACAAGCTGCTTGGCCTCAGCCTGCGACGCACCAGATGAAATTGCTGCAGCTCTCACTAAGGGAGCCGAGGCAGTTTCACTCCAGCGCCTAGTGGGCTGGAACAAAGCAGCTTGTTTGTATGGCTCAGCTGGGGCATGGGAGGGCTCCCCATCCCCTGCAGAGCCATCCCCCACTCATAGTTGAATGGCAGGGCGAGGGGAGCACCAGGGCTCCTTTGCCCGGCAGAGGGCCTTTTCGGTAGTGGCACCCACCCTGTGGAATGCCCTCCCATCGGATGGCAAGGAAATAAACAACTATCTGACTTTTAGGAGACATGTGAAGGCAGCCCTGTATCAGGAAGTTTTTAATGTTTGATTTTTTATTGTGTTTTTAATATTCTGTTGGGAGCCACCCATTGTGGCTGGGAAAACCCAGCCAGATGGGCAGGGTATGTATGTATTGTTGTTGTTTAGTCGTTTAGTCGTGTCCGACTCTTTGTGACCCCATGGACCAGAGCACACCAGGCACTCCTGTCTTCCACTGCCTCCTGCAGTTTGGTCAAACTCATGCTGGTAGCTTCGAGAACACTGTCCAACCATCTTGTCCTCTGTCATCCCCTTCTCCTTGTGCCCTCCATCTTTCCCAACATCGGGGTCTTTTCCAGGGAGTCTTCTCTTCTCATGAGGTGGCCAAAGTATTGGAGCCTCAGCTTCAGGATCTGTCCTTCCAGTGAGCACTCAGGGCTGATTTCCTTCAGAATGGATAAATAAATATCCAAATAATGGATAAATAAATATCCAAATAATAAAAAATAAATATTATTATTATTGCTCTGCTGGGGATCAGGGGCCCTCCCCATCCCCAGGAGAGTCATCCCTGGTGCCAGCGGCCATCAACAGCTTCCTCCTCCTTCATGATCCCCTTTCAAAGCCATCCAAGTCGGTGGCCACCACTGCCTGCTGTGGCAGGGAGTTCCACAGATTAACCATATCCCGCATGAAGAAGCGCTTTCCCTGTTATGCGTCCCGCCCTAGCGAACTACACTTCCCATCATCCCCGGCGCAGCTGCCCTTATTCCCAGAACCCCTTGCCCGAAGCGAGGTTCATGAAGCCACGCCTCTTTATGCTTCCCGGCATGCTCCTCGAAGGGGCGCGGCCTACTGACGTGGCTGCCAAGGTTTTTTTTTTCCCCTCAGCAGGCAATGGCCGCGCCAGCTGCTGATTCCTCCTCGGGAGGGCCCGCCGCCCTCCAGCCGGCGGGAGATGCCGGCCGGCCGCCGCTGCATATGGCGGCGCTGGTGTTGGCTCGCGGCGGCAGCAAAGGAATCCCGCTGAAGAACATTAAGCTCCTGGCCGGGGTCCCGCTGATTGGTTGGGTGCTGAGGGCAGCCCTCGACTCCGGCGTCTTTCAGAGGTGTGCGCATGCGCGGTTAACCATTTCCTTTTTTTTCTTTCTTTCAAATTTCAAAGCTTTTTAGCTTAATTTGTATAAATTAAATTGCTGTGGTTTTTTTGGTGGATTTTTCATTTTTTTTAAAAAAATGGCTCTTGTGTGTGTGTGTTTATTTATTTCACAAAATTTATATACCGCTTGATTGTAAAGTGGAGGGCTTAAGAGCAGCCGTATTCAGACACTTAAATCCCCCACTTGGGAGATCGATTAGGTCTTTGATTAACTTTTTGTTAAGGGACAGTTCCGCCTACACCTCTGGAAAAGTGGCCTGTTCTGTTGTTGTTTTTTTAAAGATATTTATTAAGATTTTACAAAAAGAAAAATACAAAATAAAAATAGTTAAAAAACAATTCCATCTTTCCATCACTTATTTTTCATATGCTTGTTTCCCGGACCTTCTCACACCTCCCTTCTTTGTATTCCAATTCAATTTATTAGTTCAGCAAATCCTTTCCCTCTTTGTTTATCCTAGTCTTTAATCTTAAAATATTATAACATTAAATTTTTACCTGTTAATAATCCATTTTCTCATATTCCTTATAGCGTTATAGCTAGAAACCACTTAACTTTTTATCCAACATCATTCTAACATTCATTAATTTTACAATATTTGAAAAGTGGCCTGTTCTGTGGCAGTTTGAAGGAGAAAGGTTTTGTGGCGACGACCTGATTGCTCAGGGGAGCAGAATGTGCCAGATTGTCTGCTTCAAATAATTATTTTAACTGTGCAATGTGTTTTATTCTGTTTTATGTACTTTATCTTTTGCAATGGCTTCAGCCACACAAATAATATTTATTTTAAAATAAAATAAAATTCCAGCAATTTGATAGATAGGATAGATCTAAAACAACACAAACATTTCAGAACAGTACCCCATACATATAAAAACAGTCAAAAGTTGTTTCACAAAGGCACACCTGTGGGTGGATGCCCAAATGACTATATGCAGTGGTTGGGGTGGAAATCCTCTCCAGAACTGGTATAACTGCATCTGGAGCTTAGTGGTGTGTAAAAGTTGAGAGTGACAAGGACTTCATTGAGTCAGCTGTGCTTGAATGGGCCTAGTTGCCTTTTGTTTCCTTTATCCATGTCACA
Source organism: Podarcis muralis (assembly GCF_964188315.1). NCBI lineage: Eukaryota > Metazoa > Chordata > Lepidosauria > Squamata > Lacertidae > Podarcis > Podarcis muralis. Next base: position 64,916,800 of record NC_135664.1, on the reverse strand, counting down.
GTTGAAGGACTGTGATTGTCATGTTCCCAGGGCTCTTTGGAGGGGGTTGGGCTAGATGACCATCAGGGTCCCTTCCAACTCAACAATTCTATGATTTTTTTTCTGGCGATAGACTCTTGGACATGAATGTTGCCTTCGTTTTATGCGGTGTTGCCCACTGCACCTTCCTCTCTCCTTTCTTCCTTTCCAGCTGAAAACAATAAAGAAATATTTTTTTAAAAAAATGCATAGGATGAGTCTGTCTTATCTGTTGCATTTAACAACTCATTTTTTTTATACTGTAGTCGGCGTCCCATGAGTCTTCCATTCTGCCCGCTTGGATATTATTCCCACTCATGAGATACCAAATTACTTGGCTATTTACAGGCCTGCCACTAAGGCTGAGAAATGGAGAACCTGTGGTCCTCCAGATGTTGTTGGGCTCCAACTCCCGTCAGCCCGGCCAGGGGTCACAGATTGATGGGGGCATGGTCCCGACGACATTCAGAAGGCTGTAGATTCCTCATCCCTGTCCTAGGTAAACAGCCTCGGTCCAGTATACCTGAAGGAGCGTCTTCACCCCCATTGTTCTGCCCGGACACTGAGGCATAGCTGTCAACTTACAGATTTGAAAATAAGGGACCAGCAGCCTCGAAAATAAGGGATCAGCAGCCAAAATAAGGGATTTTCCAAGCAGAGGTATGGCCCCTCCGAGCCAAAGGCAGAAAGCCCAGCCAGCAGCCAAACGAAGCCTCAAGCGGTGGTTCCCACAGCACAACAGCCCGGCAAAGGGGATGCAGCAAGGAAAACCACCGTCACCTCTCCGCTGGAAAGCGCTGAGCAAAGGCGAGTCCCCAGGCAACGCGGCCGATTTGATCGGCACAAGGCGTGCAAGCTCCACCCCCCCAGTCGTTCTTAGACTCCTTATTGGGTGAGCAATGCAGCCAAGCAACACAGTTGGAGCCTCCCTCCTCCCTGGCCAGCAGGGAGGGAGGGAGAGGAGCTGCTTCCTTTGAAACCCGGGAAATTTAAGGGACATCATCAATAAGGGACAGCAGCGGGACATGGCACTGGAATACGGGACTTTCCTGCCAAATAAGAGACGGTTGACAGCTATGCACTGAGGTCCAGCGCTGAGGGTCTTCTCGGTAGTGGCACCCGCCCTGTGGAACACCCGTCAGGTGTCAAAGGGAAAAACAACTACCAGACTTTTAGAAGTCATTTGAAGGCAGCCTTGTTTAGGGAAGCTTTTAATGTTTAATAGACTATTGTGTTTTACTACTTTGTTGGAAGCCGCCCATGGTGGCTGGGAAGACCCAGACAGATGGGCAGGGTATAAATAAATTATTATTATTATTATTATTATTATTATTATTATTATTATTATTTGTGCAAAGGAAGATGTGAACACCATGCAGCTGCATTACATGTCCAGTGTTTGCAAGGTTTTCTTTTCTTGTGACTGCTGTTCTCGGTGGCTTGTAGGGAAATAGCTTTGATCCTTCTTGTCTGTCTGGGCAATAACTTGTTGCTGCTGCCTTCTGCCTGCCGACAGTGTGTGGGTTTCCACAGACCACGACGAAATCGAGAAAGTGGCCAAGCAGTTTGGGGCAAAAGTCCACCGGAGAAGCTCGGAAATGTCAAAAGACTCCTCTACGTCCCTAGATGCCATCGTGGAGTTCCTCCAGTATCACGATGGTATGGCGTCCACCTTTGTTTTAAAAAGTATCTATATTTTTATACCCCCCCACCTTTCTCAAGGCATCTTAAACATTGAAAACAAATAATAAATCAAATCATCATCTTTAAAATTTAGGCAAGAGGCAAAATAAGGCAATTCACATTGCAGTGACGTGCACCAGGGGAAAAAAATGAGTTTGCATTGGAAATTGTTCTGATTCATCATGTTTATTTTACCTGCATTTAGTAAACAAAGCTAAACACTTTGAAACTGTGAAGGATGCCTAATAATTGCATTTGCAACTAGCGTGCAGTCATTGTTTCTAAATAATTTTATGAAATGGGGGGGGGGGGGGGAATTGACACACACACACCCCATCAGCTTGCTATTTCATGACTTTCAGTTCAGCCTTGTAAACAAGTCTGCAAAAGTTACTAGCTTCTTTTTGGTTTGTTTGCTTTTAATAAAGTAGCCTGCTGGGGACCAGCAAAGAATGGAGCCCTGCCCCTCTGGCTCACCTGCGTGGAATTTCATGTTGCCAGTGGTTACCAGACTACTGGCTAAATTCAGATTTGGTCCTGATAAAGATAATAGCCTGCTCATGTCCTCTTATGTCTCCGCCTGAACTTTTTTTTATGTGGTGCTGGAAATGCTATTGATACCTAAACACTGTGATATTCATCTCCTCTGTGTCATTCTCTTCTCCTTTCCCCTCCCCACTTCAGAGGTTGATGTCATAGGAAATATCCAAGCAACTTCCCCTTGTTTACATCCCACCGATCTTACCAGGGTGGCCAAAATGATCCGCGAGGATGGCTTTGATTCCGTGTTCTCTGTTGTCAGGCGGCATCAGTTTCGGTGGAGCGAAATAAAAAAAGGAGGTGAGCGGTATTGCTTCTCATAAAAGCATTCAAGCAAATATAAATTATCGTTTTCATTATGATTACATGTGCATAAGTGCCATACATAGCACAATGCAGTCCTCATGTCACACACCCAAACCTCCTACCTTCCATTCCAGAATCCTGCATAGACATCCCACCCCCCGTCTATCCCTATTAGACTGATCCTAGATCTTTAATTCTAGGTCTTCAGTGGTCATTTTGAGTGGTTGCAGTTCAGATTGTGTGGTTAGGCTAGCGTTAAGCGCTTCATTTGCCATTTGCATTATATCGGCTCTGCGATCAGATACTATCTCAACCTTAGCCTGCAGAGCAGCAGTCCAGCCATTTGCTAGAGCCTGTCTTATTTTGGCAGTGAGTTGCTTTGAATCCCTCTCCTCCTTTGGGGCCATTGGAGGTTTTTACGCCCTTTTGCCTGGAAACGCCAAACGTCATGTCTTCCACACCAGCTTTGTCCGGCAGCTCTGAGTAATCAACCTTTAGAGCATCCTAGAGATCCTAGGATCATAGAATTGTAGAGTCGAAAGGAACACCAAGCTCCATCTAGTCCAGCCCCCCTCAAGCCTCGTTAATTTGCTTTTGGGACTGCCAGGTTAGATTTGATTTAAGTCAAATCGATTTCAATCACGATTTCAATCACTAGTCAGTAAGACTTGATTTCAATCACTAGTCAGTAAGACTTGATTTCAATCATTTTTTTTACAGAAAGATTCATTCTTGCTGGTATAATCTTAATATTTACAACCAGATGAAGGTTTCATTTTTGGAATAATAAATTTTCAGAGTAGTTTTTGCAGTTATATAAAAAATTACTGATTTTGGTTATACTATTAGAAATACATTGTCAGATAATTATGAGGTTATTGTGAGGTTTAATAAGTTAACTGTTTATATTTGGACAACTTTCCTGCTGTACGTTATTGGAAAGAGACAATTTATTTAAATAAAACAATAGCATTATAGCATATGTATCCATGTTTGTTAACTGATGTGGTTAAATGGTTTTAAAAAAACAAAAACCTTAGACTGAGTTTTAGCACACATGAAAAACTTAAAACAAATCCTTATTTCCTGATGAATAGCCTTTGGACTATAATGTAACTTAAATAGAAAACTATCTTTAAAAAGATTTTTCCTCAAAAGGCATTTTATTTTTAAAATCTGATTTAATTTTATTTAGTTTTTAAATCAATTTTTTACATTTATTTTTTTAAATAATTGATTTTTATCCACCCTGTGGACTGCGAAAGCCCCACAGGGACTGCTCTCAGAGAGAAGAAGAGAAGAAGAGTTTGGATTTGATATCCCGCCTTTCACTCCCTTTAAGGAGTCTCAAAGCGGCCAACAATCTCCTTTCCCTTCCTCCCCCACAACAAACACTCTGTGAGGTGAGTGGGGCTGAGAGACTTCAAAGAAGTGTGACTGGCCCAAGGTCACCCATAGCTGCATGTGGAGGAGCGGAGACGCGAACCCGGTTCCCCAGATTAGGAGTCTACCGCTCTTAACCACTACACCACACTGGCTCTGGAGAGGTGGGAAACAGCATCATTGCATGCATTCAGTGCAGTTTTAATCCCGAGGGTAGTGGAGATTCAAGATCAAACTGCCATTGGACTTCATGGCAAGTCACACACACACACCTCATTAATGTTGTTCTTTTGCCTCTCGTTGCTTTCTCCCCTCCCCCCTTTTATCAGTAAGTGAAGTGACCGTACCTCAAAATCTGAATCCGGCCAAGCGCCCCCGTCGGCAGGACTGGGACGGAGAGCTCTATGAAAACGGGTCTTTCTACTTTGCCAAAAGGCCCCTGATCGAAAAGGGGTATTTGCAGGTTGGTGCAGATGTTGAGCTGGGAATTTCGTCCCTCCCATCTTAAGAGTTTTTCTTCTTTTCTTTTTGAAATTGTGCTCTAAGGTGAGCTTGAGACTCCTGTCTCCCAGGTCTCAGTCCATTACTCTTTTTTCCCCCAATTTTTTTTATTAATTTCCCCCCCCCCCAAAAATTAAAAATCAAACAAACATAAATCTCAACCGTATTTAAACCAAACTTAGTAACATTGTTAAGTGACTTCCTCGTATTTCCCTGGTTGAATTTCAGTGGATATCATTCTAACAGTTTTCCAAAACCAATATTCTTATAAAATTAACTTAATCACTTAACATCTTTCTTTCTTTCAAATTCCGCATTAAACATATTAATTCATCACATTACCTATTCCAATCCTAAGCTTATCTGTTTTTTGCAAGCATCTCCAATTAATTTAGCTTAACATATTTAACTAAATAGTCTTTAAATTTCACCCATTCTTCCTGATACTCCTCCTCCTTCTGGTCGTAGACTCTTCCGGTCAGCTCGGCCAGCTCCGAAAAATCCATCATTTTCATCTGCCAGTCTTCCACTGTTGGTACTTCTTGTGTTTTCCAATTCTTAGCTAATAAAATCGAGCAGCAGTTGTGGCATACAAAAATAATTTAACATCTTTCTTGGGCAATTCCCAACCAGTCCAATACTCTTAACACTACACAACACTTATTTCAATGCAGCTCCCTTAATTGCTCTTTTAAATACTTACATTATGGGAAGGAATCCTGGCTGGCTGGGTGCGTGTCTTCTTTCCTGTGCCATTCCCCCACACAAAAAAAATCCCCCTTCAAAGCTGCCATTTGCCCCAAAGGTGCCACTGAGAGCCCCTGTGGTGTAATACTTAAGAGTGTTGGACTGAGCCCTGGGAAACCAGGATTCTTGTCCCAAATCAGCAATGAAGCTCACTGGGTGACCTTAGGCCATTTCTCAACCTAACCCACCTCACAGGGTTGTTGTGAGGATAAAATGGGGAGAAAGGGGATCAATGTAATAAACAAATATGTTGCAATGGCACCTTCTGGGCAAACACCAGCCTTTTTTGCTGGCTGTGGGGGGGATTTGGCAGGAAAATTGAAAGGGGAGAAGGTTTAGAACTTCCTGCCTGAGTTGTGGCAGGAGGCAACTGTTTGAAAGCAGTGCTCATCTGAGATTTTAATGATAGCACATCCAGTAATCTGGCTGCTGCATTTTGGACCTGAATTGACGCTTCCTAGCCGTCTCCAAGGGCAGCCCCACGTGGAGCACATTGCAGTAGTCCAGTCTGGGCTGGCACATGGGGTGCAGTGGACAAGATATGAACCTTGTCAAGTCAAAATAAATACGTGGAAAGGTGTAGGAGGAGGCTCCAGTGTAGCGCAAGACCAGAGAGACTTTAGTTTGCATTCACACCTGGCTAAGAAAGCTACCAGTTTGCCTTGCTTAGGCGCTTAAGCTCTGGTCTCCTTGAGACCCTTCCAGGAAGCATTAAGTGGCAGACTTCCTTCCTTCCTTCCTTCCTTCCTTCCTTCCTTCCTTCCTTCCATGTTGGGAATGCCTTTTGCTGCTGGAGTTGGGTTGGGTCGAAGCCCCTGCTGCTCTCCAGGTGGTTGCATGTGCCCCAGAGGTCGTTTGACATGAAATACCACATGCTGGCATATTCTGCCCCTTCCTCCCTCTCTGCTTCAGCCAAACTGACTGGCGTGTTCTTTTAATTTTGCTTAGGGTGGGAAAATGGCTTATTACGAAATGCGCGCCGAGCATAGCGTGGATATAGATGTTGACATTGACTGGCCCATTGCAGAGCAAAGAGTCCTGCGGTAATATATGTGTATATTTCATTTATTTGGCGCCTCCACAGTTTGCTCCAATTTGTATTACCTGTGTTTGTTTTAAGGTAAAGGTAAAGGGACCCCTGACCATTAGGTCCAGTCGTGACGGACTCTGGGGTTGCGGCGCTCATCTCGCTTTATTGGCCGAGGGAACCGGCGTACAGTTCCCGGACCATGTGGCCAGCATGACTAAGCCGCTTCTGGCGAACCTTCCCGCTGAAGCGGTACCTATTTATCTACTTGCACTTTGACATGCTTTTGAACTGCTAGGTTGGCAGGTGCTGGGACAGAGCAACGGGAGCTCACCCCCCTTCGCAGGGATTCGAACCGCTGACCTTCTGATCGGCAAGTCCTAGGCTCTGTGGTTTAGCCCACATATAATTTTAGTGTTCACGTTATGCTGTTCACCATCATATGGCAGTCTTTTGCTTAATGTTGATGGTATAGAAATTTTTACCCTTTGCCTTGTGGGGCAGCAACGGGAGAAGAAAGGGCTGAGGAGGAAACCCTAGGTCAGACCTCACCTGGAGTACTGTGTCCAGTTCTGGGCATCACAGTTCAAGAAGGACACTGACAAACTGGAACGTGTCCAGAGGAGGGCAACCAAAATGGTCAAAGGCCTGGAAACGATGCCTTATGAGGAACGGCTAAGGGAGCTGGGCATGTTTAGCCTGGAGAAGAGGAGGTTAAGGGGTGATATGATAGCCATGTTCAAATATATAAAAGAATGTCACATAGAGGAGGGAGAAAGGTTGTTTTCTGCTGCTCCAGAGAAGCGGACACGGAGCAATGGATCCAAACTACAAGAAAGAAGATTCCACCTAAACATTAGGAAGAACTTCCTGACAGTAAGAGCTGTTCGACAGTGGAATTTGCTGCCAAGGAGTGTGGCGGAGTCTCCTTCTTTGGAGGTCTTTAAGCAGAGGCTTGACAACCATATGTCAGGAGTGCTCTGATGGTGTTTCCTGCTTGGCAGGGGGTTGGACTCGGTGGCCCTTGTGGTCTCTTCCAACTCTATGATTCTATGATTCTAGTACACAAATCCAGACTGGTGTCCCTAAGACTGTTGGATGGTGCCTTGTACGCTTCCTTCCAGCAACTCCTGCAGCCAAGCTGGTGTCAAATGTATTGCTCTGTTTTCCTTTGGACCACATCAGCAAGGCTGGGGGGGGGGGGATCTTGTTGTCTGGGCAGCCCAGGACCGCCACACACACTGTCCAGGCTCCAGGAAAGGTCACTTTGGTGCTGCTAAGGCAACTTACCAGTTTCTGCAGCCACAGCAGGTGCTCTGATTCTCCAGCACTTTGACTTCATCCCTAGATGTGCACTCCATTGTCTCTCGAGACATACGGATGCCCACAACAAAAATGATTTTTTTGCAAATGAATAATGTTAATTGCCTTATGAATTTTTAAATTGAAGTGTGCTATAAAAACATAAATAAAATTTTAAAAATGGCCTCGGTCCTGTATACCTGAAGGAGTGTCTCCACCCCCACTGAGATCCAGCACTGAGGGCCTTCTGCCGGTTCCCTCATTGCGAGAAGTGAGGTTACAGGGAACCAGGCAGAGGGCCTTCTTGGTAGTGGTGCCCGCCCTGTGGGACACCTCCCATCAGATGTCAAAGAGATAAACAACTACCTGACATTCAGAAGACATCTTAAGGCAGCCCTGTTCAGGGAAGTTTTTAATGTGTGACATTTTAGTGTATTTTTGGTCTCTGTGGAAGCCGCCCAGAGTGGCTGGGGAAACCCAGCCAGATGGGCGGGGTACAAATAATATATTATTATTATTATTAATGTAAGGAATACATACCTAAAATGTCATTGAGGTTGAAAACCTGTGCCTGGGCTATACCATTCCATCCTGCGATTGGGGATTCACACGATCAAATACTTCCTGTATGCAAAAATGCCCTCTTCAAAGGAAAAAAAAATCTGGTAGAAGGTGTGGCGATCACGCAGGGTCCCCGGACGTTTCACCGTCTATTGATCCCTGTGCCACCACTTTATTTCTCGCTGCCACCACCCAGGCCCTACCTGGGACAATACTGAGTCCAGTCAGGGTTAAATTGAAACAAAAACTTTTGTTTATTTATTGCAGTTCAACAAGCGTGTGGTTTCATAAACTATCAGTCAATTACATTCATGGGTTGCCTATCCAGTCCTATAACTTTCGCTAACTGCTCTCTCTCACTAAACCACCTCTCTGATATTTACTTGTCTGCCTAGTCCCTAACTGTTCCTGACTCAGCCTATTTCGCTACACTAACTCAACCTACCCACAACTCTATCCCAATTAACTCTCCCCTTTGCCCCTCCCAGAGCTGGTTTTATAGTCCCACTGACTCCATCCCCCTGCGTTCTGATTGGGTAGCCTGTTTAACTATTTCACCTCCAGCATTCTTATCTGTTAACGTCACAGAAGGCTAGCCTAGCTTCCTTTATTGCTGACACCTGCTTGTTCAGGGAATCATATTAGAGGAAAAATATATTGGGTGGTTTAAAGACACTCTCAAGGCAAAGCTAAAAAAATGTAGTATAAACACTAACAACTGGGAAACACTGGCCTGCTAGTGCTCCAATTGGAGAACAGCCATTACCAAAGGTGTCATGGACTTTGAAGACGCTCAAGGGAGAAAGGGAGAAACGTGCTAAGAGGAAGAAGGCACGCTTGACAGACCCTCATCAGCTTCTACCCAGAAACCAATGTCCCCACTGTGGAAGGACGTGTGGGTCCAGAATTGGCCTCCAAAGTCACTTACGGACTCACTGTTAAAACCGTGTTTATGGAAGACAATCTTACTTGGCTACAAGTGATTGCCAAAGAAGACAGAAGTGGTGCAGCCTAGAGGCAGGTTTGCAACCTCAGTGAGAATGAAGTTCTTACTGTCTCATTTGTTTCCCCTTTCCCCAGTCATGTGAGATTGCATAGCAGAGGCAAACGTCACACAGACGCCAGCCCCTTACTTATGATTGCCACATCCATCTTTCCAGGTACGGCTACTTCGGTAAAGAGGCCTTGAAAGAGGTGAAGCTGCTGGTTTGTACCATTGACGGATGCCTCACCACGGGCCACATCTACGTCTCGGGAGACGAGAAGGAGATTCTTTCCTACGACGTCAGGGATGCGACTGGAATCCGCCTGCTTCAGAAAAGAGGTGTCGAGGTGTGTCTTCGCTTCTTTCATCTGTCTTGCGGCTGATTCACCCGTCAGGGTTGCCAGGAGGAACTTGCCTTTTGTTGTAAGGAAAGCAAGTTTCTAGATCTCAGCATTTCGGGGAGAGAACCTCAAATGGCTCAGCGTGGTTGGGACTTTAAAAGGGGCTTAGCGGGGCCTGATTAAATGCGGCCATTTCTCCCATCTCCCGCTAAACTCAGGAACTGCACGTATGAGTTCACAAAAAGAAAACATCCCAAATTGCTGCAATAAGATTTGTTCCAACAAGATTTCATCGTGTTATTTTTAAAGGAGCTTTTCACGTTGCAAAACTATTGTGTAAAGCTCCTGTAAAAAATAACAAGATAAAATTCACTCCCCCAGAAAACAGTGGTACCAACTAACCCAGGCGACTTTTTCTTTCTTTCTTTTTTTGTATGTTTCTATTCTTATTATTTTGGGGAAATAATTTTTATTTTATTTTACAAGTACAGAGTTATAACAATACAAAATACATATCCATATTTAGAGATTTCTTTGAATCTCTAGACTTCCCACCTTTCCCCTCCATGGGCCCTATTATAAACCTTTTCAACTGCATATTATTTCATCATCCAAATTTGATGTCTTTTCCTTTTCATCCACAGTACAGTGGTACTGCAGGTTAAGTACGGAGGTCCGTTCTTAACCTGAAACTGTTCTTAACCTGAAGCACCACTTTAGCTAATGGGGCCTCCTGCTGCTGCCGCGCCACTGCTGCATGATTTCTGTTCTCATCCTGAAGCAAACTTCTTAGCCTGAAGCACTATTTCTGGGTTAGCGGAGTCTGTAACCTGAAGCGTATGTAACCTGAAGCGTATGTAACCCGAGGTACCACTGTATATTCTACATTAGAAGTGTTATAGTGTTTTCATCTGCTTATAGTGGTTTCTCCAGTAAATTATAAATTTTCCCCATTCTTTTTTGAAGTTTTGGTCTTCTTGGTACCTGAGCTTTCCGGTCAGTTTTACCATTTCATCGTAGTCCATCAGCTTATTTTGCCATTCTTCTCTGGTAGGGACTTTGTCTTTCCATCTCTTAACCCAGATGACTTTCAAAGAGGAGCAGACTATTGGTGGCTGCTAGCCGTGCTGGAAACTATGCTCTGTGGGAGGCCTGCAAGAGGAGATGAACTCCTCTTCTGGCCTCTAACATGCTCTGCCTCCACAATTGAAGGCAGCTATGGTTCTGAATAAGGGACGCGGGTGGCACTGTGGGTTAAAGCCTCAGCACCTAGGGCTTGCCGATCGAAAGGTCGGTGGTTCGAATCCCCGCGGCGGGGTGCGCTCCTGCTGCTCGGTCCCAGCGCCTGCCAACCTAGCAGTTCGAAAGCACCCCCGGGTGCAAGTAAATAAATAGGGACCGCTTACTAGCGGGAAGGTAAACGGTGTTTCCGTGTGTGCTGCGCTGGCTTGCCAGATGCAGCTTGTCACGCTGGCCATGTGACCCGGAAGTGTCTCCGGACAGCGCTGGCCCCCGGCCTCTTGAGTGAGATGGGCGCACAACCCTAGAGTCTGTCAAGACTGGCCCGTACGGGCAGGGGTACCTTTACCTTTTACCTTTTATGGTTCTGAATACCAGTTGCTGGAAGTTGCTCAGGACAGGATAGTAAATAATAATAATAATAATAATAATAATAATAATAATAATAAATTTATTATTTATACCCCGCCCATCTGGCTGGGTTTCCACAGCCACTCTGGGCGGCTGCCAACAAAAGACTAAAATACAATAACCTATTAAACATTAAAAGCTTCCCTAAACAGGGCTGCCTTTAGATGTCTTCTAAAAGTCTGGTAGTTGTTTATTTCTTTGACATCTGATGGGAGGGCGTTCCACAGGGCGGGCGCCACTACCGAGAAGGCCTTCTGCCTGGTTCCCTGTAACTTGGCTTCTCGCAGCAAGGGAACTGCCAGAAGGCCCTCGGCACTGGACCTCAGTGTCTGGGCAGAACGATGGAGGTTCACGTCCCCCCCCCCCCTTGCTCACATCCCCCTTGCAGGCTTCCTACAGACACCTGGTCGGGCACTGTGAGAACAGGATGCTGGACTGGGTGGACCATTGGCCTGATCCTGCAGACTCCTCTTGTGTCCATAGGTGCGGCTGATCTCCGAGAGGGACTGCTCATCGAAGACTCTTTCTGCCATGAAGTTGGGCTGTGCTGCGGAAGTCAACGTGGCTGACAAGCTGCTGGTCGTAGAGAAATGGAGGAAGGAAATGGGGCTTTGCTGGAAGGAAGTGGCCTATTTAGGTGAGGCTTGATCTCCACCTGAAAAATCTAGCTTTGTGCTGTATGTCAGAGATGGGGAGCCTGTGGAATACAACTCCCATCATCCCTGGCCATTAGCTGCGCTGGCTGGAGCTGCTGGGAGCTGGAGTCCATCAACAACTGGAGAGCCAACCCACAAGCTTTTATTACATACACTATATTGCATGTGGGATGGAAGGGTGCCAAATTTTGGCCTTACCTCCAGCACAAACAACAAGGCAGCCCGCGGGTTCCATGCCAAGGTTGGTCTGCCCTGATCTAAAGTATCTATGACAGCTCTAGTCAAAGTTTGCATCTAAGGGTTTGGTGTTTTTTTTACATGTTTGGTCTAATCTAGGGATGACCATCCTTTGACCTTCCATACGCTGGTGAACTACAGCTCCCATCAGCCCTTGCCTGCTTGACCAATGGCCAAGTGTAACACGATTTGTAGTCCAACAACATCTTGAAGGCCACAGATTAGCCACCCTAGAGAATCTCATCTTCTGAAGAATACAAGCAAAATTATGACGCTTACCAAGCAAAGGCTCCTGTTCCCAATGTGCTGGGAAGTTCTCCTGCTCAGCTGTGATTCCTTCAGTGCAGGTGATTGGATTAGATGACCCCTGGGGGGGGGGGTTCCCTGTTCCGTTGAGCATCCGTTTAGGCTGCGAACAGCGGGACTGTTATGGCGTCCAGTCCGCTTCCACTGTGCCAACCTGCTTCTCCCCGCTACCAGCAGAGTATCTTGCGCAACGTGTGCCTGTGCGGAAGGAATCTCAGCCATGCAGTAAAACTCTCGTACAACAGCTTCTCTATTCTACGAAGCTTTATTGTACAGCAGCTAAAATAAACAGTTCGGCCAGGAGAGAGCGAAGGCATGATGCTTCTCCTGTCGCAGCAAAACAGGAAGTAAAAGGTTCACATAACAAAGATGCGAACACACCCCCAGTGACAGGACATAACATCCCATGAGCTGTTAACCCTATAAGCTCTGGGTATCCTCACAGTCCCTTCCAACTCTCCAATCCTATGAGCCTATGAAACCTTAGGTTTTGTGGTCTACTGTTGCAAGCACCTTCATTGTCTTGGGAAAGAAACTCTGAAGCTTCGATGAATGAATGCTTGGAATCAACAGTCTTCTACTAGCGATGGGCTTTTGTTGTTAGGGTTCTGATCGAATGTGTGTCTCTGTCGCTGCAGGAAATGAGGAATCGGATGTGGAGTGCCTGAAGAAAGCTGGCATGAGCGCAGTCCCCGCTGACGGCTGCCCTGCTGCCCAGAAAGCCACCGGCTACATCTGCAAATGCAATGGTGGCCGTGGCGCCATCCGGGAGTTTGCAGAGCACATATTCCTCCTAATGGAAAAGGTGAATTCAGCTGGAAAGAAGCTCTGCTGATGAAATTCTGAAGCCGCCACCCTTGGGGAAGCAGTCTCCTAATTCATTTCTTATCGTTCACTCACTGTGATCTTTTTTCTTTTCTTTTTTCTTTTTTTGACATTTCAAGAATCCCAAAGGGCATTCTCAGGAAATTGTAAAAGCATGGATTTCCAAGCATTTAAATCAAATCATTATGTTTCCTGTTGTGGTCCCATGCTGGCATAAAAAAAGCCAGCCAAATCAAGCCAATATTACAATATAGCTCAGCATCATGGGTCTTGCTGGAATGTTAAAGTTTGCAACATTCATGTCTGCCTCTCGGGGGGGGGGGGGACCTGGGCTTTTCTTTGGCAAATGTGATTCTTGGTGGTTTGGGGATTTTTTCAGCAAATGTAGGATTTTATCAGTATCAAATGCTATTGTGCAAGGAACGGATTTGACGGGAACAAGGAGGGGCCATTGTTTTCAAAGTTCAGTTCCTTGCAGCTATAATAATAATAAGTTATTATTTATACCCCGCCCATCTGGCTGCGTTTCCCGAGCCATTCTGGGCGGCTCCCAACAGAATAGGGAGTGGTCTTCTACGTGAGAAAGGGTCTGCGCTCTCCTGTCTAGTAGGAATACAGGCGTTCCACTGTCCATCTCTCAAGAATTGTGCTCCTGCAGCAAGGTTATGTATAAGGACTCTCAAGTTTGCAAGAAACTGAATCCCACCGCTGTTCTGGATTGTACAGTGGAGGGGCCCATAATTCAGGGGTTGCATACTTGCTTTATGTGTGGAAAGTTCCCAGATTCAAACCCCGGCATCTCCAGTTAATAGGATCAGCCGGGTGGTAATGTGAAAGGGCCGTAGACCCTTGATCAATAATCCTGGGCTTGATGGACACATAATCTTCCTACAAAGGCAGTGATAGGCTGCCCTGGTTCCATTAGTTGCTGCTCAAGATGCCGTCTGGTTGGCTATCTGTTTGACTTTTGCAACGGTTCATAGGCCACGCTACCTTTTGAGTCTGGTCTTAAGGTCTGATTCTCTTTTTCTCTTCCCATCCCCCTCCTCTTATTGGCGAATGTCCCCCCCCCCCCCCCCCGAGGGTGCATATGATAATTCTGCCTTCCTTATAATCCTTCCTATATATTGAGGGAAGGTGGCTTGCATGCTGAGCAAAGGCTAGGGTCAACACTTCTCCCCAAAATGCTGAATTCTGAATCGGCAAGGGATAGGTTGGGTTTTTGTTTGACCAAACATTCAGCTCCCTCACCTGCAGCAAGACGTAACACAGTCTGATAAAGGTTTTCCCTCCTGTCCTTTTGGGCTGAGTTTAACTGAAGGATAAGCTCCCCCTGAAAGCACTTAACTGCACAATGCACAGCACAGTGGGTGCTTCGTTTTAAAGGACAGTAGAGGCATTTGCTAGCTGCTATGTACTCGGGGCCCTTAATCATAACCTGGAAGTGCTCTGTTTGTCTGCAAGCACCGCACACATAGAGACTTGTATCCACCCTTGCTTAATGTTGGCTGGGTCACATTTATGCATAGATCCAGTATACACTGGATTAAACCATGTGCTTTGCAGTCTTCTACCTTCTTCTCAGAAATCCCTTCCTGGCAAGACTGGATATATGGACCTCTGAAACCAATTCTAAAAACCTAGGGGTTCTCCACGTTCAAAACAGGTCACCTCTTCAGAGGAAGAAAACCCCACGCTTGTGAGCAGAATACCTGAAAATAAGTTTGGCTATATTTATCTTCTGTTTCCCTCCCCCCCCCCCCAAAAAAAAAAAGGAATAGCCAGGTGTGAACTGGAGTGGATTTTGGCCAGTTTGGAAGAGACAGGAGAGGAGTTGATGATTTAGTACCAAAGGAATGGTCTTCCTTTCTCCTGAGACCTCAACACTTAAGCAGAAAGATGAGCAATGAATTTATATTGAATTACTTTTGAGCGGAGGGTGGGTTGTACTGTTTTCTGGCTGTTGTATTCAGAAAATTACCAAGCGCTGGGGACTTGCAAGTCAGGAGAGTGCTTTTGCACTCAGGTAGCAACAGAATTCTGTATCAGATGGACTTTGGCCTCCCGCAGCAGGAATCTTCTTACTTGCTTAAATACTGTATAGGATATATTTTCTTCCAGCGGGTGGAGTTATGTTTGGTCCTTTGTGTTTAGTAAATTTCTGGGAGCTGGAAATGGAGAACTTCTACTGCTCAGCTGCTCGATTGGGTAAAAGGCTATATATATATATATATATGATAATTGATTTGTCTTGTTGATTATTTATAAGCTCAGATAATGGAGCTGCCAATGGTTAAAAGAAATCTTAATCAGAGTAGGCTTCGCTTTTCTATCCAAGAATAAAAAAGGTTTTAAAAAAAACACTGGTTTGGTTTGGTTTGGTTTGGTTTTTCCTCCTTGGGCTAGTCACTGCCTCTTGGCCTACATCACAAGGTTGTCGTGGGGGGGTTAAATGAGGAGGAGGAAAACCATGTATGCCACCTTGAACTCCTTGGATATTATCTCACTTATGATATAAATGCAATAAATAAATAACCTACCTCACTGGATGCTTGTGAGGATAAGAGGCAGAGGTGCGGAGGGGGTGTACCAATAAGTTGGACTGGCGATCCTTTGCCCTAGAGACCCAGGGCAAGCATGATTTGTACCAGTCCAGGGGTAACTAGCTGATGAAGTCAAAGGTAGCTGTGCACCCTTTGCAAGGTTCAGCGAGGGATGGTCTTAAATCAACGGGGTTTGCTTGGAAAACAACTGCCCTGAGAACTGCAAAAATCGGATGCTTCCCCTCTGCCTCCTGTTTCAGCCACTAGATGTTGCTGCCACCTTCCTCCTCCAAAGCCAGAAGCACAGAATTGCCAGGGGTTTTGATTATATCGCAGCCTCTGGCTCTTCATTTACGCATCCCCCCCCTATAATTTGTGACGCCGATTTGTTAAATGGTTGCAGGCGCGCTTGTAAAAACGACTGCCAGAATAGTCCCCACGGAGCGATACATATTTTTTCCCTGCTTTCTTTTTAAAATCCTCTGTGGCAGAGGGATTGAATTCTAAGCGCAGATAAGCGGCTGCAGGCTGGGGATATTGACATCGCACACATCACGGCCCGATAAATGGCTGTCTAAGAGGGGTTGGTCTGTCCGTAAGAACGCGCCCGATCTCAGAGGGGCACAATACCTCTCACCTCTAGATGTTGCTAAGTTTTTGTTTCCATCAGCTGCAGTCGGCATAGGCCAGGGTCCGAGATAATGGTCCGTGCTTAGTTAGACTGTGGAACTCACTCCCACAAGAGCCAGTGTTGGCCATCCACTTGGGTGGCTTCAGAAAATTAGATGGAGGGAAGGGTTAGGGTTCTCCTTACGTTCTCAGGAGACCAGCAAACATCAGTACGGCCGCAAGTTCCCCATCTCACAGTTTCGCCTTTTTTGCAGATATAAACTAGAGTCTTACATTTCTGCATTTTACATTTCTTTTTTCTTTTTTGTATATAATTTTTATTAAATTTTCTGTTCTACAGTTTAAAACACTCATTTAAACATCCTTAAAATATCAGTGACTTCGCTTCTTCTCTTTCCGTGGTTCATTTTGCATATCATAAATCCCTGCATATTTTACAAAAACTAAACCATTCAGGATTCCATTATTGCATCCATCAAAACTTGTTTACATTGTTGAATTTATCTTAATGCTGCCAATGTTTTCAAGTGTACGCAATTTCCCCCCATATATTCAATAAACGTTTTCCAATCTTCTCATTAGCAAAACATGTCTATCAAGTTCTACAAACTTGACATTATGGAAAAGTGCCATTTCTTCCCCTGCAATTTGTCAATGGCTGCCAGGGCCGAACAATTTCTCCTTGTGCTGTGACTTTATTTTAGCCTCTTAAATGGCTAGTTTCATACTTGACAGACTCGTTTGCAGTAGGTCTCTTTTATGGCTGGGTGGGAATTTGATCCCTGGTCTCCCAGGTCAGAGTCCAGAACTCTAACCACTACACTGCCACTGCCAATACACAAGAAGGCAATATTAGCAGGTGATATCAAAGCCAAACATTTGCAGTGTTGTAAAATCAGAAGGAACAGGAACCCCAGTGAAAACAGAAAATGGGATAAGTGAAATGGAGTGGAGAGGCTTCACATTATGGACAGATAAATTGCACCATTTTGTCACCGTTCTCACATTTACGCTTTCCGTTTTCCTCTTTAGAAGAGACATAACCCCAAAACCTGGAGAATACAAGCCTTTTTAAAATATATACAGACCTCCCCAACAAACGTTTCCGTACAGTCACCAGCTGGTGGCTGGTTGCCATCACAATCAGAACTCGTAGACAAGATGTTTTGCCACTTCACTAAATTTCATTTTCTTGTTAAATGTCTCTTCGAACATCCGGTTCTGTTTGGGAGTGAAATGGTTTTTCCAGTCGCCGACGGCACCTGGAGAATGAGCAATGGAAAAAATCAAAACAGCGCTCTGTCGCAGAGTCTGACTGCTCACTAAAGCCTGTTGCCTCTTCAGCTTCCAATGCCTCGTCCTTCTCCCAGTCTTCTGACCACTCATGGTAATCCCACCACCAAGCCCCTGGCTCTTAAGCCTTTTTCCCTTGGTCATTCCCCGGCTGGTTCCTCTCACCATTCCTCTTTTTCCAACCAATCCCTGTACAGATTGGATTGCTGCAGCTGCGTCCTGCCTTGCCGATCCTACATTGAGCAGTGGGTTGAGCTAGATGTCTTCCCAACTCTAAACATTTATTTATTTTTTGCTCCCTGATGCATTGTGCTCAGTGCTGACTACCTTCCACAGCCCCCAAGGCTCTTGCCAGCCCAGCCATGTTGCCGGAGCAAACTTTACCCTGGGACTGAACTTAGGACGTCCTATGTTAAAGGCTTCGCCTCTACCCGCTCCAGGTGAGGTTTTCTTCGGGCTGCCACCCTGTCAACCCTTTCACCTGTTCACAATGTACCCAACGTATTGCCTTGTTTTCTTCACTATGTCTGGCCTCTGTTTGGTTTCAGACACTTTGTCCTGCAATACTGGCTGGGTGGATTATATGAGTGTTGGCAAGCGGGAGAGAAGCAGGGAAATTAAGATAAGATAAGGGAGATAACAGACCGGGGAGGGGGGGCCTGGAGTCCTCATTCACCTGGAAAACGGCAGCCCCTGGGAGTAAACAGGATCCTATCTATAGCATCCCACCAGTTGGTTATTCTAGTGCTCCATAGGGCACGGCGAAAGGAAAATTGCTTGGAAACATGGCTATTTATGAGAAATGTGCACTAAATTGCTGGTTTCCATGAGGACATTTATTTATTCATTTTTTAAAAAATGCAAACGAGCGCAGCAGCAATGAAGTGGCCTGAACTTCAGGCTGGAGAAACAAGAGAGTGGGAGAAGCAGAAACGGACCAGTTTTGCTCTTCCCTCCTCCGCCTCCCCTTACCTTTTCGGAATACCAGCTTCCGGTTGGACGTGAGCGCGCAGACCGTGTGGTTCGGGTCGTTCTCCTTCTCCGTGTTGGTTTTCATCTCGCTGAACGAGGATTTCTTGCAGATCTCGTGGATTCTGCTCTCGCTGGTGTTGAGCGCCAGGAAAGCACTGACTTTCTTCACAACCTTTGGGAGGTCCTGGGAGACGAAAACAGCAGAGGATGGGGTGAGCTGCTGCAGGCACCTGCTCCATTGAAGTGAATGGGGAGCACACAAAACCGTAGCCATTTTTGTGCTTTTCGGCAAAGACTGGGCAGGGCTATGGGTGGTTTTATTTGGGGGGGGGGGGTAAAGCAGGCATGATTTTGCACCTGAATCATGGAAGAACCTGAGACAGTAATCCGATGAACCAAGGATGGCGAACCTGCAGACCTCTGGATTTTGCTAGAATACAATTCCCATCATCCTTGTGCATTGGCCAAGCTGACTGGGGAATAAAGGGAGTTGGGAGTCCAATAATACTTGGAGGACCACAGATTTCCCACTTCTCCTGTACAGAATTACCAGGAAGGAAGCACTGATGAACTCAGCTACTTCTTGGTTGTCATGCCTAAATAAAGATGAGCAGAACAGAAGCTTCCCACCCATCTTCCTGGTAGTGAAGCGCCCAAGCTCCGCTGGCAGCATTAACACAGGTGCTACCTTGCAAGGAAGGGATGTGGGTGGCGCTGTGGGTTAAACCACAGAGCCTAGGACTTGCTGATCAGAAGAACGGTGGTTCGAATCCCCGTGATGGGGTGAGCTCCCGTTGCTCGGTCCCTGCTCCTGCGCATCTAACAGTTCAAAAGCATGTCAAAATACAAGTAGATAAATAGGTACTGATCTGGCGGGAAGGTAAACGGTGTTTCCATGCGCTGTTCTGGTTCGCCAGAAGCGGCTTAGTCATGCTGGCCACATGACCCGGAAGCTGTACGCCAGCTCCCTCGGCCAATAAAGCGAGATGAGCGCCGCAACCCCAGAGTGGGTCACGACTGGACCTAATGGTCAGGGGTCCCTTTACCTTTATTCACCTTGCAAGGAGATATGAGTGGGGGAACAACTTAACATTCCACATTTATTCCCTCTCAGGATGCCATTGTTGGCATTTAATAAAGGACACCTGAGTTCAAATTCTTACTCAGCAAGAAAACTCACTTGGGTAACCTTTGGGGCTAACATACCTCGCAAGGTTGTTGTTCAGGTCAAAGTAACAAAAAGGTAAAGGAAAGGACCCCTGGACAGTTAAGTCCAGTCAAAGGCGACTATGGGGGTGCGGCGCTCATCTCGCTTTCAGGCCAAGGGAGCTGGTGTTTGTCCACAGACAGTTTTCCAGGTCATGTGGCCAGCATGACTCAACCACTTCTGGTGCAACGGGACGCCGTGGTGGAGGCCAGAGCGCACGGAAACGCTGTTTACCTTCCTGCTGCAGTGGTACCTATTTATCTACTTGTACTGGCGTGCTTTCGAACTGCTAGGTTAGCAGGAGCTGGGACAGAGCAACAGGATCTCACCCCGTTGTGCGGATTCAAACCACCGACCTTCTGATCAGCAAGCCCAAGAGGCTCAGTGGTTTAGACCACAGCACCACCTGCTCCCAATTCAGGTCAAATTAGAGGGAGGATCGCATATGTTACTCTGATCTTTTTTGGAGGAAAGGTAGAATAAACGTCTTAACTGTTTGCTACTTGAGCATCATAAATTTAACTTTCACAGGAATTTAGGAGTTTGCTGAGTTTAGATTTGCCTTGCTTTTCTCTTCCTACTTGGGGAAAAAAGCAGATTTTAGTCTTACCTGTTTCATATCTTCATAGAACAAGAACAGAGTGTTTTTGTCATCTGTGTGTTTCTCCCAGCTTAAGACATGGTCAAACCAGGATCCGCAGACAACTAGGAAGGGAGAGCAAAAATGAGATTATTATTGGAGGCATTTGCTTGGCCAGCGTTCAAATCCCCCACTCAGCCTAACCTACCTCACAGGGCTGTCATGAGCATAAAATGGGGCAGGGGAGAAAAATGGAGGAAAGGTTGAGTGTAAATGTAATAAAATAAATACATAAATTTCCATGAACTCTGCACAGCCAGAAGGATGGAGTGAAATTCTCACACAAGAGGAAGATAGGCCCTCCTAAAGATTATGTATAAAGGTAAATGTAAAGGTACCCCTGCCTGCACGGGCCAGTCTTGACAGACTCTAGGGTTGTGCGCCCATCTCACTTAAGAAGCCAGGGGCCAGCGCTGTCCGGAGACACTTCCGGGTCACGTGGCCAGCGTGACAAAGCTGCATCTGGCGAGCCAGCACAGCACACGGAAACGCCGTTTACCTTCCCGCCAGTAAGCGGTCCCTATTTATCTACTTGCACCCGGGGGTGCTTTCGAACTGCTAGGTTGGCAGGCGCTGGGACCGAGCAACGGGAGCGCAGCCCGCCGTGGGGATTCGAACCGCCGACCTTTCGATCGGCAAGCCCTAGGCGCTGAGGCTTTTACCCACAGCGCCACCCGCGTCCAAAAAAGATTATGTATAGCCACAGTCAAATTTTGGCTTCTTTCAGGCTGCCACCCATTCAGTACCCAGTCAGAGAGGTTGTGGGCGTCTGTTTGTCTCGAGAGACAATGGAGTGAACCTCTGAGGGTGAAGTCAAATTGCTGCATTGTCAGTGTGTATGGAGGTCTTGGGATACCCAGACGACAAGACTCCCCTCTCGACCTTGCTAATGTGATTCAAAGGAAAGCAGAGCAAGACGTTTGGCACCAGCTTGGCTGCAGAAGTTGCCGGAAGTAGGCGTACAAGGCGCCATCCAAAGTTCTAGTTATTTCCCGCTTGGATTACTGCAACACGCTCCACGTGGGGCTACCTTTGAAGGTGACACGGAAACTGCAATTAATCCAGAATGCGGCAGCTGGACTGGTGACTGGGAGTGGCTGCCGGGACCACATAACACTGGTCCAGAAAGACCTACATTGGCTCCCAGTACGTTTCCGGGGGGCAATTCAAAGTGTTGGTGCAGACCTTTAAAGCCCTAAACGGCCTCAGCCCAGTATACCTGAAGGAGCGCCTCCACCCCCATCGTTCTGCCCGGACACTGAGATCCAGTGCCGAGGGCCTTCTGGCGGTCCCCTCACTGCGAGAAGCAAACCTACAGGGAACCAGGCAGAGGGCCTTCTCGGTAGTGGCACCCACCCTGTGGAATGCCCTCCCACCAGATGTCAAGGAAATAAGCAGCTATCCTATTTTTAAAAGACATCTGAAGGCAGCCCTGTTTAGGGAAGCTTTTAATATTTAATGCTGTATTGTTTTTAACACTCAATTGGGAGCTGCCCAGAGTGTCTGGGGAAACTCAGCCAGATGGGCGGGGTATAAATAATAAATTCTTCTTCTTCTTCTTCTTCTTCTTCTTCTTCTTCTTCTTCTTCTTCTTCTTCTTCTTCGGGACTCTGCACCGGATTTGTGTAGGGTTTCTACTCCTTAGTCTTTTCTTTTCCTGAAGATATTCCACAAGGCAGTGGATGTTTGGGGTCAGGATTTCCTTCTCCTAGATGAGTTCTCTTCCCAGGTTGATGAGCCCAGTCTGCCCTTGACTTCCCTCTACGGCACGTGTAGAAACTGCCTTCTTGACGATTGGGTTTGCTATTGGTCTCGCCCACTCAATCCACCAGAGAGGAGAGACAGATAAAAATAAAAAGTCTTGTCCTATAGTCTAGGACAAGAGTGGGGAACATGTCACCTTCCAGATGTTGTTGGACTATAAGTCCCATTATCCATACTGTCTGGGCCAGATTGAAATCGTAGCACAGCAACATCCAGAGGGCCAAAGATTCCCTTGCCCTTTACACTTTCTCTGTTGCTGTAAACCAGTTACAGCAACCAGTCCTTCAGGCAAGAGTATGGAACCTGCAGCCTTCCAGATGCAATTGGACTACAACTCCCATCATCCCTTACCATTGGCTGGTGCTGATGTGAACTGGAGTTCAGCAGCATCTATAATAATAATATGGGCAGGGGTACAGTGGTACCTCAGGTTAAGAATTTAATTTGTTCTGGAGGTACATTCTTAACCTGACACTCTTCTTAACCTTAGGTACCACTTTAGCTAATGGGGCCTCCTGCTGCTGCCGTCGTGCAATTTCTGTTCTCATCCTGAAGCAAAGTTCTTAACCCGAGGTACTATTTCTGGGTTAGCGGAGCCTGTAATCTGAAGTGTCTATAACCTGAAGCGTCTATAACCTGAGGTACCACTGTACTATTGTTTCTGTTTGTACTTACGGCATGCATTTTTGTGTTTTTATATTGCAAACCACCCTGTGATCTTTGGGTGAAGGGCAGCATAGGAATTTAATAAATAAAAATAAACATTCCCCAACTCTGACTTAAATGGACCGGTTGTTTTATCCAGCTAAGTCCACTTATTGCATTTAAGTCAAATCAAGTCCACGATGGAACAAAAAGGAAGAAAGGAAGGCATTTCAAGTCACACTTCAAATTACTATTTTGATCCTTATCCTACAAATCACAGCATCAATTAGCGTTCCTTTGTTAATGACACCAATTCAATTTGTTGCTCGGTTGATCTTTGGATCTCCAGTTTTGTGGGAGCTTTTTTTTCTTTTTCTTTTTACAGCCATGCAGTAAAAGGATGTGACCAATGTTTTGATAACAGGAACCAGGGCCCCATGCCCTTGACCTCAGCCGAGGGTTAATGCTGCTACAATCAGAGTATCTGCATTGTGGTCTTCAGAACTTGGATCTGACATTCCAAAATAACCAACCTAAGGTAGGGGGATGGAAATGAGAGCTGGACCATAAAGAAGGCTGATTGCTGAAGAATGGATGCTTTTGAATTATGGTGCTGGAGGAGATTCTTGGACTGCAAGAAGATCAAACCTATCCATTCTGAAGGAAATCAGTCCTGAGTGCTCACTGGAAGGACAGATCCTGAAGCTGAGGCTCCAATACTTTGGCCACCTCATGAGAAGAGAAGACTCCCTGGAAAAGACCCTGATGTTGGGAAAGATGGAGGGCACAAGGAGAAGGGGACGACAGAGGACGAGATGGTTGGACAGTGTTCTCAAAGCTACCAGCATGAGTTTGACCAAACTGCGAGAGGCAGTGGAAGACAGGAGTGCCTGGCGTGCTCTGGTCCATGGGGTCAAGAAGAGTCGGACACGACTAACCAACAAAAGGTAGGGGGTTTCTACATATAAAAGTCCAAAAACCCTCTATGGACTTGGAGCTTCTGGGGAGCAAGCGGGAAACAGAAGCCAATAATCCAGCTGATGATCTCTTGGGAAAACAAGGAGCATAAGGATCACCTACTGGATCAGGCCAACGGCCCACCTGGTCTAGCATCCTGTTCTCACCTTGGCCAACCAGATGCCTCTGGGAAACCAGTTAGCAGGATCTGAGCACAAGAGCACTCGCTCCTCCAGAGGTTTCCAACAACCGGTCTTCAGAAGCATTTAACTTCCTCTCTCATTTGCAGCAATACAGCCAGCCACCACAGAGGGGAAATTTGTATTATTTTCACTTGGGGTTGTCACTATGCACTAGAATTTGCAAGGCGAGAGACAGGAAAGGTGCTATTCAGTCTTCTTACCGTCTCCTCTTAAGAACATCTCCAGGAAAACAGGCCAGGAATCGATGGTGGGGAGGTTTGGATTGTCTCTGTAATAATGATACATGGAAACCGCAATGTCTTTGGGGTTTCTGATGATGTAGATAGCCTGCAAACAAAGACAACACGTTAATAAGGCGGTGAAATCGAAAGGTGCCCTATTACCAATGGGAAGGCCAAGGGAAAGCTGCTCAGTTAGAGTGAATGGGGCATCGCCCACCACCACCCTCAATGCCCCACCTGCCTGCCTTCTTACAACCAGTCAGGGGGTAGATCTGCCTAACATTGACTATGGAGCCACCAATTCCTGGTCTCCCTAGCACCATGGCCCATAAGCGGCCCCGGGGGTCATTTAACCGGCCCCCAAGCAGCCCCCGAACCGAGCCACCCGCTCGGCGAGTCCCTGCGCACTGTGCTAACCAGCGCACCTAAGCGAGTTGCGGGGACTCGCTTTCGTGGCACCGCAAATCATGTCTGCACATGTACAGATGCTGGAAGTCGTGTTTGCACAGTTGTAGATGCCAGAAATCGTGGGGGTGCACGCAATCCGGCCCACGGAGGGATCTCCGCTGGAGTGAACCAGCCCAGGCAAGGTAAATCTTGCAGACCCCTGCCTTGCATCTGCCATATTGGTCCCAAGGCGCACCAGCCACCAGCTAGTGCTCAATATGATCTCTACACACACACACACACACACCCCAACCTTGTGTTGTTGGACTACAAGTCCCATCATCCCCAATCAATGACCACACTGGCAGGGGCTGATGGGAGTTGTAGTTCAAACCATTTGGAGAGCACCAGGTTGCCGAAGGCTATACTGACTAGCGGTGAGTTTTGGAGACTTGGAGCTGCCAGGAATTCATCTTGGGACTTCCTGCAAGGCAAAGTGTGAATTCTACTGCTGAGCTACTGTCTTCCCCCCAAATCACAGCAGAGATAAGTTTTATTCAATGCAGACCTGTTGAAACGATTAATCGTAGATAAGGGCTCATCCAGACTTCCTTTTGTACCACAAGTTGTGCATGCAGGCGCATGCTTCTCAGCGACAGGTCCAAGCATTTGGGGTTTTTCGTCCCACCAAGAAAGCCTACTGTTTATCACTGAATTGGAACAAATGTCAATCAGGGGTTTTGCGGGTTTATGTTTGTTCCGATTCAACTAATCCAGAATGCGGCAGCTAGACTGGTGACTGGGGGCGGCCGCCGAGACCATATAACACTGGTCCTGAAAGAACTACATTGGCTCCCAGTACGTTTCCGAGCACAATTCAAAGTGTTGGTGCTGACCTTTAAAGCCCTAAACGGCGTCGGTCCAGTATACCTGAAGGAGCGTCTCCACCCCCATCATTCTGCCCAGACGCTGAGGTCCAGCGCCGAGGGCCTTCTGGCAGTTCCCTCATTGCGAGAAGCAAAGCTACAGGGAACCAGGCAGAGGGCCTTTTCGGTAGTGGCGCCCGCCCTGTGGAACGCCCTTCCAGCAGATGTCAAAGCGATAAACAACTACCTGACATTCAGAAGACATCTTAAGGCAGCCCTGTTCAGGGAAGTTTTTAACGCGTGATTTTATTGTATTTTTGGTTTTTATGGAAGCCGCCCAGAGTGGCTGGGGAGGCCCAGCCAGATGGGCGGGGTATAAATAATAAATAATTATTATTATTATTATTATTATTATTATTATTATTATTATTATTATTCAGCAGTAAACAGCAGGTTTTTCCCAGGGAAAGCAGAGCGACCTGACTCAGACCCTGGAAAGCACAGGTGTGCGCCTACAAACCAGGGCACAAAATGAAGTATGGCTGAGCCCTTAGTCCTGATCATAGAATCATCGATTCATCGAATTGTAGAGTTGGAAGGGATCATGAGAAAAATCTAGTCCAGTGCCTCTTCTTCTCACCTCCACAGCACCCCATTGAATTCTGCCCCATTCCTTCCCAGCAAACATCTAGTCCAGCCCCCAGATCATTCATTTCAATGGGTCTACCCTGAGTAAAAAAGGGACACGGGTGGTGCTGTGTGTTAAACCACAGAGCCTAGCTAGGACTTGGTGATCCGAAGGTCGGCAGTTCGAATCCCCACGATGGGTTGAGCTCCCGTTGTTCTGTCCCTGCTCCTGCCAACCTAGCAGTTCGAAAGCACGTCAGAGTGCAAGTAGATAAATAGGTACCGCTCTGGCGGGAAGGTAAACTGCGTTTCCGTGCGCTGCTCTGGTTCGCCAGAAGCGGCTTAGTCATGCTGGCCACATGACCCGGAAGCTGTATGCCAGCTCCCTCGGCCAATAAAGCGGGATGAGCACCCCAGAGTCCCTTGAAGAGGCGCAGGCCCTGGTTGAGGGCCGAGACCCGAGGAATCTCATGCACTGCTCGGCAGAGTTTGGGGAGGCTTGTAAAAATATCATTTTGAGATCAAGATGCATAACCAGGGCTGCCTACCAGATTTCACTGGGAGGCTCATTCGGGAGCCTTTTTTTTTATTATTATTTCCTCCCCAGTGCCTGAAATAATACCCTGCCCATATCTCACCTTACATTGCTTGAGTTTAAAAGCGGGTGGCAGCATGCTGCCGTCCAAATGGGTTGGAATGATTCTCTTGCCTGAAAGACGGTCCAGTTGGTCCAGTCTGGAAAGATCTCCAAATTCAATCGGAGATGTTAAAGACACTCTGGGTGCATAGAGGTGCATGAGGATCTCGGCCAGCCAGTGAGTGCCTGAGAGAGAGGAGAAAAGAAAGGGGGGAAAGCATGAACAATACAGTGGTACCTCAGGTTAAGAACTTACCGTATTTTTTGCTCTATAAGACTCACTTTTTCCCTCCTAAAAAGTAAGGGGAAATGTGTGTGCGTCTTATGGAGCGAATGCAGGCTGCACAGCTATCCCAGAAGCCAGAACAGCAAGAGGGGTTGCTGCTTTCACTGCGCAGCGATCCCTCTTGCTGTTCTGGCTTCTGAGATTCAGAATATTTTTTTTCCTGTTTTCCTCCTCCAAAAACTAGGTGCTTCTTGTGGTCTGGTGCGTCTTATAGAGTGAAAAATACGGTAATTCGTTCCAGAGCTCCGTTCTTAACCTGAAACTGTTCTTAACCTGAAGCACCACTTTAGCTAATGGGGCCTCCCGCTGCCGCCGTGCCGCCAGAGCACGATTTCTGTTCTCATCCTGAAGCAAAGTTCTTAACCTGAGGTAATATTTCTGGGTTAGTGGAGTTAGTGGGTTAGTGGAGTAACCTGAAGCGTATGTAACCCAAAGTACCACTGTACTGGCAAAGTGTTGAATATATATGGCTTGATAAACTGGGTGATGGAGGTTATGTACACAGGAGGACCATAAACGGTCTTATTGCCAAGGATAAGAAATAATTGCCTCCAGATTGAGGCAGATTGAGGACAAGGAACCTTAGTGGGTTTATTTTGAAGATGCTCCTCTCTAAAGAGCAATGAAACCCGAAGTAAAAGGATGGGTTTTTTTGACTAACAACTTTGGATCTGGTCGATTTCATTTCTGAAGAAGAGAAGGGGAAAAATACTGAATGCTGGAATTTGCTCCACAAGAGAAAGAGAAAGAATTTTCCAGGGTCTTTGGTTTTTAAAGGGCTCCCTGTACATTTACTGATAGTGGGAGCTCATCCTGTCCTAACTGGGAAGGGATATGGTTCCTAAACGCACACACACACCCCTTGGGGCAGGAGTAGAGCATTCCTCAAACCGCAGTGCTTGTGAGGGTGCTCCTCAAAATTACTGTACAAAAGGAACCTTGCAAGTCACTTGCAATAGCTCAGAACTAGCAAGGGAGAGGTAGATCTGTCAGTTTCAGTTTCTATCCGTTTCTCATTTTCCCACTCTTTTGAGTTCAGTTCTCCACATCAATTTGCAATTTTTAAGCCTCACAGCAACCCCACCGCCGTGCCTCTCTTATCTGTGTGGCATGGTGGCTAATTTATTGTCTGGCACAGTTCTGCAGACAGTTCTGCATTTTCCCTTTGTATCCCAAATATTATCTAAATACTACTGTTTATTAGGGATGTGGGTGGTGCTGTGGGTTAAACCACAGAGCCGAGGACTTGCCGATCAGAAGGTCGGTGGTTCGAATCCCCGCGACGGGGTGAGCTCCCGTTGCAAGAAGATCAAACCCCTCCATTCTGAAGTAAATCAGCCCGGAGTGCTCACTGGAAGGACAGATCCTGAAGCTGAGGCTCCAATACTTTGGCCACCTCATGAGAAGAGAAGACTCCCTGGAAAAGACCCCGATGTTGGGAAAGATGGAGGGCACAAGGAGAAGGGGACGACAGAGGACGAGATGGTTGGACAGTGTTCTCGAAGCTACCAGCATGAGTTTGACCAAACTGTGGGAGGCAGTGGAAGACAGGAGTGCCTGGCGTGCTCTGGTCCATGGGGTCACAAAGAGTCGGACACGACTAAACGTCTAAACGACAACAACCTAGATACCTGTTCTCACAGTGGCCAGTGAGCTACTTATGGGAAGCTAATAATAATAATAATAATAATAATAATAATAATAATAATAATAATAATAGCAAATCCTGAGCGCACCAGCAATCTTTGTACCAGCAATGCTCAGAAACTGGGAAAGCATTGTGTCTCTGACCCAGTGGAAGTAGAGCGTTGTCATCATGGAGTCATTGATTGACTCTATGAACAAAGTTTGTTAATCGCTTCCGACAATTGACAGCGAGGCCAATGACTTGCATGATTAACTCATGAGTCCTTAAAGCTGCCCATTAGTGTTTGAGTTGATTAATTGCACACTTACTAAGCAATTAAGTCTTCCAGCTGACTAATCCAGTCATGCCAGGGGTTGGGGTGGGGAAGAAAGTCAAGTTTTTTAAAAACAACAACTTTTTCCTAGAGGATTCACAACAAATATAGATTCAATACCAAGGATACTTTGCCCATTAACTACCAGCCCTACTGGTCTCGTGATCCCACCATGAATCATCAAAAACCAGATCTGATTGAGACTTAGGGGGTACTCTCAAAGACAGCCAGTATTCCTGTAAACAGAACTATATAGGACTATATTATAAGAACTGTAACCTTAAGAACAGGTCTAACAACCTGCATTTTTCCTCCTCCCTCCCCATTCCTTTTTCCTCACATGCCGTGTATTTTAAATTGTAAGCGTGAGGCGTAGGGACTGTCTCGCTACTGATTCTTGTAAGTTGCACCGGGAAGGCTTTTTGGCAAAAGAGCGGCATGTAAATGCTTTAAATAAATAAACAAACGAGACCACCACAGCTCTCTCTGGTTTAGTTTTTGTATCGCTTCTCGGAGTCAAGCTTTCATGGGGGGTGGCGGCAGAAGAGCCAGCAGTTTATGGGGTACACCCTTAAGATTGTGGATCTCAATCCCCCTTCCTCTCTTCTCCGCTTCTCTCTCTCTCTCGCTCACGCAGAATTTCTTGTTCTAGTTAACTAAGCCTGGAATAAGAAGGCGTAGATTAGGATTCTTTCCCCATTCCGAATCAAGCGAGACTTTACCAGACTTTGGGTACGAAACCAAAAGGATGTCGTCTTCTCTAGCGTCAAACGTGTCCAGGGATTTCAAGAGCTCGGGAGAAGTCCTGATGGTGAAAGTGATGCCATTGAAAGTGTGCATGAGATCGTCTTCACTGCGCGACGACATCTGTCTTGGCGGGTGGTCTCAGTCGAACTGGACGCTTCTTCCCAAACCAGGAGAGAAGGAAACCTCTGGCCAGCTGAGTGATTATTAGCAGCGACTGAGCAAGAAAGAAGCTGGAAAAGACCCATTTATGCACTTTGTAACATCTCGAAGAGGCATTTGGGGGCTTATCTTTATGGATTACAATAAATGCAAAGGAACAGAAAGGTTATACAGATAAACAGCAAATCCGGGAGGTGGTTCACTGAAACTTGGCTTCTGGCACAGAAATGAGCGAAAACGCAACAGTGGAAAATAACCAGGATTGTAATTGCACAAATGATTGCGGTGCACTCATTAACAAATGGGGCTCTTGGTGTGAGTGGCGTGTTGTCTCAGGAGGTTAATGAGTTCCTAATGAGCCTGTGTGTGTGTGTGCGTGTGTGTCCTTAATAGCACCATAGCTCTGTAGAAATACACTGTGTTCTCTCCCGTCACAGTAAATCCTGAAGGAGGAAATGAAGTTGGAGAATTTGCGGTGCCCAGCGGCAAGCACACTCTCCTGCAGGGTTGTAGCTCGGTGGCACAGCGCCTGCTTTGGGTAGGCAGGTCGCAGGCTCAACCCCCAGCATCTCCAAGCCTGGAGAGATGCTGCCAGTCAGTGCAGACAGTATGGAGCTAGATGGACCCAATGGAGTCAATACAAAGCATTTTCCTAAGTTCAAAGGATGTAATTGCTGCCCATGATAGCACTGAGGGCAGATCTCAATGGAAAAAATAAGCAGCGTAGATAACTGAAGCTGCCAATTTTGCCCATCCCTAGTCAGCGAGGATAGGAGCCTACCCTCCAACATTTCTCTGATGAAAAGAAGGATGTCCTATTCTGTTGTTGTTGTTGTTGTTGTTGTTGTTGTTGTTGTTGTTGTTGTTGTTACGCCCATCTAACTGAGTTGCACCAGCTACTCTGGGCAGCTTCCAATATATATACAGTGGTACCTCGGGATGCGAATGGGGTCCGTTCCAGAGCCCCATTTGCATCCTGAACAGAATGTAAGACATGGCTGTGTGTCTGTGTGTGCGCGGGTTGTGTTTCGCCGCTTCAGCGCATGCGCGTGACATCATTTTGACCATCTGTGCATGCGCGAGCGGCAAACCCGGAAGTAATGCGCTCAGTTACTTCTGGGTCTCGCGGAGCACAATCCGAAAATACCACATTTTTCGCTCTATAAGACGCACTTTTCCCCTCCTAAAAAGTAAAGGGAAATGTGTGTGTGTCTTATGGAGTGAATGCAGGCTGCGCAGCTATCGCTGAAGCCAGAAGAGCAAGAGGGATCGGTGCACACCGATCCCTCTTGCTCTCCTGGCTTCAGTGATAGCCCCACAAAGCCTCTTGAGTGCAGCCGGAGTGCTCCTGCCTCTTCGCTCAAGAGGCTTTGCGTTGCTTTCTTGTTTCTTGTTTTCCTCCTCTAAAAACTAGGTGTGTCTTATGGTTGGGTGCATCTTATAGAGCAAAAAGTATGTTACTTATCCTGAAGCGTAGCACTGTGGGTTAAACCACAGAGCCTAGGACTTGCCAATCAGAAGGCTTGGCGGTTCGAATCCCTGCATTGGGGTGAGCTCCCGTTGCTTGGTCCCTGCTCCTGCCAACCTAGCAGTTCGAAAGCATGTCAAAGTGCAAGTAGATAAATAGGTACCACTCTGGCGGGAAGGTAAACGGCGTTTCCGTGCGCTGCTCTGGTTCGCCAGAAGTGGCTTAGTCATGCTGGCCACATGACCCAGAAGCTGTACGCCGGCTCCCTCGGCCAACACAAACATTTTAAAACTTCCCTATACAGGGCTGCCTTCATATGGCTCGGGGGTCAGATAACTCAATAGGGACTTCCTACCATCTCCTCCAACACTTCTCCAATGAAAATAGGGATATCCTTAGGAAAAGCGGGACATTCTGGGATCAAATCAGAAACCAGGATGACTTCTGTAAATTCAGGACTATCCCTAGAAAATAGGAAAACTTGGAGAGTCTGAAACACAACCTTTTAAGCAATGCTATTTCTCTAGAAAAAGAAGTGCAAGAATTCATCATGAACACCTCGCTTGTTAGAATGGCAATGGTGCCTACCTGAGAGGTGCTGGAACTGAGTTCCAGTGGGGGGAAAGCCCTGCTTTTAAGCCTACATTTCCTGGCACTTGCCCTGCAATTCCTCTCTTCCCTTCCAGTGAAGCAGGTTGTTGGTGCCCAAATCTGGGGGCCCCAGAAGGTAGGGTAAGCTTAGAAGTTGGGGCCAACGTCAAAAAGTTGGAGAAAGACTGATGGAAGGGCATTCAGTTCAATGAGATGTCTTCATCCTAATCAGACACTTGCTAATCTGCAATACTGCAATCATGCCACCGTGTTCCCATTAGTTTTGCATAATGTACTAAACGGAGGAGGAAATATGTGTGAAGTCCGAGATAAAGAACAGTAGCTTTACAATGCCAGGGCAATTTCACGTCTAGATTCAGGTGAATTCCATAAACTCCTCTTTCAGGAAGAAGGAGATTGTGTCCTTAAAACTGCACTAGGCCAGAATTTCCCAAATGTTAAGTTGTGGGTGAACATGGCAGACGACACGGCGATTCTTCAAACAGCTAGGCCAGAACAGAACTGAACTGAAGGGTTCAGCCAGTCTGCTTATATAGAGCTCCACTACAATGCAACTGTAACCATTTTCGGTAACTATCCAATCACTGAACGTCACTTTCAATCCCCTATTTGCATATGTGGACCTGAGTGAAAACTATCTACAGTACCCCCCTGCTGGCCCAGGGTGAGAACTTCAGTGTTGTTGTTGTTTTGTTGTTTAGTCGTTTAGTCGTGTCCGACTCTTCGTGACCCCATGGACCAGAGCATGCCAGGCACCTCTGTCCTCCACTACCTCCCGCAGTTTGGTCAAACTCATGCTGGTAACCTCGAAAACACTATCCAACCATCTCGTCCTCTGTTGCCCCCTTCTCCTTGTGCCCTCCATCTTTCCCAGCATCAGTGTCTTCTCCAGGGAGTCTTCTCTTCTCATGAGGTGGCCAAAGTACTGGAGCCTCAGCTTCACGATCTGTCCTTCCAGTGAGCACTCAGGGCTGATTTCCTGAAGAATGGATGTGTTTGATCTTCTTGCAGTCCATGGGACTCTCAAGAGTCTTCTCCAGCACCATAATTCAAAAGCATCAATTCTTCGGCGATCAGCCTTCTTTATGGTCCAGAGAACTTCAATACATAACACCAAGCCTTTGATATTGAGCCGTGCTTTAAAATAAATAAATAAATTGTAAGTATGCACCACTCTTCTACCCGAGACATTTTAAAATAAAATGGAGAGTATTCATTAAAGCAGAATCGGGGAACGTTCAGGACAACTCCTATGGGGGGCAATTCCCTTGTAGGGGTTCAACTATGGAGGTTTACATCAAATTCCCAATCAACCAGATTTTATTACAGGAAAGAGCCCAAAGAGTCTGCGAGAGCATTTCCATTAGGACACAAACTACATAGACAAATATACAGCATCTTTCCCAAAGGACCAGAGGAAACTGTTCATGTAGGCGACAACAACCGCTTGGATGTTACTAGCCCAGAGATCAAAGGAAGAGACAACCCAGACCAAAGAAGAATGGCAAACCAAGTTGAGGGACTATGCCGAAATGCCAAAACTAACTGGGAAGCTCAGCAACCAAGAAGACGAGAAATTTAAAAAAGAATGGGAAATGCTTATAACGTATATACAAAATTATTGTAAACAGGTCAAAACATTAGCAGGATTTTAAACACAATTGTAATGTAACATAACGTATAGATAACCTTTGTTGTTTAGTCGTGTCTGATTCTTCATGACCCCATGGACCACAGCACGCCAGGCACTCCTGTCTTCCACTGCCTCCCGCAGTTTGGTCAAACTCATGCTGGTAGCTTCGAGAACACTGTCCAACCACCTCGTCCTCTGTCGTCCCCTTCTCCTTGTGCCCTCCATCTTTCCCAACATCAGGGTCTTTTCCAGGGAGTCTTCTCTTCTCATGAGGTGGCCAAAGTATTGGAGCCTCAGCTTCAGGATCTGTCCTTCCAGTGAGCACTCAGGGCTGATTTCCTTAAGAATGGATACATTTGATCTTCTTGCAGTCCATGGGACTCTCAAGAGTCTCCTCCAGCACCATAATTCAAAAGCATCAATTCTTTGGCGATCAGCCTTCTTTATGGTCCAGCTCTCACTTCCATACATCACTACGGGGAAAACCATGGCTTTAAACTATACGGACCTTTGTTGGCAAGGTGATGTCTCTGCTTTTTAAGATGCTGTCTAGGTTTGTCATTGCTCTAAAAAACAACAACTGGAGAAGCATTGATATGCAATTGAAAAGAGGATCAATGGGACCCATGGAAGGGATGGGGGGAAGTCAGGAGATTCAGAGTAATCTCAATAATTAGATTCATAATTCATTTTGTTGTTGTATGTTTACGTTTAGGGAAATCAAATAAAAATTAGTTTTTTTTAAAAAATAAGACAAATACACAGCATCTTAGCTGTCCATCCAACCATTTCCTGCTACCCCAGCACTTACCATCTCACATCCAGCAGCAGTCCAGGAAATACAATTTACTCAATCCATTTTGTATTATACATGTCAGAACCCTACTTGTACTTTATAGGGAGCTAAAACAAAAAAAAAATTCCTTCCAGTAGCACCTTAAAGACCAACTAAGTTAGTTCTTGGTATGAGCTTTCGTGTGCATGCACACTTCTTCAGATACACTGAAACAGAAGTTGCCAGATCCTTCTATGTAGTGAGAAGGTGGGGAGGGGTATTACTCAGAGGGGGGTGGGAATGGGTGATTGGCAGATGGCTGTGATGAGCTTGTTGACGACTCTTAAGGACGGCAATAGGTCTTACAGGAGAAAGCAAGGGGTGAGAAGGTGAAAAATGGCTTTGTCATGTATAGTGAGATAAGAATCCAATGCCTTTGTTCAGGCCAGGTGTCTCCATGGTTTTAAGTTTGGTAATGATTTGCAATTCAGCAGCTTCTCTTTCCAGTCTATTTCTGAAATTCCTTTGTAGTAAAACAGCTACTTTGAGATCTTGTATAGAATGTCCTGGGAGATTGAAGTGTTCTCCTACTGGGAGAAGTGTTCTCCTATAGGGAGCTGTTTGTTCAATTTAACCGTCAGCCATCAGTTTCCCCTTTATGTGTTTCTTACCGTTCCCTGTGGTCAGGCCACCTGCTTGCATACATGCCGCTGATCACACTAATAATGGGCCTCATGGTTTTGGAGTTAGGCTCCATTTTACTCCACGGTTTTGCACCCCTTTAATCCATGACGCTGTCCCTGTGTTTGGTTTGCTGAGCTTCAGCAAAGCAAAGGGAGGGAAGGAAGGGAAACAGCTCTTTGAGCAACGTCGCGTCTGCAGAATTTTGCCATAGGCTTACAGCACAGCGGCGACTGTTTCTGTTTGAAGGATGGAGGCAAGGAACATCTGCTCCCAAGCAGATCCACCACATGGCTTCGATTACAATTGACAGGTATACTTGCTCCCAGGTGTGGAACCTGGCAGGTATCGGCGGCTGAAATATTATGGAAAGCTCCAAAAGTGGAGGGGGAAAAGGAGCTACCAGTGACTCTTGTTTTGCTGATGGAAAACATCTTGAGCTTAGACATGCCTATTACAGGACCCTTATAGATCCATTGAGCGTCAGAGGGACCCAACACTCATCTCCTGGTGGTGTTGACAGGCCCTCAGTTATAGCAGATGACGTATGTTTATCCACACGAGTTTGTGATGAGATCTTTGTTTACTGTCTCTGTTTCGGATATCATGGCCGGGGAGAAAATAGGGAGTGACTTATTTATTTTATAGTACAGTACATTGATTATTGCTTTCATTTTATGGCTCAATGGTCTCATTAGATAGTAAAAAAAGGTAAAGGTAAAGGACCCCTGAAAGTTAAGTCCAGTCGCGAACAACTCTGGGGTTCCAGCGCACATCTCGCTTTACTGGCCGAGGGAGCTGACGTTTGTCCGCCGACAGTTTTTCTGGGTCATGTGGCCAGCATGACTAAGCTGCTTCTGGCAAAACCTTCCCACCAGAGTGGCACCTATTTATCTACTTGCACTGGCATGCTTTCGAACTGCTAGGTTGGCAGGAGCTGGGACTGAGCAACAGGAGCTCACCCCGTCACGGGGATTTGAACCACCGACCTTCCGATCAGCAAGCCCTAGGCTCAGTGGTTTAGACCACATTGCCACCCGCATCCCTTTAGATAGTAAAATTCATGTTAAATTGCTGTTTTAGGGGTTGTTTCTAATCCGTTTCTATGGGAAAGGGCACCTTGGTTTTGGAACGCTTTGGTTTTGGAACGGACTTCTGGAATGGATTAAGTTTGAGAACCAAGATATCACTGTATGCTCAAGGAAGCAATAGTACCACTCTATTCAGCCTATTCAGACCACACCTGAAATACTGTGTCCAGTCCTGGGCACCACAATTTACGGAGGATGACAAGCTGAAACATGGGCAGAGAAGGGCGACCAAGATGATCAAGGGTCTGGAAACCAAGCCTTATGATGGAGTTAGGAATGTTTAGCTTGGAGAAGAGGAGACTGGGAAGTGATATGACCGCCATCTTCAAATATCTAAAGGGTGGTCACGTGGAAGACGTGTCTTCTGCTGCTCCAGAAGGTAGGACCCAAACCAACAGATCCAAGTTAGAAGAAAGGAGATTCCAACTAACATTAGGAAGAACTTTCTGATGGTAGGAGATGTCCAACAGTGGAATACACTGCCTTGGAAGGTGCTGAACCCTCCGTGTGTGTGTGTGTGTGTGTGTGTGTGTGTGTGTGTGTGTGTGTGTGTGTTAAACAGAGGTTGGCTGGCCATATTTCAGGGATTATTTAGCTGTAATCCCTGCATTGCAGGGAGTTGGACTACTTGACCCTTGGAGTTCCTTCCAGATGAGCAATTCTATGAATAATAATAATAAAAATAATTTTATTATTTATATCCCGCCCATCCGGCTAGGTTTCCCCAGCCACTCTGGGCAGCTTACAGCAGATTTTTAAAAATGTAAAACATTAGACGTTTAAAATTTCCCAATACAGGGCTGCTTTCAGATGTTTTCTAAAAGTCAGATAGTTGTTTATTTCCTTGACATCTGATGGGAGGGCGTTCCACAGGGTGGGCACCACTACCAAGAAGGCCTCTGCCTAAATCTTTGAATTAATGAGAAAATAAATTAAAAACTATCTAAAGAGGAAAGATTTTTAAAAAATGAAATTCACTCCAGCCTTATTTTCAAAGTGGTCAAGGACTATTGTTGAGTAAGGAAGCGTGAATTTGTCTATTTTAGTGCAAATTTCTCTGAACATAAACATCTTTGTGGGCGATCTTCTGCAAAGCAATTTCCCCATATATAATGCGCTTTCATATGCAGGAAATAGGAAAACGAACCATTTCCCTACTTTGGCTGGGGCAGCCTTCATGCTAACAGTGAATTTCGTGTTCCTAGTGTGGACCATTATGGGGCCAAAATGGCATTATCCATATTTGAGATGGAGAAGACCTAGGGAACCTTGAAACTTTGTAGGACAAAGGAGGGAGAGAGGGAAAGAAGCAACCATCCCACACTTACAACTTCAGAATTTTGCATACGGTAATCCTTCTGACTGAAATGCAAGCACTCTCCTTAATTCGCCAGCTGATTAGTTTTACGATGGATGAAATGCAGTTAACCCTGGCTGTGTACAATAGCACTTCCTCCTCCTCCCAAACAATCAAATGTTTGCACAGCTATGAGTAAATCACATTATCTGACTGCTGTATTCAAATGAGTTTTAGGATTGTCACGGGGCCAGGGGGCTTGATGCCTGCCACCTAGTGGCCAACAACCTCTTCAGTTGAGAGCCAGTGTGGTGTAGTGGTTAAGAGCGGTAGTCACGTAATCTGGGTAACCGGGTTCGCGTCTCCGCTCCTCCACATGCAGCTGCTGGGTGACCTTGGGCCAGTCACACTTCTCTGAAGTCTCTCAGCCCCACTCACCTCACAGAGTGTTTGTTGTGGGGGAGGAAGGGAAAGGAGAATGTTAGCCGCTTTGAGACTCCTTAAAGGGAGCGAAAGGTGGGATATCAAATCCAAACTCTTCTTCTTCTTCTTCTTCCTGCAGTCTCAGTCTAGGAGAACCTGTGACCTCGGAGAACTCGGCCCTCCAGATGTTTTGGACTACAACTCCCATGATCCCTAGCTAACAGGACCAGTGGTCAGGGATTATGGGAATTGTAGCCCTAAAACCTCTAGAGGGCTGAGTTTGCCTGCCTGTAAATCTAGACGTTGTTGAGACCAACCAGCATGGCCAATAATCAGGGATTCTGGGAATTACAGTCCGGCAACCTCTCCTAGCCCAGGGAATTTGGAAATGCTGTCAGGCCAAGGCATCACACAGAGATGCAGTGGGCACACTCCTCTGTGATGTATACAGATAAGAGTTTAGTTATTCAGTTGTAGATTTGGATGAGGGGTTTTCCCCCTTTTCTTTGCAGCATTCTAGGAGCTGGACCATAAAGAAGGCTGATCGCAGAAGAATTGAATTTTGATTGCTTTTGAATTATGGTGCTGGAGGAGACTCTTGAGAGACTGCAAGAAGATCAAACCTCTCCATTCTGAAGGAAATCAGCCCGGAGTGCTCACTGGAAGGACAGATCGTGAAGCTGAGGCTCCAATACTTTGGCCACCTCATGAGAAGAGAAGACTCCCTGGAAAAGACCCCGATGTTGGGAAAGATGGAGGGCACAAGGAGAAGGGGACGACAGAGGATGAGATGGTTGGACAGTGTTCTCGAAGCTACCAGCATGAGTTTGACCAAACTGTGGGAGGCAGTGGAGGACAGAAGTGCCTGGCATGCTCTGGTCCATGGGGTCACGAAGAGTCGGACACGGCTAAACGACTAAACAACAACAACAGGAGCTCTTTCGCAGCACTCTCATGTGCCTGTCACACAACATGGAAATGATGTAGGGGGGTGGGGAATGTCAAAGGAAAATCTGGCACGGGAGTTGACCACACAGAGTTCCTCCCTCCTTTCCTTCCTCTTGTTTGAAGGTGAACCACATTGAATGTGTCATTTGTGGCTGATGCGATTCCAAAGGCAGGACCGGGTTCATTTGACCTATCTCTTCCCCCACTGTGAAATTGCAGCTGCGCAGGACAAAGCAGGCAACTTTATTCTGGTAAACAAGCATGGCCGATCCATCAAGAGGCTCCTTCCTTAGTTCTGATCAATTGCCACCAACATCTTCAATGTTTCCTGCAGTGTGTGGAGCCAGGAAGGAGATCGAGATGAGACAAATCTCATCTGTATTTCACCTTGTTAACGGAGAAATCCGAGGGCTCCCTTGGACAAAAAAACAAGGACACCAGCCAGGAATACCAGAGCAAAACAGCAGCCAGTAGGCTTGGTCTTTATTGAAGACTGTCGCAACAGGACTCCCACCTGCCACCAGGTG
This sequence comes from Podarcis muralis, assembly GCF_964188315.1. NCBI lineage: Eukaryota > Metazoa > Chordata > Lepidosauria > Squamata > Lacertidae > Podarcis > Podarcis muralis. The sequence continues at coordinate 64,877,532 of NC_135664.1, read as the reverse complement.
AAACAAAATGGAAGCCCAGAACAAAAGAAGACCCCAACTTTTATTAGTTACTAATCCCCCAAACTACACCCCTAGAACTACATCACAACTACATCATGACTACATCATTGACACATCACAAAAAGGAGGGGTCGAGAGAGGAGTTGTGGAGGTAACCTGAGTATCTTGTCACCTGGCTGGTTCCTCCTCTCCCCCTCCCCATGAGGCATTTCCAGAGGACAAAAGGGAGTTAGCAGTTTCCTGCCCCCAGAGGGAAGATCTGATCATTGTCCTTTGTTCCAGTCCGTGTTGAATCCACTCCCGTATGCAAGTTCTTTGTGTCCTTGATGGTCTTCTGTTTAGGACCATCAGGGCTGGGATAGCAACTGGGTAGGGCTCCTGTGTATGTGCTGGTATGCTCAAGGGATTATGGCTGGCCTGTATCAAACCTTCCCCATTTTGTAGTCCTTCCTTCATGGAGTAAAATAAAAGTGGAACGGTGCAGATCCGATCTGTGGTTGATTTTTTATGAATTTGTAACAGAAGCGTAGCGTATGTCATGTATGAGTGTGTGTGTCGAGTTTGTACAAACTGAATGATGGGGGGGGGGTTCATGCGACAACCTGGCTCTCCTCTGACAGATGTGTTAGGAGCAGAGACACAATTGCATTACAACAGCTCCCTCTTTACTCACCAACGGACCCATGCCTGTTCTCGCTCTCTTTCCTCATGACTACTGTGGCATATAAAACCAGTAAGATGGTTTTCTTAATGGTGCATCGCACAGTCATTGCGATTTCCCAACATTGAGGGAAGTGTGGGGTTATCAGACCCCCCCACCCACCCAGAGACAGCCCCTATCTAAATTATAATGCACTGCTTGTGATTGGCTTAGCTGCTGTGATGTCAGACAGAAGTAGGAGGGAGAGAAGATCTCTGGGCTGCCGTAGGAAGCTACCTTACTCTACCCCAAGCTCATTGGTCCCTCTAGTTCAGTAGAGTCTTCTCCAGGGGTGGCTGACCAACAGACCCTCATATGTTGTCAGGATCCAACTCCCATCAGCTCTAGCCAGAAGGGTCAATGGACAAGGTGATGGAAGTTGCAGTTCAAGTTGAAGTTCAGGGGGCATAGCTTAGCCATCCTGGTCTACTCCAACAAACAACAACTCTCCACATCCTTTAGCAAAGGTCCTTCCTGACCCAATTGTGATCCTTTTAAATAGAAGTAGGATGCATGAGACCTAAGGCCTTCTGTACTGTAACTTGAACCAGCGGCTCCAATTTACAAGAAAGGAGATTCCACTAAACACCAGGAAGTGTCAGGAGTTCAGCCTACACTTGAGTAGGACCCTGGCAGAGACACAAGCCCGACTGGCATGTTCTCTCCCTCCTGGTCGATCATTCAGGAGCTTCATAAGCTTTCTTCAGCACGAACATAACAGCGCCCAATGCCAACCGACACCAGCACACTTAGGGATCTGCAGTCTGTGCAGTTTGCATAACAGACCTCAGCAACTCAGCATTTTGGCTAATCTACTTTATTTACATATAAACACACATGGAGCACTGCAACATGGCTCCCTCTCTCTCTAGCATCAGACAGCAAAGAGGAAAAGAATAAAGGACAATAGTCCCACTTCACGGAACACAGTAACAAAAACATCCAGTCTCTGTCATTTCCCACTCTGTGGAGTCAAAACATACACTGTCATGTGATAGACAAAAATCCCATGACTGCAATCACGGAGCAGGAATTCTAACAAGAAGAACTTTATGACAGTAAGAGCTGTTCAATAGTGGAATGGACTCCCTTGGGAGCTTGTGGACTTTCTTCCACTGGAGGTTTTTAAGCAAAGGTTGGCTGGCCATCCGCTATGGATGCTTTAGTTCAGATTCCTACATTGCAGGGGGTTGGACTAGATGCCCCTGGGGTCCCCTTCCAACTCCACAATTCCACGATTCTATGTACTCAGTCATTGCCTCTCTTTTTTATTTTTTATTTTTATTTTATTAAATTTTTCAAGAAATAGAAATTAAACAAAGAACAATACATAACACTGTAAACACACTTATGTGCATATTTTCCAAAATGAAAACTAATAAAAAAAGAAAGAAAGGAAAGGGAAAATAGAAGATATAAAAAAAGAAAAGAAAAGAATAATTTTCATAACCTGTAATATTACCAAATTCTTGCTTCAAATACTGCAATATATAAATCTTAGTTAAAATATTATAAATGCCTCTTATGCCATTGCTGAGGTCTCTGAAGGAGTGTCTGTTCTGAGGATGCTGTTAACCTGACATCTCAAGAGTGCTGGACCTCATCGCTTTTTGAACGGTGGCCCTGAGTTGTCCTTGCCATCTGAAGTAATGGAGTCACAAAACAAACCCTCTGTTTTGGCAATCCTGTGGCTGGGTATTTAGTGCTGGGAGGAAGAAGTCGCTGGTGCCAAGCTCAGCAGCAGATAATCTTCATTGCATGCAGAGGATCCCAGGATCAACCCCTCTGTTCCTCCAGGTAGGGTTGGGAGAAATACCCTCCCTGAAATCCTGCAGAGATCTTGCTCCTTTGACACAATGCTGCGCTGGATGGGCCAATGTTTCTGACTCCTTATGTGGCAGCTTCCTGAGGTTCTCCCCATCCCAAACGGAGCCTTCCTGAAGCCAAGGCCTGTGCTGTTAACTACATGGGAGTGTTTAAGGGCAAACAGCAGAGTAAATGCTTTAATGGCTGGTACTGAGTGTGCTATTATGATCCATTTTCATGGCTCGGCATGCCGCTGGCAAGCAGGAGGTGTTTTTCCTTTGTACAACCGAGGAATTAGGAGGCATTGAAAGGTTGCGAGAGCATACGAGGTTTGGCTTTTATTTCTTTTCAGCCAGTCGATGCTAAAACACGTGCCACCTCGCTGGGACGGCGCTGCCTGAGGTACTGAATGAATAGTTTCAAGGGGGGTGAATTTAAGTGCATGAGGCAATTACGGAATGAGTCACTTTTGCAGCAACTTCTCTCTCAAAGAGCTCTTGAGAAGCAGATCAGTAGGAGGTTTGCGCTGTGCCCACCCCACTCCCCAAACCTCCATGGGGTGAAAGGAGGCGCAATTTGTCTTGATTGAAAGGACTGTTGCACTACCGCGTCGAGCAAAGCGGCTGATCCCACAGGGAAGGGAAATTACATACAAGAGTCCATTGGTCCCTGCATTGCAGGGGGTCAATTTTTCTTACTCTGCTTTTCCGCCCAACCCCTGCAAAGCAAAAACCCAAATCCATCAAAACTCCTTTGGGGAAGGTTCTCAGGCAGGGTGGAAGGAGAAAGAACTTGCCCATGTGAAGACCATCTGGTGGAAACCCTTACACATATGCTTCTTAATTGTAAACTATATGCTGATCTCTGTCAGCAATTTCTAGATCAACTCTATATCCCCAAATGAAAACCAGAGCTGGAGGTCATACATTTTCTATTACTGGGGAATGATCAGGAGCTCACCAAGTTACAGTCATGGGTTGAATGCGCTTCGGGTTGAGCGCGTTCGAGTTGCGCTCCGTGGCAACCCGGAAGTAACGGAGTGCATTACTTCCGGGTTTCGCCGCTTGCGCATGCGCAGACCAAGGCAGAATAGAACAGTACTATTACTTCCCTTGCTCTGGACTGTTGATGGACCCTAGAATAGCATTAGCCTTTTTCGCTGCTGCATCGCACTGACTCACAGCTTGTCACGGCTAAAAATTGGCCGCTGTTTCTTTAATGCTAAAAGAACTGAGTCAGCATGAGTCAGCGGCCTACAATGACTCATGCAACCTTTCACCAAATTGTACCTGTATATATAGAGTGGTCAATGTTAGTGTTGGGTGTAGGTTGGTTGTATGGTAGAAAGCTGGTTGCGTTTGGTGTGTGTTCAAAGCTGTCGGTTGTGGTTGGAGAAGGAGACTTTTTAAGAATAAAAGCAGCATTCTGCAAAGTACTCTTTCTTACAGACTCTTTGTGCCAACTAAGGTCTGAGTACTAGGCAAAGGAGTGAAAAGGAGGTCAGAACTTTTTCTTTTACAAGCACTGACACAGCTTATAGTCAAATTCATTTGAACTGGAACGTGTCCAGAGGAGGGCAACCAAAATGGTCAAAGGCCTGGAAACGATGCCTTATCAGGAACGGCTAAGGGAGCTGGGCATGTTTAGCCTGGAGAAGAGGAGGTTAAGGGGTGATATGATAGCCATGTTCAAATATATAAAAGGATGTCATATAGAGGAGGGAGAAAGGTTGTTTTCTGCTGCTCCAGAGAAGCGGGCACGGAGCAATGGATCTAAACTACAAGAAAGAAGATTCCACCTAAACATTAGGAAGAACTTCCTGACAGTGAGAGCTGTTCGACAGTGGAATTTGCTGCCAAGGAGTGTGGTGGAGTCTCCTTCTTTGGAGGTCTTTAAGCAGAGGCTTGACAACCATATGTCAGGAGTGCTCTGATGGTGTTTCCTGCTTGGCAGGGGGTTGGACTCGATGGCCCTTGTGGTCTATTCCAACTCTATGATTCTATGATTCTATGAATTCTTTTCTTTAAGGTTCGCATATCTAAAACAATGCAAGTTCCCTGCTCTCCTGGCACACATTCTGGAAACTGGGCAAACTGTATTTCAATGCTCCTCCCGGCCTGTGGATTGCACCCCCATTTCACATATTTCAAATGGTCAACGGTTCATTGTTTCCATCAACAAACAGGCAACATTTCCCATATATATATAAATTTTAAATAGGATGAGGTGCTACAGGTTTACCCAAGGAGATGCATGATGTCTCAGAGCAGATCAGACTCTGAAATCCAAACTGTTGGAAGCCTATATGTGAAACTAAAATGTAGGCAGCTGAGATTCATCCCACTGTTGAAGGAAGCTGGCACTTAGAGAGAGTTGCACAAATACATCAGAAAGACTTCTGTGTCATCAAACACAGAGAGATGATTGAAAATGCATCCTTCTTGCTATATCAACATTATTTAAATGATCGCATATTTTAATCACTTCTCCACTTACATTTGCCTTTTCTTTTTGAAAAAGCATTGCAATGCCTCAAGGCCTTGAAAGATGCTCTTGAAAGAAATATCATTCTGTCAGACCAGTAGTGATTCATATGTGGTGGGGAAGCAGCTGGAAATGATTGTTCTCGGTGTTAATATATCGATTGAGCCCAATGAGCATGAAGCGATGGTCCACAAGCAAAAAACAGAGTCACAAGTGAGTGAAAACAGACCACAGCATCATTTTCTACAAATGTTTACAGCCATAGTCCAGGTTGGCAAAAGGTAGGGCAGACAGCCCATCAGATACCACCCATCACCCCTCCTCCACCGCCCCCTGGCTGGGGATCCAGAAATGGAGAATGCCTGAATGTGTGTTGCTAACATGGCGGATTTTCCATGGCACCATACCAAGAGCTCTCTAAGCTCTAACTGGTTGATAATTTACTGTGATGTTCTCTGCCCTTAAACTGAGTGTTTAACTTTAGATCATGGGACGAAGGCATTCACTTGCAAATCCACCATCTTGGAAGGGTGGTGGCTGTTTTCTTTGTTCCCAGGCTCCGTGGGAGAAGGATGTGCAAATAACTCACTCGGAAGAGCTCATACATAGTCTTGGACTAGAATACAGGCCAATGGAGCCTGTGTGTGTGTGTGTGTGTGTGTGTGTGTGTGTGAGAGAGAGAGAGAGAGAGAGAGAGAGAGAGAGAGAGAGAGAGAGAGAGAGCTCTGTTTGTTCTAGTTAAAAGTTATTTTTGAAGAAGATGAACCTATGCCATGGACAAGCATATGTCGTATGGAATTACATGAATGTAGAGAGTGAGATAGCTCAGTTGGGAGAGCATGAGACTCTTAATCTCAGGGTTGTGTGTTCAAGCCCCACATTGGGCATACACACACACACACACACACACACACACCTGAATTTCAGGAGGTTGGACTAGATGACACTCATGGTCCCAACTCTACAATTCTATGATTCCATCACTGATTTTATTGTACCTGTGTTTGAAGAATTTCTGGTGCCTAAAGCTTTGAACAATATTTATGGGTTTGGGCAATGCTTCAAAAGGAGTCAGTTTCTATGCATCCCATTCCTTCAAGCTGCACAATATTGATATCTGCAATACAAGTGACTGCCCTTAGAACTGCTGGTCATGGAACTGACCAGCGAGGAAGCAATCCTGAATTTAAACGGCCCCCAGGATCTGGTGCAAGATGTAAGTGTTGTTGAACTGAGAGGGAGCAGTGATCACAGTGATCGGATGGAGCTTGCCAGTTGCCTGGAATCACAAGTGGGGAGAGATTTGTTGTACTCAGGATCTACTTGTGGGATCCCACTGAGGTCTCTGGCCTGATCTTGCCCGGACACTGAGGTCCAGCGCCGAGGGCCTTCTGGTGGTTCCCTTGCTGCGAGAAGCCAAGTTACAGGGAACCAGGCAGAGGGCCTTCTCGGTAGTGGCGCCTTCCCTGTGGAACGCCCTCCCACCAGATGTCAAAGAGTAAAACAACTACCAGACTTTTAGAAGACTTCTGAAGGCAGCCCTGTTTAGGGAAGCTTTTAATGTTTAATAGACTATTGTATTTTAATATTCTGTTGAAAGCCACCCAGAGTGGCTGGGGAGACCCAGCCAGATGGGCAGGCTAATAATAATAATAATAATAATAATAATAATAATAATAATAATAATGCTGCTGCAAGTTCTTCTTCTCTTCTTATGTTATGTTATTGTACTGAAGGATTCCTTCCTTCCTCTTTCTTTCTTTCTTTCTTTCTTTCTTTCTTTCTTTCTTTCTTTCTTTCCCCAATGAATAAAAGCACTTTCTTGGAATCTGTTCAGTGCTTCTATTCTGCCACCTTCCATTATACACAATGAGGCATCCGATAGAGAAACTTCCTTGGCTTAGCTTCAGAATGAGGTGGGCTTACATTTTCCGCAGAGATGACTATCCATCCATTTGTGCATTTGCTAATGACTACTGTGTTGGCAGCAGAGGCATTTCGGAATGTAGGCAGTGACTGGTAGGCAGGTCTCATTTTATTTGACTGCAACGCTTCCTGAACACCAATCTTGGCACTTGCCACTCAATATACTATGCCCATTTCCAGCCTGCAAAGAAAGTGTCTCCATCATAGGACAACATTCAGGCCCTCATGGAATAGGTGTAGTTATGCACTGTGCTTTTCCACGGGCAATATATGCAAAGGAACTATTTCTAGGTGGTCCAAGGGAGGAAGGGAGGATAACAGAGGGTAATTTCTTTTGGCCTGCATTCTAAATCAATCTGATGTAATCTGCAGTTCCCAGAGTTACATGCATATTGGAACAGGAACATCGGAAGAGCTCTGCTGGGTCAAGCCAGTGGTCAATCAAGATGCCTGTGGGATGCCTGCAAACACAAGAGCACAAGAGCCTTCTCCCCTCCTGTGGTTTCCAGAAACTGGTATTCAGAAGGATCATAGCAGACTATGGCTCGTAGGCACTGATAGGCTGCTCCTCCATGTGCGGGTGGCGCTGTGGTTTAAACCACTGAGCCTCTTGGGCTTGCCGATCAGAAGGTTGGTGGTTCTAATCCCCACGACAGAGTGCGCTCCCGTTGCTCTGTCCCAGCTCCTGCCAACCTAGCAGTTCGAAAGCACGCCAGTTCAAGTAGATAAATAGGTACCACTGTGGCTGGAAGGTGAATAGTGTTTCTGGGCACTCTGGTTTCCGACACAGTGTTCTGTTGCACCAGTAGCGGTTTAGTCCTGCTGGCCACATGACACAGAAAGCTGTCTTGTGGACAAACGCCGGCTCCCTCGGCCTGAAAGTGAAATGAGTGCCGTGGTGGGAATGTAGAGAAATTAAAAAAAATTGGGAAATGATATATAATGAATTGAAGAAAATGTTTAAAATGACATTTGTAAAAAAAACCAGAAGCATTTTTTGTTAGGGATTGTTGGACAAGACGTGTCAAGGAAAATAAAGAATTTGTTTATGTATGCTACAACAGCAGCAAGAGTCTTGATAGCACAAGGATGGAAGAATGAGGGAACCCCGACAAAAGAACAGTGGCAAGAGAAATTGATGAACTATGCAGAACTGGCTAAACTAACATACAAACTGCAAGATAAGGACAACTGTGACTTCAAAGAAGAATGGGAACTTTTTACAAATTATCTAAAAAAACACAAAATGAACTGGACTCCTTGGCAGGTTTTGAAAAAACATACACAAAATTATTGATGGTTAATATAGTAGATAGATAATATAAGGTTCTATACAATTTTATAGTATGCAGAGAACAATATGTGTTGAGAAATAAGAGAGAGGAGCTGAGGGAAGTATTGGGGGTTCGTTGCGGAGGTGGAGGGGAAGGGGAAAATAATGAAGATGATATGAGGATATTCATTGAGGACTGGGGAAAGTTTACAGATTATCTGAAAAGCATATGTGATGAACAGACAACGCTAGTGGGATTTAAAGAGGCTTTGTGAAAGTTAAAGATGTATTGTAAAAAAGAAGTAGATCTGAAAGGATATATTAAATGGCAATATAATATTAGAGAATGCATAAAAATAGAAAATATGGATGATTAGTGGAAAAGCTGGTGGAAGTCCAAAAAGTTGTAATTTGTGAATATTGTTTTGGATTGGCAAATTTGTAAAAGGAAAATCTAATAAAAATTATTAATTAAAAAAAAAGAAGATGATATGTTTTGATATTTTGTTATGTTGAAATTGTTAATTAAATTTTTTTAAAAAAAAGAAATAAAGAAAGTGAGATGAGTGCCGCATCCCATAGTCACCTTTGACTGGGCTTAACCGTCCAGGGTCCTTTTTTTACCTCTTGTGGAAGCAGAAGCACTGCCTCCATGTTTTGGGCACAGGGCATGGGGCATTCCAACACCCAGTGCAGCTCCCAGCCTCCCCCCGACCACAGTGCTCCAGTAGGGGGCGCCATGATCTGCCTGCCGTGTGGCTTCCTTAAATATCCACGACTTCTACTGTTATGAGAGAGGGAGAAAAGCTGTTCTCTATCCTCTCTCACCCCCTGCCATCTCCCTGCAGTGTTCAGTCTTCCTAACCATTTTCCCCAAACCACCCCCCTTCTAATTCACAGCACCAGCATGTGTGTTATATCACAGTTAATTGGCTTGGACAGCAAGCTAATTGGAAGCCACAGAGCTGAAAGGTTAGCAGTGACAGTCCGTAGAGCAACGTAAGTTTATTTGTCACGGGGCTCCAGCAAAACAGCCTTTTCAGACTGCAGTCTGACAGGAGCAGGGCTGGGGGACAAAACCGAATGAGTTCACTTCTAAAGGCGGCTCTACCTAATTTTCACTTTCCAGAAAAGCACACAAGCCCTCCGTCCCTTGAAATTCACACTTATATGAATTTTGGCGTGTTCTCCAGTCAAGCAATGTGTACAAAAACACATGTTAAGTGTGTACAAAAATGCATAAGTTTGATTATTTTAATATTTATTAAATTTGCATACCGCCCTTCACCGGAAGATCACAGGGCGGTTCGAAACATAAAAATACAAAATGAGAACACAAAATAGATAATATAAGCAAGAACAAACCCATAATCCCTTTCCCACAAACACATTTAAAAGGAAAGATGCTTGGCAAAAATGTGGATATTGGGAGAAATTGCTTACAAAAATTTCCTGAGGAGAAATTTGCACTAAAATGCTGGTGACATATCGTGAGGTCGTTTAAAAACAACAGCAACAAATAAACCCCACTAAGTGAGGTGGAAATGTGGAGAAGGGAACTTAAGGCCAGAAGAATGAGAAACAACAAGAATCCAAAATTGACAGATTTGCCTATCTTGGCTTGACAGACACTTCAATCAGTTGCTTCTCACTGTACATTGTTGGTGTGATGGAAAATCCTCCCCCCATGGATAACCTCAAGTACCCATAGCAATTGACCCACAGCGTCAGGTCCAGATTTTCTGGAGGTGATGGGCTCAATACCTGTTCCCCAGGAAAGAAAAGGCTCAGAGAAGGGAGAGAAAGGAGCCTTCAGGTAGGACCCACAAGCATTTCATCCCAGAGACACCCAGTGGATAAGATTGGGTGTGCAATTGACCCACAGCGTCAGGTCCAGATTTTCTGGAGGTGATGGGCTCAATACCTGTTCCCCAGGAAAGAAAAGGCTCAGAGAAGGGAGAGAAAGGAGCCTTCAGGTAGGACCCACAAGCATTTCATCCCAGAGACACCCAGTGGATAAGATTCAATTAGGGCAAATGGGGCACTGTCTCAGCAACCCATTGTGTCCTAGTCAGCCCTTCCTTGCTCTCCTTCTTATTTACATCCAGCCTAGGTGGCGCTGTGGGTTAAACCACAGTGCCTAGAGCTTGCCGACCAGAAGGCCAGTGGTTCGAATCCCCGCGACAGGGTGAGTTCCCATTGCTCGGTCCCGGCTCCTGCCAACCTAGCAGTTTGAAAGCACGTCAAAGTGCAAGTAGATAAATAGGTACTGCTCTGGAGGGAAGGTAAATGGCGTTTCCGTGCGCTGCTCTGGTTCGCCAGAAGCGGCTTAGTCATGCTGGCCACATGACCCGTAAGCTGTACGCCGGCTCCCTTGGCCAATAAAGCGAGATGAGCGCCGCAACCCCAGAGTCATCTGCAACTGGACCTAATGGTCAGGGGTCCCTTTACCTTTACCTTTAGGGGGTGGAACTGATTGCCACCTCCCTCCACCTTCCTGCCCTTGTAGAGCTCTGCTGGGTGGAAGATGGGAACTCCCCCTACTGTTGACCTCCCTGCTTTTCACCCTGCCAGTCCCAACAGGGAACCGGGCACCAGTGGAGAGAGCAACCCTCCCATCGCTTCCTTTAGCCGTCTCTCTCATGACTGATCATCTATATGCAATTGAATAGCTGCCACCAAGTGTCTCAGTGATGAAAGAATGGAATACGTTCTGCCTAAATGGGAAAACGGACACCGTTTATTAGAGGAACGGAAGGAAGGAAAAGAAGAGGAAGGTAATTTTAAGGAGGAAAGTTGAATGCATTTATTGGCGGTTGTGGAAGGGGCTGTTTTGAACCGCAGGCCCAAAGGAGAGCTCAGAGGAGCGGTTGGGTGCAGGGATACCAAAGAAGGATGTTTATTAATGAAAGCGGTAGACTTAGGGTGGATCTGCACTCGTGGTTTATAACGTCAATAAGGCATTATTAAAATGTGACATCAGGGGGCGCTGCAGAGCAACGAGCCCCTGGCAATAGGGAAACTGCATGTTAAAGGCAAGGTGACGTTATAGAATGATACATCTAATATCGTTCTAATAACATTTAAAAGATCAATGTAGATCCAGCCTTGGAGATCAATGGCAAATCAGCCTGCCAGGTCTCCAAGCCTTTAAAGACAAGGGACGGATACCATAGCAACGAGATGACTTGTCCACACCTAAGCAAAAGTTCATACATTCTTTGTAAACAACGCAGCACAGTCAATTTGGCCAGAACTTCCCATTGCTTCACCTGCCCAGATGACGGCATAGGTGGCAAGTGCCCAAGTCTTACAGAGAGTTCCTCTCTCTGGGCTCAGAGCCCAGCGCCCCAAGTCCCCAGATAAGGATAGCAGCAAATCAAGCCATGTCAAAGCAAGTGTATATAAATATATATGAGCTCGTTGCTGCAACAACTACCAATTAATTGTGGCGTTATCTTGACTATATCACCCTCGAATGAATAGATATAATTACAGAGGTAATTTTAAAGTATGTGAGTGCATGTGCACGGGTACGTGTGCATGTGTACACATAATGTGGGTGGATGTCTATGCGTTTTGTATTTGAAATGCTTAATGTAGAAACAAAAGGATTTGTGGTGGGGTTAATATTCAGTGTTAGCCATGTAAACCCACAGAAATCAATGTTCATACATTTCAATTGGTCTGCTCTGAGTATAACTTAGTTGGAGATCACCCGGTGTCATTAATTTTCTTCTTTATTGATTTAAGAAAGTCATTAGCCTGCCTTGATAATTGTCTTCATGCCTTCTTGCATAATCAGATGTAATTTTATGTTTTCTTTTGCCTAAAGATGCAGTTCCTAAGTTTCCTGTAATTTACGGCTGCGACATAAATAGCAATGATCTGTCATCATAAAAAATTATAATGGAGGGGCGGAGTGGGGACCCAACTTGGAAGCTGCCTAAGGAGGACTGAGCATGCTCAGTGGGCCTGAAATGGACTTTTACGTGAATGAGAAACGGAAGGGATGGAATGGAGTGTACTGCAAAAGGGGCATAGCTGGCTGGCTGGCTGTCAACTGGAAAGGAGAGCTCCGCAATGAATTATTTGGTTACAGATCTCACTTGTTTCTTTTCTATGCTGTAAGTTAACTTTACATAATATAATATAAACCTTTGCTAATATAAACCTTTGCATAATATAAACCTTTTTAAAAATAATTAAGACTTGACAACCATATGTCAGGAGTGCTCTGATGGTGTTTCCTGCTTGGCAGGGGGTTGGACTCGATGGCCCTTGTGGTCTCTTCCAACTCTATGATTCTATGATTCTAAGACGTATTCAAATTTTCAAATCTTGAGCCATAAACAAAAGTACGATCGCACTAAAAATGGCAGTGGATTATTGGCTTTGCTGACATTGCCTTCATCTTCCAGGTGAGCATAGCGGAAATGAGGCTATCATTAAGTCACATTCTGATAAAACAGTCCTTTTGCAATCATACAGTCCAAATCCTTACAGATGCTTCGTGTTATTGCTTGATTTGCTGTATTCAGTAAAGCTGTACCAGTCCACAGTGAAAGCATGCATTTCTGTCCTTTCAAAGATTTGGGGTGGGCTTTTTGTTTGAAAGCAGTTTCGCACAGGAATAATCTAAGTTAGCACCCTTGAGCTCCTTCCAATCATGTGCCGCCACCATTCTTGCTGCCACTAGCGTGCGCTCTATTAAATTCTTGAAGAGTAGGAGCAAAGGGGCAGCTGCGCTAGAAAAAGCTATCATTACAGTGGAGAAACTATAATTTCACGTACAGTACAGATGAAAAGAAGAGGCATGTCATCGGCTCCCGCTATTGTGTGCAAACAACAGCTCCAGAAGTCACATTCCGCACATTGCATACTGTTTCACACCTTGAAATGTTCCAAAGGCGTGCTGCCCTGAATTCTAATTAATTTTATGCACACAAATGCACACAATGAAACAACTGTGATTGAATCTGCCTTTTTATGCATGAAGTATTTCAGATTTAAAATGCTGACGAGCTTGAGCACATGGAAGGGAGAGGGGGAGAGGAAGAGGAAGAGGAAGCATTTGTGCTCCATAATACAGCAACTTGAGCTACAATTGTTTTGTTTTGTTTTGTTTTGTTTTGTTTTGTTTTGTTTTGTTTTGTTTTGTATACCACCCTTCACCCATAGATCTCAGGGCCATTCACAACATAAAATGGCAATATCAAAAACAAAGAGAAATGCATAATAAATGTTGGACAATGCTCTTGGGTCAGCATGGTAGCTGCTTCAGATCGTGGCCCCTAGATGGCAGGAGAGAGAGAGAGAGAGAGAGAGAGAGAGAGAGAGTCAGGCAAAGGGTAATAAAGGTAAAGGGTAAAGGGACCCCTGACCATTAGGTGCAGTCGTGGCCGACTCTGGGGTTACGGCGCTCATCTCGCTTTATTGGCCGAGGGAGCCGGGTCATGTGGCCAGCATGAGTAAGCCACTTCTGGTGAACCAGAGCAGTGCACGGAAACGGCGTTTTACCTTCCCGCCGGAGTGGTACCTATTTATCTACTTGCACTTTCACGTGCTTTTGAACTGCTAGGTTGGCAGGAGCAGGGACCGAGCAACGGGAGCTCACCCGTCGCGGGGATTCGAACCGCTGACCTTCTGATCGGCAAGTCCTAGGCTCTGTGGTTTATCCCACAGCGCCACCCATGTCCCTGCAAAGGGTAATGGAAGCAGTCAATAACAGGGCAAGCTCTGGAGCACCAAGAGAAATGCAATTCCTGGTATCTCCAAGCTGCCCCCCTCCCAGGCTCATGTGTGGGCCGTTCCTCCACTCATCCACCACCTAGCAGCTAAGTAGAAGGACAATAGCCGGAGAGGAGCTTGTGTGTGAGTTGGAAGCAGGCTGGAAGCTGGAGACCCAGAGACCTGCTTGCTCTGTGCTTGACCCAAAGCTGAGACTAATGGAGAAGCAATATCTTTTGGGGTGTGAATGCTGTCAGCCCTTCCACCTTACGCTCTGGTTGTATATATGGGTGAATAACACCGTGTATCCTAAATACATTGCAAATACATTGACCTTCATTCCAAGGAAACTGAACCTGAGTAAGAGCTGCAACCCCTGGAATCTCTTGCTGCTCGGAGACTGGGATAGTGTGTCACAGTTCTGAGCTAGGTAGCCCAATGGTCAGAGTCAGTATAAAACAGCTTCCTGGGGTAGTGCTGTAACATGGGGGGGGCATGGGGGCAGTTGCCCCGAGTACAAAAAAATCAACACCTGTTTCTGTCTCAATACAACTGCATGCTGCCGTTGCTGGGCTCCTTTGAAATTGGCTTTTCCATGGGAACCAGGAAGTGACCTCTCCAGACAATGAAACGACTCTTCTTTTCTTATCTCTTTGGCTGCAATCTCCTGGGTGATATGGACACAGTTAGGAGTTGAATGCGCATGTGTACTCCATCCGTTTCCCTCCCTTCCACCCATCCCTCTGCGCGGTTCCAGGCACTGGCAACCCATGCTACGCCACTGCCCTGTGGTCTGAACTCCTTGATTCATATAGTCAAGAGGAAAAAATGTCGGAATTGCGTTCGACTGAGCAACTCCTCCAGAATCGCCTCCGATGCGATTAACGACCTGAGCCTTTGATAAGACTCCGAGCACGTTCCCCATTCCACAGAGTATCCAGCACAGGGAAGAGACGAGAAGTTTGAGCTACATGGCTAAAGAGCATTTTATTCCTAACTACGCAGGCAGAAAAGAAACACACATGCTCTCTCTGTGAGAGCAGAGAGCAACTGAACAACAAAGGAACAGGAAACCAGTAACATCACATCCGTCTCCTGTCTTCCGTGAGACTTCCAATAGCCTGGAATCTCTGGAATGCAAAACAGAGTCTTGTGACTCCAAGAGCACTGCACAGTGGCAACACACAGAAACTAACAGAAATAGGAGGGGTGGGAACAGGAGGGTCATGGGACCCAGGGATTGGGGGGGGGGATAAGGGAATGGTGAGAAAAAGGCAGCTACCAAGAGATTGAAAATTAGTAGGCCAAGAAGGAGGAAACTTTTGTAGTTCAACTGGCTTTTCTAGAAGGACTCGTGAACCAGGTACATAAAGCTTGGAGGAGCCACTGGGCGATGAAGTTCTCAGCCCTGGGTAGATGACATTAGCTAGCTGTCGGTAGCGCTTTCATCCCCTCCTTCATATATAAAAGGAGAAGACACACCCGGACTTGTGAATGTAATAAATGACCTTACCTGCATCTCACTTGTGTAGTATTTATCGGTGACAGTGTGGCCTAGAAGATGGAGCGGCCCCCAAGGTCTCACCCACAAGGCGGTCATTCCCATTCATTCAAGTATAAAGCCCTGAGCTTAAGAGACCAGTTCCTTGGAGATAAATCTACTCCGTCATGTGGATGAGGGAATACAAACAGAGGCCCCGCAAATTTGCTAGTTGATTGCCTTTGCGAAGGCAGTTTGTGGCAATTTGAGAGTGCAGCCCAT
This sequence comes from Podarcis muralis, assembly GCF_964188315.1. Taxonomy (NCBI): domain Eukaryota; kingdom Metazoa; phylum Chordata; class Lepidosauria; order Squamata; family Lacertidae; genus Podarcis; species Podarcis muralis. Next base: position 64,861,851 of record NC_135664.1, on the reverse strand, counting down.
TCTCTCATAGTTTAATCATTTGCCAACATTAACGCTCAAAAGAACAACCACGAACACTGTTGATCGATTGCTATAATTAGCTTTGTTCCCCTTGGTAATTTGTTTAGTAATACATTTCTGAACGGCATTGCATGTAACAGAGACTCAATAGCAGGAGGTTATTAAAAAGTAAAGTTTTCCCAAAAAACATTGGATCACGTTCGGTTTTTCACTAGCTCTTGCGAGTTCAGCTAGAGATCAAAATGGAGAAGCTGAAGACATATGCCAATGGGGTGACTTCCATGCATTGTTGGACTACAACTCCCAGAAGCCCCAGCTAGTATGGCCAATGACCAACCCTAGGATTGAGATTCTCACACACTCTACCAAAGGAGCTACTCAGCTGCATCATTCTGCCTGCTTCTCAGCATAGAAACCAATCCCTTTTGTGTTCTGGTGGGTGGGGGGCTGGTTTCACAAGACAATATGATAAACTGCAAGTTGAAAATGACTCACTTGTGGCTCTTTTAACTGTCTGTTTCAGAGGAAGAATTAATGCTTGCAAAACGTCACAGTAGGAATCGCAGCATCAAAATCCGCATCGATTTACACTTCAGCAAAACAAGTTGCCTCTCAGCAGGCAGCAAATGCATAATTTCAATATGCACAATAACCAGTGATTTATGGCTGTTTTTCCCAGCCGTCACAATGCTGGCTCTGGGATTTTGAGGCCCTTGAGGAACCTCCAGGTGATTCCCTTAAACTGGAGGGAGGTAGGATGTATGCACCAAGGACAATTTTGTAAGCCCTGGCCAGATGCAACAGGAAAACTACGTGAATGAACATCAGACTCATCCATTCCCCATTCTTCACTATTTTTCCCATTAGGAGAAGACTGAACGCTCTCACTTCCTTCTTGCAAACCAACCACAGTTCCCTGTGATATCGGAACTCGGGGAACTGTGGCTTAAGCTGCCCTTCTTTACAGAGGGCAGTCTTCTATGTGAAGGGCTGTCTGGTCCAACCCAGTTTTTAGATAAAGGATTGTAAGAAGGCAAGTGTCACACTGGAAGTTCATACCCCCAGCTCAGGGCTCAGGGCCAGTGTCTTGAGATGGAAGGCTATGGTGTTCATGTGTCCTACTTTACAGAGGATGGTCTTCTGTTTGAAGGCGACCTCTCTTTGAAGACCCTAAGAATACAGAACAGGGTCTTTGATATTGCCCACCTGGACAGAAAACCATGCAATGAGACAAGCTACCTGGTCATGTTCTTCCCCACAGTAGTTAGATGTATTGCATTTCTGCCACTAGGTTCTGCCACTATGGCAAAATTCATGGGATATTTGGTTTTTCCACACAATACATTCTTCTCGGCCTCTTAAATAACTGGAAAAATCAGAACAACATTGTGAGAGGCTAAAAGTATCCCCCATTCCTCCCCCCTAATTGTTCCCAATGTCTGTTAGGCTGTTTTGTCATCAGGAAATGTGCGTGGCAGCAAGATGCTTCACATTGTCTCGTTAGTGACAAAAGGGATTTGACACAACAGATTGTTACATCTCCTTGCGGTGTATTTACCATCTCTTTCTTCTGTCCGGACAGACATTTAGGCTCTTGCAAATGTAGGTTTTGGCATTCTGTGAGGTCCTATTTAGCTGATGGAACATAACGAAGCCCAAGGTGTCAGTACCCATCATGTTCACAGTTGCTGGAGCAGCCTTGTTTTGGAGCAGATTTTTCAGTGGCTCCATGCCATTGGTTTCAAGTCATTTTCTTCTCCATGCTTTTTTCCTTTAGCTTTGTATGATGTTTTAACAGAGCTGTTGTTCTTATCTTTTTCTTTTTCCGTTGTAAAGCGGTTTGCAGACCTTTGTCTTGAAAACCAGCATAAAAACACCAAAATATAATGAAGGAATAAAGGAATCCAAATCTGATACAGCAGATGACTAATAACAGAACTCATCGTTCTTTCTTTTGTTTTGGTGAACATTCCATGGCTTCACAGCAGTTCGGCCAATCAGCAGCAGAGGCATTGTCATCATCACAAGTGCAATAGAGATCATGCAGAAATAGAAGAGATAAATGAAGTAATAAAAGATTTAAAAAGGGGGAAAGCTCCAGGACCAGATGGGTTCACCGCGTGTTACTATAAAGAGATGAAAACCATTTTGATGACGCCACTGAAGGAAGTGATGAATAATATTCTAAGAGAAGGAGAGATACCGGAAACATGGAAAGAAGCCTACATCACATTCATTCCAAAACAGGACTCAGACTTAACCCAGGTCAAGAATTATAGACCGATTTCACTGCTGAACACAGATTATAAAATATTCACAGGAATACTTGCAAAGAGGATGAAAAACATATTACTAGAAATCATTCATAAGGACCAGGCAGGTTTTCTTCCGGGCAGGCAGATGAAAGACAATATAAGAAATTTAATTAACACAATGGAATACCTGTCTGCCAGGAATGACAAACAAGCCATAATGATGTTTGTGGATGCAGAGAAGGCATTCGATAATGTAGTATGGGATTTTATGTTGAAAAATTTGGAACACATGGAGATAGGCAAATATTTTTTTGACGGGATAAAGGCAATTTACACAGAACAAAAAGCCAAATTGATTATAAATAATATTGTAATGGAAGAAATAAAGATACAGAAGGGAACAAGACAGGGATGCCCACTCTCCCCACTACTATTCATAATGGTGTTAGAAGTCCTTTTGAATTCAATTAGACAAAATAAGAAAATAAAAGGTGTGACAATCGGGCAAAATGAATATAAGATCAAAGCGTTTGCAGACGACCTGGTAATAATGATGGAAGAGCCAACAACTACATTAAAAGAAGTACTGGAGGAAATGGAACAATTTGGAGATGTGGCAGGCTTTAAATTAAATAGGAGAAAAACGAAAATGATTGTGAAGAATATAGATCAAAGTGTAAGAGAAATACTGGAACAACAATCACAGATAGAGGTGGCCAATAAAGTTAAATATTTGGGAATATGGGTAACCCCCAAAAATATAGATTTGTATAAGAACAATTACGAACCAGTGTGGAAGGAGATAAGAAAGGACCTGGAGGTGTGGGGAAGAATGAAATTGTCATTTTGGGGGAGGATCTCTACAATTAAGATGAATGTGCTACCAAGACTGTTGTTCTTATTTCAGACAATCCCCATAATCAAAGGGAACAAACTCTTTAAGGAGTGGCAAAGAGTGATTTCGAGATACTTATGGCAGGGCAAAAAGCCAAGAATTCAATTTAAGCTATTAACTGATATAAAGGAAAGGGGAGGTTTTGCCCTGCCTGATCTGAAATTATATTATGAGGCATCTTGTCTTTGCTGGTTGAAAGAGTGGGTAAAATTAGAAAATAATGAATTACTTGATTTAGAGGGTTTCGACAACAGATTCGGTTGGCACGCGTATTTTTGGCATGAGAAAAAGAAAGTCCATAAAGGGTTTGAGAATCACATTTTTCGAGGTCATTTAATTGAAACATGGGAGAAGTACAAAAACTTATTAGAATTTAGAGTACCACACTGGCTATCTCCTCTAGAAGCCCTAAGTGTAAAGAAAATTAATATGAGAAGCAACTGGGTAACATATAGTCAACTACTAGTTAAAGAAGGAGGAAAATGGAAAATGAAACCCTACGAACAGGTGAAGGAATATGTGTACGATTGGTTACAGTACTTCCAAATAAATGAAATGTTTAGAAAAGATAGCAAAGAATTGGGATATGCGGATAAAGATTCTAAATTTCAGACGGAAATTATAGACAAAGATGGGAAAATATTATCTAATATGTATAAGATGTTGTTAGAATGGAATCTAAAGGACGAGGAAGTCAAGTCGATAATGATTCACTGGGCTAGAGACGTGGGTCACAACATACAATTTGAGGATTGGGAAAAACTATGGAGGGAAGGCCTTAAATTTACTGCATGTATGACGCTGAAGGAAAACGTCATGAAGATGTTTTATAGGTGGTATATGACGCCCGAAAAATTAGGAAAAATGTATAAGATATGTAATAAGTGCTGGAAGTGTAGGGATAGAGAAGGTACTTTTCACCACATGTGGTGGGAATGCAAGAAAGTGAAGGACTTCTGGAAAAAAATATATAATGAATTAAAGAAGATTCTAAAATATACCTTTACAAAGAAACCAGAGGTCTTTCTGTTAGGAATATTAGGGAAGGATATAAAAAGAAAAGATTACAAATTTTTCCAGTACGCGGCAACAGCAGCAAGAGTGTTACTAGCCCAGAAATGGAAACAGCAAGAAATTCCGACTGTAGAGGAGTGGAGAATGAAGCTATTAGATTATGCGGAGCTGGACAAATTAACAGGAAAGATTAGATATTTAAGAGACCAAAAGTTTACTAAGGACTGGGGAAAATTTGTTGATTACCTGGAACATATAAGTGAGGGACAGATAACACTAATGGGATTTAAAGAAGCACTGTAAAAGACTAAGAGATATTGTCTAAAGGGATCAGAAAGATAGATATAAATAACGTCAATATAAAATTAACAAATGCGTAATCTTAATAAGTACTACGAATGATTTATGGATAAGCTGGAGGAAGTCTGAAAAGCGATTATGTTGTAAAATCTGATGTGAAACTAATATGTTTTGTTTTGTTTGTTTGTTTGTTTGTTTGATGTAAAGTAATAAAAATTATTTTAAAAAAAAGAAAGAAAGAAAAATCCTTTGGCGATGCTGTTAGCAACTAAATGCACTATGTAATTGCTTATTCTTACCTGGCTAATAGCAGAAAGGGTTTCTGTTGAATCTGCTGCATGGTGCAAACATTTCCCTTGTGGGAAGAATAAATTGATTGCCGCATTAGAGCAAACCCATAACTGCTATTGAAACCATGCAGGGCGTATATAACTTAATTGTTCAGCATATGAGACGATAAAATCAGAAAGGACTACAAGACAAAAGAAAAAGCTGCAGAGGAAATAGCAGGGAGGGAGGGAGGCATGAATTTCTAGGTCCTTAGAGACACAGCCAAACCAGCTCCATTCATTCATTCAATACATTTGTTCAGAACATGTTCAATACAATATGCAGAACGTTCATACAACAACAAGCATAGTTCAGAAGTGTCAGAAAGGGGTAGGGTATGAATAAAGTGGGAAGAAGCCAGTGAGGGAATTATGAGCAAAGAAGATTAGACAGGAGAGAACTAGAGTATGAAAGGCAATTATGTCAAAGCATCTGTAACAGAAACGTAGAATGTTGGTGTGTGTTTTAATCTGTGTTTAGTTTATCGCTCATTTCAATTACTTTTTCAGTTGTTTGTAACCATTTTTACAGATAATTTCATTCTTTCTTTAAACTGCTTCGGGGTTTTCTTTTAAACAATCAAGCAACATATAAATTCTATGGGATAAATTAAGAAAGGAAGAAAAAGACCGTTGCTTAGCACAGAATTGCAAGCTAAGCATGTTGAGAAAATCAAATTAGAAAAACTAGACTTTCAAGAGAAATGAACATGAATTCTTAGGGATCTTGATACTTGTCACATGCCATTTCATGACAGGGTGAGGGATCTCATTCTTCTGTGCGTAGGGTGCTATAGAGGACAAATGGACAAACAGACAGACAAACTCCTTTTCCAAAATATATAGTAGATTATCCTTCTAGAAACCCACAAATCTCAATATCTGATGGCCCAAGTCTGCCCCAAAAGGAAGATAAAATGCCATTGGGACCACTGGAGATAATGCACGAACAAGAACCACACTCTGTTTTCCCATGCCTGAAACATCACCAAAGTAAAATAATTTTGTACCCAATCAATTCTAACAGGTCTGTGATGCCCTTTCAAGGCTGTGGAAGGAATGTTGTAGCCAGGGATGAGTGAATCTGTATTTTTCTGGCCCGTGTCATTCCAGACATTTTTACACACCAAGTGATTCCATTCCATTTCCACATTAACTGTGGGATTTCTGTACACAAATTATTTTTTTAGTGTGTTTTCTCTCTAAATTCAATTGAAATGTGAGTTTCCTTTCAAGATACATATTTGGTTTAATGTTTTCGATCAATCAAAACTGCCAAGAACTGGATCGTAACATATGAAGCACAGGATCCAGGAGTCGGCTGCAGGATCAGACCATTTCACTGAGGGATTTTCAACCATCAGATCCTTCAAGCAGCCCAAATCTTAACATTAATGGGATTGTATGTGCTGCTTCTCTCAGCCCAAGGGAAGAGAATTATAGCAGTGCATCCCTGCCTCCTGTTCCCATTGCAAGAGAAAATAATCGGTCCTTGTTCTCCATACAGTACTGGTTTGGGCTTTTGGAAAAAGCTTATGCTTGCCCCTGTCGCTCTTCAGGTCACAGGGAATGTGTTTTTCTACTCCCTCGAGGGAACCCATGTTGTACAGATTATGTTTTATTTGCTAATTATCTTCCCATTCTCTGTGCTCTCTCCTGCCTCCAAAAGAATCCAAGCTTACAGATTGCACTTAAGCATTTCAGGTGATTCAGGACCAAGGATAGCAACCCACCATCTCCCTTGTTTCATTCATGATTTCCCAACTAATAACAACACAACACAACATCCAATCTGCCCTTGTCTCGGTATGACATACTTGCCTTGACATTCACGTTGCCATCTCCCCTCTTACGATCAGTTTCTAATATGCAGCTTCTTTTTGTTCTCCAAGCAGCACACGGCAACACGTGTTTTCAAAGAGATGACAAAATTGCGGCGATTAAGAGTATCGGATCGATGTGTACGTGTAGCTCAGGGGTCTGCAACCTTTAAGACAAAAAGAGCCACTTGGGCCCGTTTCCGAAGAAAAACAAAACTGGGAGCCGCAAAACTCGTCATTATAAAAATAACTTTTTTGTCACTTTTTTTTATTATTTCTTTGTTTGACCCCTCAGAATTACTCCTCCTCATAGAAATAAACGTTAAATTAACAAGTTACCTTTGTGTGTGTGTGTTCTTCACTCCCCTTCAAAACAGTGACCCGCGTACATGCCCCCTTTCAATGCAGTGACCAGCGCACATGCCCCTTACAATGTAGCGGACGGGCGGGTAGGTGACGTCGGGACGGTGCGTGACTAACGCATGCACCACCCCCATGCGACGTCACAGCCAGTACAGCGCCCGCCACAGTGGGGAGTGTCGGGGCGCACAATGCGCCTCCTCCCCTCGCTAGTATCCGCCCCGGGGCCGCGGCAAAGGTGTAAAAGAGCCACATGCGGCTCCGGAGCTGCGGGTTGCAGACCCCTGGTGTAGCTGGTCTCATTTGCAATTCTCTGCCGGGTTTGCACAAAGGCTGCCTCAGGTGTGCAAATCGGAATGGTTGCATTTACATTGCTTTGCCCCTGCCCCATTAGGTGCCTGGCTCAAACCCCTTTAACCACAGTGCCTCTTTTAAAAGAAGTTATCTCCCCAATGAGACTCTCCAGGCTGTGGGAGGGCTGCAGGCCAGTGGCACATAATGCCACCTCAAATAGTCCCTCGTTCAATCCTCTGCATTTCCAGGTAGCACTGGGCATGGGAAGGAGGCAGTAACCCTGTCTAAAGCTCTGATGAGCTGCTTCCAGCCTGAGCTCTACTGGGACTCGGAACCAAAGGAGTCTCAGTCTGCACCAGATCCTTTGCCTCAGGCATCATCTGAACCAAGTCTGGGGCCTGATTCTGAAGAGCCCCAGTCTGCACAGGTTCCTCAGCAACAAGCACTAACTGGGCCGAGTCAGGGGCCTGAGCCTGCCCTGGCTCCAGATGCGGGGATTACCTCGTTGCCTTCAGCTGGGGCATCACTTACAGCTGCTCCACTACTGGTTGGGTCAGGGGAGGCTGAGGCGGCCCCTGGGTCTAGTAACCCACTGACGTCTCCCAAGCTGCAGAGACTTAAGGTCTGAGAGAAGGAGAGGCCTGAGTACTCGCAGGAGGAGTGCTCGCCTTTGGGCGAAACAGGGAGGTGAGTCGCCAGGGGATTAGGACCAGCCGTTACCCTGACAAAGATAAAAGGCTCTCGGACTCCGCCCCAGGTTGTGGGAGCAATATTACTGTATGCCAGATCCTGCCTGAGATCCTGTACCTGTCCTTGCCTTGACCCTGTTGGACTGACTCCTAGCGGAACCTTCGGATTCTGGACTGGACCTGGACCACAGTTCTCGGGTTACCCCCAGGCCCAGCACATCTACTCTACAGAGGCTGGAAGCTGCTCTTTGGGGCTTCAGGAACATTTTCTTCCTGTCTGAACAAGCCCTTGAGACAACGAGTTAAGACTTTCTTAATGCAACAGGCTTTGGGGAACTTGCTGCTTTTAATGAAAGGGCTGATGCCATGCTGTTTTTGTTGTAATTATCTGTATGTTTTAATAGATCATTTATACACAGTGTGTGTGTGTGTGTGTGTGTGTGTGTGTGTGTGTGTGTGTCTTGAGAGATGATGAAGTGCACCACTAGGAGTGATGTCAAACTGGAAGTGACCTTCCCAGGGTGCAAGCCTGGGCAGTGTGTATGGAAGTCCTGGGCTGCCCAGATGACAAAACCCCTCTCTTGGCTCCACTAATGTGGTCCAGAAAAAAAGCAGAGTGATACATTTAGCACCAGCTTGGCCATGGGAGTTGCCGGCGGGAGGCATACAAGGTCTTAGGGACTCCACTACGGATTTGTGTAGGGTCTACTCCTGAGCTTTTTATTCTCTGTAAAGAAAGCAAAACAACATAAAGTACAGTCACAGTACAGCAACTGACCTACTTCAGCAGAGGTCCTGCATAGCGCTGGTCCCTTCAGGGGGCAAGCATCCCAGATTTAGAAATGGATTTTGAAGGCAGTATCTGGGTCAGGTGATGATCTCAGAACTTTGTGGGAGCGAGAGCTTGACATTACAGTAGATCCAGAAGACGGGGATCTTTGATGGAACAAGCAACCCTTCAAAAACAGCTCTGCAAGTGATAGGGAGATCTCGCCTGAAGTTATTCTCAAAGGGTACCTTACTCCCAGAAAATGGTCATCTATATGTCCCAGGTTCCTCTCCCACATGTGTTGGTGGGGGTGCCATTCAGGACCATGAGCTTCTTCTTAGGACCTTCACTGGCCCTCCTTTGCACCTTGAGCACCTGGCTGGAATGTCCCTTGAGTTCTGAAAATGCTTCCTGCTTCCCTGGAAGGACAATGGAGAAGGGGTGTGGATTTGGGTGTACATAAACTAGCCTGATGATCAGAAGGCTGATCACCGAAGAATTGATGCTTTTGAATTATGGTGCTGGAGGAGACTTTTGAGAGTCCCATGGACTGCAAGAAGATCAAACCTCTCCATTCTGAAGGAAATCAGCCCTGAGTGCTCACTGGAAGGACAGATCGTGAAGCTGAGGCTCCAATACTTTGGCCACCTCATGAGAAGAGAAGACTCCCTGGAAAAGACCCTGATGTTGGGAAAGATGGAGGGCACAAGGAGAAGGGGACGACAGAGGACGAGATGGTTGGACAGTGTTCTCGAAGCTACCAGCATGAGTTTGACCAAACTGTGGGAAGCAGTGGAAGACAGGAGTGTCTGGCATGCTCTGGTCCATGGGGTCACGAAGAGTCGGACACGACTAAACGACTAAACAACAACAAAACTAGCCTACAGAATAACAGTGAAATTGAACCTCCATCGCTCCGTCCACTTTTGCCTCTGTCATGCACACCACTGGCATGTAGGCCCCAGAAGATTGACCAGAAGCAAATGCAATCTCCCAACCCCTGAGATAGATTGCCAAGTAAACTGACGTTACTCAACAAGAAGTTTGGGAACAGATTGTTTTCTGACTCCGCACCACGCAATAGCAGCATTGGTAGAGGGAGCGCCTTCCTGTTGCTCACCTCTAATCTGCTGTCACCATGGGAAGAAAAGAAGACGACTGCAAAATTGTCCCCGCTAACACTTCTGCATGACAGCTGGCAGTGGAGACCACCTGCCCTTGCGGAAAAAGGGCAGGAATGAGATCGAAGTGTTAACGCTCGCCACTTAAACGCGCAAGAAACAGACGAGGCATATTGTCAGGGGCTCAGGAGCAGAGGCACAGGAAAGGGAGGAAATAGAGAGCGAGGGGGAGGAATCCGAAGGAAATGTTAGCGATGACAGCGGCCCGAGGTCTCTGAGTCTTTCCAGCGAATCGGAAGATTCACAGAAAGGGGCTCCCATGGTCAGAGCAAGGGGGTGCCTAGGGGGACACCCCAGGAAGAAGGGGCCAGAGGGGACTCAGAGAGCAGCAGTTGGAAATCAGGACCAGCTTCCCCACCAGAGCGCAGTAGGGGGGAGGAGTCCCAGGTATCGGGATCAGGCGGCTCACCGCCAGCGGGAGGAGATGAGTCAGGATTGGCCACGCCTCCATCGGAGAGCGAGGAAACGGTCAAGAGGAAGGTTGGAGGCTGGGCGCGCGCGCCAAGTTCAAATGTACAGGAGGGCGGCGCAGTTGGTAGCCCGGATAGGGAGCCAGGTCCTAAAGCCCGCCGAAAGGAGGGAGAGGAGTCAGGGGGGTCAGCGTCAGCGTCAGAAGAGTCCAGAAAGGAGGGGACCCCGGGGGGCAGAAGGACCCAGAGGAGAAAGGAGAGACGGAAGAGTTGGAGTAAGGTTAGAGTCTTAAACTGGTGTACAGGGGGTGGAGACTCAGATGGAGCTTCGCCGGTCTAGCTTCTAAGACGTAGAGCTGCGCGCTGCGGCTTGAAAATGGAAACTGTACTTCAATAAAGACTTTTGTACATTACTACCGGCTAGCGTTGGTCCTCTGTGAGCTGGGACCTGGAGGCAGCTCTGACACATATGAACCTATGGACTTTTTTTGAGATGTTTGAGATGTTTTGAGATGTCAGAAAAGCAGCTCAGGAGAGGAGAAGGGAAAATGAAGGAGGACGACAGGGCATCCAATTACCTAAAACAGAGCGGGGGGTTTCTTCCTGCCTAAGTGTCCCTCTTGGAATTCATTTTGTTAGTTTTGGCCAAGTTCAAACGCAGCTCTCTGACTGGAAAAGATTACCCCACCAGCCAGAAACAAAATGTTGAAAATTATATGGCACGTTTGTGTTTTAGAGGCGAGGATGGTGCTTTCCCTGTAGAGATGTGGGGCTCTATGTGGGGCTACCTTTGAAGGTGACCCGGAAACTACAACTAATCCAAAATGCGGCAGCTAGACTGGTGACTGGGAACAGCCACCGAGACCACATAACACCAGTCTTGAAAGATCTACATCGGCTCCCAGTACGTTTCTGAGCACAATTCAAAGTCTTAGTGCTGACCTTTAAAGCCCTAAATGGCCTTGTCCGGTATGCCTGAAGGTCCAGCGCTGAAGGCCTTCTGACGGTTCCCTCGCTGCGAGAAGCCAAGTTACAGGGAACCAGGCAGAGGGCCTTCTCAGTAGTGGCACCCACCCTGTGGAACACCCTCCCACCAGATGTCAAAGAGAAGAACAACTACCAAACTTTTAGAAGACATCTGAAGGCAGCCCTATTTAGGGAAGCTTTTGATGTTTAATAGGTTATTGTATTTTAGTGTTTTGTTGGAAGCTGCCCAGAGTGGCTGGGGAAACCCAGCCAGATGGGTGGGGTATAAATAATAAGTTGTTGTTGTTGTTGTTATCAGGTGCCTGAGCTGGGCTCTCAAAGAGCAACACGGGTGCTGGTTGGAGCAGGAAACAGATTTACTTAGCAACCATTTGTCTTTCATGAGCATTCTGGAGAAATTGACAATGGAATGCAAGGAAAGGCACATGCAGGCTCTGGGAGCAATTAATCACAGCGACAGACTCATTTTCTTTTTAAAAACAAAACAGAAACGTAGCTGGAATTTCCATTAGAGAGACCCACTTGCTCTTAAAATCAAGATGTTACTCCCTTTTCACAACGAAGGAATTAGGGGCACTATCCATACAGCTCTGCTGTACTTTCACATTGAATTATCACAGATGCTGCAGTATATTTCCCTTCAGGTTTTCTTTCAACTCTCCAAGAACCCAAAAGTTGCTTTTTCTTAAGCCGTACAATTTTGTTTCATTTATTTATTTTGCAAAATCCTGCTCACTCACTCATTCCTATGAATCCAAACCAAATGGTGTTCTGGGGGCTTTCCGAGGCAGAAAATGTGAGCTTGTAATCAAAACATGGAGACGAGGATTGGAATTTCCAGTTCCGTTTCCAACTGAAAAACAGCAAGAGTCATTTCAATCTGTGTCACTCATTTCACAAGTAAACGCCTATGTCACTAATGTTCAGGCTAGCCAAAGCTATAGGAGCCTAAGGAGAGCCCTGCTAAATCAGGCCATGGGCCCAAACAGTGAGCAGCCATCTAGAGGCGGCACTGTGGTCTAAACCACTGAGCCTCTTGGGCTTGCCAATCAGAAGGTTGGTGGTTCGAATCCCCACAACGGGGTGAGCTCCCATTGCTCTGTCCCAGCTCCTGCCAACCTAGCAATTTGAAAGCATACCAACACAAGTAGATAAATAGGTATCGCTGCGGCTGGAAGGTAAATGGCATTTCCGTGCGCTCTGGTTTCCGTCATGGTATCCTGTTGCACCAGAAGTGGTTTAGTCATGCTGGCTACATGACTCAGAAAGCTGTCTGTGGACAAACGCCGGCTCCCTCAGCCTGAAAGCGAGATGAGCGCCACAACCCCAGAGTCACCTTTGACTGGACTTAACTGTCCAGGGGTCCTTTACCTTTACCTTTTTACCTTAGAGTAGGGACTTTTCCCTAGTTATGCCCCAGTTGTGAAACTTGCTCCTCCTACAGCAGGGATGGGGAACCTTCAAACCACAGGCCAGGCCAGACCTTCCAATTTGGCCCGCAAGTCCATTTTGGGAAAGCCACACCTGATGCAATATATGACATCGGGTGATGGTTGGCAAGGATGAGGATTCAAAAGAATGTATACTGTATGCAAGGAATGATTGCTGTGTAGTGGAAGTGTATGGGAATTGTTTCTTTTATGTATTTTCAGAAGCTGAAAAACAGAGTTAAACACACACACACACACACACACACACAAAACCATTCCTTTTCCTGGGGAATTCTGGGAATTGCAGCTATCTGAGAGGCTCGGGGGTTCCCCAACAACTCCTGACACCCTTTAGAAATCACAGTTCCCAGGATTCTTTGAGGCTGGCCAAGTCTGTTGAAAAATGTATGATTCTGCTATAAAAATTTGTAGCACAAACGGGTCCCTAGAACCTGGTTGTGGGCTGTGAAGACCCTTGTCCAAGTTCTGGTGTTGTTGACATCAACCTTTGCTCAGTAGTTGGAGTAAATAATAATAATAATAATAATAATAATAATAATAATAATAAACAACATTCAAAAAAAATCCCCCAAAAAATTTTAAGGGGAGAAAAATCTTTCCTTAAAGCAGGGGGTGGGGAAACATCTCAGCAAGCTATTTTTATACCAGGAATGTGGAAGAAACTTTTGAGCTGAAGGAGATTCTCGATTAACATCATGTCTAAAAATAAATGCGGATTGATGAACAACCAGCCAGTTTGCTGACAAGTCTAATTTGCTTCCTGCCCAAGAGGCTACTGATCTGTTGCTTATCGGGAATTGCAGGGAGGGCGGAGGGCAAGGAATACAACCGCAATGTTTGACTTTCCTCCTCTAGTGTCATGTCATATTACCTCATGGGCCCATTAATATTTCAGGATGGCCATTTGGTACACCATAGAATGACCGGCTTTGGGCAGTTTTTACTCATAATCAGATAGGTGAAGGTTACAAAGTTTTAGTTCTAAAGATTTGAGGTCAAACTTCACGGCTTCTGGAAGGCCAGGGTCCCCATATTTTTAACGGCAAGGCCCAAGCCTAACACATTCCTTCAAATTTCAGACAGACTCTTCAAGTGTCCCTATTTTCCAGGGACAGTCCCGGATTTACAGAAGCCATCCTAGTTTCTGATTTGATTCCAGAATGTCCTGCTTTTCCTTAGGACGTCCCTATTTTCATTGGAGAAAAGTTGGAGGGGATGGAGTTATGTGACACTTGAGCCTAGCAAATACAACCTTTAGAAAACATCTGAAGGCATCCCTGTATAGGGAAGTTTAACGTTTTATTGTCTTTATATATGTTGGAAGCAGCCCAGAGTGGCTGGGGCAACCCAGGCAGATGGATGGGGAATAATAATAATAATAATACTGATGATGATGATGAATAGGACACCCCTATTTTCATCAGAGAACTGTTGGGGGGGGTATGCTGTGGTTTCTTACAGGTTTGATGAAGACACTCTACAGATGTTCAGAGGCAATGTCAGAGCCACAATTTTGTACTTTCAGGTTCAGCTGAGGTCCATGTCTTGGGAGGCCATGTATCCAGGACAGACTGTGGTTTGAAAGAGTCCTCTAGTCTGGTATTTGATGGGCTGTCCAGCCCAAGTCTCTTTTAAAGGTCAAGAACCTTAAAACCCCAGGAAGGGAGAGTAGGAGTGGTCCAGAGGTCTCTTATCAACTGAACACCCAGAGAGCAGACTGAACAGCAGGGCCGGCCCACCCAGGAAGCAAGGTGAGACGGCTGCCTTAGGCAGCAGAATCCACTGGGGCAACAGATCACAATATCAATCTTACTTCTACCCTTGTTCCTGATGTAGATCTTCCCTTGTCCCTTCTTCCCTAGTGGCAAGAGGGGAGCCATTTTTTGGTCCGCCTCAGGTGCCAAAATGACTTGGGCTGGCCCTGCTGTGCAGACTTTGGTGGCGAGATAGATTTCTATTTTAATTACTACTATTTCCAAACATGCATCCATACATATAAATGGCCATGTGCAAATTTTATTCAAATATGTGTCCTCTTTCTTGCGTAAGTGTCATCGCTCCGTTGACCATGCCAAGGGGCAGGATCTGAGAATTGTTGGTACTGTGCCTTGTCAATCTAGAGACTCCTCCAGGATCCTTTCTGCTTCTACGCTGAGCTAAGCCAAGAGGGCCAATGTGGTGTAGTGGTTAAGAGCAGTGGACTCGTAATCTAGTGAACCGGGTTCGTGTCTCCGCTCCTCCACATGCAGCTGCTGGGTGACCTTGGGCTACTCACACCTCTCTGAAGTCTCTAAGCCTCACAGAGTGTTTGTTGTGGGGGAGGAAGGGAACGGAGAATGTTAGCTGCTTTGAGACTCCTTAGGGTAGTGATAAAGCAGGATATCAAATCCAAACTCTTCTTCTTCTTCTTCTTCTTCTTCTTCTTCTTCTTCTTCTTCTTCTTCTTCTTCTTCCCCAAGGCATACCATCTGAACCAGGACTTGCGCTTAAGCTCCATCTTCACTAACCACAAACTGAACAAACCTTGATTACAGCTTGTGGTTAAGCGAAGAGGGAGATAAAGCCAGGACACGTGGTTTGGACGGCACGCTAAGCCAAATCTTGGCTTAGCTCAGTGCAACAGCAAATAGGAACAGGGAGGAGCCTCTATATCAGGCATAGGCAAACTCGGTCCTCCAGATGTATTGGGAGTACAGCTCCCATCATCCCTGACCACTGGTCCTGTTAGGGAGGGATGATGGGAGTTGTAGTCCCAAAACATCTGGAGGGTCAAGTTTGCCTATGCCTGCTCTATGTTTACAGTCTCACTGAGCCCTAATTTTGGTTAGCGAGATTTTGTGCGCACTTAACCAAACAAGCCGCAGACATACCTCAGCATGCCGAAAGGGTAGCTGAGTCATGGTCTGATCCCATCAAGCATTCACATCAGTCTGACACATTGTGTCTGTAAAGTCTGCAAGTATCATGAATGATGCAGCAAATGTTAAATGGGAGAAGAATGGAAACCTCAGATTTTCAGTGTGTCGTGAGGGTAGAACTGGTTGCCCGTTAATGAAAGAGCAAAAAATAACAGGCACTTACCTGGTTTATCTCAATCGTTTGGTCAACATCCCATGTGCTTAGATTGGGATCGAGAGGAATATTCTTTTATATTTAGTGGGCACATAATTAGAATGAACACACACACACACACACACACACACACACACACACAGTTTGTGTATATATGTATAGATCATGGCTCTTAAAAATACAATTAAAAAATTCCTTCTAGGAGCACCTTATAACAAATTTAGTTGGTCTCTAAGGTGCTATTGGAAGGAATTTTTTATTTTGTTTCGACTACGGCAGACCAACACAGCTACCTACCTGTGTTAAAAATACATCTGTGAGATTCTTTTAATTATATTTACATGTGCAATGATTTTAACTGTTGTTATATAGGCATTTGTCTTGCATGTGGTTTTTATTCCAGTGTGGTACTTGCATCAAGAGGCTTCACCGGAAGCAATTTACAAATGACACAAATAAACAACTACTAAGAGCCTAATGTTTCTTTTCTTTGCTGGTCATTTTTTGTTCCTCGTCCAGCTACTCCCTAACTTTTGGTAACAACTTACGAAGAGCTCGGAAGAACTGCAAAGCTTGCCGCATTTGGTGGGATCTTTTTAGTTGGCCCTGATCAAAATGTTAACTATGGCTTCAGGGAGTGTTTTCCCCCTTACAGATACATAGAATTGTGGAAAGTTATCATGTTTGTTTATTGCTGATTTATAGGGAGAGACAGAGAGAGAAAAAGAGAAGGAGAAGCAAACTTGGTGCTTCCTCCTCAAGTGAAGGAGCCAATGAATTTTAAAAGGCAGCCAAATTGATTTTTACTATTACTATTATCCTTACTATTAATTCCTGGGTTTCATGCATTGATTAGTTTTCAAGCACTGCCTTTTAATGAGAAGGCTGGACAAAAATATTGTGCCTGTTTGAGTAGAGAGAAAGCAAAAATGTTTGCATGTCTCAGAATTCTCACATTATAGAAAAATTGGAAGCAAACTTTCCTGACTCCTCCTCAAGTGAAAAATTTGTGGGAGTTCAAGGGCAGCCAAGGAGAGACTCTAGAAGAACAATGTGACATTTCCCCTGGGGCCACTGGCTGTCATAACTGTTTGCCTAAATTGGAACAGGAAGCAAAATGGGGAAGTTCCTCCCACAGCAGAAACTCTGAAGAATTTTGAGGGAAGCCCAAAGTGTGCGTGTGTGCAGATAAAATGCACACATGTGTGCATTTTAAAGGAAACACTTCTGAATTCAGAAATAAGGAATTGGCTTTGTAAAAGGTTGTTGCTGTTTAGTCGTTTAGTCATGTCCGACTCTTCGTGACCCCATGGACCAGAGCACGCCAGGCACTCCTGCCTTCCACTGCCTCCCACAGTTTGGTCAAACTCATGCTGGTAGCTTCAAGAACACTGTCCAACCATCTCGTCCTCTGTCGTCCCCTTCTCCTTGTGCCCTCCATCTTTCCCAACATCAGGGTCTTTTCCAGGGAATCTTCTCTTCTCATGAGGTGGCCAAAGTATTGGAGCCCCAGCTTCAGGATCTGTCCTTCCAGTGAGCACTCAGGGCTGATTTCCTTAAGAATGGAGAGGTTTGATCTTCTTGCAGTCCATGGGACTCTCAAGAGTCTCCTCCAGCACCATAATTCAAAAGCATCAATTCTTCGGCAATCAGCCTTCTTTATGGTCCAGCTCTCACTTCCATACATCACTGCTGGGAAACTGCCTTTTAAAAGGTAGGCAGAGAGAAAAGCAGGCAGTTTAAGGAAAATGAAAGCCAAAAGGTAGATGACAAGACAGGTTCACCTTCTCCAATATGCTCTCTGCCATCTGCTTGAATACTGCCATATACTGAGGGCCTGAGGAAAAGATCAGTCCATTTCAGCTACCTAAGTTTTTCATTATTCCAATCCTACATTCAGTTCTCTACACTTCTGCAGCAATTTGAAACTTAAGTTGTTTCTTGCGCAATTTGTGTGTTGCTTCAAACTGTTTTGAATGTTGTGTTTCAGTTGTTGCAACCTGCCCTGGGACCACAGGTGAAGGTTGATAAATTAACAGCAGGACATTACTGTGAATTTCCCCCAATACACACATTTTTGTATGCCGTTTTGAGCAATGTACACATTTTTGCAAGCAGTTTGCCCTACAGGATGCTATTTTCCAGGAATAGGTTCCTTTTTAGGCACATTTCCCCCAAATACATTGTTTGGTTGGAGAACGGCATTGCAAAATCCAGATAACTGCAAATTGTTTCCTTGTGCACATTTGATAGATTTATTTTTCGGGTGAACTGTATCGAATGTTCACCTATCTGCTTATATATCAGAGCTAACGGGAGATATAATCATTTCCTCACACTGGACACTTTTTAGGGTTTACAGAGACTTCCTAATGTCTACTACGAAACAGAATTCAATAGGACTCACACCCAGTCAGTTCACTCATCCTCACTTCCCCTTTTGTGAAATGGAACCAAGAGGAATTTGGACAGGCTTTGCGCAATAAAAGAAACACACTGTGTAAAAGTAGTATTTTATTAATAATGATACTCAATGGCCCCTGGCAGGCTCAAAGTTTTTTGTTCCAGAAATTTCTCCTAAGGGACAGTTGAGTGATAAATTCATATTGAACAAAGGTACATCCAGACAGAATGAAATCAACCAAGGAAGACTCTTACACCGACAACAAATTGGCTCGGCAAAAGACACTATTGTGTATCCTTCGTTTAGATGGAAGTTATCACTTAGAATGATAAGAGGTGGAAGGGCCATCTAAGTCCAGCCCCCTGCAATGCAACTTGCTTATAGAAAGGGACCTACAATCAATTCTGATATAATTTGTGTTTTACGCTCCCATGGTCTGTTCCAGCAATTCCCTGCAGGCGAGGAGCTCTGATGCCCATGCGGAGCTCTTCAACTTGCCAGGGTTCTCTCGGTCATCTTTATGGGGGAGCTCCATGCACGCTAAGATACATGCACGCAAGCAGCGAGGATCCATGCGCACGATCTGCTAGCCCAGACACCGTTGTGGGCTCCCCTGAGTTGTTTCCCCTGGATACATGGAGTGGCCTGTAGTTATGCGAGGGATCAACACAGGTACGCGAAGCGTTGTCTCAGCAAACCAGCTCCTCCATTAGACTGAGTGGGAACAGAACAGTGTGCGTGTGGAGAACCACAAAGACAGACGCCTCAATGGCATTGTGGGCATTAATACTCCTTGCTTCGCCCCCCAATTTTTTTCCAAAATACACATGGCCATCGAACCCCCTCTCACCGTAGATCAAGAAATTATTGGCCACCAGAATGTTCATTGTGGGCTGATTCTAGCTTAGCATTGCCACTGGGGACAACACCCACAAAATGCTTAGAAGCTGGGCGCAAGTTATCAAAAGAACTAGTGGGAGGCACCTAAGTTTGGTCTATGCAGGCATGCTCAAGCGCTTTTGCGCATGCGGCGGGGGAGTGCAAATTCCCCACTCCCAGCAGCAGTCCCTCGTACCGCAGTGAACATTCAAGCGCTCTTAACTGTCAAGGGAAATGAAGGCTGCCTACGAGTTAAATCACACCCCTTTCCCAGTGCGCAGCACTTTTCCAAGCCAAGGGTCGCATTGCTTTTCTGGCTAACCTTCCGAGAACATGGCAGCGGCAGGCAGCGGCAGAGGCACGGGTCACCAGGAGCAAATATCACCCTTGTACAGTAGGCTGCTTTCCACGTCCATTCACACAAACAAGGAGCCCTCTCTGCGCTCCATCCAAGCAAGCAACAGGCATTGCCAAGAGCTCAAGGACACATTCCAGCCAGGCCTAAAAAGCTTGACGTGGCAAAGCAGAGACAGCGAGAAGTGTGTAGCCAGGACAGTGTCCCAAGGCTGAGAGATTCCTCCGCAAAAGCTTTCATTTATTAGTGTCCTGGGATTATTCTGTGCCTGTGTAAGAGTCAAAAATAAAGCAGCCCTCTAGGCAACACGAACATCAGAGCAGCCACGGAACGGGGTTCCTTATATAATTTGTTGATTGCAAAGTGAAGGGCTAACATTATATAAGCTGCCAACATTTCATTTCTACTTTATTTTTTACATTTCACTTGCCTTGTAATTATTCCTCCCCTCCCCCCCTCAAAAAAGCAGCCCTTAAGGGCTGCTTTATTTCTCTAATACAGTTTGGGCTGAGGATGATCAAAGAGAGAAAAGCCAAGGATGGCAGTCTACAAAGATCGCAGTAAACGAAAGGGGGGTGATCCCAAGTGAGAGAGGAGAATAAAAATCTTATTGGCTTGGAACATTAAAAACAAGGGGGGTGGGGAGCATTTGGTCACCAGTTAGCACACTACATCGTCTCTTGTGTTGCATCATGGCATTAGCTACATTCAACAACACAGTTATGTACAGCTCTGGAAAATCTGGCCCAGTTCTCTTCTGAAAACCCACCCAAGGGTGATCCTAAACCATTCTCAGCCTTTTGTGGCCTCATCCTGCTTTCATACACCAGCACCTCCCATTTGCAATTCCCTACTTCCGGACTCAACAAGATCATCCAATGGGATGGTGATCTGGGATCTTAGGGATGTGTGCAAATTATGGGTGAGATCCAAAGACTCCCTTCCTCTGGTGGAAGGAGGCTTCCTCCAACAGCAGCCCTTCTCCGAGAACATCTCACTTTTCGTGGACAGATGTGCTCCTTCTGCTGGAAGGAGGGGACCTTTAGATGCAACCTCCAAGCATGACCCATCCCCAACTGGTTGAAGCCTGAAGCTTTTGCTTTCACGGTGTGTACACAAAACAATAACGAGGCCCACACCTGCACAACACCTTTAAATTACTATGATGGCACTTTGTCATGGCTTCCTTCAGAGGATCCTGGGAACTGTAGTGTGTTAAGGGTGCTCCCCTCAAAGAACTACCATTCCCAGAGTTGAATAACAATAATCCTTCTTCCCAGGAAACTCTGGGAATTGTAGCTGGGGAATAAGGAGATGTGGGTGGCGCTGTGGTCTAAAGCACAGAGCCTAGGGCTTGCCGATCAGAAGGTCGGCGGTTCGAATTCCCGTGACAGGATGAGCTCCCGTTGCTCGGTCCCAGCTCCTGCCAACCTAGCAGTTCGAAAGCACGTCAAAGTGCAAGTAGATAAATAGGTACCACTCCGGCGGGAAGGTAAACGGCGTTTCCGTGAGCTGCTCTGGTTTCGCCAGAAGCGGCTTAGTCATTCTGGAAAAACTGTCTGTGGACAAACATCGGCTCCCTCAGCCAGTAAAGCGAGATGAGCGCCGCAACCCCAGAGTTGTTCTTGACTGGACTTAATGGTCAGGGGTCCTTTACCTTTACAGGGAATAAGGGTCTCTTAACAACTCTCAGTACCCTTACTGTTTTATTTGACGTTTGGAGATACGTTTGTTCCTACATGTGTACACCAGCCATGTTTTTTTTGTGTGTGCAAACCCAACTACAAAAAAGTAAAATAAAAGGCCCTCTGCACTTCCATGCTTAATTGGCACTTTACCAATTAGAGTCCCCCCCCCCCCCCAAAGCTCAGCACCCCAGAGACTGTGCTACCTTAGAATGCAGACCGTGGCATCATCCAGCTCATAAGGAATGCAGAGCCAAACCATGGTTTAGTGTGGATGAGCAAATGTACAAGTTCCTGGAACAAATGTCATTTTCAAATATTTATATATATATATTTTGAAGAATCTCAAGTTCCCAGAGCAAAGATCATGAACGCAGCAATTATTCAAGGCCTGGCTGTTGTTGTGCAGGCTTCCTCAAACTCGGCCCTCCGGACTACAATTCCCATCATCCCTGACCACTGGTCCTGCTAGCTAGGGATCATGGGAGTTGTAGGCCAAAAACATCTGGAGGGCCGAGTTTGAGGAAGCCTGCTGTTGTGCTACCCAGTGCTTAGCATGATGGGCTGATCCAGTCTTGTGGATCGCCTCCCCCAGGGGAAAAAAAAAAGGTTTTTGTAAACATGGTTTTTGTAAGCCTTGCTTATGACGAGTGTGTTGTCTGGAGCGAGACAAGCCATAAGCCAAGGTTTGAGCATAATGCTAAGCCACTGATAGTGCAATAACAGAACCAGGGGCACTACCCGCCAGATGCAATCTTTGGTTTGGCTAAGTGTGTGTGGATAGTGTAGCATAACGCAGTTCCTCCCTCCACAAAGCTCCCTGTTCATAGAAAGCTAGCAGACCAAGAGGTTCTAATACCTCCCTGATCTGCTGCTTTTAAATTTGCAGTGAGACATTGGGGCAACTATTCCCCTGCATTCTGAAGCAGAACAATATGAGGAGGCTGTATCGTGTCCTTTCTCTGAAGCTGTAGATTGGCACGGAGTATCTTCTCAAGCATGTACATGAACAGGAAGTGAAATTTAGGAATAAGAAAGCTAGGTGTTGCCACTTCATTCAGATGCTGACCATTCCACCACAATATGTGTATATTCAGGATCATTTCACACCTAACGGTAACAAACCCAGTCTTGCAACTTACTGCTCACTCAACAGGACCTGCATCCAAACCTAGGTCCCTAGCAACTGTGCCTATAGGATAGAGACATTTTCAAGCACCTATTTGTCCTCTAGACGTTTTATGTCTTTAGGTATACGGTTAAAGGCAGAGGCGGGGACCTTAAAATGTTATTTATCCATTTCTTGGATTTATATACTGCTTCTTTGTGGCTTAGTTCCCTCGTATTTACGGGACCGCCTCTCCTGGTATGCCCTGCAGAGGACCTTAAGGTCCATGAATAATCTTAGTTTAGAGGTCCTGGGCCCTAATGAAGTCAGATTATCCTCCGCCAGGGCCGGGGCCTTCTCAGTGATGGCTCCGAACTGGTGGAATGCTCTGTTCCACGAGACCAGGGCCCTGCAGGATTTAACTTCGTTCCGCAGGGCCTGTAAGACAGAGCTATTCCACCTGGCTTTCAATTTGAACTTAGCCTGATCTTTTATTCCCCTTCCTTCCCTCCCCCTCCCCTTTTTATGAAGATTACCTGCTCTGGGTTCCCACAGCTAATTCTCCCCTGGTCTCCTCGCTGGCCCAAATAGGACTAATTTAGCCAGCTAGCCCTGGTGATCATCTAATGTTTATTGGATGGATTTTTCCACAAATTGATTTTTGAATTCTGAATTTATTGTTATTCATGTTTTACACTGTATTTTATGCTGGTTTTGTTGCATCAAGTAAGTGTTTTAAATTTGTTGTTAGCCACCCTGAGCCCGGTTTTCTGAACCGGGAAGGGTGGGGTATAAATAAAAAATTATTATTATTAACAATGCTGTCAAGGTGGTTTGAGTGCAAAGGTCCCCCAATGGCCTGCTCATTTTTTTACCCACCCCTCATTTAAAAAAAGAACTGTTTAAATAAGTCAGCAAGCCATGGAATAGATTGGAGTGTAATACTGTACTGAAAATTCCCTAGTGTACATTTTTGCACAAAAAAGGGGGGGAGGTTCTGGGAAGCGAAATTTCCCCACTCCCAAGTTAACCTTTTCACACCTGATCACTGATATTCAAAACGCCTCTCGGCTGTTGCTGCAGCGCTTACTGCTTGGGACTGAAATTCCAACCAATCAGGATTCACATTGTTATCAACATGTGATGTGGCAAACTGCATCACAAAGCCAATTGAGAGGGGGTGTGATTCTTCTTGTCCTCTCTCTGAAATGGCTTTGAGGTGGTGGCCACCCAGCCAATCAGATTCAGCTATGCGATGATGTGAAATAAGCCAGTTCCGAGGAAACTGCAGACAGCATCGTCCTCGCTGTTAGTAGGTGCTGGAGGGAAAGCCATGATCCAAACTCTTTTTGCAGCTTCCCTGAAAATCACTGAAAGGAGAGAGGCCTCCTTCATGGAGGGAAAATGCCACTAAGATTTTCCCAATTTTGGCTCAGCATTATTCTGGTGTTCTCATATGAATAATTTCAGCGAGTGGTTATTGACCGTGTAGCACTACAGATAAGCTCGTTATCACCAGATATGCGCAAAACTGCTAATATCGATTAACACAAAACTGAACATGTTGTTGCTTCTCAGATTAGAAAATTACTTCAAAGTGGGAGCCACACTTGGGATGGGGGACAGGTTTATCCTGTCATATGTTGGCCACTGCAACTAGTAATGTAATTAAAAAAGCGATGTTCCTCAAACTGGAATGAATGTAAACATTTTGAACTCACAATTTCCCAATTTCTCTTTCAAATCCTGAACATAAAAATCTCACACCTGAAAACTTAATACACATTCTGTATGTAGAAGTTTCTACCTCCACATCGGAAACATGAGCACTCCTCAAGTATCATAGTCTGGCAAGCAGCATCTTCTATGAAATCTCATATGCTGCCAAGCACTTAAAAGTGCCTGAAGCACTTAAAAAAACCCCACCAACCATTCTGAACATGTCAACTATCAAACTCTGAAAAATATCAAATGTTCAAACCAACTATTGTGGAAAGTCAAGTGCAGATATGCGTTAAGTGTCACAAGCTTTTAACTGAAGAACTGGTTAGGCTAAACCGATGTTGAACTGACTAAAAAGCCATTCCTGGTTAATTGGTCAACACTATTTTTTTTTAAAAAAAGTTAGTTATTTTTGTTATAACTACTTAGAAGAGGCATGCCTCTGTCACTTGCACACAGAGGACCATGCACACTAGAAAGCGTGTCAGAGTAGGACCTGGGAGAGCAGGGCTCAAATTCCCACTCAGCCTTAAAGCTCGCTGCGTGACCTTGGTCTGGTGACAGTCTTTCAGCTTAACGTACCTCACAGGGTTGTTGCGAGGGTGAAAGTTGGGAAGAGTAGAACCATGTATGCTCCTTGGAGGAATGTATTAAGAAAATTAAAGAATAAAAACATCACTTCTAAGGTGGCACCTACTGTAGCATATGTCATCTTAAAATACACCCTTTCATCCAAAAGTAATGCTTTATTCATATGCAGATTTAGATCAAGCGAAACTAAATAAATGGTTGCTTAATTCTGCACATGAATAAAGCTATATTTTTTTATTGTGAGGGCGGGGAAGCATATGCTCTTTGTTTTTCTTTATCAGAGGCTGAATCCCTAATTAATATTCAGTGGAGATTCGGAAAATATGGGAGCATCCAGAGAATACTGGAAAGTATTCAACACCATAATTTGCAGACGCAAAACTGGGAATTTTGGGGAGCAGTTTTCTTGCCCTGCTTGCACCTGACTTACATGCATTTCTGGGAATAAGCCCTTAGCTTTGTCTAACCGTCTGCTCGCGCTCAGGGTCTTATTAGTTTGACGAACCCTAGACGTGGCTGTTTTCCAGTATGAAGAAATCACCGAAACGCTTCCCCCTTTGCAAGCACCGCTGAAATGAATGGCAGGTATTCAAGGGCTGGAAATATGCAGGTGACATCATCATTGGCAGCTTGCGCCCATCTGACACTTAGGCAAAGTGTTGCAATGAGAAAACCATCAGTCTTGGCTTACGGCTCCTCACTGCAGCTACAAAGTTCACATATATAAACTGAATCGATCAGCTCCGTCATTTTGCTGGGGGTGGCCAGGGAGAAGGAATGAGATGGCTAATGTTTGGGTTAAGCACAAACCATGGTCAAAATAAGACAGCATTGACATGAACAAAAGAAAGTTGCAATTGCAAAGTGAAGTTTGCATTATACATGGCCAGGCCACCTTTGCGGGTTTCACACAAGAAGGTCCTTTCCTACTGCGACCTAGGACCCTCTGTTTCGGAGAGATAGATCCTGGGAGATTGAACCTGTGGTTCCTCCCCAAAGTCTGAACAGCAGTTCTGATTCTTAAGTACAATGCACCACCTTCTTGGTGGGCCTGGGATGCAAAGGAATGTAGGATGAAGCCCATACTGGAAACCCAGCACTCAACTTTCAGGCATTGCAAAATTGGCTTCCAGTTAAGTGTCTACAAAAACAGGAACTGACTGCCCAGGGTCTATCAACCAGGCCAGATTCTTGCTCCTCAAATGTGCAGGTACTCGGCATTTTGACAATGCGAGGCCAGCTCAGAATTGTGCCCAGTTCTGCACCGTGGGATCAAATAGGTTTGGGTTTCATGACCAAGAGCAATCTGGACTGCTCAACAGCAACTATTACCTTACAGCAATAGGCCTGTGTGGAAAGACCGGGCAATTGTTTCATCAAAAAATAAATATTTTGCTTAAAAAACATTCACATTTCTTTTAAAAAAAAGGTTTCCCAGTTTATGCTACAAGGACTGGAGAATACTGCTATTGAAAGGAGTAACCTGTCATTTTCTTTAAAAACGAAACAAAACAAAACAAAAAAAGGAGAGAAAAATTGGCACTGTCCTATGACTTGTTCAATACTCCCTGAAAGAAACAGGAATGGTTGACTCCAGGCACCTTTCAAAATCCAGCTTTGGAAACAAAAAAAAGGAAACCAAAAGGAAACCATATCCCCAATTGAATGGGTTGCCAGTCTTAAATCTGAGCAATATGAAATACTCAGCAAAAGCCCTTTGTTACCCCCTACCCCTCTTCAAACTGCTTGACGCTCTTGAGTCGCAACGTTGGCAACACCCAGTCAAATCCCGCCATTTTGCTGAGATAACCACCAATCACCTCATGAAACACTGCCCGTGAGGACTCCGACTCCTCTGTCCATCTTCAAGTTATCAATGGAGCAATTGTTATTGTAGCATTCCATGCAAATCCCATTTTAAGGTTGGGTTTTGAGTCCCCGCAGCCTTTCCCCAGTTTGTTCGTTTGGCGAGACCAACTCCCTCAGACCCAGGTTCTCCCAGGTTCTCACGCTTGGCAATGTTCAAGCTGCATTCGCAACACGCCACTTTTGTGGAGAAACCACAGCTGTAGGAATTCCTCCGGCATAGCGTGAAACCACGAATCCGGCAAGATGTTGTCGTAGTAGTGGTGACTGATAAACTTCCCATGCAGGTCCATCGAAAAGGGCCAGAACCCATAAATCGTTACTTCTTCACACAAACCCAGGGCTGCACTGACCAGGAAGAGGCCCGTCGACAGCCGCTTTCCATGGATTCCTTTGTTCTTCCAGAACTTTCCGATGTCGCGCAAGAAGTTTGGGTTGGCGAAAATCACCTTTTGCCTGGCGCCAACGTCTGCTAGGGTGTAGTAGACCCTGAGAGAGGGCTCTGTCCCCGCTTTCATGGAGAAGGCCGGCATATAGATGTAGCTCTGGTTGTAGACTTTAACACTGTCCACAAAGGCTTTTCGGGACCAAAGAAGGTTCTGGAACCTGTTCAAAAACAGCAAGGGCAAGGGTGGGGGAGAGAGGAATAACAAGTCAATGCCTTAAAATCGATTCAAAACAGTTTGAAAAGGCCTTGAGAGTACTGATGGAGAAGGCTTTTTGAGACCAAAGAAGATTTTGTTTTTTTTTTATCAATATTTTATTGATAAAATAAAAAAGAAGATTTTTTGAGACCAAAGAAGATTTTGGACAAAAATATGTAATACAGTGGTACCTCGCAAGACGAACGCCTCGCAAGACGGAAAACCCGCTAGACGAAAGGGTTTTCCGTTTTGGAGGCGCTTCGCAAAACGAATTTCCCTATGGGCTTGCTTCGCAAGACGACAGCCCATAGGGAAATCTCCGGGACAGCGGGGAAGCGCAGCGCGTCTTCCCCGCTGTCCTCGGACCTCCTCCGAAGGCTGGCGGCGGGGCGGGGACAGCTCCTCCCGCCGCCGCCGGGCTTCGGAACGATGCCCCAATGCCGGGCGGCGGGCGGGAACGCCTCCCCCCGCCGCCCGCCATCGGGACCATGCCCCGATGCCGGGGGCGGGCGGGAACGCCTCCCCCCGCCGCCCGCCATCGGGACCATGCCCCGATGCCGGGGGGCGGACGGGAACGCCTCCCCCCGCCCCCGCCATCGGGACCATGCCCCGATGCCGGGCGGCGGGGACGGGGCGGGGCATGGTCACCGCCGCCGGCGTTTAAAAGCACTCTGGGGAAAGCAGCGAAGCGCGCTGCTTTCCCCGAGCATCGGGAAGTCCGGCGGGGGTCCTTGGGATTCCCTCCCAGCCCCCGCCTTTAAAAGCACTCCGGGGAAAGCAGCAAAGCGCAGCGCGCTTTGTTGCTTTCCCCGGAGTGCTTTTAAACTCGGGCGGCTGGGGGGGGAATCCCTTGGACCCTCGCAGGACTTCAAAAGAGCTGCGGGAAGTCCGGGGGGTCCAAGGGATTCCCTCCCCACCGCCCACCTTTAAAAGCACTCCGGGGAAAGCAGCAAAACGCGGCGCGCTTTGTTGCTTTCCCCGGAGTGCTTTTAAACGCGGGCGGCTGGGGGGGGAATCCCTTGGACCCTCGCCGGACTTCAAAAGAGCTGTGGGAAGTCTGGGGGGTCCAAGGGATTCCCTCCCCACCGCCCACCTTTAAAAGCACTCCGAGGAAAGCAGCAAAGCGCGCCGCGCTTTGTTGCTTTCCCCGGAGTGCTTTTAAACGCGGGCGGCTGGGGGGGGAATCCCTTGGACCCTCGCCGGACTTCAAAAGAGCTGCGGGAAGTCCGGGGGGTCCAAGGGATTCCCTCCCCACCGCCCACCTTTAAAAGCACTCCGGGGAAAGCAGCAAAGCGCGGCGCGCTTTGTTGCTTTCCCCGGAGTGCTTTTAAACGCGGGCGGCTGGGGGGGGAATCCCTTGGACCCTCGCCGGACTTCAAAAGAGCTGCGGGAAGTCCGGGGGGTCCAAGGGATTCCCTCCCCACCGCCCACCTTTAGAAGCACTCCGGGGAAAGCAGCAAAGCGCGGCGCGGCTTTCCCCAGAGTCCTTTTAAACGCAGGCGGCAGTGAGGGAATCCCTTGGACCCCCTCCGGACTTCCCGCAGCTCTTTTGAAGTCCGGTGGGGGGAGAAGGGCTTTTCTTCCTACCGCCAGCCTTCAGAACAGCCTACTGAAGGCTGGCAGTGGGAAGAAAAGCCCTTGTCCCCCCCACCCAGCCTTCAGAAGAGGTCGGGGGACAGACTGTCCCCGGACCTGGTCTGAAGGCGGTTTCCCTAGGAACGCATTAATTGATTTTCAATGCATTCCTATGGGAAACCGTGCTTCGCAAGACGAAAAACTCGCAAGAAGAAAAAACTCGTGGAACGAATTAATTTCGTCTTGCGAGGCACCACTGTATTTCCAAAAAAGCAAATGGCTTACACCTTAGATTCAAATGCTGATTTGGAAAGAAATTGCACATACTGGTAGCTATGACTGAAATATTTCTGCTCTATCAAACTGGTTGGTGTTTCTATTTTCCTTTTTCAAATTTTATAATCACAGTATTTTATAAATTCAATACTTTTCAAAAAATACAATGTAGACCTCCCCCTTCTCTCCCCTCCCCTGGTGTTTCTGTTTTCCCATTTCATCATGTTTACTAGGGCTGGGCGTGATGTATCTATATTTCATCCAAAAGCAGATTGAAATCCATATTGTGATATCAGTTTCATAATTCCTGAGCTGGCAATATATCGTGAATAATGATGTGTACGTGTGTGTGCGCGCATGTGCATGTGCGAGCTATGCAAAAATCACAATGTGGGTAAAACCGTGAAGCCAGTGGTACCTCGGGTTACAGGCGCTTCAGGTTACAGACTCCGCTAACCCAGAAATAATACCTCGGGTTAAGAACTTTGCTTCAGGATGAGAACAGAAATCGCACGGCAGCGGCGGGAGGCCCCATTAGCTAAAGTGGTACCTCAGGTTAAGAACAGTTTCAGGTTAAGAACGGACCTCCAGAACAAATTAAGTTCTTAACCTGAGGTACCACTGTATTGCAATGTTTAGCCAGTGATATATGAGGATGTTGAAAAGCAAACATCGCCCCACCCTAATCTACCCTTTGCAGAAATGGAGAATGTGGGAACACAAGCAGAGCCCTGCTGGTTCAGGTCCAGCATCCCGTTCTCACAGCGCCTCTCCTCCAGTTTCTAGCACCTGGTATTTAGACACATGCTGCTTCCAACAGTGACGGCAGAACATCACTACTGTGGCCAGGAGCCACTGATAACATAAGCCCTGTGCATGCCTCTAATCTTCTTCTAAAGCCATCCCAGTTGGTGGCCATCACTGGCTCCTGAGGGAGCAAATTCTATCAGTTAACACAGGAAGCCGATCCCTTTGTTCTCTTTCTTCCCCTGGCATTGGGCTTTGCGTACTGACTTTCAGTGTGACGGGCTTTGGCATGAGCTGAATGCCCAGTGGATTACCACGGATACTTGTCCTCGTCTCTTCACATCATTCCTCTGGCAGAGGAATTGCAGCAGATGCAACCAAGAGCAAAGCGCCAGCAGGTCAGCAAGGCCACACAGAAGGGGCGTTCGCAATTATCTTAGACAACAACGCAGGGAGCCAACTTTTCAACAGGCGCAGGGCCCAGTTCGGCAGATGGGAAGAAATACAGGCAGCCAAGAGGCCCCAGGGCTATGGGCCATCAGAAACTAAAAAGCCATGCAGTCTGCTCTGTCCAAACAAGGAAATATTAGAAGTCACTCGGTATTCTTGTTTTGTATTTTTCTGTTGTGAACCGCCCTGGGAACTTCAAATGAAGGGCATTATACTACAACTACTAGTACTACTACTACTACTAATAATAATAATAATAGGCCTTTCCACTTCATCCCTCTGATATAAAAAAATCATGGCGTTAAATATGATAAAGAACTACTTTGTAATGCCGTAGGTATAGCAACAGTAGAGCATGCACGGCCATGGAATTCCTCAAAGAGTTCCTTAAGTCAGTATCAGTTCCTGTAGTTCCCCACCCCTCGATCAAGGAAACTTCACATAACATGAGGGTGTTGTTGTTTTTACAACGCCTTACTAGGGAGAGACTCTTGAGAGTCCCATGGACTGCAAGAAGATCAAACCTATCCATTCTTAAAGAAATCAGCCCTGAGTGCTCACTGGAAGGACAGATCCTGAAGCTGAGGCTCCAATACTTTGGCCACCTCATGAGAAGAGAAGACTCCCTGGAAAAGACCCTGATGTTGGGGAAGATGGAGGGCACAAGGAGAAGGGGACGACAGAGGAGGAGATGGTTGGACAGTGTTCTCAAAGCTACCAGCATGAGTTTGACCAAACTGCGGGAGGCAGTGGAAGACAGGAGTGCCTGGTGTGCTCTGGTCCATGGGGTCACAAAGAGTCGGACACGACTAAACGACTAAACAACAACAACAACTAGGAAGAGAGGAGGAGGAGGAAACACAGTTTGACTTCTGCTGTTGCTGATAGCCCTGTCTTTCCAGTTTTGCTCCATGTTGTTACACGTAGACCATTGGTTGTCTCCACGATTCACCCAGTAGAAGAGTTAAATCCGAATAGAGAGGAAGATGGCAATTGGGTTGGCAGTTTTGTCACAAAGTAATGTGGGGCAGCTCAATACAGTGGTACCTCTGGTTCCGAATTTAATTCGTTCCGGAGGTCCGTTCTTAACCTGAAACCGTTCTTAACCTGAGCTAATGGGGCCTCCCGCTGCCGGCGAGCGATTTCTGTTCTCATCCTGAGGTAAAGTTCTTAACCCGAGGTACTACTTCTGGGTTAGCGGAGTTTGTAACCCGAGGTGTTTGTAACCAAAGTACCACTGTATAGGCTTTGCAAGAGATAATAACTGGCAGCAAATCTATGGACCTGACATCTCCTCTGTGTAAGCCAGTGGTAGCCAATGTGGCAGCTTTCAGATATTGGACACCTACTTCCATCAGCTGCAGACAGCATGGTCAATAGTCAGGGATGATGGAAGTTGTAGTCTATTAACATCTGGAGGGCGTCCTTTCGGCTATCCCTGCTATAAGCAATAGAAAGTTGGGCGCTTTCCAAATATTCATTTAGGTTTCAACAAAACCAGCTGTGGCTTGCTTTGAGGCTGCTCATAGCTACCCTTTCCCTCCTACATCAACTCATCCTGTAATTAACTATATGAAATGCTGAAATAGCGACTTTGCGGGTCACGTGCGCCATCAGAGTCTGGGGAGGCATCATAAGCCCTGACATAAACATTATGCGAGGAAGATAAAAGAGAAGCTGAGCTTAATAAGAAAACATTGCTACTATTATCCAAAAAAAGCGAACCAGAATTAGAAACACATCTGGCTCGGGAGGGTTCATTTCTTGCTTCTATTTAAATGCAAATGTCATATTCTCGGAATAGCTGGGTTTAACACATATGAAGTGGGATTGGACTAATGGTAATATCTTTTTTTGCCTATTCATTTTTCAAATTTATAACACGACAACTCCAATTAAAACTAATTTAATACACACACACCCAAAAAAGAAAAACCTGGCTTCCCACTCTCTCAGGTATTTCCATTTCTTCCCATTTTACATGCTGCTTATTTTACAGATTAATCTCTAATTAGCATTTTTTTGGGAGGGGGACTAATGGTAAATCCAATCTAGTGTAGTATCTGGCTGGACACCTGTGGGTTCACATATCAAACCTGATAGAGATTGGCACCCTCAATGAACACCTTCTGGATTGTGGAGGCTGTGCTAAGTTGCCATGGCTAATGGCCACTGGTAGACCCTTCACCAAACCCAGTTTCTGGCACGCTCCAGTAAGTATCCAATCATTTGGATCCCACACAAGCAAGTACAGTGGTACCTCAGGTTACAGACGCTTCAGGTTACATATGCTTCAGGCTACAGACTCCGCTAACCCAGAAATAGTACCTCGGGTTAAGAACTTTGCTTCAGGATGAGAACAGAAATCGTGCTCTGGCGGCACGGCGGCAGCAGGAGGCCCCATTAGCTAAAGTGGTGCTTCAGGTTAAGAACAGTTTCAGGTTAAGAACGGAGCTCCGGAATGAATTAAGTACCTAACCCCAGGTACCACTGTAATGTGTGTGTATGCCTTATTTCTCCCCTTCCATGGGTTTAATTGCCATGCCTACGGCTTTCAAAATCAAGAAATGGTGTCTGTGATGGGCACACGTGTCGTTCAGTTGGGGATGTGAGATTGGGCCAATATCAACAGGCATTTCGTATCTCACCTCAAATGCAGCACATTTCAGGGAAGTCTGTTTATTTGGTTCTCCTGCCTTCCAGTGCTATATACGCATGTGGGGCTGAGGTTGTTGTAATACTCAGGGTATAGACCAGAGCCAGTCAATGGGGCGTCCTCCAGATCTCTTGGACTGGTTCCCCACATTTCTTCACTGCAACTTCAATTCATTGGTTGCTGCTTTTCTTTTAAAATGGGTGGAAAGGAAGGTGGAACACCATTATATCGTATCACATGTCTCCTTTGCCAGGCATCCACTGGAGGAGACTCAGGTTGCTGTTGACGGTACATTCACAGAAGCAGCCCATTTGGGCCTCCTCCGTAGGCCGCGCTCAGACATCACACTAAACCATTGTTTAGCATGATGAGGATGAACCACAGCAAACCACTGGCCTGTGCACACACCCCTTGCCCTCCTCTTTTGCAGCCACAAAGATTGAAAACATCTGCTTCTGAGTAACCACAGATTAGCATGCTGTCATCTCCAAACTCTAAACTGTGGTTAGTATTAACCAGGCATCCCCAAACTTGGCCCTCCAGATGTTTTGGGACTACAATTCCCATCATCCCTGACCACTGGTCCTGTTAGCTAGGGATGATGGGAGTTGTAGTCCTAAATCATCACGAGGGCCGAGTTTGGGGATGCCTGGTATTAACTATATTTTCCTTAAACAAGGCAGGCTAATAGGCCAAGGTTTGAATTTAAATTTCCAAATAAGCTCCATAATTCACATTAGCCAGTTGGCTGGGTTCAGATGACACGACCGGCTACAGTTAATCTAAACTGGAAATAAATGGTGCCATACTCCTCCCTGAAGCTGCGCTGGAGGAGAAGAAGAAGAAAAAGAAGAGTTTGGATTTGATATCCCGCCTTTCACTCCCTTTAAGGAGTCTCAAAGCGGCTAACATTCTCCTTTCCCTTCCTCCCCCACAACAAACACTCTGTGTGGGGCTGAGAGACTTCAAAGAAGTGTGACTGGCCCAAGGTCACCCAGCAGCTGCATGTGGAGGAGCGGAGACGCGAACCCGGTTCCCCAGATTACGAGATTACCGCTCTTAACCACTACACCACACTGGCTCTCGGAGGAGCGTAGGCGGGCCCAAGGCTCATGGTGGGCTGTTCAGGTCATGCTTAAACAATGGTTGACCATGGTGTTCAAACCAGGCCATCAAATATAGACCTTGCAGGCTGTGTTTGACCCTTGCCATCTATAAGAAAGAAAGATACCAGTCTGCTAGGCTGGCACAGAAACCTAGGATGCTGCCTTATTCTGAGGCAGACTGTTGGACCATATACCTCACTACCTGATACTAGCTGTCAGCAGCTTGCCAGATGTCGCACAGAGTTCCCTGCCAGCCGCCCTACCTGGAGATACTGGGGATTGAACCTGGTACCTTCTGCGTGCAAAACAGATGCTCTACCCCTGAGCTACAGAGCTTTCCTCATCAAATACACAATGGCCTCTGCTTGACAGCCACCAACTGTGTTGGCCTAGGTGGGCCAATGGTCTAATGTAGCATAAGGCAACCGCTTTCCTTGTGAAATATACTCAGAGTCGAGAGTGGATTTCATGCTCTTTATTCAGCTCAAAGTGGTGAGGAGGAATGGAAGTTTCCCCAAAGTATCTGCTTTATATACATTATTTACACAATAGGCTGCACATGATTGGCCAATTCCGGAATTCTCCTGTAGGCCAATCAGGTTGTGGATTCCTTTTCATCTGGAGCTGGATTGGGTGGCTCCTGCAGACCAATCCTACTGCTGCATTGTTCTAGGACCAATCAGATTGCGGCATTCTGAATCCTATTGTTCTAGGAACAATCAGACTGTTGCATTTTGGATCCTATTTAACTCAATACATAACACCTTGGAAAACATTTATGGTGCATTCAGTCTTCCCCACGCAGTTCATCATTACGATCCTCTCTCTTTTCCTCACTGTAAACTAATTTATCCAAGTAAGCACAAACAGTAGTTTATCCGTTTATCCACCCACATCTAGGCTCCTGCCTCTCCCAGTTGCTCTGTCTCAGGCTATTATCCCAGAACACTTATTTACTACAAAAAAACGGATAACGCTGCAGTTACGTGGGTTCAGTTTCTACTTGTTTTGTCTGAGAGGAGGAACTCTTCCACCAGAACCACCTCCTCACTGTTCTAGCCTGCCTCTGTTCCTTTGGGCATCGTTAAGCACAGCAAAAAAAACACTCCAGAGTTTCTTTCTATGCACTTAGTGCCCTTTGCAGGACAGAAAACCAGCTCAGCTTTGCAGTTCCTTGGTGGAATGATGCTCTCTGGGGTGAGATGCATCTCATTTTCAATCAAAGTGTACAGAGTCCAGAGGCAGAACAAGAATGCAGTTAAAATAAATAAATAAAAGCATCCAGGAAAACGGCATGATAAATGCATACAGCAAGCGGGATAAGGAAAAAATAAAAATAAAAAATTGTTGCAGTGTGCCAATCGGGGTGTGCCATTTTAAGGAATGAAACTTGTTTGGGTTTATTTTTTTTGCAAATTTCTTCAGCGAGGGGTTTGTTTCTGGGTGCGAGAAACCCAAATCTGTTATTATTCCCATGGCTGGACAACGTTTCGCTTGCTAAGTCTACACTACATCTGATGAAGAAGCACATCAACTGCTTTAGGAAAACCGAAGAATTTTAATTTTACCGCCTGAAAACGTCGGGTAATGCTAAATAATAAAAACAGCCAATAATGATACACATATATAACTGAAAGTACTTGGCAATCATGTTTAACGATTTCTTTTGCAATTTTACACACATTTCACTTGCCAAGCAAAACCAAATGGTATTAATTTAGCCCAAACATCTTTTGAATTCCCAAGTCATGTTACAACTTTCTGGCACCCCTCATTTTGGGAATTTGAAAATTGCATTCCTGCATTGCTTTTCTGGGATACGGCCATTCCATCCTCTGTGGCTTTCCACTCTCCCTCCCCTCCAAAAGCCAGTATTCCATGGTCCCTAAGGATGCTCGGTCTTCATTTGATCCCCACCTTTTATGACTCCCTTCTCCAAATACGTTTTCAGATAACTTAGGGTTTCCTCAAGCCTGCCAATACCTTCCTCTTGTGTGTCGGTGGTGCTATTTGGCTATGCAAGTACTGGAGCTGCGAGAACGGAGAACATTATTGCCGTTTATCGGGGAAGCCAACTTGGTGCTTTCAAGGCGTCATGGGACTCCAATGTCAAACAACCCCAGCCAATATGGCCAATGGTAGGGGATGATGGGAACTGTAGTCCAACACCATCTTGTTGGCAGCCCCAACAATGATGGTGTTGATTTTATTGTCTGTAGCGGCAATCAAAAGGCTGGGCTGGATGAATCCCTAGCTGGAATTAAGATTGCCGGAAGAAATATCAACAACCTCAGATATGCAGATGACGCAACCTTGATGGCAGAAAGTGAGGAGGAATTAAAGAACCTTTTAATGAGGGTGAAAGAGGAGAGTGCAAAATATAGTCTGAAGCTCAACATTAAAAAAACGAAGATCATGGCCACTGGGCCCATCACCTCCTGGCAAATAGAAGGGGAAGAAATGGAGGCAGTGAGAGATTTTACTTTCTTGGGCTCCATGATCACTGCAGATGGTGACAGCAGCCACGAAATTAAAAGACGCCTGCTTCTTGGGAGAAAAGCAATGACAAACCTAGACAGCATCTTAAAAAGCAGAGACATCACCTTGCCAACAAAGGTCCGTATAGTTAAAGCTATGGTTTTCCCAGTAGTGATGTATGGAAGTGAGAGCTGGACCATAAAGAAGGCTGATGGCCAAAGAACTGATGCTTTTGAATTATGGTGCTGGAGGAGACTCTTGAGAGTCCCATGGACTGCAAGAAGATCAAACCTCTCCATTCTTAAGGAAATCAGCTCTGAGTGCTCACTGGAAGGACAGATCCTGAAGCTGAGGCTCCAATACTTTGGCCACCTCATGAGAAGAGAAGACTCCCTGGAAAAGACCCTGATGTTGGGAAAGATGGAGAGCACAAGGAGAAGGGGACGACAGAGGACGAGATGGTTGGACAGTGTTCTCGAAGCTACCAGCATGAGTTTGACCAAACTGTGGGAGGCAGTGGAAGACAGGAGTGCCTGGCGTGCTCTGGTCCATGGGGTCACGAAGAGTCGGACATGACTAAACAACAACAGCAGCAGCAATCAGGTGTAAGAGACATGCCTTTCCAGGGCGACAGTGAAGGTGAAGAGGAAGGGGGTTGGAAGGGGGAGAATTGCCTCCTTCCCATGTCGACAGAGGTGGAAGCCCAAGGGGCCCCCCTCCTTGAGGAGAAGAAGCTGTAAATAATCAGGACAGAGCAGATCACGCTGACACAAGCCAGGCTCCATAACTTTATGACCACTGCTCCATAGCAATTGTGTTATACAATTCCATTCACCATATAGATGGGTTTATGAAGTATTTCTGTATCCTTCTGCTGTGCTAAAGAAGAATTTCACGAAATAGTGGGTATATCGAGAATCACTGTTCACTACATCTGTTTGCAGACCACTTCGGCAGCGTTGGACGTCATAAAACAAAGATTTATGGCTTGTTTTCACCAGATAAGAATTGCTTCTTTCAGAGACTTGCATAGTCTACAAAGACTTTCAGAGACTTATTTATGTTTATTTGGTTCTATGTTTTCAAGAGAATCCATCAAGAGTGCATATTTTGTGATTTTCAGAGATTTATAAGATTCCCGTTTATTTGGTTTTGCAGAGAGTGCATATTTCATATATTTCATACTGTTCAATGTTTTGCATAGATTATATAAAGAGTTTATATTGACACCGTATTGGTGTACTTGGTCATCGTGTTACCTTGGATATTACTAATAATCAGGACAAAGCAGATCATGCTGACACAAACCAGGCTCTAGAGAGTTTGCAGCCTCCAGCCTTAGCACTGGGGAGGGGGGAGAGTGTTTCAGAAGAAGACAGGGAATAACAACAACAACAACAACAACAATTTATTATTTATACCCCGCCCATCTGGCTGGGCTTCCCCAGCCACTCTGGGCGGCTTCCAAAAAAATTAAAATACTGTAATACATCAAACATTAAAAGCTTCCCAATACAGGGCTGTCTTCAGATGTCTTCTAAAAGTCTGGTAGTTGTTCTTCACTTTGACATCTGGTGGGAGGGCGTTCCACAGGGAGGGCGCCACTACCGAGAAGGCCCTCTGCCTGGTTCTCTGCAACTTGGCTTCTCGCAGTGAGGGAACCGCCAGAAGGCCCTCGGAGCTGGACCTCAGTGTCCGGGCAGAACGATGGGGGTGGAGACGCTCCTTCAGATATACTGAACCAAGGCAGTTTAGGGCTTTAAAGGTCAGTACCAACACTTTGAATTGTGCTCGGAAACGTACTGGGAGCAAATGTAGGTCTTTCAAGACCGGTGTTATATGGTCTTGGCGGCCGCCCCCAGTCACCAGTCTGGCTGCCGCATTCTGGATTAGTTGTAGTTTCTGGGTCACCTTCAAAGGTAGCCCCACGTAGAACGCATTGCAGTAGTCCAAGTGAGAGATAACCAGAGCATGCACCACTCTGGTGAGACAGTCTGCGGGCAGGTAGGGTCTCAGCCTGTGTACCAGATGGAGCTAGAAAACAGCTGCCCTGGACACAGAATTGACCTGTGCCTCCACGGACAGCTGTGAGTCCAGAATCACTCCCAGGCTGCGCACCTGGTCCTTCAGGGGCACAGTTACCCCATTCAGGACCAGGGAATCCTCAACACCTGCCCGCCTCCTGTCCTCCCAAAACAGTACTTCTGTCTTGTCAGGATTCAACCTCAGTCTGTTAGCCACCATCCATCCTCCAACCGCCTCCACACACTCACTCAATTAGCCCCCGAGTCTCCCAAAACACACCAAAGGGGCAGAGTCCAAGCTTGGCGTCAGGCCAACAAGAGGCAGGCCGAACGGTGCCAGATTTCCTGCTGGAGAAAAAGCCCTTCAGTTGTTTCAAGACCTTCCTCAGATGAGCAGGGCTCCGTGAGAGCTCTCAATGTGACTACTGTGTAAACTAATAAATCTAAGTACAATTAAACCGTCAGCTTGCTGCATTCTTGTCCGGAACCTGAGGTCAGAGGAGAAATGGCCGCTGGGAGGAGCACAGAGAGAAGTAACGCCATGGGGCACCTGAAGCAGCACAACCGGACGCCTTCCTCTGCCCCAGCTGCAACAAAACATGTCTCTCCCATATCGGCCTCTACAGCCACAGCAGGCACTGTAACCTTCCGACAGTTTGGCTTCACCCCCCAAAGGCACACTCCTCCATTGTCTCCCGAGACAGATGGATGCCAACCATTATTTTCATCAACAGACCACGTTACTGTCCCAAATATCTTGAACTGGTTTACCTCCACAATAAATGCAATAAAGCCATCTCAATTAGTCTACACAATGAAACACATTTCCTAAAGTTCTTTGGGAGTGGTTTCTGCTTCGATGGAAAATGAAAGCAGCTCTCTGGTGGGTTTCAAGGCTTCTTTGCTCTCCCCCCCCCCCCACAGAAGGTCTGGGGGGAGTTGTGACCCTCCAGATGTTGTTGAACTCTAACTCCCAACAGCCACGGCCAACATGGCCAATGCAGCAACACCCGGAGGGCCACAGGTTCACCACCCCTTGCTATAAATCAGGGATGTCCAACAGGTTGATCGCGGCTGACTGGTAGATCCCCGGGAGTTTTTGGTAGATCAAGGTTGATTGTTGGGTCCTTTACCCCGCCCTCCAGAACAGAAGATAGGTTTACTGTCTGTTGGTCTGTCTACAATCTGCTGGTGAGTGTCTGTTCCCCTTTTTCTTTTTCTCTTAAAAACGGGCAACAGCTTAGACTTGAACTCCCCAAAAACGGGGTTTTCCTTCTCCCTAAAAAAAAGCTCAACAACTTTGCCCTGCACCTCCCAGATCACTGCCATTTTATTACCCAAAAAACATATCATCCTTGTCCGTCCCCCCCATTTTTCCTCCCCCCCCAAAACCCACCCGCCCTCACCCCCCGACTTCCCTCAGTTCCAGTCTTTGGTTTCTCTGAGACTGCTGTTTTCTGCATGTTACAAAGTTGTTACAAAGTTGTATAGATCCTCAAACTATTTAGCTGATTATTATCAATAAAAAGTTTGTGAATGTTTATTCAAAACGTGCCAAGGAGTCCAGTTCGCTTTGTTGTGTCTTCAGATACTTTGTAAAGGGTTCCCATTCATCCTTAAAGTCACAGTTAGCCTTGTCCCGTAGTTTATACAGTGGTACCTCGCAAGACGAATGCCTCGCAAGACGGAAAACTTGCAAGACGAAAGGGTTTTTTGTTTTTTGAGCTACTTCGCAAGACGATTTTCCCTATGGGCTTGCTTCGCAAGACGGAAACGTCTTGCAAGTTTGTTTCCTTTTTCTTAAAACCGTTAATACAGTTGCGACTTGACTTCGAGGAGCAACTCATAGCGCGCGGTGTGGTAGCCTTTTTTGAGGTTTTTGAAGACTTTGGTGATTTTTGAAGCTTTTCCAAAACTTTTCCGAAACCGTGCTTCGCAAGACGACAAAACTCGCGGAACAAATTAATTTCGTCTTCCGAGGCACCACTGTATGTCAGTTTTGCCAGCTCTGCATAGTCCATCAATTTTTCTTGCCACGATTCTTTAATCCAGTTTTTAATTTTGTGAGTAGATCGCAGTCTCTTGGGAGTTGGCCACCCCTGCTATAAATGAACATGCTAAACAAAACACGGAAGGCCCTGTGGCCTTCCTGACGTGGGAATTGGATGGATTCCTCTCAATTCCTGCTTTTGTTTCTCTTTCAGTCTAGGGACCAAAGAGACACTCAGATCTTTTAGGAATTTCCTGCCAAAAGGTCCTAACTCTATTTGTTTGTTTGATTTCCTCCCTAAATTGGTATTCTTTGGCCTCACCTCTTTTGCTCATATGTTTATAAGGTCCATTGTTATCTTGGACAATTGCTGATAGCTACTTCCTCTTGTTCATCACTCACTTGACAGCTTCTGTCTTCCGTTTTTTCCATCTGGGAAGCTGCTACTCTTAACGACATTGCTTCCTTCCCCTTCTCACTTTTTTAATGGTCCCTTTTTAGTAGAATAATAGCTACAACAAATAATAAATAATGCATGGAGTAAAGAAATATGTGTGTAGATATATAGCATAATCGAAGTACTATTATATTACAAGAAATTATATTGATATACATTGTCCTGCACATTATTCATTCCAAAATGTTATTTAAAAAAAATTCCATGGGAATTGCTAGGGGAGCTGATTAAAAACGAGAAAAAACTTGTCAAAAACCCCGGGAAGGAATCGATAAAGTATAATATTAAACTGATTCAAACCCAACTTTCGATGATAATGAATCAAGGAATAGAATGGAAGATTAAAACAAATTCAAGACTTCTTCTTCTTTTTTAGTTTGCTAATAAACCTGGAAGATTGTTGGCATGGCAGTTAAAGAAGAAGCAAGAAGAGAGCAGCATAAACATTAATAGTAAAATTATAGATAATCCGAAAGAGATAAGAAACCAATTTGTAAGCTATTACACAGAGCTATATCGAGGAAAGCAAGGTGATGTTACAATGATGGAAGAATATTTAAAGGACAGCAAGTTACCTAAAATATCTTCCAGATCCTTTTAAATTGATTTAAAATTGATGGTACTGTATTGAGTTTTTCTACAAAGCTTT
This sequence comes from Podarcis muralis, assembly GCF_964188315.1. Lineage (NCBI taxonomy): Eukaryota > Metazoa > Chordata > Lepidosauria > Squamata > Lacertidae > Podarcis > Podarcis muralis. Next base: position 64,820,363 of record NC_135664.1, on the reverse strand, counting down.
AGCAATTATTATTGTTGTTGCTGTCACTAAATTTTAAACCACTTCCAAACCTAGCTCTGGAACTATTCATTGGAAATAATTCAGTGATAATATAATTGTATCATTTGGCAACAGATATCCAATCATTTCCAAAACAAAATTTTGAACAGCAGACCAGTGCATTTGCCCCAGCAAACAGCTCCAAAATACACGCAGGCAACTTGACTATTGCATCATCAACATTAATCCCTTTCCCCTTTAATTACCCCCTGAGAAATGCTGAGTTCACAATAAGGGCAAAATGACTTCTGACATGATCCACATCTTTAGCCTTGCCTTTAAAAACATCAACAAGCAGAGGGGGCACAGAGGGTGCCTGGATCCGTACCATGCTAATGGAGGAGGAAGGTTTTGATGCCACAGCAATCTCAGTTGGTTTCATGGGACTGGCTGCACGCACAGGAATGGTGGGTGGCACTATCTAGGGAACCCCCAAGGGGGAAAGGCTCATAGCCCAGGGAGAGGTGGTGGGATGACAATGGATGGTCAGAGGGAGAAGACTGGCAGGGAGGGGAGCTCGTCGCAGCAGGAGGGGGAGACCCCCTGGCTTCTTCACCATCGCTGCGTCTTGGCCCCCTCCTCTCCTGCTTCCGCTTCTGATTGGTGGTTATGTTCAATGAGTGCTTAAAGTAATGCAGGTTAATAAAATGTTGATTAATGTATCATTATCCATTTTATAATTGTAATATCATTAAATAATGGAGTTTAAAAAAATAAGAAATCATGCCGTTGTTGATCACTTCCAAGTTACAATAACTCATTTTCCTTTTTAATGCAAGATTGTGTATATGTTTTGTTTGCTATTGTCATTATTGCTTTCGTTCTGTTTTTAAATTAAAGCACTCTGATTATTGTTCTAATGCGCTGACATCATCTAGATCTTGTCCTAGTCTTCTCCTTCTGACCACTCATCATTGTCCCACCACCACTCCCTGGGCTCTGAGCCTTCGTCCCATGGGGGTTCCTCAGTTAGTGCCTCTCATTACTCCTCTAAAATTCTACCACCCTATATAAATTTAGTAAATAAGTAATAAAATGGGGGGGGAGCCTGTTGCCCACAACCTGCTTGCAATACAGTGGTACCCCGCAAGACGAACGCCTCGCAAGACGGAAAACCCGCTAGAGGAAAGGGTTTTCCGTTTTGGAGGCGCTTCGCAAAACGAATTTCCCTATGGGCTTGCTTCGCAAGACGAAAGCCCATAGGGAAATCTCCGGGACAGCGGGGAAGCGCAGCGCGTCTTCCCCACTGTCCTCGGACCTCCTCCGAAGCCTGGCGGCGGGGCGGAGAGACCTCTTCCCGCCGCCAGGCTTCGGAAGGATGCTCCGAAGCTAAAGAAGCTAAAGCAGCCTGCCGCGACCCTCTCCCGGCTGGAGAGGTGACGCGCGCCTATGGCAGGAGCCTCCATAGCCGAGCGTCACCTCTCCAGCCGGGAGAGCGCGCGGGGGGCTAAAGCAGCCCCCCGCGACCCTCTCCCAGGTGACGCGCGCCTATGGCAGGAGCCTCCATAGGCGCGCGTCACCTCTCCAGCCGGGAGAGCACGCGCGGGGCTAAAGCAGCCCCCCGCGACCCTCTCCCAGGTGACGCGGGCCTATGGCAGGAGCCTCCATAGGCGCGCGTCACCTATCCAGCCGGGAGAGCGCGCGCAGGGCTAAAGCAGCCCCCCGCGACCCTCTCCCAGGTGACGCGCGCCTATGTCAGGAGCCTCCATAGCCGAGCGTCACCTCTCCAACCGGGAGAGCGCGCGCGGGGCTAAAGAAACCCCCCGCGACCCTCTCCCGGCTGGAGATGTGACGCGCGCCTATGGCAGGAACCTCCATAGGCGCCCGTCACCTCTCCAGCCGGGAGAGCGCACGCGGGGCTAAACCAGCCCCCCGCGACCCTCTCCCGGCTGGAGAAGTGACGCGCGCCTATGGCAGGAACCTCCATAGGCGCCCGTCACCTCTCCAGCCGGGAGAGCGCGCGCGGGGCTAAAGCAGCCCCCCGCGACCCTCTCCCAGCTGGAGAAGTGACGCGCGCCTATGGCAGGAACCTCCATAGGCGCCCGTCACCTCTCCAGCCGGGAGAGCGCGCGCGGGGCTAAACCAGCCCTACGCGACCCTCTCCCAGCTGGAGAAGTGACGCGCGCCTATGGCAGGAACCTCCATAGGCGCCCATCACCTCTCCAGCCGGGAGAGCGCGCGCGGGGCTAAACCAGCCCCCCGCGACCCTCTCCCAGGTGACGCGCGCCTATGGCAGGAGCCTCCATAGCCGAGCGTCACCTCTCCAGCTGGGAGAGCGCGCGCGTGGGGCTAAAGCAGCCCCCCGCGACCCTCTCCCAGGTGACGCGCGCCTATGGCAGGAGCCTCCATAGGTGCGCGTCACCTCTCCAACCGGGAGAACGCGCGCGGGGCTAAAGAAACCCCCCGCGACCCTCTCCCGGCTGGAGATGTGACGCGCGCCTATGGCAGGAACCTCCATAGGCGCCCGTCACCTCTCCAGCCGGGAGAGCGCGCGCGGGGCTAAACCAGCCCCCCGCGACCCTCTCCCGGCTGGAGAAGTGACGCGCGCCTATGGCAGGAACCTCCATAGGCGCCCGTCACCTCTCCAGCCGGGAGAGCGCGCGCGGGGCTAAAGCAGCCCCCCGCGACCCTCTCCCAGCTGGAGAAGTGACGCGCGCCTATGGCAGGAACCTCCATAGGCGCCCGTCACCTCTCCAGCCGGGAGAGCGCGCGCGGGGCTAAACCAGCCCTACGCGACCCTCTCCCAGCTGGAGAAGTGACGCGCGCCTATGGCAGGAACCTCCATAGGCGCCCGTCACCTCTCCAGCCGGGAGAGCGCGCGCGGGGCTAAACCAGCCCCCCGCGACCCTCTCCCAGGTGACGCGCGCCTATGGCAGGAGCCTCCATAGCCGAGCGTCACCTCTCCAGCTGGGAGAGCGCGCGCGTGGGGCTAAAGCAGCCCCCCGCGACCCTCTCCCAGGTGACGCGCGCCTATGGCAGGAGCCTCCATAGGTGCGCGTCACCTCTCCAACCGGGAGAACGCGCGCGGGGCTAAAGAAACCCCCCGCGACCCTCTCCTGGCTGGAGATGTGACGCGCGCCTATGGCAGGAACCTCCATAGGCGCCCGTCACCTCTCCAGCCGGGAGAGCGCGCGCGGGGCTAAACCAGCCCCCCGCGACCCTCTCCCGGCTGGAGAAGTGACGCGCGCCTATGGCAGGAGCCTCCATAGGCGCCCGTCACCTCTCCAGCCGGGAGAGCGCGCGCGGGGCTAAAGCAGCCCCCCGCGACCCTCTCCCAGGTGACGCGCGCCTATGGCAGGAGCCTCCATAGCCGAGCGTCACCTCTCCAGCCGGGAGAGCGCGCACGGGGCTAAAGAAGCCATAGCCCCGCGACCCTCTCCCAGCTGGAGAAGTGACGTGTGACTATGGCAGCAGCCTCTGAAGGATGCACCGAAGCCTGGCGTGGGGGTGGGGGCGGAGAGACCTTCTCCCCGCGCCAGCCTTCGGATGGCTGTCCTGAAGACTTGGGGTGGGAGAAGGGTTTTCCTTCCCACCGCCAACATTCAGAATGCTGTTCTGAATGTTGGCGGTGGGGAGGAAAAACCCTCCTCCCACGCAAGCCCCGGGAACAGAGGGAAAGCGCTGCGCGCCTTCCCCTCTGTTCCCGTACCTGTGCTGAAGGCTTGTGGTGGGGAGAAAAGCCCTTCTCCGCACCGCCAGCCTGGCAAGCGGTTTCCCTAGGAACGCATTAATTGATTTTCAATGCATTCCTATGGGAAACCGTGCTTCGCAAGACGAAAAACTCGCAAGAAGAAAAAACTTGCGGAACGAATTAATTTCGTCTTGCAAGGCACCACTGTATCAACAACACATTTGCAGGGGGGAAAGACTCCCTGGGGAAGAGGTAAACGTTCCTGTTTGCAGGCATCCCCCCTGTCTGTTTCAATGTCACGGTGCAACACCAAGGATCCTGCGTGGTATTCAATACATCTAAAGTCTCCCCTTTTGCATTTAGAAAAAACAAAATTCCTGGAAATCCTTCCTTTTGAATGGAAACCCTGCTATGACTCCGTCGTTAATCATTTGGATCAGTTTGCTGGTGATAGGAGTCATTACAGAAACTCTGCATCTCCTGTGAGCAATGGCGGAATTTGTCGTGATGAGCTAAGCTGTGTTTGATTACTGTTATTATGTGGAAGAAGAGAGGAGGAGAGAGCAGCTCCTGGAAGCTTATAATCAGCATTGCATCAGCCGGCTCTTTACCACTCTCTGAATTTCAGAACCCAACAGGGTCAACTCAGGGACAGGTTTAAAGCCACACAAGCTTTGTGGCTCAGTGCTAGGGCACCTGCCTTGCCTGCAGAAGGTCCCCGGTTTGATCCCTGGCATCTCCAAGTGGGATGGGAGAGACCTCTGCCTGACATTCTGGAGGGCCATTGCCAGTAGGCAGTACTGAGCTAGGTGGATCAATGATCTGAATCAATATAAGGCAGCTGTCATGGACTGGTTGGACACAGAGGAATGGTGGGAGGAATCAGCTGGGGATCAGTCTGCTGGTGATAGGAGTCATTACAGAAACTCTGCATCTCCTGTGAGCAATGGGAAGAAGGCTCAGAGTCAGGGGATTGGTGGTGGAATGACAAACAGTGGGCAGAGGGAGAAGAGGGAGAGGATGGGGAAGAGGAGGTGTCAGATGCTGAAGAGGTAGCAAAACGTAGTGAGCTACCAGAGTCTGTGGCAGAGAGAATTCCAGAATCAGAGGCAGAAGCTGAAGTGGGAGAGTGGGATGTGGGAGCTCAAGAGGAAGAGATGAGACAGGCAGATGAAGAGTCACAGGTGTTGTCCCCTCCTGCTGCAACAAGCTCCCAGAACAAGAAGAGGCATGAAAGGGACAGAGTAGAGGTTGGCTGCACACAGGGAAAAGCCCTGGTGGGGAGGCTGGGACTTTCAGCCCCAACAGCGGGTTTTCATGGAGGAAGACCGCTGGGAATGAGTTGCCCTGCTCATTAGGGCTGACACTCAACCAATTCTGAGGAGCTCATGTTTGAGAGCCAGTGTGGTGTAGTGGTTAAGAGCAGTGGACTCGTAATCTGGGGAACCGGGTTCGCATCTCCGCTCCTCCACATGCAGCTGCTGGGTGACCTTGGGCCAGTCACACTTCTTTGAAGTCTCTCAGCCCCACTCACAGAGTGTATGTTGTGGGGGAGGAAGGGAAAGGAGAATGTTAGCCGCTTTGAGACTCCTTCGGGTAGTGATAAAGCGGGATATCAAATCCAAACTCTTCTTCTTCTTCTTCTTTGCTAATAAAGAGTTAACTCCATCTTTGAGCTGCGTGATTACTGACTGAAGTCAGCTTTGTTTCTACGTGGTAATTTCACTTGAACAAGCCATGGGTTACCTCAGCACAATTCAGGTCTACAAGTTAAGCCATGAGTAGTGAAGACGGGGGAAGAAATCTATTTTGGGCCGCAGCTTAATGCAAACCTTCCTAATTTCTGCTTCCAAAAACAAGACGTGAGCTGAAATGCCGCTGCCCTTCAAAAATTTGCACTTTTCAGAATTTTGTGATGCAGCTCCCAATCCAAAACATGCGTCTGGGGTGGGGATGGCTGGCGTGATTAGCGCACTGGACTAGGACATGTGAGACCAGGGTTCAAATCTTCCACTCAGCCATGAAGCTCACTAAGGTGACCTTGAGTCAGTCACTGCCTCTCAGCCTAGCCTACATCGCAGGGTTGTTCTGAGGATAAAATGGGGTGGAAGAGAACTAAGTACGCCACCTTGAGCTCCTTTGAGAAAATCTGGGATGTAACTGCAATCGTTAAATAAAATATATGAACAGTGTGAAAGCGGGGCTCCATGACGCCAATTTCAGGGTCCCTTTCTTAAGCATTCTCCCCCATTCAGTGCAGTTCAGAGGTCGATGCTTGTGGTCTGTTGCCAAAACCACTTAGGAACGAGAGCCAGTGTGGTGTAGTGGTTAAGAGCGGTGGACTCATAATCTGGTGAACCGGGTTCGCTTCCCTGCTCCTCCACATGCAGCTGCTGGGTGACCTTCGGCCAGTCACACTTCTTTGAAGTCTCTCAGCCTCACTCACCTCACAGAGTGTTTGTTGTGGGGGAGGAAGGGAAAGGAGAATGTTAGTCGCTTTGAGACTCCTTCGGGTAGTGATAAAGCGGGATATCAAAGCCAAACTCTTCTTCTTCTTCCACTTCTGGGCAACAAAGGTAAAAATCAGCCTTCCTAAACTCACTGGTGGAGGAAGGCGGGTGCGGTGCGCACCAGGTGTCAGCCGTGAGGGCAGGTGACATCCCTGTACCACCCCCCACCCACGCTCGCTGCGCAGGCAGCGCCCCCGGACGCTCGCCTTGCAGGGGGCAGGCGGCTAGGGACAATGCTGTGGCAGGCAGCTAGTGGCGCCCCCTGGCGCTCGCCACACGGGTGGCTAGCAGCGCCCCTCCTGACGCTCTGCGGGCAGGTGGCAGGCAGCTAGGGACACTCACCGTGCGGGCAGCTAGCAGCGCCCCCTACGCTTGCTGTGCAGGTGGCTAGCCCCGCCCCCGTGCTACCATGGGGGCTGGGGCAGGTAGCTCCGCCCCTGCCTAAACTGTCCTATTTCTGCTTCCATGAAACCTGCCGAGCAGCAGAATCCAATGAAAGGAGAGCTCAGTTGGTAAGCATGAGATTCCTAATCCCTGGAGGGCCTTGGATTGCCCTCCGCTGATCTTAAGAACCAGCCCCTTCTCTCACAAGAAGTCATGATCTCAGTAACAGCCTTTCCTGCAAGATGTGGACGAAAAGGTCTTATTCATCAACAGCACTGCGCTGCCCTTTCGAAAAAGCCACCCATGTATCCAGCAGATTACAAAGTGCTCAATTTATACAGGTGGGCTGGCATGTTTTCAGATGGAACAAACTGTACGTGTTTCATCGCCGCTATTGATTTGAAATGCAGCTCCTGCTGAGATGCATAATTTTATTCATAGGGAAGGCTTGTCAGCACCAGTGGAAATAGTAATTATCGTGAACGCAAAATAACAATCTATCACAGCGCTGCAGTGGAGGCGCCGAATTGGAAATTCCGAAACGAACACATTTCCCTGAATAATTTTAAAGAAAGAGGAGCTATTGGAAATTGGGTGGGGTGGGGTGGTGGGATAGACCAAGTGGCAGAACGCTAACCCTTTTGCTTGCACCAAGTCTCTGGTCTTCGGTCTCCTGCATCTCCAGTTGGAACAATATCTTAGGGGGGGGGAGGGCCTCCTTCATGAGTTCCAGGCAGTGGCAAACCACAGTGGACAATACTGGGCTAGATGGATGGACCAATGGTCTGATTCAATATAAGGCATGGGTTCAAATGCTATGGTCTTCCTTGCACACACAAAAACTAGGAACAGGGGTCATAGCTTAGTGGTAGTACACTTGCTTTTGTACATATAAAGTCCCAATCTTAAGCTTCTCCTAACAGGGCTGGGGAAGGTGGTTATCTGAAACAGCAGCTGTTTAATAATAATAATAATAATAATAATAATAATAATAATAATTGTACCCTGCCCATCTGACTGGTTTGCCCCAGCCACTCTGGGCAGCTTCCAACAGATATAAAAACAAAGACTGCCTTCAGATGTCTTCTAGAGGTCAGGTAGGTGTTTATTTCCTTGACATCTGATGGGACGGTGTTCCACAAGGCGGGCGCCACTATTGAGAAGACCCTCTGCCCGGTTCCCTGTAACTTCACTTCTCACAGAGAGGGAACCACCAGAAGGCCCTCGGAGCTGGATCTCAGTGCCGGGCTGAACGATGGGGGTGGAGACACTCCTTCAGGTATACTGGACCAAGGCTGTTTAGGGCTTTAGGTCAGCACCAACACTTTGAATTGTGCTTGGAAATGTACTCAGTTTGTGAACGGAGAACTTGGAGGAACCCTTCTGCTGGGTTCCACCAGTGATATTTTCTCAAGAGGGGGAAAAAGCAACCTCCATCCTTCTGCCCGGACACTGAGGTCCAGCGCCAAGGGCCTTCTGGCGGTTCCCTCACTGCGAGAAGCCAAGTTACAGGGAACCAGGCAGAGGGCTTTCTCGATAGTGGCACCCGCCCTGTGGAACGCTCTCCCACCAGATGTCAAAGAGAAAAATAACTACCAAACTTTTAGAAGACATCTGAAGGCAGCCCTCTTTAGGGAAGCTTTTAATGTTTAATAGGCTATTGTATTTTAGTGTTCTGTTGGAAGCCACCCAGAGTGGCTGGGGAAACCCAGCCAGATGGGTGGGGTATAAATAAATAAATTATTATTATTATTATTATTATTATTATTATTATTATTATTATTATTACCTGCGAAATAATTTTGACTCAGCTCTGTTTGGAGCCACTTCCAGTCAGAATAGTAGACAACACTGGCCATGGTTTAGTGGTCTGGCTTAATATAAGGCAAGTTCACATGTATGAAGCACATGTATCCCAGAGTCCACACTACACGTTTCCTTCTCAGGGATGTTAGGCATGTTTGCATCTGCTCCAAGGCCTCCAGAGCTATCAAGGAACCCACGTGTCACTATGACAGAGTCTCTAAGTATATGTAGCAAGGCCTAGAGAAGTCCCCACACTATAATCAGCCTTGACTTCCATGCTATTTTCAGAGCAGATAGGAACCTGCCAGACTGCAGTGGGTCGGCCAGGGCCTGGTTTAGAATCATTCCACCCCATTTGTATCCAGACCAAATCCCAGCCATGGCAGATTTTCATACTTCTTCCTAGACAGGGACCTAACTCAAAGCTTCCAGACACGCACAGGAACATACAGAAGGACCAAGATTCAATCTCTGACATCACCAGTGAAAACAATCTCTGACCAATGCTTGCTCCAACAACCTCACCACACCGTTATCTTGATTCAGGCCTAAACCAACATAATAGAATTTCAGTTCTAATTCAGCAATCTTCAGTTCTAAAGCGATCTTGTCCCATCTAGCTCAGTATTATTATTATTTTTTTAATATTATTTTTATTAAATATTTTTCTTAGTTTACAAAAGTACGTGCATTGTCTGTTTTTCAGGTTGTAGAGTTTTTTCTATAGATCCGTTACATTTGATGTGTTTGCGTGTTCAGACCTTTAACCCTCCCCCTTAAATAAAATCAAACAAGACTCAAATTTTGGTTTGGTTTTTGGCAGAATTTAGGCCACAACTTTATCGATTACAGCAAGTGAGTGGCTGCATAGGCTCTGGTTCGACTAGCTCCCTGCACCGCTGCAGGTAGCGTTGACCCAGGGCACCAGCATAGGTCAGCCTAGGGGTGAACAATCAGATAGGCGGAAAGCTGAGAACAGGCTATGTCCACCACCCAGATGTCCCTCTGGACTCAGGCACGGGCACACACCCTTCACAGGGTTGACCAAACCATCGAGTCCCTGGATTCCTTTAACCGAACGTTAAAGAACGTTCTCCCATCCCTATCACCTAAACCAGAGCTTATCTGCAACCTTACAAGCTGTGACGATTTGCTACGTGGCAGGCGAAACCCAAATGGCACCTGCCAATCAGCCAAGTGGAGAAAATTCCTGCCGTGCCCCTGTCCCAACAACAGACGACACACGACGGCATAGCAAGGTCAAGTGCACAAGCCCTAAAAATAGGGAGAGGTGGGTGGGTGTTCCGATGTACACACTGAAAGAGGAAGGTCTGGGTCATGTGTATAGGTATATATAGGTCCCTTGATCTGTTTAGCCTGTGCCCCATTGGCCTGATTGAACCCTGCATCAAGGGACCTACCAATCGGGTGTTGTGGCTATTCAATCAAACCCACCCGCAACACAGGGTTTGGTTGCCAGGTCTCACCGCAAAACGTGCCCTCTTTAAGGGAGGACCCGATATACAAAATAAAACTGGGGAAGAAGAAAAAGGGGAGATGAGTGGTAAAACTTATATTCTTTTACTTAGTGTATATGTGAGGTCCATTTTGCTCAGTATTGTCTACTCTGACTGGAAGCAGCTACCCAGGGTCCTTCCACCCCACCTGCTACCTGACTCTTCTTTGAACTGGCGATGCAAACTGACCTTCTCCTTGTAAACCACATGTTCCATATCTGAGCTATGAAGCAGTTGTGTTCTTTCTTGGACCCGGCAATGTGTCAACCGGCCCATTGATTCCCCAAGGATGTGAGAACCAAAATGCGCAGACTTCCCTTAATCAGCATTCTTTTAATCTATGAATTGAAGGATAGATCGTGTGCTCAGCCCCCGTCATTATTCAAATGGCCTCGCAAAACAGTGTGGTTAAGCTAATTAAGGCTGATTCTTCAGAGAGAGAATATCTCACTTTGCATTTGCTAGCAAACATTGGAGAATAATTAGCAGCACCCTTTGCTTCCCCAGTGAGGGAAACAGACCTCTAAAAGGTGAAGCTTCTGGCTGGAGTTTGCCGAGTGAGGACGGAGCCTTGCGTTTTCAGAACAGAATACGGCGAAGAACGCTGATCTTTATTGCAAACAAATCTCAATCCAATAAATCGCTGTGTCTCAATTAACCTTTTCAAGGTTAATAAAATAAAACAACGCTAGAATACAGTATCTCAGGGATAAATCTGTTTCCAAAAAGCATATATTAGCCCAAAGGTGTTTATTAAGAGAAATTCACACTAGAATGCTGGTGCATTTTCAAGAATTGCCAACTGCTGCAGAAATGCAGAAAACTGAATGTGAGACGGGGAAAATGACAAACTGAGAAGACCAAAATTTACGGTTTCACCCAACTCTCTTCCAGTTGCTGGAATCTGAATTACATTGACTACTGAGGGGGCAGCCATCAACACCTCCCTACATCCCTGATTATATTACCTTTTGGAAAGCCTCCTTGTGGCTGAAAAACTGAACAAAAGCCGCAAGTGGGACACACAACAACCATGTTGCAGTGTGATGCATTCCCTGTTCAAGATTCCAGACACAAAGGCAATTTCTCCCTTCTTTTTCTAATAGGCAAAGCCATCAATTTAGCCCACTCGAAATCTGCTTGCAATCTGGCCAAAGACCGTAGTCCTCCTTTCCTATATCTCCCCAAATTACCAGAAAATCTAATCAGCCCTGAAGTGACACAAATGGTTATTGTCAAAATCAGTCCATGTTGCTGTGTTGCTTAGTGTATTCAATTTGCTAATGTCTCTCTCTCTCTCTCTCTCTCTCTCTCTCTCTCTCTCTCTCTCTGTGTGTGTGTGTGTGTGTGTGTGTATTTTCTTACTGTGGGTGGGAGGGTAAACCTGCACCTGTTAACGCGATTTCCTAAGACTGATTCAATATTGCCTCAGCTTGGCACAAGGTGCACAAAAAACCCTCCATTTTTGTCTACGATGAAGCAGTTCAAAAGAATGGAGACAATAAGGTATACAGCCACATCTTTGTTTGGGTTGTATGACCATAATGCAGTTTTATTTCTGTGTTGACCAGGGGATGAGCAGTAGAAACAAACCCCTAATTTTCTGTCTACTGTTCCAAAAGATTCGTTCCCAACAGACGACGAGAATAAAGATGAGGTGGCCCTTGGAAGTTTCTGCCTCAAAACCAATTTTTCCTGCCTGTCTGCTCAATGCCTCACTCTCAAGGGGATCATTAAATAATAATAATAATTATTATTATTATTATTATTATTATTATTATTATTATTATTATTATTATTATTATTATTATTATTTTATACCCTACCCATCTGGCTGGACTTCCCCAGCCACTCTGGGCAGCTTCCAACAAAATACTAAAATACAGTAATCCATTAACATTAAAAGCTTCCCTAAACAGGGCTGACGTCAGATGTCTTCTAAAAATCTGGTAGTTGTTCTCTTTGACATCTGGTGGGAGGGCGTTCCACAGGGTGGGTGCCACTATTGAGAAGGCCCTCTGCCTGGTTCCCTGTAACTTGGCTTCTCGCAGGGAGGGAACCACCAGAAGGCCCTCAGCACTGGACCTCAGTGTCTGGGTAGAACGATGGGGATGGAGACACTCCTTCAGATATACTGGATAACCCAGTCATGTCCAACTCCCAAGCGACTGTGATCTACTCCCAGTATTTTAAAAATGACAGCGATCTACCCATTGTTATTGCCAAGAGTTGTCAAGCTTTTGGGGGGAGACAGTGTCCAAAGTTGAGTTTTTTTAGGAGGGAGTGACCACAGTTGTTGCTTTTTGTTTGGGGGAGGGAGACGCTCTTCCAGCGAATGTCCAGCGGCACACCCGCAAAGGACCAGTTGGACATGCCTGGCATAACCTCTCAGACTGATGGGCCTGGCTATTTCAATGCTTACATATCTTAGTACCTTGAGGGAATTTAAACATGGGGATGAGGAGACTGAATATGGTGGTCATTTGTCCTACATTACAAATCCTCTGTTTGAAGGACTGTCCAGTTCATCCTATTTAAATACAAAGTACTGTGAAAAGAGAGACCAAAAGGCCACATAGAATTGCCCATCAACAAATGTATAAAACCGGGTCAAACATATGTTGGAAATGTAAAGAAAAAGAAGGGACTTTTTATCATATGTGGTGGAATTGTGGAGAAGTTAAAAATTTTTGGGAAATGATATATAATGAATTGGAAAAAATGTTTAAAATCACATTTGTAAAAAAACCAGAAGCATTTTTGTTAGGGATTGTAGGACAAGACCTACCAAGGAAAACAAAGAATTTATTTATCTATGCTACAACAGCAGCAAGAGTCTTGATAGCACAAGGATGGAAGAATGAGGAAATCCCAACGAAAGAACAGTGGCAAGAAAAATGGATGAGCTATGCAGAGTTGGCTAAATTGACATACAAACTGTGGGACAAGGACAACTGGGACTTTAAGGAAGAATGGGAACTTTTTACAAATTATCTAAAAAGACAACAAAATGAACTGGACTCCTTGGCAGGTTTTGAATAAACATAGACAAATTTATTGGTTGAGAACATGATAGATAGACAAGGCAAGGATATGTATAATTTTATAACACGCAGAGAATAATATGTGCAGAGAAATCAGAGAGAGGAGCTGAGGGAAGTCCCTAGTGGGGGGGGGAGGGATGGAAGGGGGGAAATAATGTATGTGATTATATGGTTTGTTAAGTTGTTGTGTTGAAATTGCTTAATAAAAAAAAGATTCCAAAAAAGAATTGCCCATCAACAGTTAGCACTGGGGCAGGTGACCGAGAAGGCACACAGGTTATCTTGTCACAGTATTAGTTTTCGACACAGCACTTGCAAAATTTCGTAAAAGTGACATGTTAAAGGACGTACACAGAGAGAAAGAAACAACAGCTAACCCAAAGCTTGGTTTCCACATTGTCACCAGTTTCTGAGTCAAACAGGGGACTGAGGAGACTGCATGGAGTTAGGACCCCAGTGCTTATGCCTTAGCAAGATAAAAGATTTGAAATGTTTTTGTAATGCTACCTTGAATAGGGCAGTAAGGTGAGATTAAATACCGTGCTCAAAATTCGACCACCAGCTGAAAATCACAGCACGCAACTAGCCCTCCGAGCAGTCAAAAGTACAGGCAGTCTAAAATTATCCTCTGCTAATTAAATAAAGCAGGGACAAATGCACTAACGTGTTTTCTATGTTTTGCACTCTGGTAGCTTAACTCGACGGAGCAGCTGGCTTGCGTCTTAGTCATCCAGCATACGTGTGGAGACTTTACAAATAAGATGGCCATCCCCTGGGAGGATCTACGAAACGGAGGGTGAGGCACCAAAAATGATTTATAATGGGGGAGCCAACATGATGTCCTTCAAATGTTGTGGACGGCAACTTCCTACAGCCCCAGCAAGCATGGCCCCTAGTCAGGAATTATAAGAGCAAAGGCCCACAACTTGGCTCCCTCTGCTTTAGGAGAGCTGCCACATGACTGGATGCTAGGTTAACCGAAGAAGAAAAATATATTGGACATCAAATTATTTCAAAGGTCCGAACTATATGGGTCACAGTGTTAGAAACTCAGATGTATAAGCTAATCGCCAAATGGCATTAGGGTTGCCACAACAGAATGTCTAGGTGCCATTTCGCTCCAATGTGGTGGCTCCCAATTAGCTAATTACCGAGGACCCCCTATTTTCAAAAGCCAAGCCACGGGCCCCCTACTTTTGAAAACGTTGATTTCTCTATGGTAGTTACCTCTGCAAAGCGTTTTTTTAATCAAAATTTGGGGTGGCCCCTAATAAGCAAAGGATTTTAGGCATACTAAAAAAAAAACCAGACTAGGGCTGAGCGATATCTGGTTTTCAACATCGCAATATATCAGCAATTAAACATCACAAACAGGCATGTCCAAAGTCAGTTTCAGGGGCCTAATCCATCCATGGGTCAGTTTAATCCTTGTGGCAGTTTATTTTCTGAGGTAAAATCCTAAAAAAAACCTCGACAACTTCAATCCTAACAAAAGAAAAAAGTCAACAACTTTGTTTGGCCCTATGGTTGGCCCTCACAGCCCTTCACTTCATCAAATCTGGCCCTCTTTGAAAAAAGTTGGGACACCACTGCTAGTCCAATATATCACGATGTCCGAAATTGGAAATCAGGTGTGGGGATGTGGGAAGGAGCAGTCATGGAGGAGATCAGGAGGGTGGGGGTGTTGCCTTGAAATTGGCTGCCCCGCTCTCCCTCGCGTGAGGAGCGATATATTGCCGTGTATTGCCAAGTCAAATTGTTATTGCAGTGTGATTTGGATCGATAAATTGAAAAACAGCACAGCGCTAGAACAGTCCCTAAAATTTGTGGTGCAAAAATGACAAACATTTGGTTGAGGAGAGGCAAGGGATGGGGCCACGGACACCCCCCCCAGGTGCATTCCTTGGTCCCCCAGGGGTCCCCGGACCCCTAATTGGGAACTACTGTTCCAATGGATTCAGCCATAGTTTTGCCTTCTCCCAAGGCTTTATGGTCCCTTCGGGCAAGCAGTCCCCCTTTTTTCTGCTCTGGTCAGACCTCACCTGGAGTACTGTGTCCAGTTCTGGGCACCACAGTTCAAGAAGGACACGGACAAACTGGAACGTGTCCAGAGGAGGGCAACCAAAATGGTCAAAGGCCTGGAAACGATGCCTTATGAGGAACGGCTAAGGGAGCTGGGCAGAAGAGGAGGTTAAGGGGTGATATGATAGCCATGTTCAAATATATAAAAGGATGTCATATAGAGGAGGGAGAAAGGTTGTTTTCTGCTGCTCCAGAGAAGCGGACACGGAGCAATGGATCCAAACTACAAGAAAGAAGATTCCACCTAAACATTAGGAAGAACTTCCTGACAGTAAGAGCTGTTCGACAGTGGAATTTGCTGCCAAGGAGTGTGGTGGAGTCTCCTTCTTTGGAGGTCTTTAAGCAGAGGCTTGACAACCATGTCAGGAGTGCTCTGATGGTGTTTCCTGCTTGGCAGGGGGTTGGACTCGATGGCCCTTGTGGTCTATTCCAACTCTATGATTCTATGATTCTATGAATGCTGGGAAGTGTTATTATGTGCTGATGTGCCTTATCTGCCTTCAGCTCCAGCGCATGGTAACTGCAGCACAGATGAATCATCACCAGATGGGAAAATATACTAGGGGGTCACGGGGTCAGGTGACAAGTAGATTTAGCTGCTGCTAAATATAAGAAGGAAGAAGAAAAAAATATGTTGGGAAGTAAATAAATCTCCAGCTTGCTGCAAGTTATTCAGTTTTCATCTCTTTCTCTTTCTCTTCCAGTTTGCAATCTGAAATTTGGAAATGAAAAATGCAAAGAGGGAGAGAAGAGGAAGGAAGTGGGTTTGGGTTGGGAGGCTGTTTTCTCAGCTCCGGGCTGTCAAAGAAGGGAAATGTGTGAGACGAATGGGAGAGGAAACCTGGAAACAAGCCCATTTCTTCCTTTAAATTTATGAATTAACAGACCAGGGTTGCGTCAAACTACCTAGTTGTAGTCAACTAATTTCTACTCAAAGTATGGTTAACTGAGGACCATTCATTGTAATGGGTTGAATGCAACCCACAGCTTAGATACAACTTTGTGTTTCAAAATGAAATCCTAAGGCAGTCCACAAACAAATAAAACAGCAAGAAAAGATCTCAAGAATATCATCCCCCCTGGCCAAAGGCAGGACAATGACAGGACAATGGCAGATGATCCATTAGGACAAATGGGGCACTGTCTCACCACCCTCAATGCCATGGACTGGCTGCATGTAGAGGAGTGGCAGGAGGCAGCTGCTGGGGAACCCCCTGGGAACCCCCAGGGGAAGAAGGTTCAGAGCCAGGGGATTGGTGGTAGGGTGATGATGAGCGGTCAGAGGAAGCCCTGGATACAGAATTGACCTGCGCCTCCATGGACAGCTGTGAGTCCAAAATGACTCCCAGGCTGCACACCTGGCCCTTCAGGGGCACAGTTACCCAATTCAGGACCAGGGAGTCCTCTACACCAGACTGCCCCCTGTCCCCCAAGAGCAGTACTTCTGTCTTGTCAGGATTCAACCTCAATCCATTAGCCGCCATCCATCCTCCAACTGCCTCCAGGCACTCACACAGGACCTTCACCGCCTTCACTGGTTCTGATTTGAAAGAGAGGTAGAGCTGGGTATCATCTGCATATTGATGGACACCCAGTCCAAACCCCCTGATGATCTCTCTTTCATGTAGATATACTCAAATGAGTATAATCTCAAGCCTTGAAATGAACAGCATAAGGAAAAATAATGTGTGATGGAACCACAACCCCTTGTTCAAAGTCTAGCATCAACATCAAGGGTCAAGGATATAATATTTGTTTATTAATTGAGAACACCCACCAACTGCTTAATTAAACTATCGTTTGAAGATGAGCCTGAGAGATACGGCACGGAGATTAACTGAAAACAAATACTGCAAAGAGACTAAATTGAGCCAAGCTATCATTGATCAAATTAAACAAGTGTGTCTAGGCATGAGTGTTTCAACCAGCAAATAACAGACAATGTTTTTTCCTCCTGATCAGATTCAGCAAAGTATTATTAACTGTTGTTAAACGACACACAGTTATACTGAAGAGGAAATAAGATCTTATCCAAACTTAGTTGAAAGAAATACGTTTTTCATGGGTTTATGGACATTCAGCAAAGAGGAGGCTTAAAGACACACCGTTATTCTTAATGTAAGTAGCTGGAACATATTTCTTAACGCCTGAAATAATCTGTCTTCTTCCTGCTCTATGGTCATCTGTTCCTTCTCAACATTACTAAGTATTTATTTAAGGAGCAGAGTGGAGAATCCATTTCATGCCTTCTTCCAGACAAGGGCTGCGCTTCTTTAATGTCACAGAATTTAAAGCTGTGCTGAATCGCCCGCTACGTTCTCGCCAGGTAATTATTATTATTCTTCCTAATAAGAAATAAGGAATAATTCGTTCTGGCTTGGGAGGAGCACGGATCTCTGCAGAGAACTGAGCTCTAACCCAAATTCATGGACAACTTATTAAGCCACCCAACGACTTATGGAATTTCAATTTGCTGTCAAACATGTAGCCATAAGGTCTAGAAACCTGTTTGAAAATAATATTTTTTAAAAAGCTGAGACGAGGGCTGGGCAATATATTGATACAGTGGTACCTCGGGTTAAGAACTTAATTTGTTCTGGAGGTCCGTTCTTAACCTGAAACTGTTCTTAACCTGAAGCACCACTTTACCTAATGGGGCCTTCCGCTGCCGCCGTGCCGCTGGAGCACGATTTCTGTTCTCATCCTGAAGCAAAGTTCTTAACCCGAGGTACTATTTCTGGGTTAGCGGAGTCTGTAACCTGAAGCGTATGCAACCTGAAGTGTATATAACCCGAGGTACCACTGTATATCGTCCAAAACCGGTTTGAAGTCCGTATCATGATACTGGTTTCATAATTTCTAACCTGGCAATATACTGCAAATCATGATGCGTGTTTCTGTTTGTGTGCTATTCAGAAATCACAATGTGGGGAAAACCATGAATCCAGCTAATATTTCTTTCGATTTCTGCAGTCCCTGTTAACTCTGCCAGCTCAGCTCTCCCCAGCCTCCAGCAGAGGGAAACGGATTAGAACAGCACTGGCAAAAATCCCGAGGCAGGAAAAACAATGAAGGCAGCCAACGTCTCTAACATAGCTCCATCCTTATTTCAGATATCATGATCTATCGGTATATCACGATGTTTGGACGGCGATATATCATGATGTTGAAAACCACATATCACCCAGCCCTAGCTGAGATTCTAGGGAAATTAAGATACGGGTACTCATTTGTCTTGCACCTGAGGCACCCTTGATATCCAGCAATGTATATGCTACCCTAACCATTCTGTCCTTGTGCCATAAACATGCCCGCCTCCTTTTTGAGACACTTTGCTGCAAAGCAATTTAATGTTTGCTGGAGTGTGGCACAGCCGCGCTAAGATTTATTAACTCATCAGATGAGAAATGGCTCTCGCCTTCAGTCTGCCGAGCTCTTCCAGCGCTGCCTGCAGAGGAATACAATTATTCTACTGCCAACACCGTGACCATAAACGCCAACTCTCTCCCCCACCAGCACCCTTTGCTCGGCGTGCCAGTTCCTTTCAGACGAAACAAACAATCTGTTTCCTACCTTTTCTTAATTATGCTGGGATTTGCAGTTACCAGCTGAGTTCTGGACCCAACGTCCTTGCTGTATTCACTGGTGAGAGGTGGAAGATTGCATCTGAAAGAAACAGAAACACACCATGTATTTTAACTTCTCTGCTGTTTTTCCCCTTCTCTCTCTCTTTCTTTCTTTCCTTCTTTCTTTCCACCGTTTGAAAAGAAAAGAAAAACCCCATCAAGCACCAAAGACTGGCACAGCCAAGCAGTGGTTGGAGTCCAGTGTCACAGCAAATACCATATTTTTTGCTCTATAAGACTCACTTTTTCCCTCCTAAAAGGTAAGGGGAAATGTGTGTGCGCCTTATGGAGTGAATGCAGGCTGCACAGCTATCCCAGAAGCCAGAACAGCAAGAGGGATCACTGCTTTCCCTGCGCAGCAATACCTCTTGTTGTTCTGGCTTCTGAGATTCAGAATATTTTTTTTCTTGTTTACCTCTTCCAAAAACTAGGTGCGTCTTGTGGTCTGGTGCAACTTATAGAGTGAAAAATACGGTACACTGCATGCAGAATCACTGCATTGTAGAGTTGGAACAGACACACGATGGTCATCTATTCCCAGGTACAATTCTTGGCATCTCTAGTTAAAGGAGAACTACATGGGCAAGACTACAGGGCCTTTCCTCAAAGGCCAGCAGAATTGGGCTCCTTTGAAATATTTCCACCCCAAGTGGTCATTACAAGAACTCTGGAACTAAGAAAGAGTGCCTGAGTTTCCTTCTTTCCTTCCTCCTCCCTCCTAGTCCCCTTTCCTCTTATGCCTTTTGGATTGTCAAGCTGAGGGTACGGACTGCCTTCTCGGTGACATTTCAGAGTCAGCACTCCTGTCTTTGCTCTTATGGCTCCAGAGCAGGGTAAAATGCTTTAAATAAATTACGTATAATAAATAAAGTGTCCCTAAAAAGGTAAAGGTAAAGGGACCCCTGACCCCGTCGCGGGGATTCGAACTGCCGACCTTCTGATCGGCAAGTCCTACGCTCTGTGGTTTAACCCACAGAGCCACATTCCTCCCTAAAGTGTCCCTACCTGGCTGCAAAGAGTGAGGTGTCTACAGGGTAATCCAGCCCCCTGAGATACCATCCCAAGGATTACTGGATTGCACCAATGAATGCTTGTCATTGTTTCAGTTATTTAATGCACATGTGTCTCTGCCTGATCAGAAGGTCGGCGGTTCGAATCCCCGCGACAGGGTGAGCTCCTGTTGCTCGGTCCCTGCTCCTGCCAACCTAGCAGGTTGAAAGCACGTCAAAGTGCAAGTAGATAAATAGGAAGCGCTCCGGCGGGAAGGTAAACGGCGTTTCCATGCGCTGCTCTGGTTCGCCAGAAGTGGCTTAGTCATGCTGGCCACATGACCCAGAAGCTGTACGACGGCTCCCTCAGCCAATAAAGCAAGATGAGCGCCGCAACCCCAGAGTCAGCCACGACTGGACCTAATGGTCAGGGGTCCCTTTACCTTTACCTTTTATCTCTGCCTTTGTTCAAAAAACTTGCTGTCGCTAGTTCTCCTGTGATCTCCCGTGAAGACGGTGTCACCATAAAGTCACTAGGTGGCAGTAGACTTAGTTGCATCTGTGTGGAGTCCAGTGTGGCCCTATCTGTTTCTGTTCGTTTTGCAGAGAGGCAATCAAGTTTTTGTTTAGATTCTTGGCAGGTGTCTCATCTAAGCCTGCCATGTTTTCTCCCTTCCCAGCAAGATCTTGGCATCATCAGTAGAAGTGCGTCATCTGCCTTCTCTGACCGTTCTCTGACTCATTGTTCATATGAATGTCCTTCCCCTTTATTTTATTATTTTATTGATGGATTAAATTTATATACTGCCCTCCATCTGAAGATCACAGGGTGGCTTGCAGTATAAAAACACAAAAATACATAACATAATAACAAACAAAACACGCACCCCTCTACAGTGTAGTAAGCCATAGGTTGTATAATCAGCCAAAGGCCGGGGAGAAGAGGAATGTATTGGTACCTGGAGAGCTTCCCTGGGAAGAGCATTCCACAAATGGGGAGCCACCACAGAAAAGGCTGTGTTGCCACCCTCTGCCCCTCATGACAAAGGGCCTCGGATGATGATCACAGGGTCTGGGGTTGGTTCATATGGGAAGAGGTGGTCCTTGAGATATTGTGATCCTGAGCCATTTCAGGATTTATAGGTCAAAACCAGCACTTTGAATTGGGACCAGAAACAAATTGGCATCCAGTGCAGTTGGGCCACCAGGACTGGTGATGTATGCTCAAACCATCTTGCCCCAGTGAGCAACCTGGCCGCTGAATCCTGCACCAGCTGAAGTTTCCGAACCATCATCAAGAGGCAGCCCCATGTATAACACACTGCAGTAATCTAGCCTAGAGGTTACCAGAGCCCAGACAATAGAAGTTAAGCTATCCCTGATAGGGGCGAAGCTGGACCACCAGCCAAAGCTGATGGAAGGTATTCTGCTCCACTGAGGTCACCTGAGCTTCATGCAACAACAATGGACCCAGAAGAACCTCAAAGCTGTGTACCCGCTCCTATCAAGAGCAGGCAACCTCTCATCCATCCGGTCTAGGGGACCACCCACTAACAGAGTCTCACTCTTATCTGGACTGAGCATCAGTTTGTTGGCCTTCATGCAACCCATTACCAAGGCTGGTCCAGCATTTCCACTGCCTCACCTGCAGATGTAAAGGAGAAGTAGAGCTGTGTGTCGTCAGCATATTGCGCTTACATGTAGATGTAAAACAGCATGGGGGATAAAATTAACCCTGAAGAACTCCATGTTGAAGGTTCCACAGGGTCTAAGAGCACTCCCCAAGAATCACCCTCTGGAAACGACCTCCCAAGTAGGACTGGAATGACCACTGCAGAAGGATACCATGGTTAATGGTATCAACAGCTACTGAGAAGTCAAGAGAAATGAACAGGGACACATTTTCCCTATCTCTCCTGACAAAGGGCGACCAAAGCAGTTTCTGTGCCAAAACTGGGCCTAAATTCTGATTTAAATGGGTCTAGAGAATCAGTTTCCTCCAAGAGTACTGAGATCTGATCCACGGCCACCCGCTCAAGAACCTTGTCCAAGAACGGGAGATTGGCAACTGGCCGGTAATTACACAGATTTGATATAATTACTTTATCTCAATACCGATCAGCCAAAAGATTCAAAATATGCTCAAATCAGTCATGGATACTGTTCCTTTGGGAACTCAAGTTTACTCCATCCCAATAGAAGCTGTGTTTTGTCTTTCTCACCAGGATAGCTTCATCAGACAATATTGCAGAAAACGAAGGATGTGGCTGAGTAGCCAGATGGAAACTCAGCAAGAACCCAGCTATTCAGACCAAACCCTGTGGCTTCTAGACAATGGAACAGGAGAAATATGCTGATTGGCTGCATGCATTTTAACGACACCAAACCCACCAAAAAAACAGCCGGAGACCCAAGCTTGGGAAACCCTGCATTAGACAATCTACTCTTCAAGAAGCACACAGAATGTCATTCTTATCCAGGCTCCCCAGCCCTAGCAGGAATGTTCTGCAGGGTTCAAGGGAAGGATAAGACACCAGATCAGTCTTTCCCAAACCTGGTGGGAAAGTTGTAGTCCACGTTGGTGGCCATCTTGTGGTTGCAAATTATGCAGGACTACATAGGCTTTTGGCCTGACCCAACAGAGCCTCTCTTATGCTCAATTCCATAGTTTAAATGTGTGCTAAATGAAGGAGATTTTCCTTTTGTCTGTCATCAATCTTCCAACATCCAACTTCACCAAAATGACCGCTATATTTTGAGAGGAAGTGTCTCCCCACCCGCTTTCTCTACCCGACTGTGTTTGACTGACATAGATAAAATGGGCCTGTAAAACGCATTTCTTTTCAGAAAGATCCCCCCTCCCGTCCCTCAGATCTCCTCCCGCTAAGACGTGCCGTGAAATTTCACATTTCACTTCACCTTTATCTGTGGAACCCACAACTTGTCAGCTTGCTTGTACTCTCCCTTACACACATCACATCAATATCCTTTCCAGCGCGGGGAACTGACAGAGAAGCCAAATGCTGAAGTCCCGGCTCTGCCGCCTTTGAAACCCTTTCAAAGCCTCAAAGTGACATTAGCGGTGCGAGGGCCGGAGGCCGAGTGAGCGCCAGTTTCTTCCTATCTGTGAGGGCTATTAAACTCTTCCATTTATGCCTAAGTGAGCAACAGTCCTCTGTGGCTCCAATATATCACGCTGGCAGGAATTACAGGGCCAGAAACTGTACTGAATACTCCAGGATAAAACAGCCAGTGCTCTAGGGATAAGGATCCTTTTGTCAACATCCATGGTCAGCAACTAGCTTTCTTGGGAAGCCATTTTGAAAACAAGGCCGAGGCAGGAACTCCAAGACCCCAGACGGCATCCACCAAAGGCCTGTTCACAGTTCCTCATGCCACGGATTTCGCCGTTCATTTTGCCCCTGGCAAACTGGGAGGTCAGGTTACATAGGCAATGGCCTCATGGCCTTCAGACCACTGGTCCATTCGACTCATTGTTGTCTACACTGACTGGTAGCAGCGCTCTGGGGTTTCTGACAGGGGTGTCTCCCAGCCCTATTTGGAGATGCCATCATAGAGTGAACCCGAGGCCTGTTACATGGGAAGGAGATGCTATGCCCCTTAGCTTCAGTCTTCTCCATTTAATTTTTCATATCT
Organism: Podarcis muralis; assembly: GCF_964188315.1. Lineage (NCBI taxonomy): Eukaryota > Metazoa > Chordata > Lepidosauria > Squamata > Lacertidae > Podarcis > Podarcis muralis. The sequence continues at coordinate 64,797,078 of NC_135664.1, read as the reverse complement.
TTATCGGATTTTATCCTAGGAGTGTATTTCAAAAAAGCAATAGTAAAAGCCTTGGGACACCAGGAACTTATGCCAAGTCTGAGTACTGATTCATCTAACGCAGCATTGTATACAACAGGGTTTCCCAAACGTGGGTCTCCAGCTGTTGCTGGACTACAACTTCCATCATCCCTAGCTAGCAGGACCACTTGGTAGAGCATGAGACTCTTAATCTCAGGGATGTGGGTTTGAGCCTCACGTTGGGGAAAAGATCCCTTGCTGGACTAGATGGTCCCAACTCTACAATTCTAACTTCGCAGAGCTGTAGCTCTGTGAAGGGAATAGGGGTCCAAAGCACTCTCAGCGATGGGACGCGGGTGGCGCTGTAGGTTAAACCACAGAGCCTAGGGCTTGCCGATCAGAAGGTCGGCGGTTCAAATCCCCGCGACAGGGTGAGCTCCCGTTGTTCGGTCCCAGCTCCTGCCAACCTAGCAGTCCGAAAGCACATAAAAGTGCAAGTAGATAAATAGGTACTGCTCCGGCGGGAAGGTAAACGGCGTTTCCGTGCGGTGCTCTGGTTCGCCAGGAGCGGCTTAGTCATGCTGGCCACATGACCCGGAAGCTGTACGCCGGCTCCCTCGGCCAGTAAAGCGAGATGAGCGCCGCAACCCCAGTCGTCTGCAACTGGACCTAACGGTCAGGGGTCCCTTTACCTTTAAGCACTCTCAGCAGCCTGTACAAGCTACAGTTCCCAGGATCCATGGGGTGTGCGCAAGTGGTATCATAGCGCTTTAAATGCATGGTGCAAATGGAGCCTTAAGACTCTTCTCTTTCTGAGAAAACAGGGTCCAAAGTTCTTCCATGCAAGGAAGCCAGAAGGGACCTGAGGCTCTTCCATCTCTCTTAGTTTTCCGTTTGATTAAAGCACCTTCACTCAGCTATCTTCCCCTGATGCCTCTGAAGAGTGACAGGCGCCTGCCTTGTTAAGGGAGGGGAAAGCCCTCTCTGCCATGGCTCTTTCCCACCCCTATAAATCACTCCGAGGGAGAAAGAGAGACCTTCTATGGTTAATTAAACACAAACAAAAAGGAAAAACCCATGCCGTTGTGTGGTTGTGGGTGCGAAACAAGGGGGACGGAGGGAGCAGGGACGCCATGCCACAGCGGGGCCACTGTCTTACCGCATGACAAAGTCCGCTTGGTCTATCTGTCTGCCGCAGCCGCTGTTCTTCAGAATCCCACCATTTCCTACCACAGAGCACTTCTTCAATGGCAGCTGGAATGGCGTTGCCTGGCAACAGAAAACAAGGCCCGTTTTTATGGACTACTTCACACAGGAGCTTCAGGTGGAGACCAGCTAAGCGGGAAGGGGTTTTAGGGAGAGGTTAGGCCAAGGCTAGGAGCCAAAAGCGGAGTCCTCCAGATGTTGTAGGACTACAACTCCCATCGGGCCCTCTCCATGATCCACGTTGGCCAGGGCGGAGGAGAGTTTGGAGGGCAACAACATCTGGAGGGACACGAGTTTCCTGCCACGGCAGTTTTGTTATTCGTCGCAGAAGGGAAGGTTTCCAACTTTTCATGGCGGAAAAAACACACATCACATATAATCAGAGGAACAAACGGGACAAGAGCTAACCATCATAGCAGATCTAAGAGATTTTACATTTGAATACATTGCCACCTCTTCGGTATTGGGCTTATTAGACCTCTCAAGGAGAAATACTCGGAGGATTGACCAGGGAACTGCCTCACAAAGTCATAAATTATGGTCTCTCTGCTTATTTAATTGCGGTTTTGACTGGAGTCCATAGAATCATAGAATGACAGAGTTGGAAGGGTTCTTGAGGGTCTAGTCTAGCCTTCTGCAATGCAGGAATCTTGACTAGAACATACATGACAGACGGCTGTCCGTCCAACTTCTGCTTAAGAACCTCCAAGGAAGGAGAGTCCACTACATCTTGTGGAAATCTGTTCCACTGTCAAACACCTCCTACCACCAGAAAGTTCTTCCTGATTATTAGTCGGAATCTGCAGAAGAATTTGAAGAAGAGGGAACAGAGAGCGCGAGAAGGAGCGTTTGTGACTCTTATGGTGAGAGCCGAAGATTCCTCAGTTCAAGCTCATACCTATTACGCGGCAGCAATTCTCCGTTGTTAATTATGCCAATTTCCCACAGAGACCGACAATATTGAATGAAAAATATCAACAATATTTATACTATTATAATCAAGGCTGAACAAAATTTGAAGCGCTTCGGTGCCTCGGGCAGTTGGATATTAATCCTGGCGCCCAGGAATGTAAATATCTCCTGGGTTCTTCAGCAAGCTGCTTTCTAAGAAACATCAGGCAGGGGCCTGAGCATACAAATCATCCTTTCTAGCCTGGCAAATGATCAGCATGATATAATTATGTCTGCACTGTAATTGTTATACGATGCCTTAATAAAAATAGAACGTTATTGTTAGCAGAGTTATAGGAGTGCGGGCACAAATCTAGGGAACTGTCTTCTGGAGGATGGATGGCGGCAAACAGATTGAGATTGAATCCTGACAAGACAGAAGTACTGTTTCTGGGGGACAGGAGGCGGGCAGGTGTGGAGGATTCCCTGGTCCTGAATGGGGTAACCGTGCCCCTGAAGGACCAGGTGCGCAGCCTGGGAGTCATTTTGGACTCACAGCTGTCCATGGAGGCACAGGTTAAATCCGTGTCCAGGGCAGCTGTGTACCAGCTCCATCTGGTACGTAGGCTGAGACCCTATCTGCCCGCGGACTGCCTCGCCAGAGTGGTGCATGCTCTGGTTATCTCCCGCTTGGACTACTGCAATGCGCTCTACGTGGGGCTACCTTTGAAGGTGACCCGGAAACTACAACTAATCCAGAATGCAGCAGCCAGACTGGTGACTGGGAACGGCCGCCGAGACCATATAACACCGGTCTTGAAAGACCTACATTGGCTCCCAGTACGTTTCCGAGCACAATTCAAAGTGTTGGTGCTGACCTTTAAAGCCCTAAACGGCCTCGGTCCAGTATACCTGAAGGAGCGTCTCCACCCCCATCGTTCTACCCGGACACTGAGGTCCAGCACCGAGGGCCTTCTGGCGGTTCCCTCACTGCGAGAAGCCAAGTTACAGGGAACCAGGCAGAGGGCCTTCTCGGTAGTGGCGCCCTCCCTGTGGAACGCCCTCCCACCAGATGTCAAAGAGAACAACAACTACCAGACTTTTAGAAGACATCTGAAGGCAGCCCTGTTTAGGGAAGCTTTTAATGTTTGATGTATCACAGTATTTTAATATTCTTTTGGAAGCCGCCCAGAGTGGCTGGGGAAACCCAGCCAGATGGGCGGGGTATAAATAATAAATTATTATTATTATTATTATTATTATTCTGCTAAACCAGACCATGAGTCTATTTAGCAGGGGTGGGCAATCCCAGGTCTGGGAGTTGCTTGTGGCCCTCCAGACCCCACTATCTGGCCCTCATTATCCTCCTAAGACCACACCACTTCTTCCCAAGATATACTCCTAGTTGGCTGTTCTGTATACCCTCAAAGTGCTTTTGAATGGCTGAAACTGGATAGCTCAGTCGGTAGAGCATGAGACGCTTAGTATCAGGGTCTTGAGTTCGAGTCCCACTTTGGACAAAATATTCCTATATTGCAGGGGTTGGACTAGATGACCCTCATGGGCCCTTCCAGCTCCGTAATTCTATGAAATATCCCATTTAACTTAGATATTGCCTCTTGGTTACTTGAATGGAAGGTAGAGGGGTGTTTGTTTGTTTGTTTGTTTGTTTGTTTGTTTGTGCATTCAGAAACCACGACTTCTGCCTAGCTGGAATGCAGCCTGCTGGACAAAAGGTAAAAGTCTGAATCTGGACTCAATCGCCACTGGTCCCTGGCCCTCGAAAAGCTCACCATAAGAGAATGGGACCTTGGGCTGAAAACATTTCCCATCCCTGCCATATTATCTACAAGGTCTTATCCCACCCCAGAACCTATAAAGCCTGGGATTTTCCGCATACAAAACTCTGCCCCTAAACTAGCTCAGTTGGTACAGCATGAGACTCATAATCTCTGAAACTGCCTTGGTCGCGCTGGTTGATGATCTCCGGCGGGCTAGGGACAAAGGTGAGAGCTGTTTCCTAGTTCTGCTGGATCTCTCAGCGGTGTTTGATACCATCAACCATAATATCCTTCTGGACCGTCTAGAGGGGCTGGGAGCTGTGGGCACTGTCATACAGTGGTTCCGCTCCTTCCTCCTGGGCCGTGTCCAGAAAGTGGTGGTGGGGGATGAGTGTTCAGACCCCTGGGCTCTCACTTGTGGGGTGCCTCAGGGTTCTGTCCTATCCCCCATGCTTTTTAATGTCTATATGAAGCCGCTGGGAGAGATCATCAGGGGGTTTGGACTGGGTGTTCATCAGTATGCAGATGACACCCAGCTCTACCTCTCCTTTAAATCAGAACCAGTGAAGGCGGTGAAGGTCCTGTGTGAGTGCCTGGAGGCGGTTGGAGGATGGATGGCGGCTAACAGATCGAGGTTGAAACCTGACAAGACAGAAGTACTGTTTTTGGGGGACAGGGAGCGGGTTGGTGTGGGGGATTCCCTGGTCTTGAATGGGGGTAACTGTGCTCCTGAAGGACCAGGTGCGCAGCCTGGGAGTCATTCTGGACTCACAGCAGTCTATGGAGGTGCAGGTTAACTCTGTGTCCAGGGCAGCTGACTACCAGCTCCACAGGCTAAGACCCTACCTGCCCGCGAACTGTCTCGCCAGAGTGGTGCATGCTCTAGTTATCTCACGCTTGGACTACTGCAACGCGCTCTACGTGGGGCTACCTTTGAAGGTGACCCGGAAACTGCAATTAATCCAGAATGCGGCAGCTAGACTGGTGACTGGGAGTGGCCGCCGGGACCACATAACACCGGTTCTGAGAGATCTGCATTGGCTCCCAGTACGTTTCCGAGCACGATTCAAAGTGTTGGTGCTGACCTTTAAAGCCCTAAACGGCCTCAGTCCTGTATACCTGAAGGAGCGTCTCCTCCCCCATCGTTCTGCCCGGACACTGAGATCCAGCGCCGAGGGCCTTCTGGCGGTTTCCTCATTGCCAGAAGTGAGGCTACAGGGAACCAGACAGAGGGCCTTCTCGGTAGTGGCGCCCGCCCTGTGGAATGCCCTCCCATCAGATGTCAAAGAGATAAATAATTACCTGACATTCAGAAGACATCTTAAGGCAGCCCTGTTCAGGGAAGTTTTTAATATGTAACGCTGTACTGTTTTTAACACTGATTGGGAGCCGCCCAGTGTGGCTGGGGAAACTCAGCCAGATGGGCGGGGTATAAATAATAAATTATTATTATTATTATTATTATTATTATTATTATTATTATTATTATTATCATCATCATCATCATCATCATCATCATCATCTCAGGGTCATGGGGTTCAAGCCCCATGTTGGGCAAAAGATTATTGCATTGCAGGGGCTAGACAAGATCACCCTCGTGCTTCCTTCCAACTCTACAAATTCTATGATTCTATGGTTGCTCCAAAAAGCCATTGTCTTGATCACGGGTAGGCAAACTAAGGCCCAGGGGCCGGATCCGGCCCAATCGCCTTCTAAATCCGGCCCCCAGGCGGTCCGGGAATCGGCCTGTTTTTACATGAGTAGAATGTGTCCTTTTCTTTAAAATGCATCTCTGGGTTATTTGTGGGGCATAGGAATTTGTTCATAATTTTTTTTCAAAATACAGTGGTACCTCGGGTTACAGACGCTTCAGGTTACAGACTCCGCTAACCCAGAAATAGTACCTCGGGTTAAGAACTTTGCTTCAGGATGAGAACAGAAATCGTGTGGCGGTGGTGCAGCAGGCCCCATTAGCTTAAAATGGTGCTTCAGATTAAGAACAGTTTCAGGTTAAGAATGGACTTCTGGAACAAATTAAGTACGTAACCAGAGGTACCACTGTACAGTCCAGCCATAGCTGTCAACTTTTCCCTTTTCTTAAGGGAAATTCCCGTATTCCAAATAGGATTCCTCGCAAGAAAAGGGAAAAGTTGACAGGTATGAGTCTGGCCCCCCACCAAGGTCTGAGGGACAGTGGACCGGCCCCCTGCTGAAAAAGTTTGCTGACCCCTGTCTTGATTCAGGCCTGAATAAAGGGGATCAAATTTCTCGGTAAGTCCTCATTCAGCAATGCTGGACTCCAAGATGTCAGCTCCCCTCAGTGTTGTCTACTTTGACTGTGGTTCTTTGGGGTCTCGGGCAAAGGAGGTTCTTTTGCATCACTTGCTCTTTTAAACAGTTGACATCAGGTAGGGATCTGTAGTCGACATCAGCGTGTGATCTACCCCTGATATTTCACCTGGGACTCAAAATCCGAGAAAGAGGGAGCTTCTCCTTTTTAAACCTTCACGTATTTTTCATCTTTATTAAAAGCACGCTGGATAAATCAGTAACTATCAGATCAGGATCTCCCTTTGGAGAATTTCCTTGGATGAGGTTAGTGACTCCAAACCCTTCCTCTTTGCTCACATAAAAGATGGTCTCAGGGGAATTCAATTGTTGGTTTTCGCTAGAAGCCTTAATCATGTCTCCCCAACATAGCACACTTCATCCCATTGGACAGTGATAAAAAACGATGCATGCAGTTGTGCTTTAGATGTGCAAGCAAGCAGCCATGACTTCTTAATATCTCAATACCTTGGACCGCCAAACAGTTAAAGCTTTAAAGGTCAGCACCAGCAGTTTGCATTGGTCTAAGTAAACCAACTGGTCCCAGTAAACCAAGATTGTGCTGCTATACAGTGGTACCTTGGTTCTCAAACGTCGAAAACCTGGAAGTAAGTGTTCTGGTTTTTGAACATTTTTTGGAAGCCAAACATCTGGCGCAGCTGTTGGGTATTGTTTCCGGGGTGCCTGCACCAATCAGAAGCTGCGCCTTGGTTTTCCAACATTTTGGTCAAATAGACTTCCAGAATGGATTAAGTCTGGCGCTTTTGTTTTTGCTATTTATTTTGCACTTTTGTTTTTGAGGCTTTTTTGGTTAATTTGTTTTTGTGACTGTATGGAACCCAGTTCAGCTACTGATTGATTGATTGATTGATTGATTGATTGATTGACTTATTGATTGTGTGACTGCGGAAATGGATAAAAGCCCTCCACCCAAACAACAACTATCAGTGCAGGTAAGAAGAAAAATTAATTTTAATTTTTATCATCTACAATACTGTCTTATTTATTTTATAGTACAGTACATTGATTACTGCTTTCATTTTATGGATCAACGGTCTTGTTAGATAGTAAAATTCATGTTAAATTGCTGTTTTAGGGGTTGTTTTTAAAAATCTGGAACCGATTAATCTTTTTTGCATTACTTTCTATGGGAAAGCACGCCTTGATTTTGGAACGCTTTGGTTCTGGAACGGACTAAGTTTGAGAACCAAGGCACCTCTGCATGTTCAATCTGCCTCTTAAAATAACCTGTGCATCATAATGACAGCCTTTTAGCTAGTGGAACACAAATGAATCGCTGGCCGTGTGTAATGCAACAGAAGGCGTCAGATCTAGAGATGGCCTTGATGAGTTTTGATGAAGTGGTCTGCCTCGCTTACAGGAACATGTCAGGCCACAGCACCAGAATAATATGGAAAGTGTCAAACCTTAAACAGGAAGCTCTCTTGGATAGTAGTGATACAAAATGAGGTTTTCTATCTGCACTCATAAAACCATTCGTTAAACCTCAAGATCTTAGGTACTCTTCCACAGTTTATTGTTGTGTGATTCACAAAAAGACGTAGCCTTAAATCAGAAGGATGCTTTGGAAAAGGCGTTTTGTATTAAAGACGTGTCTGGTGTTGGCCATAAAACCTTGCAGGCTCTGACTAATCGAAAAGATGTTGGAGTGATGCTTTACAATAGCAAGAGGAGAATAATGGATTCCATTCTGCTTTCCGCACCGCCAAAATTCTATAAAAATGAGCTGAGTGTATCTGAAGAAATGTGCATGCACACGAAAGCTTATACCAGAACAAACTTAGTTTGTCTATAAGGTGCTACTGGACAATTTTTTATTTTTTAAAAATGAACTTTCGGGCCTGAAATGTACTGCCGCTAAATGCCCCAAAGGGCTCTTTCTGGCATGTATAGTTTCTCCAATGTTTATCCTGAAACCGCTTGAGAGAGTGGAATTTTTCTTCTTTTTTTGCATCAGTAACACATCTTAGGAAGTGGGGACTAAGGTGAGGGCTTCTTGACACGACGAGAGCAAAGCGGAAGATAACTTGGAAACAGCCACAAATCTGCAGGTGCTCCATGCGCAAGTTATGCATGGCTATTTATCATGCAGTTGGGACTTGCAATGGAATGTCACGGTGTAGGGTGGCTCCTGCTAAGGGTTCAAGGTGGCCATTTCCAGGATACTCCATTCCACGCCCCTTCCCACCAGTTCTCCATTCTGTCACCAACTCAGAACTCCTTACCCACTGAGCAACCTCCAGTCCTCTTTGGGCTATTCTGGTTCGGTTCAGTTTCCCTCCTTAAAGCTTTTTGCACTTCCACAACCTTAGGACTCCTCCTCCTTTTGCATGCACAGTGGTACCTCTAGATGCGAACGGGATCCGTTCCGGAGCCCCGTTCGCATCTAGAAGCAGACGTAACCAGCGATGGCACGTCTGCGCACGTGTGCGTCGCTTTTCGTCGCTTCTGCGCATGATGTCATTTTGAGAGTCTGCACATGCACAAGCGGCGAAACCCGGAAGTAGCATACTCCGTTACTTCTGGGTTGCTGCGGAGCGCAACTCGAACACGCTCACCCCGAAGCAGATTCAACCCAAGGTATGACTGTAGATGGTGACTTTTTGCCTATGCAACAGTCTACACTCAGCCTCAGACTGGACATTGCTAACAGAGGGATTGAGAGTCAGAGCCCCAATGTTCTCTCTGCACTTTTAGGGCACAGCTAGTCATTCATGTCCTGAATAGCTCCGTTGCTTACTTAAAATTTACAGATTGTTCCCTATTGAAGGAGAATTACATGAAGATGATGTACAGATGGTACACAACACCAATGCAGTTAGGGAAAATGTACAAAACTAGTTCAAATATATGTTGGAAGTGTAAGGAAAAGGAGGGGACATTTTATCATATGTGATGGGATTGTAAGGTAATTTTAAAAAATTGGGAAATGATATACAACGAATTGAAGAAAATGTTCCATTTAACATTTGTTTAAAAACCCGAGGCATTTTTGTTGGGGATTGTAGGGAAAGACATGCCCCAAAAGTTGAAAAACATCTTCATGTATGCGACAACGGCCGCGAGAGTTCTGGTAGCACAAGGATGGAAGACTGAAGAAACCCCAACTAAAGAATCATGGCAAGAAAAATTGATGGACTATGCAGAACTGGCAAAATTGACATACAAGCTACGGGACAAGGATAACTGTGACTTTAAGGATGAATGGGAACCCTTTACAAAGTATCTGAAGACGCAACAAAGCGAACTGGACTCCTTGGCAGGTTTTGAATAAACATTCACAAACTTTTTATTGATAATAATCAGCTAAATAGTTTGAGGATCTATACAACTTTGTAGCATGCAGAAAACAGCATTCTTAGAGAAACCAAAGACTGGAACTGAGGGAAGTCGGGGGGTGGGTGGGTTTTGTGGGGGGGGGGGGAGGGAGGAAAAATGGGGGGGACGACAAGGATGATATGTTTTTGGATAATATGTCTTGTTATAATTTTGAATTAAAAAAAAATCCGTTGCTTACAGCATGGTGCTGATAACGCCAAGGTTGCAGGTTCGATCCCCATTATGGGACAGCTTAAAAATCCATTGCAAATGCAATGATCCTTGTGGTCCCTTCCAAGTCTAAATTCTACAATTCTGTGATGGAGGCTGATCTTTGACCAGAACTCTGGTGGGTTCTTTCTAAAGGAGGGGAAAAGAAAAGGGGGCTGCCTGTGAGCTACCAGGCACTATTCAAAGTATTAGTTCCATTCCTGAACCCCGTGTATGTTGGCAGAGCACATAAAAGCACTTTCCACCCCACCCCCACTCCGCCCCAATTTTACCTGTTTCACCCTGTTCCAGATCCCGCATGCCAGTGATCACGTGTCAATTGGACATGCTTAGGGAAGCTTTTAATGTTTAATAGGTTATTGTATTTTAGTGTTTTGTTGGAAGCCACCCAGAGTGGCTGGGCAAACCCAGCCAGATGGGCGGGGTATAAATAATAAATTATTATTATTATTATTATTATTAAAGGTAAAGGTACCCCTGACTGTAAGGTGCAGTTGCGGACGGCTCTGGGGTTTCAGCGCTCATCTCACTCTATAGGCCGAGGGAGCTGGCGTTTGTCCGCAGACAGGTTCCGGGTCATGTGGCCAGCATGACTAAGCCATAGCTGTCAACGTTTCCCTTTTTTTAAAGGAAATTCCCTTATTCCAAATAGGATTCCTTGCAAGAAGAGGGAAAAGTTGACAGCTATGGATTAAGCCGCTTCTGGCGTACCAGAACAGCGCACGGAAACGTTGTTTACCTTCCCGCCAGAGCGGTACCTATTTATCTACTTGCACTGGTGTGCTTTCGAACTGCTAGGTGGGCAGGAGCTGGGACAGAGCAACACCCCGTCGCGGGGATTCGAACCACTGACCTTCTGATCGGCAAGCCCAAGGCTCTGTGGTTTAGACCACAGCGCCACCCGTCCCCTTCCTGTACAGCATAAAAGGCCCTAAATGTCTTGGGGTCCAATTACCTGAAAGCTCAAGCAGGATCAGCAGGGGAGCTCCCCTGCTCAACAAACAACAAATGGAGGTGGGTGGCAGAAGCCCAGAGGGGACTAAGAATGCTCAATAGCTATGGGATGCGAAATGACAGCTGGACAAGAAAAATGGGAAACTGGGAAGCAGGATGGGATCTTCTGCAAGAGGGCCTGGCTGGCTGGCTGCAGCCCTAAACAGGAGCACTTGTTATTACGAGGATGAGACTCTACTGCAACACATGGTTGCAGTTCCCCCCTGTAATTATTAAAAGACTGATCTTTCACTCGGCAGCGCTCCACCTTGGGCAGATCCACAAAGCAAGGACGCCAGAGGAGAAGGGAGGCGGGGACAAGGTCTGGGGGTTTAGTACTGTGAAGGCTGACTTCATTATGTGAATAAACAAGCGACTGGATGAGACTGCATGAGATCACTGCAAGCTGTAAAGACCCCTGGATACACTCATTATTTCCTGGCGCCAATTAATACAGCGACACATTTTTCAGCGGCATCCAGGGATACATCTGATTAAATGTTATCTCTTCTGTGTGACTGCAGCCCAGGAAAAAAAACAACCAGATCTTTCAGGGTTTGCTCAACCTCTGAGTCAGACCAGACACACAGTTTGCAACCTTTATAAACGGTGTTTTCTTTCTTTCTAGATCAGTGGTACAAAGGGACAACATTCAACTTTGAAGCATTTTAAAATTAAAATGTTTCATACATTAGCATGAAGAATCATTCACCGTACACAGGACTTCTCAGCTATCATCCTTCTTATCCCATGTTAAATCTAGCAAAGCGTTTGGGAGGAAAGTGGTTGTAAAGCGTTTGGGAGGAAAGTGGTTGTAAGGGAGAGCATCGCGTCACAGCAGTGAAGCAACCTGAAAGCTGGATTTGGGCCCCCTGAGCCGAAAATTACACGGTTTATAGACCTCACTGCTAATCACTCTGCCACTTGCTGCTGCTAGGTCAAAGCGGATGTCTGTTGCAAATCAATGATGGAAAGAAGCAGAGACAGAACAGTCTTCTCCAGGAGCGAGACAATGTGAAATCCATCTCACACCTTGGAAACCATACTAGACAGGAGTGGGGGGTGGACAGAATGGAAAGAGGCATGCTGGGAGGAAAGCAGAGAACAAACCCCAAATGTAGAGAACATGGAACTAACTGATGGTGTGCAGCCATATCTTCAAAAGCAATTTCCTATGGAGGTGCAGTCAAATTACCATCACTCTCAATTTATTTTTCGCTCTATAAGACCATAAGACGCACCTAGTTTTTGGAGGAGGAAAACAAGGGAAAAAATATTCTGAATCTCAGAAGCCAGAACAACAAGAGGGATCGCTGTGCAGCAAAAGCAGAGATCCCTCTTGCTGTTCTGGCTTCTGGGATAGCTGCGCAGCCTGCATTCGCTCCATAAGATGCACACACATTTCCCCTTACTTTTTAGGAGGGAAAGGGTGAGTCTTATAGAGCAAAAAATACAGTACATAGTACAGTGGACCCTCTGGTTACGTACCGCTCTGGATACATAACTTTCAAGTCACAAACACGGCAAACCCGGAAGTGTATTGTCAGAGAACTGCCATCAGCTCAGAGGCAAGAGGTGGAAGGGCACTTGGGTTACAGGGAGCCTCCAGAGATCGTGAGAAGCAGCACTTCCTCTGTGGAGGAGGGAAGCCACGCCTCTAGTGGGGAAGGGATGCAGGGCTCGGAGGATGCAAGGGAGAGCCACAGCACCAAGCATGGACAAAGCAGGGGGGAGGCAGGTCCCCCTTTGCCCACGCCCTCTCTGCGCAGTCGGTTTACGCGCAGAGAGGGGAGGCGTCGGCTGGGGATCAAGAAACTACTCTGCTGGGGAAAGTTTAAGGACCGCCCACTCCCAGATTCTGTTAGCGACTGAGCAAGACATGGAAGTGAGACGTTCTGCACTGTGAATGTTTTTGTACTGATAATAAAGCCTTGAAAAGACCAGTGGGGGTCTTGCCTGTTTGCTCTTGAGCAACCACGCCGGCACATATAACATGTGTTATTCCGGGTTTCGCCGCGCGTGCGTGCACAGAAGTGCTCTATCGTGTTCCACGCATGTGCAAAAGTGGTCCTCTGGTTACGGATTTTTTGGGGTACACATGGACCCCCGGAACGAATTAAATCCATAACCACTGTACGTATCCACTTTTCTTTTCTTCCAGGATAAAGCTAGGACATGAAAATTAATTTTGGTTAGACAAGCCTATCCAGATAGGCTTGCCACGAGTGTTATTTTAGAATGCTTTTCTTTTTAAAAAAATAATTCCACTTGTTTTGAACATCTGCTTTTATTGCTATTTTTTATGCCTATATGTATCGCGTAAACTGCTTGCTTAGAGGTTTTGATTAAGCGGTATATCAATCCAGTTACTTAATCAATCAAATAAACAAACATTCAGTGATGGATCATACGGCAAAAGATGGGGGGGGGAGTCCTTTTGAAAAATCCCCTAAGATTGTAATTAAATCATATTTAATTCAACCGCTTCACTTTAGTTGTTGTCAAAGGACTCAGTTTTCAAGGAGGTTGAAAAGACTTTTTTAAAAAAAAAAAAATATTCAGCCAGCGGGAATCTTGCAAGTGCTTTTTAATTAGCCCTGGAGATTTGCAAGGAGAGGTTTGTAACAGCATCCAAAATTGGATTTTGATCATGCTGAAGATCCTGGTGGTATTAGCAACAGCAGCACGAATGCTGCAACCGATGAGGTTATTTATCTTTTTCATTTTTTTGTGATCGTTCCCAAGGCTGGTTACCAAATCCCCTGAAATGAGGCCCATGAGAAGAAGAAGAAAAGAGTTCTGTTGGATTTTCCAGTGGCATCCTAGATTTTTATCTATCCCTGAACTGTGAGAAAATGTTGGGATAGTTGCTAGATTAACAGCCATTTTACCTGTGTCTCCTGGGACCACATCACACACTCTATTTTTACACGCACACCTAAACCCAAAGTGTGAATGCAAGAACAAAACTGAGTGCAAATGAAATATATCATGCAGATGGCACTCCTTGAGAAGCTGGAATTTGCTGCAAGCTCTTTGCTTTGTACACCTATTTATGTTTTTATTTGCCAGCCCTGTTTTTCAGTCGGATTTTTTTCCCAAGAACCCTTTCAGGAAGCCCCTAAATATTTGTAACTGATTTGTCCTACTTTGCTCACAGAAAGATTATGCATAGGTTAGACTGTACCCAGTCTTCATTGAGCATTCGTCTTGATTTGCTCCAGATGTTGGAGGACATCAGGTTGGCCAAGGCTGTTCTACTTGCTCATGGTTTTGGGGAACCTGGGGGTGGAGGAACCTGTGGTCCTCCAGATGTGGTTGGACTACAACTCCCATCATCCTTGAGCAGTGACCAGGCTGGCTGGGGCTGATGGGAGTTGGGATGCTAGCACATGTAGAGGCCTGGTGCTCTATATAGCATTAGTGGGGGTATCCAAGGAAGCAGAAGATTCAGGATTCTACCTGAATCACGTTCCCTATTACTTGTCTTTTCTCTAAACTAACCCCCCCCCTAACCATTTCCCATAGGAGTCGTTACGAATTGCAATTACAGTCATACCTAGGAAGTCGAACGGAATCTGTCCGAGAAGTCCGTCCAACTTCCGAGAAGTTCGGAAGCCAAAGTGCGGCTCCTGCAGCCAATCAGAAGCCGCGGAAGCTCCATCGGACATTTGGCTTCCAAAAGAAGATTCGAAAACTGGAACACTCACTTCCGGTTTTCGATCGTTCGAGAGCTAGAACATTCTGACTCCCAAGGCATTTGGGAGCCAATGTACAACAGTACAGTGGTACCTCAGGTTAAGAACTTAATTCGTTCTTAACCTGAAACCATTCTTAACCTGAGGTACCACTTTAGCTAATGGGGACTCTCACCCTGCCACCGCCGCACAATTTCTTTTCTCATCCTGAAGCAAAGTTCTTAACCCAAGGTACTATTTCTGGGTTAGCTGAGTCTGTAACCTGAAGCATCTGTAACTTGAAGCGTCTGTAACCCGAGGTACCACTGTAATTCCTTTTCGTTCATCTTGAACATGAACTAAGGTAAAGGGACCCCTGACCATTAGGTCCAGTCGTGACTGACTCTGGGGTTGTAGCGCTCATCTCACTTTATTGGCCAAGGGAGCCAGCGTACAGCTTCCGGGTCATGTGGCCAGCATGACTAAGCCGCTTCTGGCAAACCAGAGCAGCGCACAGAAACGCCGTTTACCTTCCCGCCAGAGCGGTACCTATTTATCTACTTGCACCTCATGCTTTCGAACTGCTAGGTTTGCAGGAGCAGGGACCGAGCAACGGGGATTTGAACCGCTGACCTTCTGATCGGCAAGTCCTAGGCTCTGTGGTTTACCCCACAGCGCCACCAGCGTCTGAACATGAACTAGTTACTCCTTACAATGAACTTTCCGAAGCCGAAGAGCCGCTAAGGGCAGCCCCACGTGCAGCATTAGCAGTAGTCTAGTCTCAAGGCTACAACAGCATGAGTGACACCCATCACTCAGAGCAGAACCTGACATCAATAAACCCATTTGGCCCTGCTGCGTTCAAGGACATGCGCTGACAAACTTCCCCTGCAACCATGCTCTTGCAAAGTGGCATTGATTTCTGTTAGGCAAACACTTAAAACAGACAGCTGACCTTTCCAAATGCCACCGAAGGGTGACGAGGCTTGAACCGAGAAAGGGGAGGAGGCAGGAATCTGCCTGGAAAGGGCCAGCTTTGCTCAAGGGGGTCAAACGGCTTCCTTCATCTGCTCTTCTGACAGAAGAAAACTGTCTTTTAACAGTGGAAGCATTGATGGGCAAGAACACAGGAAGAGCCGGCTGGATCAGGTCAACACTGTTGCCTTCAACTGCAGAAGCAGAGAACAGCCATCATAGCTAGTAGAAATTGATTGCCTTCTCCTCCCTGAATCTGTCTAATCCTTTAAAAAAACAAAAACCATCCAGATTCTATAGTTTAACTATGTGAATAAGCACTCTCTCTCTCATCTGCCCTGAATCTTCCAGTGGTCAGTTTGACCGGAAGGCCTCCCTCTTTTTAGATATAGGCTGCAATGGGCAGCACTTTAGAACAAGCAGCATCTTGCCAATTCCAAGACGTGAGTAACAGCTGGAGTGTTTTCTTGTTGGCTATGGGATTGCTTGTCAAGCTTCACAGTATAACTTCCCTCTGTCTGGGCATCTATTTTCTGGGGCATTATAGTCTCTTGTTCCCCTTCTTTAAATCCTCTGTTCCCATTACAGTGGTACCTCGGGTTAAGAACTTAATTCGTTCTGGAGGTCCGTTCTTAATTTGAAACTGTTCTTAACCTGAGGTACCACTTTAGCTAACGGGGCCTCCTGCTGCCACTGCCACCGCACGATTTCTGTTCTCATCCTGAAGCAAAGTTCTTAACCCGAGGTACCACTGTACAGTATTTCCCAGGACACAGTTCGCCTCTTGGGATTATGTCGCATGTGACTCCCCCCCCCCCAAATCTGGGGAGTAATGTTCAGAAAGGAAGCAATGATAGGACAGACAAAAAAAGACTTCTTCTCCCCCAGAGTGTAGTTCAACTATGGAACTCACTTCCACAAGAGGCATTGATGGATGGCCACCAACTTGGATGGCTTTAGAAGAAGATTAGACAAATTCATGGAAGATGGGGCTATCAATGGCTACTAGCCATGATGACTCTACAGTGGTACCTTGGGTTACAGACGCTTCAGATTACATACGCTTCAGGTTACAGACTCAGCTAGAAATATTACCTCAGAAATACTACCTTGGGTTAAGAACTTTGCTTCAGGATGAGAACAGAAATTGTGTGGCTGCAGTGGGAGGCCCAATTGGCTAAAGTGGTGCTTCAGGTTAAGAACAGTCAGTTTCAGGTTAAGAAGAGACCTCCAGAACGAATTAAGTACTTAACCTGAGGTACCACTGTATGTTCAAGAGGAAACAAGCTTGTTTTCTCCTGCTCCGGAGGGCAGGACTCGAACCAATGGCTTCAAGCTGCAAGAAAGGCGATCCCGACTAAACATCAGGAAGAGCTATTGAAGATGACGGACTTTGCATACCAACAAAAGAAGAGTGGCAGATGAAGATGATGGACTTTGCAGAACTGGCGAAGCTGACAGGAAAAACCCGAAACCAGCACGATCAAGTATTCCAAAAGGACTGGAGTGAATTTATGCGATATCTGAAAGTTCATTGTGAGCAATTAACATCACTAGCAGGGTTGTCTGAAGACTTGCAATGAGAAATTTTCTATCTTTCTATGTTTATTTAAATTTTGAGTCATTCTGTAACGAGTGCAATTAGAATCGGAAAACGTATAAAGGTTAATTTTGAAAGCCGTGAGACGGGAGGGAAGGCTTGGAATATTGTTTTTTGAATAATGATATTGGAAAACTGCTACATTCAGTTACAAGGAAATTCAGATGGAAGAGATTAGAGGAAGTCAAGTAATATGTTTATGAAGTTGGAAGTTTAACTAATTAATTAATTTTTATTGTATATGTAGTTGTGGTTGTATCTTTGGTTATTGTTTGTTGTACCTGTTTTATTTTCTTTTTCTTACTTTTGTTTTATTGATTTTATAGTATGTATTGTGTTTATATGAAATCCAATAAATATTATTGGGGGTGGGGAGAGAGAGAGACAGGAGGGAAGGAAGGAAGTTGATAGGCTCTAAGAGCCAGGGCGGTATAGTGGATGATGATGATGTGAATATATAATATTAAATGGAAAATTTACACACACACATACACACACGAGATTCCTGCATTGCAAGGGGCTGGACTAGATGACCCTTGAGGTCCCTTCCAACTCTACAATTCTGTGATTCCTCCACTACGTGAAGCATTATGCTTCTGAGTACCAGTTGCTGGAAACCGCGAGAGGAGAGATTGCTCTTGTGCCCGGGTCCAGCTTGGGGTTTTCCACAGGCATCTGGTAGGCCATTGTGAGAACAGGTTTCTGGACTACATGGGCCACAGGCTAGCAATTCTTACTGCATCGTTTTCCTTTTTTGCAGCAAAGTTAGCTGTGAAAACTTCTGAACTGCTGCTCATCTGGGACAATAAAACATCCCCTCCAACCACACAGAACACATTTTCTATATTACAACAGCAACATCAAAACTGTTGTTTGTCCACAAATGGAAAATTTTAGTACTGGGAGTATGGAAGATAAATACATTTTTTGCTAAAGAGCGAAAAGAACAGGAGAGTGATAGATTCAGGAAAAAATATAGTTCCCTATTACCCAATTTCCCCCAAAGGAGTTTTTGCCTTCCAAATGCTCAATAAGGCTTTGATATATTTTAAGCAAAATGGTCATATTTATTGTACGCTTTCAGAATGCCATTATTTACCTTCATCAATCTGCTTATTCAGTGTTACTACAATCACTAGGGACAATTACTACAATTACTAGGGACGCAGTGGCGCTGTGGGTTAAACCACAGAGCCTAGGACTTGCCGATCAGAAGGTTGGCGGTTCGAATCCCCGCAACGGGGTGAGCTCCCGTTGCTTGCTCCCTGCTCCTGCCAAACTAGAAGTTCGAAAGCACATCAAGTGCAAGTAGATAAATAGGTACTGCTTCAGCGGGAAGGTAAACGGCGTTTCTGTGTGCTGCTCTGGTTCACCAGAAGCCGCTTAATCATGCTGGCCACATGACCAGGAAGCTGTACGCCGGCTCCCTCGGCCAATAAAGCAAGATGAGCGCCGCAACCCCAGAGTCAGTCACGACTGGACCTATTGGTCAGGGGTCCCTTTACCTTTACCTTTTACAACCACAGAAATGGAGTGTGTGTGTGTGTGTGTGTGTGTGTGTGTGTGTCTGTCTGTCTGTCTATCTACCTACCTACCTACCTACCATGAATTCAATTGTAGTAATCTCAAGATACTATTTTAATTCTAGATACATTTAGATGCTATTTTGAATCAAGATGGTGGACTGAATCTTCTTCTCTTTCTTTCTTTCTTTCTTTCTTTCTTTCTTTCTTTCTTTCTCAGAATTCCCAAGCAACCTTGGATACAAGGCTGCTAGTTAGGTATAAATCAGTTCTTTAAAAGTAGGAGAATAGCAAATTCGGAATGCATCAATGCCTCGAGCTGGTAGTGAAGAAAAATTATTTATCTGCTGAAGAAATACTGCTCTGATTAAATCAGGAGAGCAACAGCCCCTTCTGCAGCCTCGCCACATCCTCTGAGCATTTCAAAGCAGGACTTGTTTTTAGAAGAAGTTGCAAAGCTTTCGAAGACTTGCTGAAAGGAGTGTTTAGCTTCCCCCAAATTCTCCGCTTATTGCTGGGAAGGTGGCAGTAATAGGTGCCATTCTTCAGAGTCCTTAATCCACATTATTCTATGTTTTGAAAAATGAAGAGGGAGCTACAGAAAACTTAACAATTCAAGTTATGAATTCAGAGCCAACAAAGTTTCCAAGGCCTTTCGGATCAAGGGTGGTTTCATCCGATAAAAACGTTAGGGCATTCCTCTTTGGCAAAACACAGAGGCAGGAAAAGATCTTGGAATAGCTCTGAGGTCAGTCCGCCCCCCCCCCCCCCAATCTTGCCCCCTTCTGTGAGGCAAAATATCTGAATTTTGCAGAATACTCGTACTTCATATACCGTATATACTGGAGTATAAGCCGGCCCGAATATAAGCCAAGGCACCTAATTTTAGCACAAAAAACTGGGGAACTTATAGACTCAAGTATAAGCTGATTCACCAAACCACAAACCTGGTGGTGGCATCAGAGGCGGAGGAAGAACAAGCAGCCCGACTGCCTAACTCGAGTATAAGCCGAGGGGGGCTTTTCCAGCATAAAAAAATGGTGTCAATATTTTTATTCATCTATTTTTTGCTGAATTTATACCCCAGCTTCTTTTTCTCCAAGGTGGCTCAAGATGGCATACAGGGTTCCTTCAATCCCCACAACAACCTTATGAGGTAGGCCAGGCTGAGAGGCAGGGACTGGCCCTAGGTCACCCAGCAAAGGGGCCAAATGAGGATTCGAACCCTGATTTCTCCAAAGTCCTGGTCCGACACTCTGATCCGTATACCACGCTGGCTCTCTATCCATCTCAATAGCACTACTTTATGTGTGCATTGATAAAAGATGCCTTTGTCTGCAGGTGCTAGCCAGCAGCCTTTGGAGGGGGCGTGAGGGGGAAGAATCAAAATACAGTCCTGGCGATGCTTGTTTGGGTTTCGACACGTCTCTTCTCCCTTAGGCATCTGCAACACTGCAAGCTTCATTCATTAAACCGAAGGCAGATGTAACAATGGCGGCGGCTGGACGTGGGATGTCACGAAACGAGAATGACAAAGGCCATGACTAAGCCTCAGGGCCGGACTCCTACGTGCAATTTATTTGAGAGCCAGCCTCGCTCTCATACTCAGGGCTTAATTCAGAATAAAAAGCGTGTGGTTTGCCTGCACGTCCCCATTGTTTCCCCGTGCTTTGCCCCAACTGAAGAACAAACGGAAATTAAAAGAGCTTCCCTTTGTTAAGGCAATTTTAATCAGTTTTTAGTATTTTGACTTTTGTATTGTTTTAAAGCAGGGCTGCAAATTTTTATTTTGATTGCCTCGCCTTTTTGTCAACCGCTGTGAGGTTTTCTACAACCAAGCGGCGTATAAATTTTATTGATGCCACTGCTTGAAGAAAATTAAATTTATTTATTTAGATTTTTATGTTTTTACCAACAACCAAACACCAACAGCGAAACCCCCCAGGCAGCTGATACAATGGGTATACATAATCAATAATAACATATTCAAATCAACCATATGTACACTTTTATACACGTTAGCACTCCTCCATCCACAAGGTTTATTTAACTTTTAACATTTTAATTGCCCCAAATTGTTCAAACCTACCCAAATAATTCAATATCTCCTCAAACCAATCCTCCTCTTTCTCACTGACCTTAAACCCTTTCATTCTGTGTATCTTCGCAGTTAGATATTCTAAAATTATAATATTATTCAGTTTTTTCCTCCATTGGGAAGAACATTAAATAGAACCTGACGGATCAGGCCAACGGCCCATCCAGTGATAGACTCACAGACTGCAGAGCTAGAAGGGAGCCAAGGGATCATCTACTCCAATCCCGGGCAATGCAAGAATCTCAGCTACAGCATCCATGACAGATGGCCACCCAACCTCTGCTTAACAGCCTTCAATGAAGGAGAGTCCATCAATTTCTGAGGGAGACCACTCCACTGTTGAGCAGCTCTTGCTGTCCAAAAGGTCTTCCTGAATCTCACAGGGGCCAACCAGCAAGCGAGATTCCAGCAACTGGTGTTCAGAAACATGGCTGCGTCCAACTGTGTCACCACAGCATAGCCACGGATAGCCCTCTTTCTCACAAATTTGTCTAACCCTCCTTTTTAAAAAGATTTTTTAAATTCAATTTTACAATTTAATCAGCATAATCCATTAACACAAATCACATAAGAAAATAAGCATACAGTCACACCTCGGGTTACAGACGCTTCAGGCTGCGTTTTTTCGGGTTGCGGACTGCCGAAACTTGGAAGTACTGGAATGGGTTACTTCCGGGTTTCGGCGACCGCGCATGCGCAGAAGCGCTAAATCGCGCTTTGCACATGCTCAGAAGCGCCGAATCACAACCCACGCATGCGAAGACGCGGATTGCAAACGCTGCGGGTTGCGAACGTGCATCCTGCACGGATCATCTTTGCAACCCAAGCATCCACTGTACATCCCATTTCCACCCACCCATAGACTTCCCTCAACTTCCCCTTCCAGTTCTTTCTAATATTTTCTCATTCTGCATATTCTAATCTAATCTTAATATCATTCCTCTTTACCTATAAAAACTTATTTTCTTCCAAAAAAAATTATATCAAACCATTCAAATCCCATATTCTACTTGTTTATTTCCACATCATTTTTCAACATCTACCACATTAGATATCTAACCCTCTTTTGAAGCCATTCAAGTCCGCAGCCGACATTCAAGTCTGCAACAGTGAGTTCCACAGGTTAACTGTGCCCTGCACGAAGGAGGACCTTCTTTTTTCTGTCCTTATCTGCTCATTCTTATCTGACACATATACAGTGGCACCTTGGGTTAGATACACTTCAGGTTAGATACACTTCAGGTTAGATAGGCTTCAGGTTACAGACTCCGCTAACCCAGAAATAGTACCTCGGGTTAAGAACTTTGCTTCAGGATGAGAACAGAAACTGTGCAGCGGCGGCATGGTGGCAGGAGGCCCCATTAGCTTAACTCAGGTTAAGAACAGTTTCAGGTTAAGAACAGACCTTCGGAACGAATTAAGTACATAACCTGCGGAGCAGGGAAGGGGCCACTCAAAGTCTGCACGAGGAAAGTTCTAGAACTATTGCTGTTAAATGGAGAAAACAACAGCAGCAGCAAAAGTCCCCCAATTTTTTCGACCCGAAGGAGCTTTTGGTGATATTATTCAACACGCCACATCTGCTGTGTGTGGCTGGTCACTGTGCCTGCAAACTGAACTGATGGTAGTCTAATGCTATTATTATTATTATTATTATTATTATTATTAGTGTGCTTGAGTGTATTTATTCTTTAATTTTCTTTTTTCATTTCCTTGTTAAAAAGAATAACTAAAAAGCAACATGCTACATCTGCACCATATATTTAAAGCATATTAATTTGTTCCATTTTATTGTATTAATATCCCAACTTTCCAATGGGTCAGTGCGTACGGCTGTTAACCAGAAGGTTGGTGGTTGGTTGAAGCCTATTCAGGGGCAACAGTGCAGGGGGTTGGACTAAATCGAATTGGCATATTTTGAAAAGCAAAAAAGAGGACACATTTGCCAACTCCTACTTTTAACTACGGTTCACTAGGAAGACTCTCATTTCAAATGCCCCTACAATACGTAGGCTGTAGAAGCTGTGATATATTGCTAGTAGCAATGTTCCTAACTTTCAACATCATCATCATAATAATACAACATATTGCTCCCTCACTCGCCACATGTAAGTATTTGGACTCATGTTCACATCTTTGTGAACATAAGTGTGCACAGAACAATTTATTAAACTGTTTTTAACATGTACATAGGGACATGGGTGGCGCTGTGGGTTAAACCACAGAGTCTAGGGCTTGCTGATCAGAAGGTTGGCGGTTCAAATCCCCGCGACAGGGTGAGCTCCCGTTGCTCGGTCCCTGCTCCTGCCAGCCTAGCAGCTCGAAAGCACACCACTGCAAGTAGATAAATAGGTACCGCTCTGGCGGGAAGGTAAACGGCGTTTCCGTGCACTGCTCTGGTTCGCCAGAAGCAGCTTAGTCATGCTGGTCACATGACCCGGAAGCTGTACGGCCAATAAAGCGAGATGAGCGCCGCAACCCCAGAGTCGGTCACGACTGGACCTAATGGTCAGGGGTCCCTTTACCTTTACCTAACATGTACATAATGGGCTCTCCTTAAGGACAGGGGGGGTGTTAACTCTTGCCCTCCCAGACTCCTTCTCCAAAATCTTGTAGCTGAGCCAGTGTCCTTTTAGTTCAGCCACAAGAGAAGGGATTTATACAGTATGTAGCTAGTTTAAGATGCTGCTCTGATTCTCTGCTGCAGACTAGCTTAGCCAAGTATCTTAGATCTGAGTCTAATGCACTAAGAAAAAAATTCTTGGGTTACTGGAAACAAAAAAACCCAGAAATTTTTAAAATCTACCTTGATAGAAGTTTTAATCCTGAAAAAGAGGACGTGTGGTGGGGAAAAGAGGACATATGGCAATCAGACCTAAAAAAGAGGACGTGTCCTGGAAAAAGAGGACATATGGCAACCCGGTGTGGCCCTCAGGGTCCCTTCCAATTCTACAATTCTATGGTTCTCCAAGCAGCTCAAGGTGGTGTATGTGGTTCTAGCCCCCTCATTTAATTCCCACAAGAAACCCTGCAAGGCGGGTTAGGCTGAAAGGCGATGCCTGGCCCAAGGCCAGCCAGTGAGCTTCAAGGCCGAGTGGTGATTCGAACCCTGGTCTCCCAGGCCTTAGTCTGACACTCTAACCACTGCACCACACTGTCTGTTGCTGTTTGTGGCGCTGCTACACCTGCAGAATCCCGGGGATTGTAGTTTGTTCAGCATCTGGGTCTTTTCGTACCAGCAAAGGTGTTCCAGAAGAAATGAATAAATGCAAACAACAGACAAAAATAAACAAGAGGGTCACTGACCTTTGGGAAAAGGGAGAAGGTTTCGTTGTCGATGGTGAAGGAGTACAGAAATTCCCCGTCATACCACAGGTTCTTCCCCACCGGAGAGTTCTCTTTAGTCATGGCAAAGAAGCGCCCAGGGTCACAGCAATCTTTCAGTAGTTTCCTAACGGAGAAAGTTGAGTAGAGAAAAAAGACAACTGAACGAGACCAATTGATGAGAGCCCAACCGAGATATGCTAGGATTTGAACCCAGGGCCTGCAAAGCCAGTGCTCTAAACGCGGCAGCTAAAAAAGCCAATGCAATTCTGGGCTGCATCAATAGGAGTATAGCATCTAGATCAAGGGAAGTAATAGTGCCACTGTATTCTGCTCTGGTCAGACCTCACCTGGAGTACTGTGTCCAGTTCTGGGCACCACAGTTCAAGAAGGACACTGACAAACTGGAACGTGTCCAGAGGAGGGCAACCAAAATGGTCAAAGGCCTGGAAACGATGCCTTATGAGGAACAGCTAAGGGAGCTGGGCATGTTTAGCCTGGAGAAGAGGAGGTTAAGGGGTGATATGATAGCCATGTTCAAATATATAAAAGAATGTCATACAGAGGAGGGAGAAAGGTTGTTTTCTGCTGCTCCAGAGAAGCGGACACGGAGCAATGGATCCAAACTACAAGAAAGAAGATTCCACCTAAACATTAGGAAGAACTTCCTGACAGTAAGAGCTGTTTGACAGTGGAATTTGCTGCCAAGGAGTGTGGTGGAGTCTCCTTCTTTGGAGGTCTTTAAGCAGAGGCTTGACAACCATATGTCAGGAGTGCTCTGATGGTGTTTCCTGCTTGGCAGGGGGTTGGACTCGATGGCCCTTGTGGTCTATTCCAACTCTATGATTCTATGACTGAGCTACAGGCCTTCGATGGGCAGTCAGCGTGGCCAAAGGGCAAAAAGGACGGGTGTTTTGGTTCAACAGCAAATAGAGGACCGTGGGATCTATACAAAAATAAATCAGTACACTCTACTAACATGTTCCAAATGCCTGCCAACTCTACTCATAATAAGACTGCCACAAGACTGTCATTACAGTTCCTCTGAAGGAGCAGGTATGCAGTTTGGGGACACTTCTGGATCCCTCCGCAAAAGTGGATCTACTCCCCCCAAAAAAAAACCTTTTGGTGAAAAGCAGGTGTACAGAACCTCTGCCCTGCCAGGCCCTGCTGAACTACAACTCCCATCCCTGGCCATTGGCCCTGCTTGCTGAAGCTGGTGGGAGTTGTAGCTCAGTAACACCCGGAGGACCAAAGGTTCCCAACACCTGGGGAAGAAAGAGAAAATATCCTGCTCATCAGCTGCGACAGGGAGAGGAGAGTATTCTGAGCATCCGGGCGCCTGGTATATAATCGACAGCGTTCTATATGGCAGGAATTGCTTGCATCCACTTACAAAACTCAAGAGGATATTTCCGCTTGATTCTATTCCGGTCTAAAACCTGCCCTGATGGTAACCTGCCGGGAACCCCAAAGCCAGCTTGCAGAGATGCCCGCTGGCTGCTGAACTTTCCCAGTTCCTGCCATCTGCTGCTACTGCCACACAAGCCCTTTGTCCTGCCCTCTTCCCTGCAGTTCTTCCCATGCGTCTCTTTGTCACAAAGCCTGCCCTTTGAAACAGCCCTCCTGCAGATAATGGAATTACTTCTTCATCATGCAACAAATAATTCCCCCCACCCCACTTTCTATTCTTGGTTCTCAGCTTCCTAGTACTGAGACAGAAAAAATATAGATAAATGGATCTCTTTTAAAGCACCTGGAGATTTTAACCCCCCCCCCCCAAAACCCTGCCGGTTACACAGCAGTGGCGATTTGTGCCATGCTGCTAAATTCAAAACGAAGGCATCAGTACAAATTATATTAACCTGTACCTTCGCCCAAAATAGTTATTGTTGAGCAGTATGTAATGCAGAATAAAAGCCCTTATGTATATCTGGATACTGTGATCTGTTGAGCTGTTTCTCATACAATGGTAATCCAAAGCATGGCTAAGCGTGAATGAGAGAAAAGGAATGTATGGAGTGAAAATCAAATCTATTTCACTCTTCCCCTAGTCCAGTGTTTCCCAACCTTGTGCCTCCAGCTGTTTTTGGACTACAATTCCCATCATCCCTTGCCACTGGTCTTGCTAGTCAGGGATGATGGGAGTTGTAGTTCAAAAACAGCTGGAGGCACAAGGTTGGGAAACACTGCCTAGTCATCGTCCTCCTGCTGCACTAGCCAGAGCTAAGCCATGGACTAGCTTAGTGTTCTGCCCCAACTCAAGCTGATGGGTTGTCTCACTTCAAACAAACCATGGGTTGTAACCAAGGTTTGTTCTTGCCCTACCATTTGTTTGTTTGTTGTTGCGAGCCCTTGAACCACTGAGCCTCTTGGGCTTGCTGATCAGAAGGTCAGCGGTTCAAATCCCTGTGACGGGGTGAGCTCCCGTTGCTCAGTCCCTGCTCCTGCCAACCTAGCAGTTTGAAAGCATGTCAAAGTGCAAGTAGATAAATAGGTACCGCTCTGGCGGGAAGGTAAACGGCGTTTCCGTGCACTCTGGTTTCCGTCCCGGTGCTCTGTTGCGCCAGAAGTGTAATAGTCTTGCTTGGGTTGTGGGCAGAGGGTTTGGCCTGGGGACAGATGGGGTTTTGGAGTTTCACAATGCTGCCCTGCTTCACCTTTTTCAGTAATTCATAATATATACGTTGTTGGATTTATCTCCTAGCCACCCCCACAACTCAGGGTCTGTGTAAACAATAGCAAATTGTCTATATCGACATACATTTATCCCTATAAATGTATAGGGTGGCGCTGTGGTCTAAACCACTGAGCCTCTTGGGCTTGCTAATTGGAAGGTCGGCTGTTCAAATCCCCGCAACAGAGTGAGCTCCCATTGCTCTGTCCCAGCTCCTGCCAACCTAGCAGTTCAAAAGCATGCCAGTACAAAGTAGATAAATAGGTACCGCTGTGGCAGGAAGGTAAACGGTGTTTCCGTGCGCTGCTCTGGTTTCAGTGTCCCGTTGCGCCAGAAGCGGTTTTGTCATGCTGGCCACATGACCTGGAAAGCTGTCTGTGGACAAACACCGGCTCCCTCGGCCAGAAAGTGAGATGAGCGCTGCAACCCCAGAGTCACCTTTGACTGGACTTAACCGTCCTTTTTTTACCTTTACTAGTTAAGTACGGGTACTAAGTTAAGTTTACTTTTTGCAAATACTTTAATAAAATCCCAACTCTTAGCTATGTATATAAATTTATTGTAAACAAATTGAATAAAACCAAAACCCCAATGTTTAGCTGTCTATGTAAATATATTATAAATAAATTGAATAAAACCCAAACTCAATGCTTAGCTATGCATCTAATGCAGGGAGGAAGAACTTGGTACCCTTCAGATATTTGCAGGACTACATCTCCCATCATTCCTGACCACTGGTCATAGTGGTTGAGGCTGATGGGAGCTGGAGTCCTGCAACATCTTGAGGGCACTGGGTTGCCTACCCCTAACCACGTGTGTCTCGTCTCAAACAGAACCACACACCGAATTCAAAGCGCAGTGACACCATAGGACTTGAGGTGGACCTTCTTGATGCAGTACAGCTGCTCCTGCCACCAAGCTATGGCTTTGGGGAAATGTTGCGAGCTCTGCAATCACAGCTGAGCACCTACCGTATTTTTCACCCTATAGGACGCACTTTTTCCCCTCCAAAAATGAAGGGGAAATCTGGGTGCGTCCTATGGGGCGAATGCAGGCTTTCGCTGAAGCTTGGAGAGCGAGAGGGGTCGCTCTCCAGGCTTCAGGAAGACATCCGCAGGGCTGTCTAGGCTGCAGATAGCAGCCTGCTTCCCAGAGCGTCGGGCGCCCTGAAAGCAGAGCGCCCGGCGCTTTGGGAACACATCCGCAGTCTAGGCAGCCCTGCGGGAGGTCCCGCAGGGATGTCTAGGCTGCGGATAGCAGCCTGCTGCCCGGCGGGCGGGGCGCCCTGAAGCAGAGCGCCCCGCCCACCAGACAGACATCCGCAGCGTGGGGAGCCCTGCAGGAGTTCCCTGCAGGGCTCCCCACGCTGCGGATAGCAACCTGCTTCAGGGCGCCCCTCGCGCTGGGCAGACATCGGCCAGCCCCACAAGCTCGGGGGACAGCAGGGAGGCGCAGTGCCGCCATCCCGCTGTTCCTCGACCTGGTTTGGTTTCCCCGACCTGCTTTTGGGGGGGAAATAAAGGGGAATTTTTTTTCCTTTATTTCCCCCCAAAAAAACTAGGTGCGTCCGATGGCACGAAAAATACGGTATATTTGATTGGTTATGACAGATTTACGATTTTCTGAAGTGGAGCAGACAGCAGCATCTATCAGAGAGCGAATTGCAGCTCTATAAGTGCGAATCAGCAAGTCGTAATTAATGAGATGTTTCTCCTTGCCATTCTTTGGCCGCTCTCACTTTTAATTTTCATGAAGCTAGGATTTTGCTGATAGCACAATGCATTCCCCACTTAAGTGATTGGGTGTTTAGGGGTCACCTCATTAATTCCTTGCAGGACGCAGATTCAGGATCACTTGATGACGATGAGCTATTCCTTAATGGTTTCCAGTCACCTTGACCAGCGTGACCAGCAGCGGCACTTATGCGCCTGGAAGCATGCAAGGGCTCAGCGCAGAAACTAACAGGGTTCCCAAGTCATACGGAGTGCATGTCTAAAGTGGTGGGTGTTATAACAATTTACAAGTTGCCTTGGCAGGTTCGCAGGGTTAAAATGCAGGAGAACCACTCCAATTGTCAACACCATCGTTTTCTCTTTGCACCTGACATTTCCCCATCTGGAAAACAGATGCTCTAGCAGTCTTAAATGTGCTTTCATGTATTATCTCCCTTCTCGCTTGCTTTTCTCGCCCTCTATGGTCAGCGCTGATTTGAATACTTTGTGACTCGTTTCTGCCCAGAGATGCATATGGATTCATTGGGTGTTATATCACAGCAGCTCCTATTAGCCTGGTGCCCTCCAGTGGTTTTGGACTACAACTCCCATCAGCCACTGGGAGCTGAAGTAAAAGGTAAAGGTAAAGGTACCCCTGCCCGTACGGGCCAGTCTTGACAGACTCTGGGGTTGTGTGCCCATCTGGCCAGCGCTGTCCGGAGACACTTCCGGGTCACGTGGCCAGCGTGACAAAGGTGCATCTGGCGAGCCAGCGCAGCACACGGAAACGCCGTTTACCTTCCCGCTAGTAAGCGGTCCCTATTTATCTACTTGCACCCAAGGGTGCTTTCGAAATGCTAGGTTGGCAGGTGCTGGGACCGAGCAGCGGGAGCGCACCCCGCCGCGGGGATTTGAACCGCCAACCTTTCGATCGGCAAGCCCTAGGCGCTGAGGTTTTTACCCACAGCGCCACCCGCGTCCGGGAGCTGAAGTGCAAAACATCTAAAGCAGCCTTTCTCAACCTGTGGGTCCCAGATGTTGTTGAACTACAACTCCCATCACCCCTAGCTAGCAAGACCAGAGCTCAGGGATGATGGGAGTTATAGTCCAACAACATCTGGGGACCCACAGGTTGAGAACAGCTGATCTAAAGGGACACCAGGGTGGTCAATTGTCTCTACCTGCTTCGCTGTCTTCTCTCGGCTGAAAACACTGATAAGGTTCTGGAGTTTTTAAAGAACGAACCATCGTGTTCCCTACCACTACATCCATATGGTAGCCATTGTCAAAGATCTAAAAGGCTGTCGCATGGAAAGTGGAACAAGATTGTTTTCTCCTGCCCCTGAGGGGTAGGACTCGAACCAATGGCTTCAAGTTACAAGAGATTCCAACTAAACCCCAGGAAGAGCTGTTTGACAGTGGAACAATCTCCCTCAGGAGGTTGTGGACTCTCCTTCTAAGTCAAGGTTAGATGGCCACCTGCCATAGATGGTTTAGTTGAGATTCCTGCATCACGGGGGTTGAATGATGATGATGATGATTAATTATTATTATTATTATTATTATTATTATTATTATTATTTATTATTTATACCCCGCCCATCTGGCTTTGTTTCCCCAGCCACTCTGGGCGGCTTCCAACAGAATATTAAAATACAATAACCTATTAAACATTAAAAGCTTCCCTAAAGAGGGCTGCCTTCAGATGTCTTCTAAAAGTCTGGTAGTTGTTTTTCTCTTTGACATCTGGTGGGAGGGCGTTCCACAGGGCGGGCGCCACTACCGAGATGGACCTCTGCCTGGCTCCCTGTAACTTGGTTTCTCGCAGCAAGGGAACCGCCAGAAGGCCTTTGGCGCTGGACCTCAGTGTCCGGGCAGAACAATGGGGGTGGAGACGCTCCTTCAAGTATACTGGACCGAGGCCTACCTCACAATGTTGTTGTGATTAGATGAGGAGGGAGAGAACCACATATGCCACCCTGAGCAACTAGATGCCCCTGGGGGTCTTTTCCAACTCCTCAATTCTATGATATGTTTAGGGACGTGGGTGACGCTCTGGGTTAAACCACAGAGCCTAGGACTTGATGATCAGAAGGTTGGCAGTTCGAATCCCGCGACGAGGTGAGCTCCCGTTGCTCGGTCCCAGCTCCTGCCAACCTAGCAGTTCGAAAGCACATCAAAGTGCAAGTAGATAAATAGGTACCACTCTGGCAGGAAGATAGATGGCGTTTCCGTGCGCTGCTCTGGTTCGCCAGAAGCGGCTTAGTCATGCTGGCCACATGACCCAGAAGCTGTACGCCGGCTCCCTTGGCCAATAAAGCGAGATGAGCGCCGCAACCCCAGAGTCGGTCACGACTGGACCTAATGGTCAGGGGTCCCTTTACTTTTATGATATGTTTGGATGGGGACAGCACCGATCTAACAAGTTGGGAACTGTATGCCCCCTCCCACAAGCACAATGCAGATGACCAGGTGGATGAACCACACCCTGCGCATGGGCATTCGCTCACACAATGACTCACACAATGCAGCTGCTAAGACTGATCACCCCTGAGCCAACTCTTCTTGGCGACTCTCCTCACGAGCAGGTGCGCATGTCCTCACTTCACCTCCTGGGATGCAGTGAAAAGGCAGGAAAACCCAGTTTTTGAAATGCACACCGCCAGCAACTCACACGAAATATCAGAGGCGGTGTGAATAAGACACCATAAAGGCAGCGCAAAATAATCTTTAAAATGTTTAAACACCTGCGCAGGACTGCAGGGGTAAAAACGTCTTCAAGATACGCCTGATAGCCAATAGCGAGGAAGCCTGCCAAACCTCTGATGGGGGAGCAATGCGCAGCGTTGGACTGATGGCACTCAAGTTTTGTATGCGCTGTGCATTTAAAGCACACTCCCTCCTCCCCCAAAGAATCCTGGGAGCTGCGGTTTGTTGTGGGTGCTGGGAACTGCAGCGCCATTCGCAGTAAACGGCAGTTTCCAGGGTTCTCAGTGTTGGTGGGAATGTGCTTTAAATGTATGGTTAGGTAGGCAGACTGGAGCCAGGGATTCTTAACAGCAAGATTTGCTCGAAACGTCTGCATCTACGGTAAGTTGTGCCAGAAGAGCAAGTCCACACAAACCCTGGGTGCGACTCTTGATTAAGAAACAGCCTGCTGCAGAATATTATTATCATCAATACTTCAAGCAGAATGCAAACTGCTCATCTAAACACATAGGCACGCAGTTTTAGGTGGAGAAACCTTGGGAGCAGGGCAAAAAAAGAGAGGCTTGTGTTAGATCAGAGAATCATGGCCTCTGTTTTGAAATACATTCCTCGGGGGGGGGGGGTGAGATCCAGAAATCTACACCAGCTTCAGGGTTCTCAAGAGGTAAAAGAAGACAGGAACACAATGCGAGTCCACCAAAGGATGCTGGAAGCCAGCATCCTGATTTCTGGACCATGATAGTTGGTCCATGAGGATGAATGGGGCAGCTGCTCCACCAACCTCAGTTAAGCCCTCAACCAGCCTCCACCTGCCTGCCTTTCTTACAACCAGTCTGGGGTGGGACTTCCTGTCAGCTTTCTCTTCTTCTTCCTCCATCCCAGTGCTGTCCTAGAATCACAGAATTATAGAGCTGGAAGCAGTGGCGTAGCGTGGGGGGTGCAGGGGGGGCCGGCCGCACCGGGCGCAACATCTGGGGGGGGCGCTCGCCGCCTCCGGAGTCGCCAAAGAGCCTCGGGCGCAGGCTGTAGCAGAGCCCCATGTCTCACGGAACCGACGAGCTGGCAGCGGCTCTCAGCGCTCGCTGCGGTCCCTGCGCGCCAGGGCCGCGGAGGGCGCGCCAGGCAGCCCCTCCTCACAGCCCCGCCGCCGCTGCTGCTGCAGCTGCTGGGCCATGTTGCATTTTCCTCGCCTCTCTGCCCTCCTCCTCCTCCGGGCAAGCGGCATAGTTTGGGTGGCAGCGCCAGCGGCAACTCACCTCAGATCACCTGACACGGACCCGCCCCCGCCGCTGTGGCTACCTTACCATAAATACCCCAGCCCAGGCAGCAGCAAGAAGAAGCTGGCAGCGGCGGCAGGTTAGGGGGCGCAAATTACTTGCCTTGCCCGGGGTGCTGACAACCCACGCTACGCCGCTGGCTGGAAGGGACCGCGAGGGTCATCTAGTCCAACCCCCTGCACTGCAGGAATCTCGTGTGTGTATGTGTGTGTGTAAATGCAGGAATTTTTTTTTGCCCAACATGGGGCTCAAACCCACAACCCTCAGATTAAGAGTCTTACGCTCTAAGGATGGGGCAAAACCAGAATTAGGCCACATCCACACATTACATTTAAAGCACTATGATACCACATTAACAGTCAAGCCCTCCCCCAAAGAATCCTGGAAGCTGTAATTTGTTGAGGGTGCTTTATTTCTTCTTTATTATTTACTTATTGCATTTATTATCCCACATTTTCTCCAAGTTGCTCAGGGTGGCATACGTGGTTCTCTCCCTCCCCATCTAATCCCCACAACAACCTTGTGAGGCATGTTGAGTGGAGGGGCAGCACCTGGTCACCTAGTGAGCTGCACGGCCAAGTGGGAATTTGAACCCTGGTCTCCTGCGTCCTGGGACGCGGGTGGCACTGTGGGTTAAACCACAGAGCTTAGGACTTGCCAATCAGAAGGTCGGCGGTGCAAATCCCCACGATGGGGTGAGCTCCCGTTGCTCGGTCCCTGCTCCTGCCAACCTAGCAGTTCGAAAGCATGTCAAAGTGCAAGTAGATAATTAGGTACCACTCTGGCGGGAAGGTAAACGGCGTTTCCGTGTGCTGCTCTGGTTCGCCAGAAGCGGCTTAGTCATGCTGGCCACATGACCCGGAAGCTGTACGCCGGCTTCCTCAGCCAATAAAGTGAGATGAGCGCCGCAACCACAGAGTCGGCCACGACTGGACCAAATGGTCAGGGGTCCCTTTACCTTTACTACTCCTGCGTCCAACACTCTAACCACTACAATTTTCACCACGCTGAAATAGGAGGCCGCTGTTTTCCTCCCAGAGCAACAACTCCCAGAGTGGTTTAACAACCAGTCTCTCTTTCTGGTGAACTCTGGGAATACTGTTTACTATTTCACAAAATTTGTACGCTGCTTGATTGTAAGAACCCCAAAGCGGTTTCCCAAAAGAATAAAACAAAACTATCAGTAAAACAGCTAAAAACAAAAGTTGTGAAGATTCAAAACATTAAGATCAGCAATAAACTAAACACAGATTAAGACACACAGCAATATTTAAGATATCTGGGCAGGTTTGCCTAAGTAATGACGTATTTAAAGGTAAAGGTAAAGGTACCCCTGCCCGTACGGGCTAGTCTTGACAGACTCTGGGGTTGTGCGCCCATCTCACTCAAGAGGCCGGGGGCCAGCGCTGTCCACAGACACTTCCGGGTCACGTGGCCAGCGTGACGAAGCTGCATCTGGCGAGCCAGCGCAGCACACGGAATGCCGTTTACCTTCCCGCTGGTAAGCGGTCCCTATTTATCTACTTGCACCCGGGGGTGCTTTCGAACTTGCTAGGTTGGCAGGCGCTGGGACCGAGCAACGGGAGCGCACCCCGTCGCGGGGATTTGAACCGCCGACCTTTCGATCGGCAAGCCCTAGGCGCTGAGGCCTTTACCCACAGCGCCACCCGCGTCCCATAATGATGTATTTAGCAGACTCCAAAAAGGGGACAGTGAAGGTTCCTGCCTGATATCAAATCAGCAGGATATCTTAGATTAGGGGTAGGCAACCTAAGGCCCGGGGGCCAGATCCGGCCCAATCGCCTTCTCAGTCTGGCCCACGGATGGTCCGGGAATCAACGTGTTTGTACATGAGTAGAATGTGTCCTTTTATTTAAAATGCATCTCTGGGTAATTTGTGGGGGCTGCCTGGTGTTTTTACATGAGTAGAATATGTCCTTTTATTTAAAATGCATCTCTGGGTAATTTGTGGGGCATAGGAATTCATTCATTTTTTTTTCTTTCAAAATATAGTCTGCCCCCCCCCCCACAAGGTCTGAGGGAAGGTGGACTGGCCCACGGCTGAAAAAGGTTGCTGACCCCTGTCTTAGATCTTTGAAGGGAACGGGCAATAAAAAGCATTGAGGTTAATTGCTTGAACTAATCTTATATATCTTCTGCAGTTTGGCTTTTAGAAACATTTTGTTTGCTCAAATATCTTCCCTCAAAACTACTGGTCTAGAGGAGGAGGAGGAAAGAACCCAAAAAAAGACAGACCTTGGGGAATCAAAACAGCACCGGCTCTGAGCTGGCCAAGTGATCTGCAGTGCGGCCGCAAGTTTACCTTGAAATGCATTGCAGGAAAGGTCTCTGTTATGTAACTGTCAGCGACTGCATCAGTCCAAAGTGAAACTTAGGGAATGCAGAAAAACCTCTCTCTCTCTCTACGAGACACTCGCCACTGACATTGTTACAGCAAGTTCTGGAAGAGGATGTCTGCTCGATGCTCTATGTTTAGCAAAGCCTGCAGTCAAAATCCGCTTGCATAACACTCTTGTGTGTGTGAGGGAGAGAGACAGAAAGGGAAGAAGGCTTAATATTCTGTAGGGAGAACTGCTTTAAAAATGCACTGGCTTCCAAAGGAAGTCAAACTGTGGAGGGTGGACCGATGCCAACATCCTGGGCCAGAACTTGCGTTTGGTTTGCAAGCACACGGAAATATACAACGGGGCTAAGATCTTCAGCAAGGGACTACCAAACATCACGATATACTGATATACAGTGGTACCTCGGGTTATAGACGCTTCAGCTTACAGATGCTTCAGATTACAGACTCCACTAACCTAGAAATAGTACCTCGGGTTAAGAACTTTGCTTCAGTGGGGAGGGGGGAAATGGGGGGGGATGAGGATTATGTATTTTTGATAAGCTGCTATTTTGAAATAATAATTCCTAATAAAATATATATATATATATATATTTAAAAAAAGAACTTTGCTTCAGGATGAGAACAGAAATCACACAGCGGGAGGCCCCATTAGCAGGTTAAGAACAGTTTCAAGTTAAGAACGGAACTCCAGAACGAATTAAGTTCTTAACCCGAGGTACCACTGTATCACCATGTCTGAAATAAGGATGGAGCTATCTTAAGAGGCATTGGCTGGCTTCACGGTTTTGCCCCACACTGTGATGTTTACATAGTACACACACATGTATCATGATGCGCAGTATATTGCCAGGTCAAAAATTATGAAACCAGTATCACGATATGGACTTTTAGAAGATATATCAATATACTGCCCAGCCCTACCTGGGGAACGAGGCAAGAGAAGCTTGGTGTGCGCTTGTCAGGGCCTGCCTACTAAATGATCTACTCAATGGCAGAAACAAGTACAGTGGTACCTCGGATTGCAGATGCTTCAGGTTACAGACTCCGCTAACCCAGAAATATTACCTCAGGTTAAGAACTTTGCTTCAGGATGAGAACGGAAATCATGCTCCGGTGGCGCAGGGGCAGCGGGAGGCGCCATTAGCTAAAGTGGTACCTCAGGTTAAGAACAATTTCAGCTTAAGAACGAACCTCCAGAACAAATTAAGCTCTTAACCTGAGGTACCACTGTAGTTTGATTTCTCATGTAAATTTAGCACCACTTTGCTGCACAACAAACTCTTTCTTTCTTATTTCTGTTCCCGAGAGATATTCACTACGCTTAGTTCTAGGTCAGGCTTCATCAACCTCAGCCCTCCAGATGTTTTTGGCCTACAACTCCCATGATCCCTAGCTAGCAGGACCAGCGGTCAGGGAGGATGGGAATTGTAGTCCCAGAACATCTGGAGGGCCGAGGTCGAGGAAGTTTGTTCTAGGTGCTGCTCTTGGCGCATTTAAGCAGAGGTTAGACGACTATGTGCCAGGGAGGATGTGCTGTATTTTCCCGTGTATAACATGCCTCCTATTTTGGGAGACTAGAATTTAAGGAAATGGGGGGAGGTGGCCCAGAGTTGCTGAGATTTTTTTAGGGGGGGATGCCCAGAGTTACTGAGGTATTTTGGGGGGGGGGATGCCAAAAATCACTCACCCGACTAACAAACGCTACAAATCGAACACGTCAAAGAAGCAACCCAACATCTGCCAGCAAGCCGCCATTCGCCTGCCCAATTGCCACTGCAGCAGCCAATCCACAACAACCCTTGCAGCAAACACCATTCTCCCAACCAATCGCCGCCGACAAGTGCATAGTTCCCCATATCCACTACCCCCTTCTTTTGAACATTCTTTTCGAGTAGAAAAACCTAGTCTTAGACACGGAAAAGCATGGTAGTTGCATCCTGCACTGTGCAGAATGCAGGGGAGCTAGGTGACCTCAGAAGGAATTCTATGACATCAAAGCTGCGAAATGGGTGCAATTGCAACCAACAAGAATAAGGTATTCAAAACCTAAACAGACAGACAAGGGGGTGGCGTGCCAGTGACAACACTCAGGTCAGGGTCAGGGTTGATCTAAGGCCAGCCCTCAGCATGCTCTACAACATGGGCAGGCAAACTAAGGCCCAGGGGCCACATCCGGACGAATCACCTTCTAAATCCGGCCCACAGACGGTCCAGGAATCAGCGTATTTTTACGTAAGTAGAATGTGTCCTTTTATTTCAAATGCACTCTTGGGTTATTTGTGGGGCCTGCCTGGTGTTTTTACATGAGTAGAATGTATGCTTTTATTTAAAATGCATCGATGGGTTATTTGTGGCGCACAGGAATTCGTTCATTTTTTTCCTCAAAATGCAGTCTGGCCCCCCACAAGGTCTGCAGGACAGTGGACTGGCCCCCTGCTGAAAAAAATTTCTGAGCCCGGCTCTACGAGAACAGAGATGAGATGGCGAAGTTGACGTGTTTAATTAGAGAAAAACCACTGCCAATATTTACTAAAGATTGGAAACTACTTATGGACTTTTTGCATGAAAAAGAAAATGAACTTGTGATCATCTGGGTTTGAGAAAATATTGGAAGTGTTGGGTGTTATGCTGGAGTGGACACTTTGAATAATTTTCTATATATAGCTGAAAGAATCAGATTTTACTTAGCTTGTTCCTTTTTCTTTCCTTCTTTTTCATCATCATAATCATCATTTTTTTATTTGTATACCGCCTTTCTATCTTACAATACCTGAGGCAGTTTACAAGCTGAAGAAACAAAAAATGTGCGTCTTATAACAATCTAATGCAATACAATAACGTGATAATAAAACAAACTTTAAAATAAGCAACCTACGTCAAACAAAGTAACATTCAACAATTATTAGAATAGTACAAAATAATAATAGCAACATATAAAAGTTAAAGAGAAATCCACTCAACAGTTACAATGAATGATTTCTAAACTATAATCAATAAAACAACGGCAAGCCACAGTACATAAAATAATGCAATACAAATTGAGAAGCGGAGACTAGAGGGTGGAGCAAGGCAGGTGCCTTGGTTTGTGTTTTGACTTAGATTAGTTTCCTTTATCTTTGGTATTATAAAAAGATATTGGGTATTTGAGATCAACTTTGGTATAGTGGTGCCTCGCAAGACGAAATTAATTCGTTCCACGAGTTTTTTCGTCTCGCGATTTTTTCGTCTTGCGAAGCACGGTGTCGGAAAAGTTTTGGAAAAGCTTCAAAAATCACCAAAGTCTTCAAAAACCTCAAAAAAGGCTACCACACCGCGTGCTATGAGTTGCTCCTCGAAGTCAAGTCGCAACTGTATTAACGGTGTTAAGAAAAAGGAAACAAACTTGCAAGACGTTTCCGTCTTGCGAAGCAAGCTCAAAAAACAAAAAACCCTTTCGTCTTGCGAGGCATTCGTCTTGCGAGGTACCACTGTATATATTTCCCCCCCCCCAAACTTATATAATTTATTGGGGGGGGTACAAAGATTCTTCTTAGCCTAGCATACTTCTCCCCCCACCCAACAGTGAACAGCCAAAGTCTTCCAGAAAGTCATTTTATTTTTTATTTGATTTTACTTAGCTAGATTATGTTTGTGGCTCATTGCCTTGAGTACATTTGTTTTGTTCTAATGGATTTTTATCGCATGCATTGCAAATCCCTTCTGTGTGAAGGGATACGTAAATCGAAAGAACTGGGGAAAATAGTGAATAACGTGAATAGTCAAGTTTAGCCTCTCACATACCGATTAGATTAAAAACAACATCGCAATTGCTGACCAATTTAACTGCATTCGTAGTATTTTTCAGCAAAACGCGTCTGTGCTTTGGACAGACGCCCTGTTCCATCTGGGGAGGCTGATGAGTTTTGGCCAGGGGAACCCTACCCCAGTGAGAAACAGCACAAACTATTGTGAAATCCATTTTCTAAATGCAATTTAAAACTTCTGATTCCTGGTACAGACCACGTGCGCTGACAACTCCTCACCCATATGTATCTCCTTGAAACAGCTGCATTACGGAACTGGGACAGACGTTCTCATGCACACTTAAAACTTCCATTGTGCATTATGCTCTCACATGGGAGCTGTATGACCGGTGACGCACTGGGTGTTAGAGGGAAGACGCTTTGCTTAGTGCTTGCTGATATTTCAACATATTTCTGCTGTTCGTTGGGCCAAAAGATCGAGGCAGGGAGTAGACGAGATGGTTAGCTGTTTGAGGGCATTTATGAGCCGCCTCTCTGCTTTGCAGGAACGGCCAGGTTAAGGGGAAGGAACCCAAAGCAATACAAGATTAAAAAAACCACTGGGGTTACATATATTTAGACTTGGTTTTTGTTCGCAGGAGCTGCTTTCCATCCACATCTCAGGCTGACAGACAGCTTAAATAGATGCCCTCACCCTCTCTCCTCAGGCAATGAGGTTATTTGATCTCTCTAGCAGTCTCAGGGCAAGACAGCTCTTCTTCAGCAGCCTCATGAAAGCCTTGGGGAGGGAGAAGGAGCTACCTTAGGAACAAAGCCGAGCCCAAAGTTCTCCATAGTCAATATTTAGGTCAAAGATCCGAGCCTTGGATCAATATTATTACTTATTTCATATACATCCTGCCTTTACTCCAACAGACCTTCCAAACGTCCTTATTTTCCAGGGACATTCCTGGATTTACAGAAGCTGCCCTGGTTTCTGATTTGATCCCAGAATGTCCGCTTTTCCTTGTTTTCATCGGAGAAATGTTGGAGAGTATGGAGTTATAGGACCCCCAGAGCTAAAGAGATAAGTAACTATGCAACCCTTTGAAGACATCTGAAGACATCTCCTGTATGGGGAAGTTTTTAATGTTTAACATTTTCTTATGTTTTTATACATGTTGGAAGCCAGAGTGGCTGGCGCAACCCAGTCAGATAGGCGGGGTATAATATTATTATTATTATTATTATTATTATTATTATTATTATGGAATAGGATGTCCCTATTTTCATTGGAGAAATGCTGGAGAGTATGCTTTAAGGAGCTCAAGGAGTACAAGATTCCCCCCTCCTCATTTAATCCCCCACAACAATCCTGTGAGGTAAGTTAGGCTGAGAGGCAGTGAGTGGCCCAAGGTCACCCACTGAGCCCCATGGCGGGGATTTGAACCCTGGTGTCCCAGGCCCTAGTCCGAAACTCTAACCCCTACACCACACTAGCTCAACGTTCTCGTTGCAAGGGAAAGCACCAGGCTTGTGATTAAAAAAAACAAAACCAATTGTGCCAACTGTTACGTATTAAGATTAGCTGCAGTTCTCACTCAGGGCCACCAGTATGCAAATGAAGGACTGAGAACTGTCGCTCACTGATTGGTTAGATGGTTGGGAGTTGTTACTGTTACAAGTTGGGACGCGGGTGGCGCTGTGGGTTAAACCACAGAGCCTAGGACTTGCCGATCAGAAGGCTGGCGGTTCGAATCCCTGCGACAGGGTGAGCTCCCGTTGCTCGGTCCCTGCTCCTGCCAACCTAGCAGTTAGAAAGTATGTCAAAGTGCAAGTAAATAAATAGGTACCGCTCCGGCAAGAAGGTAAACGGTGTTTCCGTGCGCTGCTCTGGTTCACCAGAAGCAGCTTAGGCATATGGCCACATGACCAAAAGCTGTACGCCGGCTCCCTCGGCCAATAAAGCGAGATGAGCGCCGCAACCCCAGAGTCGGCCACGACTGGACCTAATGGTCAGGGGTCCCTTACTGTTACAAGTTACTTAGAATTCTATAAAACAGCCAGCTAGGCTGCAGTTTGTCTGACTCCAGGAGCAGTTCTAACCGCTGTAATAAAGAGCTGTGGATCTAACAGAGCTGTGTCATTCGTCCACCAACTACCAATGCCAGCTTTCATTTGATGGTGGTTTTGGGGGAGACTATGTAAAGTAATGCAAATTCCAGAGGATCTGTTTTAATTCTGCTGCACCAAACAGAAAAGCAAAGTGTGTGTGTGTGTGTGTGTGTGTGTGTGTGTGTGTGTGTACACACTCTCTTTCTTTCCATCTGCTGAAAGGGGATGGAAGCCCACAGCAGTCTCCGAATTCTAGACGTGCCCATAGTTCCCCAAAAGAGACAAGTAAGTTTTAAAATTTAAAACCCCCTTAAACTGCACCTTGGGAAGGGAGGGAGGGAGGGAAGGAAAGAGGGAGGGAGGGAGGAAGGAATAGAGGCAGAAACACAGACAGACGAAGGCTTTCCGCTCCAAGAATCTGGATAGCTTCTGGTCAGCTCTCCACAAAATGGCAATTAATTGGTTGGGTTCTCCAGCATCCATACAAAGGCCTCTTTATTTTAGCCTGCTTCTTCATAATATAGATATTATATGCCTGGCTCTCGTTTCACATGCCACTCTCCCACGAGAATTAGGCATTATGAGAAAAGGCCAGTGTATCATTTCTTTCGGAGCTGAATTGCCCCTTTCCTTGCAAAGCCTTGCCTTTAATAAATAGAGAGGTAGTTCTGGAGTGGGGAGGCAGAAGGCGAGACTTGCTTCTCGAAGACCGTTTGTGAAGGAGATGTGGCTGAAGCAAAGCTGGAGCTGGGCGCTCAAACGTCTAGCAATTACGCTGCAGAGGATGCATGAGAGAGACATCAGTATGACTACTGCAGGCATGTGGGTTCACTCACATGCGCCTCCCTTTGGCTGGAGATGCGCCAAGGCACAGCTGGACCAGGTCAGAACAGCCACAGCTAGCAATGGACCAATCTGCTCACAGTGGTACCTCGGGTTAAGAACTTAATTCATTCCAGAGGTCCGTTCTTAACCTGAAACTGTTCTTAACCTGAGGTATCACATTAAGCTAATGGGGCAGCCTCCTGCTGCTGCCGCCGCGCGATTTCTGTTCTCATCCTGAAGCAAAGTTCTTAACCCGAGGTACTATTTCTGGGTTAGCGGAGTCTGTAACCTGAAGAGCCTGTAACCTGAGGTACCACTGTATTTCTGTTTCTCATTTTTCCAAGCTTATGTTCAGTTCTCCATATTTGCACATCTGTTTGTGATATAGCTCACAAAAGAGCGGGAAAACGTCTAGCAATCCCAGCAGCCTTTGCAACTGCAATCCCATGACCCTTTCAGTTCCCATTATCCCTGGACCAGTGGGATGATGAGAGTTGTAGTCCAACAACTTGGAGACCCAAGTTTGGGAAACACTGGACTTCCTCTGGGGTCCCTTCCAACTCTACAATTCTAGGCTTCTATGGATCATTACTGTTAGTTTCTGTTGAGTTCACAGAAAGGGGGAGGATGTCAGTTTCTGTTTGTGCCACTGTGCAGCTGCTTAGAGTCACAGGACTCTGTTTACATTCCAGAGACCTTCCAGGCTGTTGGAAGTCTCACTGGAGACGGGAGACGGATGTGACGTTAGTGGTTTCCTGTTCCTTTGTTCCTTTGTTCAGTTGCTCTCTGCTTTCATAGAGAGAGGGTTATATTTCTTTGCTGTCTGTGTAGTAAGAAATAAAGCATTGCGATGTAGCCATAAATCTCATCACTTCCCTGTGCTGGAAACTCTGCTGAACGGGAATGTGCCTGAGGCTCAGGGTGTCAATTATCATTGGGGACGATTACGGAGGAAGATGAGCGTTATCAGCTCGGTCGAACGCAGATCCCGACAATTACTGCACCCCAGAGCCCAGGATCAGCAAGCTCTGCTGCAAGAGGTTTGAAGAGCCCTCTGCTCCCCTTCCCAAACTTGCCAGGGGCAGCGTTCAGAGCAGGGCACGGCTGCTGCCATTCCAAATGTGGTCCCTAGCACTTTTGGCCTCACTCTTGTGATAGGAATTTTATGGTTTTAGATATATGGTAATGTTCATAACCGCACGTACATAGATCAGCACAGGAAGACCAACCTGGAACCATTTTGATTCCTAAACTGACCAAATCTTTCCTCTGCAAGGTCAAAATGGAAAAGCCTCCCCATTGTCTTTTCCTTCACAAATCCTGTCTTAAGGGTATGTCTGTGTTTGAATAGGGTGTGAGCTTGTGACCTGGCCCAGGAACTAAGTATTTATCATTACAAAAGACTGGCCAGGCTCCCCAGGCAATCCAATCAAGTAACCTGCCAGACAGGAGATAAACAACAACAGGAGAAAAACAATATTCAAATTTCTGTTTTAGACCGCCTTTTCTGTGGTATAGGTGTGATGTATCTGAGGGGTGGTCTTAGGTTACACCCCTTCTGTGATGTATGTATGATGTTTCTGGGGTGGTCTTGATCTACAGGGTGGCAATTTCAAAAGTCTTTATAAGGCCTTGCACGCCATTTTTCTGGGTCCCTCCCTTCTCCTGCGAGTGAGGGGAGCACCCTGTTGCAACAGATCAATAAAGATCAAGCTTACTAGCTGCTTTGCTTCTCAATATTCTCTGGTTGGCCTCTGACCATATTCTCTCCTACCAATAGGGAACCTATGTAAGGACTCTATATGGGCTCTTGGATACCCCATAAGGGAAAAGGGCAATTTTTGGTTACAACACTCTGATGCTCCACCACAACGTTTCCTGTGACCTTACTGCCACATCTTGGCATGGGGAGCAGCAACGATGGCTCCCATACATCTGCTTTCACAGATGATTTAAGTCTGTCTTTCAGTGGCTAAGACTATGGGGTGGTTTTAGCTGATGGTGCCGCATGCTTTGCTTTAAAAATCCCCAAATAAAGCAATCTTTCACAGGCTCCGAGGAAGGAAATCAGAACGGGTGCAATTTTGCAGGCACCCTGAGCAAAGCAGATTGGGAAAATAAGCTTTTCATTACGGTTTGC
Organism: Podarcis muralis; assembly: GCF_964188315.1. Lineage (NCBI taxonomy): Eukaryota > Metazoa > Chordata > Lepidosauria > Squamata > Lacertidae > Podarcis > Podarcis muralis. The sequence goes on along the minus strand of NC_135664.1, from coordinate 64,753,567 downwards.
AGGCCCAGTCACAACGGCTGGGGCACTCAAGAGCTGGAAAACATAATCAGGAAGCTTCCCTTACTTATCTTGGTCAGGCATATTTTTTCTCAAATTTTCAAGCACAGGAATCGAAGTGTGCAAGGTCTCCTTTTAAAGCAGGTTAAGCCTTTTAACTTTCACACCACATCAGAGGCTGGCAATTTTGTTCCTTGCTCGGGAGCAGAGGTTTGCTTCTTATTCCATTGATGCAGCTCATGGGCCAATCTAGATATTGAATCTTTGCCTTAAATGTGCAAGTATTATTATTTTTGAATGCTGCCTCAAGGGGCCTGAAAAAATGCGGAAGGTGTGGAAGGGGGTGAGCCGGGGGGGGGGGGGAGCAGGGAAGGATTTAACTCTTTACTTTCCCGCTGTGTTCTTCACAAAGATCCTGTTCTCTGAAGCTGGCATCTGCTTTGGGAAGAAATTCCCGCACTGGTGCCCATGGGGATTTCTTCTCATGCAAATACCAGGCTTCAAAGGAATTTCCCCCAGGAGCACAACCGGGGAAGGGATGGGTTAAAATCCACACACACAAACACCCTGAGTCTGAACGTTTGGCCTGGCATCTCCTCCTTATTATAAAACATCACTTTGATAAGACAGGTTTGAAGGCTTCCTGTCGAAAACTATCTTTCACAAGGGCTGCCAATTTTCTTTTCTGCTAAATCTCTTTGAAGAGCTGGGGGACTCTGGATGCTTCCAGTTTGGAGTTTCCTGGCAGGTGTCATCTTCGACATGTCACCAATGCAGTAATACTGCATTAGTGGTGGGTTTGTACTGAGCCGTCCACCCGCCATTCTGCTTTAATAGCTTCTCAGGGATGCTTCCCCAATGTTATTGCATTACAGTGGTACCTCGGGTTGCGAACGGGATCCATTTCGGAGCCCCGTTTGCAACATGAGCAGAACGCAACCCACGTCTGCACATGCACGGGTCGCGATTCGCTGCTTCTGCACATGCACGAGCGGCGAAACCCGGAAGTAACCCTTTCTGGTACTTCCGGGTCACTGTGGGACACAACCTGAAAAGATATAACCCGAAGCAAACGTAACAAGAGGTATGACTGTATTGCCATTTGGAAAGGCAAGTTTTTGCTGTTGTTGTTATTCAGCAACTGGACAGTGGCAAATCAGCCATATATCTCTCCTGCCAACCCCACTGCACAGCAAGGACCAGTGCCCGTTGGGTGCTCAGTAACTGCAAAATGCTAGCAGTCACGGCACGGTTGCTAACTCTTTAGCTGGGCTTTCAACAGCGGTTTGGGTGACACCAGTTTCTGGGCACAGAGATCCATGTTATCAGCTGGTCTTTGCAGCTGAAGCTGCGGTTAAGACACAGGAATCATGTGGCACAGCTGTCACATGGAAGGTGGATCAAGCTTGGCTTTCTCCAGCTCCGGAGGGTAGGACTCAAACCAATGGCTTCAAGTTACAAGGAAGGAGATTCCGAGGCAACATCAGGAAGAACTTTCTGACAGTTAGGGTTATTTGACAGTGGAACGGTCTCCCTTGGGAGGTGGTAGACTCTCCTTCCTTGGAGGTTTTTAAGCAGAGGTTGGGTGGCCATATGTCAAGGATGCTGTAGCTGAGATTCCTGCTGTGATGGCCTGGGACTCGGGCTCGGAACCAGAGGAGTCTCAGTCCGCACCACATCCTTTGCCTCAGGCATCATCTGAACCGAGTCTGGGGCCTGATCCTGAAGAGTCCCAGTCTGCACAGGTTCCCCTGCAACAAACACCAGCTGGGCCGAGTCAGGGGCCTGAGCATGCCCTGGCTCCAGATGCGGGGATTACCTCGTTGCCTTCAGCTGGGCCATCACTTACAGCTGCTCCACTACCGGTTGGGTCAGGAGAGGCTGAGGTGGCCTCTGGGTCTAGTAACTTACTGACATCTCCCGAGCCGCAGAAACTGAGGTCTGAGAGAAGGAGAGACCTGAGTACTTGCAGGAGGAGTGCTCGCCTTTGGGCGAGACAGGGAGGTGAGTCACCAGGGGATCGGGACCGGCCGTTACCCCGACAAAGATAAAAGGCTGTCGGACCCCGCCCCAGGTTGCGGGAGCAACATTGCTGTTTGCTAGAACCTGCCCGAGACCCTGTGCCTGACCTTGCCTGGTTTCCTGCCTTGGCCCTTTTGGACTGACTCCTCGGAGAATCCTTGGATTCGGGACCGGACCTGGACCGTGTTGCTCGGGTTAACCCCCAGGCCCAGCCCACCTGCCTAGATGACCCTCGGGGTCCCTTCCAATTCTATGATTCTATGGTTTGACTTCACCCCCAGAGGCATACTCCACTGTCTCTCGAGACAGACAGATGCCAACAAGTAAGGGATGACAGTCATTCTTTGGGAATGCAGGGCGTGGAAACTCCAGGTGTTGCTGGACTACAATGCCCATCAACCCTGACCATTGGCCATGCTTCCTGGGGCTAGTGGGAGTTGTAGCCCCAGAATCTGGAGGGCCACAAGTTCCCCCAGCCCCATGCATTGTCTCCCCAAAAGAAAACTTTAGTATAGCCAATGAGAGGAGATCAGAAAGAACCAAGGCGAATACAACAAACACATTCAGAATAGGGTGAGCTTGAACTTAATTTTCACCATTCAGCCAGCCTCCCATCCTCCAGCCAGTGAGGGAGTGTGCAAGCTTAAAGCACGGTTTAAAGGCAGTGTTAGAAACTGAGATATATAAGTTGGCACCAAATGGCACCTTAATCATAGGTTACGGTCCCAACAATGGAATGTCTATTTGCCAGGGGGGTTGGGGTCCTTTTCCAACCCTACGATCTCAACTACATTGCTTGACCATAGCTTGCTCTTACAACAATTCTCTCGTCCCAGTACGCGAGGAGAAACACACACAAGGGAATTGGACATGCTATTAACTATGGACTAAGGCAGAGGTTTGTAAACTGTGGTTGCCAAGCTGGCGCCCAGAAATCTCCACGTAATCGCAATTGGAGCTTTGCCAGTAGCAAAACACGCCTGGCTACTTCTGAACACTGGTGAATGTGAGATGTGAGCAACATCCATAAAGTGTGCAGTTGGCAGAGGCTGGTTTGAAGGGGTTCAGAGGGAATTTGGAAACAAAAGTACAGGGCGCCATAGAAAACACACCAACACAGGCTGTGTGTCGCACCATGCATTTAAAGCACTTTTGTGATACTGTGTGTGATACAGTGTGCTTTTATGGTATCATAGCCCTTTTAAGTATATGGTGTGATTATGGCCATAACATATAATCATAACAACTTACACATTATAGCAAGTTGTGACTTGAATGTTTGGAAGCCAAGATTATATATAAATACATTGTTTCTTGGATGAAACCCTTAACGTTTTCTAAAAGTAGAGTTTCAAAAAGAAGAATTATGGAGGTTATCCTTTCTCTCTCTCTTTTAAAGGAGGAGTGTGAAGAAAAGGCAGTTGAGGAGAGGTGAAAAAGAAAAGTTAGAAAGAGATAAAGAGAATTCTCAGAACTGTAGTTTGCAATGGGTGCAGGGAACTGTAGTTTGGTGGAGGGTGAACTATGGTATTATGTATTGTATTGTATTATTATTTTTTACTATAAGTCGCTTGGAGACCTTTGGGTGACAAGCAACTAATAAGTTTAATAGATCATCATCCTTTGTGACAAACTCAACCTGCATATAAGAGGTAGTTCTGTGTGTGTCCATCATGTGTTCTTGCAAGCACGCAGGACATGCATAAGTTCCTACAAGAAACTGGTACCCACATCCAAGATGCGTTCAGTGCAAACAGCCCTTAGGAATTTCGCCTTTATGTATGCGTACGAATGACAAATTGTGCAGTGGAGTAGAAAACAATGCAATAATTAAAACATGCCAAAGATCAAGTGCCATAGATTTAAATGCCTTGTCATCTAGTTCAGTACTGTCTACTTCGGTGGTTTTCAACCAGTGTGTGGTGGCAGCCTTGGGTGCCTTGAATGATGGTCAGGGGTGCCGTGGGTGACCCTGGTCTCTGTCCCTCTTTCCTTCCCTCCCTCCTCTGATGCCCTCTTGTGTCTCTACCTCCCAGAGGCTTGCACAGCTGCTTGTTGAAGCAGCCCTTGCTATAAGGTCCTCAGGCGAATGGTGCCTCTGGGGCTGGCCAGGGGGTGCTTCCCAGGCCCCTGTGGGCACCTCTCTTTGGGACGGGGGGCAATTCAGAGACCGGGGGGCGGCAGCAGCTGCCTGGAGGACTCCCAATGAGAAGGAAGAGGGGAGGAGGCTGTGGGAACACTCTACAAGGGAAGGGTATTTGAAAAAGGGTGAGGGGCTGCCGGCTCTGCAGGCAAGGGGTGTCATAACTGAGCTCCTGAGCCCCACAGGGATGCCGCAGGAAGAATGTAGTTGGACAAGGGAGCTGTGGACCCAAAAAGGTTGAAAACCTCTGATCTTGGATAAAATGACAGGAAGGATTCGAAAGCTGTGGGACCAGAGATTTACAGAAGATTGGAAGAAATATACGAACTATTTGAAGAGCAACTGTAATCAACAAATTACGCTAGTAGGACTACAAGAAGTTTGTAAGGAGGAATATATGAAATATTGCAAAGAAGAGAAAGAAGAGAGACATTAGTTATGATATTTAAATGTAATAGTGAAAGTAAGAAATGTAAATTAAGTGAAAAGAGTGGAAAATTTTCAGATGTGGTTGATGGAAGTAAAAAAAAAATTGTATAAGATATCATAGAATCATAGAGTTGGAATAGACCACAAGGGCCATCGAGTCCAACCCCCTGCCAAGCAGGAAACACCATCAGAGCACTCCTGACATATGGTTGTCAAGCCTCTGCTTAAAGACCTCCAAAGAAGGAGACTCCACCACACTCCTTGGCAGCAAATTCCACTGTCGAACAGCTCTTACTGTCAGGAAGTTCTTCCTAATGTTTAGGTGGAATCTTCTTTCTTGTAGTTTGGATCCATTGCTCCATGTCCGCTTCTCTGGAGCAGCAGAAAACAACCTTTCTCCCTCCTCTATATGACATCCTTTTATATATTTGAACATGGCTATCATATCACCCCTTATACAAAAGTATGTTTAATAATTGTTGGAAATGATATGATATATGATATGATATGATATGATATGATATGATATGATATGATATGATATGATAGATAAATAGAAATAGAAATAGAAATAGAAATAGAAATATAGCTATAGATATATGTAAAGGGACCCCTGACCATTAGGTCCAGTCGTGACCGACTCTGGAGTTGAGGGGCTCATCTCGCTTTATTAGCTGAGGGAGCCGGCGTACAGCTTCTGGGTCATGTGGCCAGCATGACTAAGCCGCTTCTGGCAAACCAGAGCAGCGCACGGAAATGGCATTTACCTTCCCGCCAGAGCGGTACCTATTTATCTATTTGACGTGCTTTCGAACTGCTAGGTTGGCAAGAGCAGGGACCAAGCAACGGGAGCTCACCCCATTGCGGGGATTCAAACCGCTGACCTTCTGATCAGCAAGTCCTAGGTTCTGTGGTCTCCTCTGGTCTACTCCGACTGTCACCGACTCTCTGGGGTCTCAGATAGCTTTCCCCAACCCTACCCGGAGACAGCTGGGGCCTTCTGCATGCAGGGCAGAAGTTCTTCCATTGTTGTTCTCTCCTTAACAGAAAATGCCTGTCCAAATAGAAATGGCCGAGGTTCTGGAAAACCTCCAGGTTTTTCCATAAATTGGATGTGACAGGTGAGGAATGTGTCATCATGGAGAGAATGCAGAAGGCCTCTCTCCCTCACATAAAACTACATCTTGGGGACTATCCAATAAACCTGGGTTGCAAAAAGTTTCAGGAAAAAAACATAAAGGCCCCCCCAAAACTCCCAAGGTACCAATTTATCATTTGTGGGCTGGAACATCTGGCTAGCCATTGTGAGAAAATGATGATGGGCGAGATGGGAGTCTGCTTTGATCCAGCAGGTCTCTTTGAACGCTCTTGAGATACAGAATTCACTACTACAAGACACTGCAAGGTTAATCTAATCTGTGATTCTGGTCTGAGAAGTCTCGTCTTAACAGGTCACTTATTCCCATTGTTTTAAACCAGAAGATATCAATGTTCCAACAGAAAGCGGGCGAAAAACCAGTGCAGTCCCTTTTGCGAATAACAGTGTAAAACTGATCGCCGGCAGGCCCTCAGTAAAAACCCTGAGTCTATTTAACACAGTGCCAGATTTATATAGGTGAAACTTCTGTGCCACATATAGATGGAAGCTTGAGTTTGCTCAAGTCAGTAGGATCTTAGTGCTGTTAGTGGATTCTCCCATGTACATTTAAGGTGTAAATTTGGTACCAGTATTGCAAAAGAACATACCAAGAGCCCTGCTGAAACAAACCAAAGTCCCAATTAGTCCAACAGTTGCCTATGGAAAGCTTTCCTGCAGCATCACATACCCTCTGAAGAGTGGGCTTGTGAAAAGACGGAGTGCAAGTATGCAATGAAAAATTTAAAGATTTTCTTAATTCTTTTTTAAAAGATTCATGTTTACTAGCCTGGAGTATGAGTGTGTAATAAAAAAAAATTAAAAGGTTTTATTAATTCTTTTTAAAGGATCCTAGTTAACTAGCTTGGAGTATAAGTACACAATAAAAAAATTAAAAGATTTTATTAATTATTTTTTAAAAAGATTCTATTTTACTAGCTTGGAGTACATAATAAAAAAAGATTATTTTTTTAAAGACTCTAGTTTACTAGCTCAGAGTATGAATACATGATAATAAATGGAAATATTTTATTAATTCTTTACGGAAGATTCTAGTTTACTAGCTTTTTAAAAAAGACTGAACACATTCACAGGGGGTCTCGATGGTTTTTAGCCGTGATAGCTAAATGGACCCTCCATAGCCACGAGCAGTCTATCTCATAGGAAATTATATAGAGTCAAGCCATTAGTCCATCTAGCACAATACTGTCTACCCAGGCTGGCAGCAGCCCTCCAGAGAGTCTTTCCCAGCCCTGCCAGGAGATGATGTGAGTTGAACCGGGCCCATTTTGCGTGAAAACCTTCTGCTACATGGGGGGTGTCAACCCTCTCGCCTTCGTAGTCAGGCAGGAGTGCAAATACCACCAGCAGTGACCAGCTCCATGCCTAGCGTATCTTGGTACTGGATCCATTCCTCAGCCGTGGTTTGACCACGAAAACCCTTCGGACTCCCAAGTGTGTCGGAGCCGAGAGAGGCGATAAGGCCCCAGCACTAGGATCTGCGCTCATCTCCAACGGTGATCCCTTGTCCTCCAATATTAACAATATTGTTTGTGAAACCTGGACTTTGGGGCAGTTTGTGCCCATTTGAGCACAGCTCTCTGACCCTTAGATGGAAGATTTTGAGCTGGGTGAGGGTTCACCTATCCCCTCGTCCCATCTCTGTGGGATTGGCTGGTGGCCCAGCAGGGAGGGAGGGAACCTTGGCTCGGCTCCAAGCAACGGAGTAAACGGCAAAAGGCAGGCCACGCAATGCAGACTGCATGGACATTCATCCAAGCCAAGGCTTCCGTGGAGACAGGTGCTGGCCATGCTCCAAGAGCACACTGGTCAGTGCGTCAAGCAGGGAACATGTTTTTCCCAGTCCTCCCCTCCAGCCTTTCCCCACGGCTGACATTAAGCATCTCCCCATTGCTCCAGGAGTTTTTCTTAATAAAGAAGGGAAAGGCAAGCTTTGAACTGATCAGGAGCTCATGGTTTTGCTTAGCCAGTTCCAAGGGCCTTGGGAAAAAAAGAGTTGGATCTGTTCTCTGGGCCTGTTTTGCTCAGCCCTAAATTGTTGATTTTCTTCCCAGTGACTCTGACAAAGATACTGCCAGAGCCAATGTAGTCATTCTTATTCACATGGAGAGGGTTCAGCTTTCCCAGCTGTCTAATTGCGCAACCTCTGGCAAGACACGTTTTTATGCCTGCCTCAGTTTCTCATCTGTAAAATGGGAATGTTTGGGGGCCTGCCTTGTGGATGGACTACAGGGTGTGAACATGGAATGTTCTTGTAAAACACTGCTTGCAAAGCACTTCATTGCTTTGTTGTTGTTTTAAAATGGGCCCACCCCATAAGAATCCTATGGTGTTCTCTATTGCTCCCATTTTACAGGTAAGGGAACTGAGGATGAGAGTGGGAGTGAGAATGTGACTCGCCTCAGGCCGCAGAATGACTCTGTGGCAAAGATGGGTCAGGAATCCTGGTGCCTCTATTCAACGGATCGTGACAGCTTTCACTTTAATTGAAAACACATGGGGCGATGGTCCGTTCCTAATTAATGCAACGTACTTGCTTTATAGGGATGCGGGTGGCACTGTGGGTTAAACCACAGAGCCTAGGACTTGCCGATCAGAAGGTCGGTGGTTCGAATCCCTGCAGCAGGGTGAGCTCCCGTTGCTCGGTCCCTGCTCCTGCCAACCTAGCAGTTCGAAAGCATGTCAAAGTGCAAGTAGATCAATAGGTCCAGCGGGAAAGTAAACGGCGTTTCCGTGCGCTCCTCTGGTTCGCCAGAAGCGGCTTAGTCATGCTGCCCACGTGGTCCGGGAGCTGTAGGCCGGCTCCCTTGGCCAATAAAGCAAGATGAGCGCCGCAACCCCAGAGTTGGTCACGACTGGACCTAATGGTCAGGGGTCCCTTTACCTTTACCTTTTTGCCTGCTTTATAAGTTGAGCACATTTGCTTTATCGTTTGCACTGCTGTTCTTGTGTCCTTTTTACAGAGTGATCCTGCACGGCCAAAGGCTGAATAGGAAGAATCTGTGGCAAAGGTGAGGACTGGACACAGGAGATTAAAAATCATAAATCTGATGTATTGAGGTTGGGTTGGAGGCATGTGGAGCAGGGGAGAGAGATCTTCCAGAAACATCTGGAGGAGGGCAATTACAGAGGAAACAGAAATGAAAGGAAAACAAAATAGACTTGAATCAGCTCAGGACTGTCATTTCCTCTGGGGTGTGGGGAGAGAAAGACTACTCTCTGGGGAGGAGGGAGTGAATAATGTGGAGAGAAGCAGGAGTCAAGGGAAATGCTAACAGAGACATTGAACACACTTTTATTACTTATGGAAAATCTTTCAATTAAAAAAATATCAAAAAAGATATAGGGATAAATGAATTAGAAATGGGATGATAAATGCATATATGTATTTAGATATAGGGATAAATGTAAAAAGGTAAAGGTAAAGACCCCTAGATGGTTAAGCCCAGTCAAAGGTGACTATGGGGTTGCAGCGCTCATCTCGCTTTCAGGCCAAGGGAGCCGGTGTTTGTCCTCAGACAGCTTTTCGGGTCATGTGGCCAACATGACCAAACCGCTTCTGGTGCAACGGGACACCGAAACCAGAGCAGTGCACGGAAGCACCATTTACCCTGCTGCCACAGGGTAGACCTATTGATCTACTTGTACTGGCATGCTTTCAAACTGCTAGGTTGGCAGGAGCTGGAACAGAGCAACGGGAGCTCACTCTGTTGCAGGGATTCGAACCGCCGACCTTCCGATTAGCAAGCCCAAGAAGCTCAGTGGTTTAGACCACAGCGCCACCCTATACATTTATAGGGATAAATGTATTTCGATATAGACAATGTGCTATTGTTTATACGGACCATGAGTTGTGGGGGTGGCTGGGAGATAAATCCAACAACGTATATTTTATGAATTACTGAAAAAGGTGAAGGAGGGCAGCATTGTGAAACTCCAAAACCCCATCTGTCCCCTGGCCAAACCCTCTGCCCAAAACCCAAGCAAGACCATTACACTTCAACCTCCCCCTTCCCCAGCAATTCTCTGCCACTTTCACACAAACGGGGCAGCAGACAGGGACGTATTCCCTGCAGTTTTGCCAGTACTGAATGTGGCAAACTTTAGAGGTGGGTCCCAAGTAAGAAAATGTACATGCAGAGACAGTGACACAGACAAGAAAGGAGGGGGAGAGAGAGAGAACAAAAGAAGGGAGGTGTATCGAAGAAGGCGTATCCAAGCTCCAGTGCGGTATTGCCGTTATCGGGTGTTGCAGTACGACCCGGGAGCCCAGGGTTTGTGCATTCAATAAATATGAACCAGAGGTCAGGGAAATAAAGGCGGGGGCAGCAATAATCTTTGCATCTAGCTTGCGAAGGCAGCACGTGGCGGGCGGAAACCGGCCACACAATTGTAGGCCAGACAGAATAGATCGGAAATTCTTGCAACCAGCTTTCCCTTCCTCTTGCGCCCACCCACGCACCCCCCAGCAAAAAACAAAATCTCCAATAGCACTCTTTGTATCTCCGTTATTCAGACGTGGCACAAGGGCAATACAGGAAGATGACAGCAGCAAACAAAAGAGAGGGATTGCAGTCTCAAGGCAAAACATTTCGGCCTGTCTTCTCCAGCTGCTCTGATGTGTAATCAAAGGGTGCTGTGCCGCCAAGGTGGCCTTCCTGGCACCCTTGCAGCACCGTTTGATTGACAGCATGGCAGCACATTCTGCTCTTTATGGCTTTAATATCTTTGCTTTGTAAATAACAGCATTCTAGCAGCCAACGGCATCCTTCCACAAGGCTTCCGGAGCAAACTTGTCCGGCATGTCCTTTTCAATGCTTTGAAAACTACCTCTCCCGCACAGGATTGCAGCCTGGAGAGTATTTCTAAAAGGTCACATGCTTTATCTCTCGCTCTGATACAGATAAGCCCATCATTTCCACCCGCTCAGGCTGCCATCCTGCGGGAGTTCCTTCTGCAAAGCTGCAGTGTCACAACTTGACTTCGCTTCTTATGCCGACGAATTAGCTCGGGGTTACTGTTTTGGGGGGAAGAGGGTCTCCAATAATGACGATGTAAAAATAAAGCCACCCTATCCAAAAATTGACGCACCCTTGCCTGTTTGGAAATCAGTATCTACTGAAGCCAGGAGGGAAGCTGGAAGGGAAGCTCTGCAGGGGGAAATGTCCTATGCTTCATCAAGTTTTTAATTTCTTCTTATCAATAAAGGAGCGCGACGAAGGAGAGGCAGGATTCATCCCGAGGGCTAGCCCCGGCCTCCTGCGAAGGAGAGGCAAGCGCGCCCTTCCCTGCTGCTGGGTGTCCCCGCGTGCCCTTGGGCTGCCCAGCTGCGCAGCCCGCCAGGGGTGCCCGGCTGGCACTCACTCACCTGAATCCGGCCACGGCGCTGCGGTTCCTCCGCCAGACTCTGCCTTGCTGCAGCAGGACTCCCTGCACGACCTCCTTCTCGTCCGGCAGCCGGTAGACGGGGAAGATGTACAGCCAGCAGAGGACAAAGAAGCCCAGGGCGCTGGCGCCCACCGGCAGCCGGGTGCGGGGGCCTTTGCACGCCAGGAGACCCGCCGCCATCCTCCGATGCCGTTTCCCCGCCTTCCAGTCGCTCATCGGGAGCCAGCGGGCAGCTCCCGGCGCCGCAGGAGCCGCAGTCCCGACCACCACCTCATCCTCCGGGGGCGAAGAAGCGCCCCATGGCCAGGGCGCCGCCGCCGAAAACAGCAGCAGCAGCAGCGCGTTCCTCTTCCTCGCCGATGCGCCCAGGCGCGCCGTTCCTTCTCCTCCTCCTTCTGCCGCTGCTGCTTAAAGACGCCGAGGAAAGGGGTGGGGGCTGCAAGGAGGAGGGAGGGCGGGCAAGCCCACGGGCCCCCCCATGGCTCGTCCGGCCTTGCAAAGCCTCCGCCGCCTCCCCCCGCGATTTCTAAAGAGGGAGGGAGATCCGAGAGAGAGAGAGAGAAAGCAGAGCGCAGCTCGCATGTGCTGCCCGGCTTGCTTTGCAAAAAGCTGTGCAAAGCGCAGCGGCGCCCCGACGGAGCGGCAACCCGCCTGGGTCCTCTCCTTGTCGGTTGCGAGTCTGGGGAGGGGAGGGGAGAGAGGGGAGGGGTTGGGATCCTCGAGGCTGGAAAGCAGCGTAAGGAAAAGGGGGAGGGGGACAGAAGGGGGTGTGGCGGCGGCGTCTGGCTACGACGCGCGGAGGCTCTGCCGGGTTCCTGCGCGCCACAAGCGCGCCCTAGCCAAAATTGTGCGCATTCACCCACAAATCACACCCACCCACCCACATAGAAAGGGACCAGGGGAGGGGTGGGCTTGGCCACTTCGTCTCTCCGCTTTTCTCTTTCTTTTGTTGCTCTTGAGCTTTCTGCCGCAGGCAAAAAATGTAAAAATGAAAGATTTGGAGCAGCCAGAAAAAGAAAAGAGGCGAAGCGATGGGTATTATTCCTAAAGAAGGAAAACGGCGATTTCTAAGGGGGTGGAGTTGACGAAATCAAAAGCTGCTATTGTTTTCCAAAGATAAAGCGGTCAGGGGGAAGCCGAGATGATCTTTAACAATAAAGAAACGTCGAGGAGGAGGTGTGGCGAGAAGATCGCGCCTTCGTGAGGATTTGGAGGTTGAGAGGAGAAACGGGGCAGCTGGGAATCTTGGCCGAGGTGAGAGCGCTGCTGGGGAACACTAGCAGCCTTCTGGTGAATCAGATGTCTGCTCCGTCTAGCTCGGCATTGTCTACAAAGGGAGGGTTGCTGGTGGCGCTTCAGAGCGAGGGCCACATTCCCGTCTCTGCGACCTTCCGCGGGCCGCATGCCAGGGCTGGGCGGCGTTAAAGTGCAAATTAATGTATGTGGTGGAAGCGTTACCTTGGTGCAGTAGACTAGTTTCTACACACACACACCCTCTATTCTCCAGAAAACACCAGGTAAGTTCACTGTCCAGCCAGGAGGAAAGGACTCAAGGAAGGTATAGGGTCGGTGTGACCTGCATGTGACTCAGGAAGCATCATTTAGCCCCAGCCTGAGGTTTCCCCGCCTGTGGTCAGCCTTGGCTGACCGTAGCTCTCCAGGATATCACCCAGGGAGTAATCCTAGCCCTAACTGAAGACACCGGGGATTGAATTTTCTGTTTACCTCAGTTACAAACGCCAGGTGTGCTGCAGACCTTGTTACCAATGCAAGGCAGTCTCTGTGTAGCAGCAGTCTTTGGGGTTCCAGCCCCACATTGGGCAAAAAGATTCCTGCATTGCAGGGGGTTGGGCTAGATGACCCCCATGGTCCCTTCCAACTCTACACTTCTAGGATTCTATGCACCTGAAACTCACATAGCCCCCTAACAGACCCTAATTTAGTTAATTGTCTTCTACCTCCCTCCACACTCCATCTTGAGACTCTGGGTGGTAGTCAAATTGGTGGTACCCAAAATAGAGCCATTGAAATTAATTCACAGAAGGCCCATTCATTTAAACAGGCTTACTCCTGAGTAAAACATAGCAGAATACCACCCTGGGTCATTCCACGCCAAATCACCTGATTTTAATACTCGACCGTGCTCTCACAACTCAGATTTTCTTCCCAAGAAATTTATGTGGTTATTTTATAACCATAAAAAACACCCTCCTTATATTTAAAACATAACAAGTACATGGTTAGCCCATTCTACAAAAAAAGTATGACACATGTGTTAGTTGTGGTTCGCGCCCTATGGCTTATCGAATCTACTGGGAATAAAATGACAAAAATTCACTTTGAATGGTCAGTGACCCTTTTCTGTAGCACTTAATACCATTTTTATACCTTATTTTGAAAGAGAACACAATTAGCTTTATTTTGATACCCAAATAAGCCCAATTGGTTGAAAAATAAGTGAAACAGGTTGTTGTTTTGTTTAAACTGATGCAGAAATTGCATTAGTCTAAATCACGCGAAAATTGAAATTTTCTAAACATTCTCCTGCGCCCAATTTTGGACCAAAAAAAATCTTTAAAAATTAATTTGAGGTTATGAGCTCCCATTGCTCGGTCCCTGCTCCTGCCAACCTAGGAGTTCGAAAGCACGTCAAAGTGCAAGTAGATAAATAGGTATCGCTCCGGCGGGAAGGTAAACGGCGTTTCCGTGCGCTGCTCTGGTTCGCCAGAAGCGGCTTTGTCATGCTGGCCACATGACCCGGAAGCTGTACGCCGGCTCCCTCAGCCAGTAAAGCGAGATGAACGTCGCAACCCCAGAGTCGATCACGACTGGACCTAATGGTCAGGGGTCCCTTTACCTTTACCATAGGTATCTACACATAAATTTTTTTAAAGAAAATCTTTGTCATGAGAGCACACGGCACCAGGTGATTTGGCATGGAACGACCCCCCTAGGACTCCATGACACAAGTCAAACTTCCCCCGGCACACAAACATCTATGCTTTGTTTTAACCATTAATCTGATGAGCTATAGAGTACCTGAAAGCTTGCCAATTACTCTGTGATATTTTGGTTAGCCTACTAACAACTTTGCTGTACTGTGGATTTAGAGTATTTTCTTAAAGATCAGTAGCTTGGCTTCTGTGTTCTCTTCACCAGGTTTACAGTCTTCAAGACAACAGGAAAGAAGTGGAGAGGCAGGAAGTGAGCATGACTTTGTGGAACTAACCCAGGCAGGAAGATGGGACCCCAACTTTCATTATTTATTATTATTATTATTTAAATGTATACACTGCCCTATACTCGGAGGTCTCAGGGCGGTTATGTCACAAGCTATCAGGCCTTACCCCTACCCCTTCAGAACAAGCAGGCCTCTCTCTTGAATCCTGCCTCCTCCCTGCCCTTTTTCTCTGTTTTCCATGAGGACTAGCGACTTGCAGAGCCCACTCCAACACAGGGAGATGCTAAGCCTTCAAAGCCACTGTTATAAGGGCAGGTGAAGATTTTATTCTGTCGGTGAGACTGAATCCAATAGTCCATTCACGCATGCAAGGCAACAAAGAGGCCAGTGTTAACCGGTCCTGGTGTAGTGCGGGGAATGTTGGCACATGATAAAAAATATCCTTTATTGATGCTGTTGCTTCCCATAAGCCCAGCAGCCTAACAAGCCTTTCTGTTTCAAGGCTGAAAAACCAGATTGCCCACTTGATCACAACACTGAGCCATCTTTCACCTGCCAGGACTTTGTTTTACTTTGACTTTTGCCCCAACCGGACTTCATGGATAAACAGCTGCAGCCAGCTGAAAATCATTTCCCTCTTGGCAAACACAGCTTATTCCCAATGATAAATTGGATGGGTGTGGATTTCAGCTTCAGTGGAATAATGGTATTTTAGAGAACTACGCAGTAAATAAAGACAACAAGAGGGGCTTCTCGTATATATGCAGTGTTGTGCCATTCTGCTTTTATCTCCTCCAACCCCCCCCCCCAAAAAAATGTTCTGCTTCCACAACACACAAAAATGTGGCTCGTGCCAGTTGCCAACATTTCAAACAGGACTCTGCAGCTGTGCCTGCTTAGCCAGTAGGAATTAGTTTCTGAAGCTAGTTTTTAAAGGGTGCGAATTGTAAAATAAAAGGAGTAGCTGCTAGTTGCTGCAGCTAGCAAGGCCTACTAGATAGGCATGTGACCCTGTGGCTTATTCCCATGAAGGAATACTGTTTTGCTTACGCTCATCTAAGCATAACCTCCAAATGAACTCCCAGGACCTCATTCAACCTCTTCTTGATTCATCCTTCACCTCCCAAGAAGAGCATTTATTGTACAGGTGCATCCTGCTCTGTGGGACAGGCTCAGCGCTCTACTTGCTCCCAGATATATGTCTAGAGACATCCACATACGTCATGGGCCAGTGTTGCTGATCTATCCCCCTGGGGCTGCAGAGTTTCCAGACGCAGATCAATAAAAGCCAAGCTGATCAGAAAGGAAAAGGGTTTGTGTGTGTGTGTGTGTTGTGCTAATCTTGCTAGATCAGCACGGCATCAAACCAGGGTAAGGAGAACAGGGGCACATCTTGTATGTAAAGATTTCAATGCAAAATCATCATCAAGCACAAGGCAAATGAGGGCCCATCTGTCTCCATGCTAGCTCTCTGGCGCACACTTGTGGCTAAGACATCTCAGTTCCCATCAAGGAGATGAGTGGTACCTCTATTAGGATTTGCAGGAGATGCTTTCAAGGCAGATGGGCTTTAGCAGCAGGGGAGAATTGCAGGAAGTCAGCTAGTGGCAAAGACTTGCAGGGAAATGCATGTGTCTTTTTCATTCCCTTTCAACACCAGTACATGTGAGAGCAGTACATGTGAAAAGGATCTAGGAGTCTTGGTTGACCACAAACTTGACATGAGCCAACAGTGTGACGCGGCAGCTAAAAAGGCCAATGCAATTCTGGGCTGCATCAATAGGAGTATAGCATCTAGATCAAGGGAAGTAATAGTGCCAACTGTATTCTGCTCCGGTCAGACCTCACCTGGAGTACTGTGTCCAGTTCTGGGCACCACAGTTCAAGAAGGACACTGACAAACTGGAACGTGTCCAGAGGAGGGCAACCAAAATGGTCAAAGGCCTGGAAACGATGCCTTATCAGGAACGGCTAAGGGAGCTGGGCATGTTTAGCCTGGAGAAGAGGAGGTTAAGGGGTGATATGATAGCCATGTTCAAATATATAAAAGGATGTCATATAGAGGAGGGAGAAAGGTTGCTTTCTGCTGCTCCAGAGAAGCGGACACAGAGCAATGGATCCAAACTACAAGAAAGAAGATTCCACCTAAACATTAGGAAGAACTTCCTGACAGTAAGAGCTGTTCGACAGTGGAATTTGCTGCCAAGGAGTGTGGTGGAGTCTCCTTCTTTGGAGGTCTTTAAGCAGAGGCTTGACAACCATATGTCAGGAGTGCTCTGGTGGTGTTTCCTGCTTGGCAGGGGGTTGGACTCGATGGCCCTTGTGGTCTATTCCAACTCTATGATTCTATGACCAGCAGAATTCATGCTGCAATTTGGGCATAGCACCTTTAAAGCCCACTCACATGACATTTCTTGGCTTCAACAATATTGATTTTCCTCCCACACTTTTTTGGCAGCTTGATTTTAATTAACACAGAGATCAAATGTCCGCTACATTCCACCCCAGAGAACTAAATGGCTCTGATTGTCACATGGAAAGCATCTGATGATGAGTTGTGTCTTATTGTGACCACATCATAGATAGGTATGTTTTTCATGCATCCACATTACTGGCTGTCTCGGGTCATGGCAGACCCATTCCTGTGACCAGCTGCTTCCTGTCCTATCCCTTTTCCTTAACCATCTCCCCATTCAGTTTGTCTTCGTCTTTCCTGGCTGCCCAGAACCAGTGCCGCTGCCTTCTTCCCATTAACAGCACACAGCTCTTCCTCCTCCTTGGTCCTTCCTGCTGCTGACTTAAAACTTCTCCTTGCCCTCACAGAAGCTGCATCTTGTCAGCATTCTATTCATGGAACCTTCACCCTGAGAAGTCAGAATGTTCATTAGCATTCCGTGTCCTCCTGCCAGAGCAGCAGCCAATAGCCAAAGAGGTGGGCCACCGGAACAAAATGAACCTGTGTGCATTCATTATACATATATCATACATGCTGAAGAGTCACAAATTATGGTCTATGAGCTGTCTTTGGAGGCTGTTGGGAGCCTCTGATCTTTTCCTTTGATATTCATTTTCCTCTTCTTCTAGAAGCAGCCTTGCTGGGATTAAAGAATACCACCCATTGCCTTCCTCTCTGCCTCCAGGGTGGCATGACTGCTAATTTCCTCTCGCATATGGCAGAGCTGAACCATCGATTGTGATGGTCTGCATCACGATGCCAGACTGGCTAAAAGAGAGAGAAGTGGCAAGACAGCACCAGGATAGCAGCAAGCTCAGTTTGTGCACACAGAAATATCACTCAGGCCACAGGGACCCAACTTGCCTTCTCAATAAGGCCACCTGTGTGAGCAAGGATCAAACACGCGAGAAACAGACCACAAGTGTTAACAAGGTACGGTAAAAAGCCAAGCTTCGGGACTGCAATTTAACACCCACCTATCACCCACCATGGGACGCGGGTGGGGCTGTGGGTAAAAGCCTCAGCGCCTAGGGCTTGCCGATCGAAAGGTCGGCGGTTCGAATCCTCGCGGCGGGGTGCGCTCCCGTCGTTCGGTCCCAGCGCCTGCCAACCTAGCAGTTCGAAAGCACCCTCGGGTGCAAGTAGATAAATAGGGACCGCTTACTAGCGGGAAGGTAAACGGCGTTTCCGTGTGTGGCTCTGGCTTGCCAGAGCAGCGATGTCATGCTGGCCACGTGACCCGGAAGTGTCTCCGGACAGCGCTGGCCCCCGGCCTCTTGAGTGAGATGGGCGCACAACCCTAGAGTCTGGCAAGACTGGCCCGTACGGGCAGGGGGTACCTATCACCATCATAACCTTTAATAGAAAACTCAGGTGGAACGAGCTTGTTTTCTCCAGCTCTGGAGGGCAGGATTCGAACCAATGACTTCCAAGTGATAAGAAAGGAGATTCTGACGAAACATCAGGAAGAACTTTGACAGTAAGTGGAACAGACTCCCTTGGGAGGTGATGGACTCTCCTCTTCCTTGGATGTTTTTAAGCAGAGGTTGGATTGCCGTCTGTTCAGTTGAACAGCTCAGTTCAGTTGAGATTGCTGCATTGCATGGGGCTGGACTAGATGTCCCTTGTGGTCCCATCCAACTCTATGGTATGTGAAAATAGAAATGGAGCCAAAATAGGATGGCTCAGAAACACTGGGGTTCCCAGAGGTACAAAAACATCTACAGTGGTACCTCGGGTTAAGAATTTAATTTGTTCCGGAGGTCCGTTCTTAACCTGAAACTAATCTTAACCTGAGACATCACTTTAGCTAATGGGGCCTCCCGCTGCCGCCACGCCGCCGCCACACTGTTTCTGTTCCCATCCTGAAGCAAAGTTCTTAACCCGAGGTACTATTTTTGGGTTAGCGGAGTCTGTAACCTGAAGCACCTGTAACCTGAAGCGTCCGTAACCCGAGGTACCACTGTACATAGTTTAGCAGCAGAGCATCTGTCTCACATGCAGAAGGTCCCAGGTTCAATCTCAACGTGGAATTGGGCAAGATCCTGAAACCCTGGTGAGCAATTGCAGGTCGTGGTGCAGCACAAGGTAGGTTCCTGTATTCCTACCTCAGCATGCTCAGTAGTCATAGGCGCCAGATGAAAAGGTAAACTGAGGAACTGGGCTAGGGAGAATCCTGAACAGAAATGGCTGAACGGAAACACTGAGGAACATGAGAATTCATTGCAACTTTATGCTGAAGGTCCCGCTTGCTCCATCTAATAGCCAACTCAGGGTTTGAGGGCCTATCATTTTGGAAGTGAGCAGGTCTGTGTGTGTGTGGCATGTGTCCTGGCCTGCCCAAAGTGGCTGTCACATCTAAGTATGGAGGTATCTCCAGGAGACCTCCCATGCTCCGGGGAGACACCATTCATTTGGGTAGTTGCTGTCAACTGCCTGCTGTCCATAGGTGTGGTGGAGAACACTGCCAGTGCCTAAGTGAGATTCAGGTGCTAGTTGGATCAGTTCTTGGTACATGGAATGGGAAGCGCCATCTTGTCCTTTACCTTGTCCTTTAAAATGTGCTTCATCCTTATGGTTCATACTTCTAAGATGTTCTGTTTTATTTCATGTGGGCTCCCAATGATTCAACCCTAGAGGGAAGTGAAGGGCAGATGGGGCTCATCAACCTGGGAAGGTAGCCTATTTAGGAGAAGGAAAACTCTTATCCTAAACCTCCGCTGCCTTTCAGGATATATCTTCCAGAGAAGAAAAGGCTCAGGAGTAAGCCCTACGCAAATCCAGAGTGGAGTGGAGTCCCTGAGATGGCTGGATGGAACCTTGTATGCCTCCTTCCGGCAACTCCTGCAGCCAAGCCAGTGCCAAACATCTTGCTCTGCTTTCCTTTGGACCACATCAGCGAGGTCAAGAGAGAGGTCTTGTCGACTGGGCAGCCCAGGACCTACATATACACTGCCCAGGCTTGCACCCTGGGGAGGTCACTTCAGTGCTGCTAATACAGTGTTTTGACTTCACCCCTGAAGGCAAACGCCATTGTCTCTCAAGACAGATGGATGCCAACAACAGATAATGTGAAGGGAGTCATAACCCAGACAGAGCACATGGTTTGCATTGCAGAAGGCCTCAGGTTCAATCCCCACCATCTCCAGAAAGGATGGCGGGATTCAGGAGAGCTGCTGCCAGTCAATGGACCAATGGCATCACTGTAATAAGGCTTACTATGTTCCTACGACAAGGAGTGGTCTAGATTGGGCTAAGCCTGGGATGGGGAACCTGTGGCCTTCCAGATGTTGTTAGACTACTGCTCGCCCCAACATCCTAAGGGGAGCCGCTGTTCAGACAAGCTCTTTGATCATCAGAAGATGAGAACCTACCTTGTCTCACTACAAGCGCAACGACAAATGTTTTGCAACATGGTAGTGCTCATGTTTAGAGGAGGCAACTATTGTAAGTCATTAATTAGACCAGATGGCAGTGTTAAAACGTTTAACAGACAACATACGTTTACCGGGAAAATAAACACCAACAGATCCCTCCATAAATCATAACATACATTTTGAAAGGCAGGCAACATTTATGGCGGCTGTTAATTTTTGGTAGAAGGAACACATACTTCTGCTCTCAGAAATTACCTCCTGTTCAAGTGTCATGAAGGGAACCTGATGTGCATTATAGGCAGGACTGCAAGGTGCTGGATCTCATATAGTGAGAAAGTGGGTGAACCTGGGTTGTACCATATAGTCTGAGCAAAATCTGCCCATTCCCCTCTTTGACCCGATATCTGACCACTTTGGCAGCCTACACGTGAAGTCTATCAGGTTTGGAAAGCCGTCTTCCACAAAGTGATGATCTTGCATGTTTAAAAGCTGCTTCCAGTAAATATGAGAACGATTTATTTCTTTGCTTGCTTTAGCAGATGCAAGTGTGTCCCACTGGGATCCTAAGGGAATGAGTAGCATGTTCAATGAGGTTTTAAATCAAGTTGAGCATACAAGAAGGGATTTTCATTACCATTTCAAAAAACTATTCTGAAAAACCAATACAACCGTAACTAAAAGATTAAATGATTGTGAAGACTCAGCCTTTCTCCCCTACATCTTCTATTGTTTCCATCTTATTTTTATTTTTTTATATAGATTTTGTAAGCCCTTTGGGCTAGACACTTGTTCTTTGTAAAGTGTCATGTGCAGCATTATAAATACTTATATACTGCTGCTACTCTTCCTGCTGCAATTGTTCCAAAACACAGAGGCTTGAGAATTCATTTCTTGGCCCAATTCAAGGTGCTCATGTTACAGTTTGAAGCCCTGAATGACTTAGGCCCCAAATATCTAAAATACTGCCTATGTCTCTACAGTCACCTTATACAGTCCCACCTTCTTTTTGTGATTGTAAGTTGTTTTATGAAACTGCTTTTAACATTGTGCTTTTGTTTTTGTAACCAGGGTTCTGTATTAAAACAACAGCAGCAGCAACTCTCTAGCAGCAGTTGTGCCTTTAGGCATAAGAAATCTTTGACAAGCTTCAGAATCTCCTTTAAAAGGTGTGTTCTCTTAAAAGTTCACAACCGCATGCATCACTCTTATCGTCAATCTGCCTATCACAGTCCTCTCCCTCTCCCTCACACTGCTGCTAAAGGCTTGAAGAGAGAGCATGTATTTAGCCAACACACAGTTGTAAGAACAAGGAAAACCACTGTCTTCAGAAGTTACAGGGTTATCCAATAGTTGCTTTGCACTAGTGGAAAGCACTATCCCCCTACATTGGGGGATGGGACACCTTTATCAGATCAAGGGCCACATTCCCTTCTGGGCCTTTCAGGGGCCACATGGACAGGGCCAGAGCCAAAAGTGCTGAGAGCCATAAAGATGAATTTTACCTATAAGGCTAAGTTTCTTTGCAACCAAACACCCCTCTCCACCTTCCGTCCAGGCAAGCGGAAGACATCATCAGAGTTCAAGGACAGGTTCCAGTCAGGCAAAAACAGTCAAGGAGGATACAAAGTGAGAGGCGTGGCTAAGCAGGCCCGGAGAATGTCCCAAGGGCCAGACAGAGAGGCCTGAAGGGCAATGGGTTTCCATATCCCTGCCCTATATACTGGTGACCATCCCTTCCCTACCACCCTCTGTAACATATCTGAATATGTTTTGGAGGTTCCTCTAATCTTTCCAGGACGCGGGTGGCCCTGTGGTCTAAACCACTGAGCCAAGGGCTTGCCGATCAGAAGGTCGGTGGTTCGAATCCCTGCGAGAGGGTGAGCTCCCATTGCTCGGTCCCAGCTCCTGCCAACCTAGCAGTTTGAAAGCATGTCAAAGTGCAAGTAGATAAATAGGTACCGCTCCAGTGGGAAGGTAAACGGCGTTTCCATACGCTGCTCTAGTTTTGCCAGAAGCGGCTTAGTCATGCTGGCCACATGACCCGGAAGCTGTACGCCGGCTCCCTCGGCCAGTAAAGCGAGATGAGCGTCACAACCCCAGAGTCGTTCGCGACTGGACATAACTGTCAGGAGTCCTTTACCTTTTTCTTATTTTTACTAATCTTTTCAGAGGAGACAAGGGAAGCTGAAGTGGGTAGAAGGGACTGGTGACAACTAGGTGAAAGGAAGTGTTTTCTGCCAGTGCAAAGCCGGTATTGGATGCAGACCACAATAATTAAGTCTCAAGTATTCTGCCATTAGCTCTGGCTCCAGCTACTGTTGGCCCCTCTGCCTTCTTTCCCTATCAGTCCCAACAGAGACCAGCCCCCAGTACTTGGCACTTCCTTGCCAGGAGGTTAAGAAGAACAGCCTGTGCCTTCGGTTGAGCATTCATTTCCCCACAGCAACCAGTGGAGATGGAGGTCACCATTCCCGTTTTTGTATGTTATCTAACACAGGCTGGTAAAAATTTACTGACAAGTATGGTGGATGTTAAAGCAAAGAAAACAATGTGTTAACTAAATGGACCGGGGGTTCCCATAGGACTAGAATGAAAAATAGCTTTCATCTGTCAGGCTATTTCCTCTATTTGCTGGCAGAACTTCAGCGATTGAAAAAATAAGTTAGGCAGGTGGTGTGACAACAGTACACAACATCCATTTTTAGGAGTTAGAAATGAATTAAGATAAAAGAATCAAGAAAACTGCCTCTGTGTCAGCTTTCAAGAAGTCACCAACTCCATCTAGTATGCCAGCTGAGACCCTACTTGCTGGACGTCACTCACACAACATTGAGGGGGGGGGGCCCTCATTTAAATTTTCTGTCAGTGCACCTGTTAGTTACCTTCTACAACCTGTGAGAATCTAGCAGTCAGTATGTCCTCAACGTATCTCTGCAAAGCAGCTCCAAGGATTGTGTTCCACAATTGCTTCTAGCTATTTCTACAACAAAGCCAATAGATACTGAGAGATGTAGTTATAGACCCATTGTAATTAAGGGGCCTGAATTCATTATTTTCAGTGGGTATTCTCTGAGCATGACTAATGCAAAATATACAACTGATATAACCCACCCAAAAATCGTTGCATGCTTACCTCCTCACCACCTCTCCCAAACAGCAAATCAGGATTATCTTTTTTTTTTAAGAAAGAAGCTTTATTATGCAAATAGGAATGTGATTTTCATCATTCTCATTTACAATGGAATCTCTGAATTGGACAAATAATAGATAATTTCTGGACCTAGATCTAGCAAAATGCCATCTATTTACATTCAAGTTTACATCTTTTCTTCAAGTTCCACACTGGAGGCCATCAAAAACACTTCAGCTGGGCTCCTATATGGCCATGAGTGAGGGAAGAAGTGCATCCACAGGTTTTCAAAGCTTTTCCTACAGCTACTCATCAGTTGAAGAGGCAAGCCAGTTTTAATAAAAGTGGCATGCCTGTTCAGCCAAGTGATTGCTGCCACAGAAACTTTCAAAACATATTTCATGCCTTAGCATGCATTTATCTCCCCTATCCATGCATGCAAGTGACTAGGATCGCATCTGTTAATAGCAGTTTCTCAGATCTATGGATTGTTATATTCTATCAAATCCCTCTGGGTGTGTCTAATCCTCTGTTTACTGCAGCAATCCTCA
The DNA here is from genome assembly GCF_964188315.1 of Podarcis muralis. Lineage (NCBI taxonomy): Eukaryota > Metazoa > Chordata > Lepidosauria > Squamata > Lacertidae > Podarcis > Podarcis muralis. The sequence goes on along the minus strand of NC_135664.1, from coordinate 64,729,738 downwards.
TCTTCCTAGGTACCATATTTAACACCATCTGTGAGTGGTGGCCTTTCTAGAATACTGCTCTTTCTCCAAGTTTCCTTGTATTTACAACCTGTGAAATCCAAAGCCCTGATTTCCTCTTCAGACGCAGCTAGGATTTCACAGACTTCAGATAGCAGATTTTCATCTACCGCTATTGTTCCAATAACATAAAATGTCAATAGTTATCTGCACCAGTTATTTTATCATAATTCTATTTAGCAAATTAAAATTAAAAAATGTACAATAGAAAAATATTCAATAGTTCACAAACATGAAAAAACATATTTTAACATGCAGCTACATCCAGTCTGTCCAGTTCAGGTGGGCGATGATTGTCACTAGTTCCAAAAGCTATGTTTACTTTGCATGTTGCGTATTTGGCAGTGCTGTTGGAACCAGCTTTTCCTTTCTCAAAACACATGGAGAGATTTGAATTTCTCAGCTATATTCCAGTTGTAATATAAATCCTCTCTTCCTCCCTCTGAGAATGAGTAACATTTGTTTCTGATAGCTTCCAAGTAAGATTTTTTTTGTTCTGGCCCTATAATATACAGGGCGATATCCTGATGACTTCAGTTCTGATGAACATCTGCTATTTTCAGTTCTTCCTTTAGACAGATGTTCTTTTGTGTGCACAGGGGCTCTTACGAAATCTGATGGACAGTATCTATGATTGCCTCAAAATGGAGCAGTCCTTAATATAAGGAGTGTTGCTGATTGAAAAGAAACAAATGAAAGCCATGGCATCTGACACTTTGAAGATAACCTCGAGGTATAATTTCACTTCTTCATGTTGTAACTTACGGCATCTTTTGAATTGGTAGGTTGAGAGCCATTTGTGGAGAGCTGGTTTGCTGCTCCTTCCAATTCCGATTCACGTATAAAGATTACTGCATCTCCGCTGACGTTTATTAGGCACTGTGCCTGCAAAGACAGAAAGCGGGCATCCAGTTATATATCTTCTGGATTTTAAACAGAACCTTATTGTTTACACAGAACTTTGAAATGTGCACATAAATTCCTGCTACCGGACAAGGTACCTCTCTGCTGCCAGAAGCAGCCAAGTGCTGACAAAAAGTTTACAGATGAGCAGCTGCAGCAACGCTCACAGAGAAGGAGCTTTCTGCAGATGGTTACAGCAGAGGCCAAAACTAGTAGTACTAGAGATTCAGAGGCTTCTGATCACACAGATGGTTTCTGTGTGAAATGGCCTGAGTAAATAATTATTTCCTCTCCACCTACACCAGCTCATTTTGTGAATATAGGGACCTCCCTAACAGCCCCAACAAATAAACATTTGTTTTTCTCCAAGCTAAGGATGCTCATCCTTTTCAGCCTCACTTTTCATGTGTTTCCCTTTCAAATTCTCTGAAAGCTGACACAGCAGAAAGCTACAAATTGACAATTCGCCAACGTCCTTTTTGGAATGGTACACATTGTTCAAAAGGCCTTTGGAGCCCAGTGCAATAAATGCAGTTGTTCCTTTTTTATCGGGATTTAAGACTCCTGACCTTAAAAAGTGGGAATGTTATATATATATTTTACCAAAACTGTGAAGTTTCTTGAAAAATGCAGTCCTCTATTCCCTGTGACTTCACACACAAAAGGAGCCAAATCATGCAGCCATGTTTATTAGCCAAGAATTCCAGTAGCTACAAACAAATGAAAAGTCTAATGGCTTTATTTTAAGGCCTAGGGGCCGTCACAAACCCTTTAGAGAAGGGGCGGGGGACCCTTTTGGACTTGTGAGCCAGACTGTTATCTGCCCCCACTCTCGAGTGCCAACTTTTGACAGGTGAGTGGGATAACCCACCCGTCAATCACTTGACATGGTGTGATTAACAGGTAGGTTGTTTTCTTAGCAGGAGTTCTTAACTGATTAGTTAGGAGAACCTTGCCTGGATGCCAGTACATTGCGAATGCTGTCAGGCTTCTCTAGTCCCTGACTGTTTATGTGCAGACATACAGTGTTCTCTTCAAGCACCATTTACCTGATTTTTGTTTGGATTCTCCATGAACACGCACTGCTTCATGATGTAAGAGACAACGGCATTTCCCCCGAGAGCTGCCACGTGAGCCCTTACCATTGCAAAGACCTCAGCAATGAATGCATGAAGAAAACCGCTTACACCGCCCTCCTATAAAAACATACCAACACACATTTTAGTGGAAAGGCACTAGTAAAACCATCCCCAGCACTTACTGTTCTTTACTTCCAAATTTATTCTAAAGAAGTGAAAACTAATCAACAGTTGTTCCAAAAGAGTTGTGTCGTTTTTCTCAGCCTTCTAAAGCATCATTCAGAGTTAACACATACTTTGAGAACTACTACTTCAAACCTCCAAGTAAACAGTCTGATTTATCAGCAAAAAAGCAATGAAAAACCACAAACAGCATTCAAAACCATACGAGGAACAGATGGGACTGTGTGACAATTTGCTTAGGCTCCCAAAACGTTTGCTGTTATTGTTGCCTTATAATAGCATATCTGCATATTTTTCAAATTATCTAGCAGAGCTACACTGGGGATCTTTTCTGCAAACACACAATCAAGGGCTGGGTTAATCTGCTAAAAAGAGCACAAAATTCAACTGTGCATTGGATTTTACTTATAGTGAAGGTATATGGAGATACGATAATCTGGAATCTGCTCAAGCAAGACTTATGCCCTCTATTTTTCTGTTAATTCTGAATTGCTGCATCTCTTGCACCCAGCATAACTAAAACCTCATGTTAGCCATGAGAGAAATGCAAACTCCAGTGCAGCTTACCTCACGCAAAGAAGTGGTTTCTCGTATAAAAAACATGTTGATTATTCCAAGGTATTTGGTTATTTTTGCCCCAGCGATGAAAGAAAGAGGTGTCATCTTAACAACTGGCACAGTGGAACTCATGCCGGACGAGCCAGAACGACGGGATTGTCCTTCTGTCAATGGACTTGGCTTGTCGAATGAAATGGCTACAAATGGCAGAAGGGAGGAAGGAAAGAAGGAAGACAGACAGAGAATAACTACTCAATATATGGACAGTTGCATCGGTAGCTCCAACAGATTTAAGCCTTCTTCATGGTTTCCACATAGCTTGGTGACAACATTCAGCTGCCCGTGATGCTCAGCCATAGAAAAGAAATAACCATGCAGCACATGCAAACGAGAGACAAAAAGCTTGAATGGGATTTAATTTTGGAAGAAGAGTAGCATTCCTGCAAAAGAAAACACTGAGGCCAGCAGCTGCACATACAAATGATCAGTTAAAAAGTGAAGACACAGGTAGTGCGGAGGGAGGGAGGGAGTGGTTGGGAAAGGTATCACGATTTGGTAAAAATTTCTGCTAGAGGGAACGACAAAAAGTCTACAGGAAAGAGTGTGAAAGTTGACACGTTTCTCCAGTCCAGCATTTTTCAAATTTTGGACAAAATCTTCATTGCTGTCAGCTTCCAGGTAAATCTTCATCTTGGGTAACTAAAGCAAAAGTCATACCTGCAGCCATTGAACTACTTAAACAAAAATTAAAAACTCACCACTTTGTAATTCAGTGATTGCTGCCACAAATATCATGCAGGTGATCCTTGCATAGTCTGAAGAATTTCACTGATGTATACATACACTTTCTGTCACACTGTATGTATACCTTTTAGTTGTACAATTCACAAGCCTATTTATCACCTATATATTTACTGGCAGTTTACTTTTGGAGCACAGAACAATGTGCTCCAAAATCAACCTGGCATTAATGTTTTCAAAAACAGACGCTGTGTGTCTGCAGCTTTCACACTCGGACACTGATTTTGCAATGCCACTACTGGGTAGGAAGCTCCACCGTTTGCCACTGAAAGATCAGAACTACGCTTCCAATGATCAGAATGTGGTAGAAATGACCGCCTACTTGTCTTAATTGATCCACGCCTTATGGTCTGAGCTTTCAGTTTAATGAATTCTATCCAGCTGTTGCATCTGTCTGCAAAGGAACTGTAATCAACTGATGTTGCTGGAAACACAGACAGAAAAACAAAAGGAAAAACAAAGGAAAAAAATATGGGTGATGCCCCTTTGCCCATTGCAGTGCTCCTTCTGATGAATCAATTATCTGCATCCAAGAATAAGTGGTTTTCCAAGAAAACACAGTGCTTGCCTCTGCTTGGACATTACCGGTAGGACATGATTCACCTACGTAGTATGAACATCTAGAGACATCATCCCTACGAAAATGCATACATAACTTGTTTTATCCATTTCTGCAGCAGTGAATTCAAAAGAGTACCTGCTGCCGTAAGACTGCCTTGCAGTTTTCTGTAACAGTGCTTTCAGAGTGCTTGACAGTGCTTCAAGAGACGCCCTTTTGGCAACTCTGATGATTCTGCAAATTATGTCCAACATTTCTGAAAGTTACAGTGCTTGGGATCACTATGGAGGCTTTTACAAGGCAGCACAAATTGAGCCTTCTGCTGTATGACGATCAGCAGGAAGATACTGCACAAGTACCTTCCACTTCCCAGATACACCAATTTCAGGCACTGGTCCAGAGCAGAGACTAGACAGGTCCCACACAAACTGCCTATGGGAGTCTGCAGGGCCACCAGCAGGGACTGCAAGGAAGCAGAGATCACATGAACAGATTCACACAGTTGCCGCAATTTGCAAGAACGAATTGATCTGGAGGATCACTGTGACTGTACAAATCATGGCACCAGTGTACATGGTCCCCACATGCTGTTTCGTACAGCTCTCTCTTCAATGTGATCCCTGCTGGGTGAGTGCTTGCTGGCTGCAGTTTGAATGGGGTCTGCTGACTGTCTGAACCAGTGTGAAGTGATCAGTGTTGTGATATGTTTAGTTAATGAATACATCATGAAATGATCTGTACTGGACAGGTGTAAGTGGTGTGAAATACCCAGGTAACCTGATGTTGTGAATTCAGGTGCAAACAGTAGTCAAATGGGACAGAGCCATTCAGCTCTGAGCACATATTTTTAAATATAAAGGATATTTTCACTATAATAAACAAAATAACTGGCACAGGGCTGCATGAATGAGGGAACTCCCATATAATGTCCTTAGGATATCACACCTCACCCTCGACAGTATCCATACCAGACAAATCTTTTAAACAAATAAATGAAAAGTATTTGCACCCTTTTGGCAACAACTTTGATGTTTTGAATCCAACACCTGGGGTGCCTTGCATGGCCACTCAAACTCTTAAACCCAAGCTTATGAGCTTCCTGGACCAGCTCACTAGACCAAAAGTTCAGCAATTGTTTTCAGCTTTAATTTAAAAATCACAGAACTCCTCCTGATAAGCAGGAAATAAAGATAAAATATACTGCACGTAAGCCCCTGTTTGTGCTGTTGAAACACCTCTTCCTTTTCAAGATCGTTACCCTCGCAGTGAAAATTGAAGGTTTGGTGTCTCCCCCCCCCCCCCAAGATTACTGAGTATTCCTAGGGAGGCACCAAGACTGGTATCAAGAATTCCACAGCAGCATGCATTGTTTATGTATTAACTGATCTTTAGTTCCATCCCCTTCCAGTCCTCCGTAAAAAAACAGCAACTGAGGAATTCAATATAACATTAAAGGAAGATGAAGAACTGAACAACCAGTTATTATGAAAATTGTTCTGGACGACAAAGCGACAATATAAGACTACCCGTCACTTCTAATTCTAGCTATCCCTAATGTATATAAAAATACTTTGATGAGCATATTCAGATATCAATAAGCCACATCAGAGCGTGCTTTCCAAGGCAACTGGTACATACTTCCTGAATGCTTGAAGCCACATCCCAAGTGTACCCCCAACAGAGCCAGGAATGCATCCCCTGTTCTGGCTTATAGCTAAATCAAGGAAACTCACCTCTTTGGACAGCTGTGTGGGAACTTGCATTCTCCAGGTCCTCTAATAAGACAAAATGAATTCCACTGATATGACATAAGAAACATTAACTATATTAATACAGATTTTTATTTCATGTCAATTTTAAAGTGAGTAATCTGCTAGAGAAATCCCTGTGTTGTGTTTTCTGGTTTTATTTCACACAACATTAACTTTGCACAACCTATTGTTCACAACAGAATACAGTAAACTTTGTACTACATTCAAGAGGGACTGACTTTTCTTGGCAAAGCGTCTTTGGATATCACCTTAAAAAGATTCTCTTCTAGTTCTATGGCCTTCCATACTTAGAAGGCTCTCTGTTTAAAAATAGCAAGGGATTGCAAATCTGAACTACAACTACTAAAAAAAGAAGCACGTAGTCTGCGAAGTTACTACATTTACTGCCTACACTCCATAGAACCTAAATGTATAGAATGGCGATGCAAGAATAAGGGTTAATGCTTAACCTAACATGGAGGATTAACATTGATGGAATAGGCAGCTAAACTGAAAAAGCAGAGGGAGCAAAGATTGATAATCACAGAATAGAAACAGAATAAACGATAGAATGATGCACTTATGCATGTAAGTTATAAAAGCAGAGACTAATCTTGGAAAGAACGAAGTCTAAATATCTGACTTCGCCATTTTGCTCCCCTGCAGAACCCAAGACTGAGCCCAACAGAAGAAAGAAAGAAAGAAAGAAAGAAAGAGAGAGAGAGAGAGAGAGAGAGAGAGAGAGAGAGAGGGAGAGAAGGGAAAATATTTGTTGCAACTACAGTATGTAAAATTGACCCCACTAATTGGTGGGGAAATTTTAACAGCTAGTACAAGTTTTTGACACAGATTAAATTTATAAGGTGTGTAACCTTTTAAAAATTGTACATGATAAATATTAACATTTGTGAGTTTCTCTCACAAAATTTTTGTCAGCGAAAGATCACAAGGAATGCTTTTTACCTCTCAGAACTTAAAGCGGAAGCTGAGCATGCAGAACTCTTCTCTTTCTAAGTATCCCAAATGTTGGGAGCCAAATTACCTCTGTGAACTCTACCATAAGTGCATGCTATAATTACAGAACGGAAGCTTTAATATATAATCACAAATGCAAGGCTGCTGATAATCCCTGGACTTTTGTGAGCAGAATCTGGGATTCCTAAGAAACAATCTATTTCTCTATATCTATATTGTATCTGCCTTTCTTCGTGGGGTAAGGGACTTTTATGTCCTGCACTGCTACCTAATGCTCCCCCTTCATAGCTTCTAGGCTTCTCTTCTTCCCGTATGAATCTTCCTATTACTGAATCCTGACTCTGCTATAACTCTCCACTTTCCACTAAAAGTGCCACTCCAAGCAGGGTGCCCAATTCTAAGCCCTCATCACCACCGTCATTGTTTCATACCCTGCAGTTTCATCACATGGTTCAAATCTGCTGAACGGTTTCTTTCCTATGCATTTCCTCTTCTCTTTCAAACATGATCTTTATTGTTCTGTTTTGTCCTCAGTCAGGTCCCTTTGATTGAGTCTTGTTTTTAGAAGCCTAGCATGGGGTGTACTCATTTTTAGCCAAGTAATTTATTACTCAAGCTCTTCTGTAAGAATTGCAGGCTAACAATAGAACATTTTAAAAAAAAGCCTACCTCAACTGTTTCTAGCAATGGAGGCATGTGCCCTGACTGGCATGTATCCAATTATCTTTTGCATTGTAATCATTTCTATACCACATTCTTTCTTTTTCTGAGTCCAACAGACCCAAAATTAGTTATGTCTTGTTCAAATGAAATAAATTCTAATCCCGGAAGCTTGTGTTTACCTTCATAATATTTAAGAGAGCTCATCATAATTATTTTCAGATGAGCTCTCTTATTTTCAGAACTTTTCACCAGGGTGCAGACATCTGTAAGTTGGTCTATCAGTTCACAGGGCAACAAGATTGATAGGAATCCAAAAGGTGACTACATTTGAACTCCCTGGCTTAACCCATGATCTGCCACATATTCATCCCACACAAACTAACCCATAATAGTATAGACTACAGCACCCTAGAAGCATGAAACAGGAATGACCAAGGTACACAAGAAAGAACTGAAATTTTGTTAATGGTCCTCAAGTAAGCATGCAAAGAAGAAACTGGAAAATTGCCAAAGAAGTATATGTTTGTAATAAAAGAACAATCAGCTGCAAGTCTGAACCTCACAAAACTTCTGGAACTTACTCACTGACATATCATATGCTGACATCTGTTCTAGCATGAAAAAGCCACAAGTTTCTCTCATCAGATTTGTAAACCCTGTATAAAGGCTTCCACTAAGCAAAATCAGACTGAAGACAGATGGCAAGTTTTGTTTTTGTGTGTTGCTGTTTGTTAGTTCTTTGGTGCCATGGTTGTCTCTGATCAAGCAAGTTTTGCAGGTTTATGAACTGCTCTGGTTTGCCATAGCTGACTGTGGGGGAATCATACACATAGCACAGGCAACCATGGCTGTAATAAACTATTTTCAGCACATACATGCACACCCAAATGAAAGGATGTCTCCAGGCCCAGACTAACAGCCTTATTCTGCTCTCCAAGGTGCTGATTTTGCAAAGAGCACCTTAAAGCAAACGGAGGCAACAACCCCCAGAACGAGGGCTTCATATAGGTTACAGACATTAAGCTACATGAATATTTCATCCGATTCATTTCATATGATTGTATACAGTTCTCTACTGAGAAACATTTATATTCACTCTGAATAAAAAAAACGCTCCCTAGTCATTATGTAAGCAGCATTTTAAAATATCTCTTTATATTTTATGTATATTCTTGTCATTGGGTGCTGGCTATCTAACAAGCTTTTCCAGGTGTTCAAATGCTGCTCTGCTAAAGAAAATCTGGTTTGATTACTATAGGATCAATGCAACACAATCTGTTAAAGGTAAAGGTACCCCTGCCCATACGGGCCAGTCTTGGCAGACTCTAGGGTTGTGCGCCCATCTCACTCTATAGGCCGGGGGCCAGCGCTGTCCGCAGACACTTCCGGGTCACGTGGCCAGCGTGACAAGCTGCATCTGGCGAGCCAGCGCAGCACACGGAACGCCGTTTACCTTCCCGCTAGTAAGCGGTCCCTATTTATCTACTTGCACCCGGGGGTGCTTTCAAACTGCTAGGTTGGCAGGCGCTGGGACCGAGCGACAGGAGCGCACCCCGCCGCGGGGATTCGAACCGCCGACCTTTCGATCGACAAGTCCTAGGCGCTGAGGCTTTAACCCACAGCGCCACCCGCGTCCCACACAATCCGTTACTACAGTTAAAATCAAGTGTCAGTGAAGCAATTTTTGCCTGAGAGCCACATCCCCCCATGGCCAACCACCTGGAGGGCTCAAACCACCAGTCGGTGCAGCTAGGCACCTTGTGGCAACCTCTCCCTATGTTCATTTATGGAGCATCAGCTGCCTTGAGGCAGTGGATCCCAATAAAGCCAGCCTCCCTCATCCCTCGCTTTTCCCAACAGTAGACAAAAGACATTAGAAACCACTGCTGTGAGCAGTTTCTGAAGAGGGAGGTAGGCAGGATATCAAAAGCAGGAGAGACAAATGGTTTCCCAATCTCCTCTGATGCTTTCAAAGAGCTGCCCACCTTCTCCTCTGCCTATGCTGAAAGCAGCTGTTGCCAGAGGCAGTGCTCTGACTGTCACTTTTAGACAGCCATAGACAACTCGGCAGGCTGGTGGATTGAATCTGACCCGTGGGCCACTGGTTACCTCACCACGGTTGAAGTAATTTCTACAAATCAATGTAAATCATGTCAGTTCTTTATGGAGGAACATGGTTTAACTACAATATTTCACTAACTTAATCTGCACTTCTGTCAACCATAAAAAGGTTATGTTTCAGCCCAGGCTGGAGAATCTTAAGCCAGGAGAATAAATTTCTCCTATTTTGCATGTGTGCCCTTGGCAACTCTTTATTAGTGCAGCTATACACTAGACCAGCACCATCAACATGGGTTATGTCAGCTAGGGCTCATTTTATCCACATGACAGCAGCAAAGCAAAGACTGACACTAAGGGAGCTATAACCAGTCCTTGCTGTCTGATTGTGCACGTACGATGTATGTGCTTGTAAACACAAATTTGTCATATAAACACTTTGCATTTTTAAGGATACATTTAAATTGTGTATGAAACAGTGCTAGGTGTGGGGCTTTGAAGGAAGCTAGGAAATACCCTAGGACAAAAATGTGATGGAGAGGGGCCATACTAAACACACATCAGGTGTTATTGGACTATAGATTTCCTAGACATGCCTGTTGGGATACTGCCAGGGAAACAAAGTCCATCATGGCCCCATGTCGCCTCCGGACGTCCATCGATCTCCCCTTTAAGGAGATCTACTTAGCTACTTAGCTAGTGTCAACGCACCACAGCAATACTTGCTGTGTGCATGCAACTCTAGAGAAAAGTCATGTGTGCATCTGTGTGAAAAGTAAAGGTGAAAAAAGAATTTTCTGTTGTCCCAGTTTTTGCTTCCTGGGGTGGGGTTTTTTTGTGCAACAATAAGAATAAAGGAATGTCTGCACTTTTATGAAGGTGCATATGTGTTGCCTGTGTGTATGTGTACATATAAAGACTACATGCCTGCAGTTGTGAATCAATCTCACTTGCCAGATTAATTGGGAGTGCAATGCTTCCTGCTTTCCGAAAAGTGGTAACAAATTCAGGCTGAAGCCTTCATGAACCCACAATGTACATAGTGCAACTTCAACAGCATTACTCAGGTTAAGGTCTCTCTGTTTTAGAGATACAGGGCCTGTTCACATGCTACTTTTCCCCAAGAATATAGCAGAAATGTGTAACAGGGCTTATGCACACTAGCCTTCTTCCCTGCATACTTTACTACATGCAGAACATAATGCTTTAACTAGGCGACAACATGCTTATTTGTATGCAGAAGCTCCCTGATCCTTTTGTAATGATGTAAGTTTGTCTCAAAGCTGCTGGGAGAAAGCAAGGAGGGCAGCAGGCTGTTAGTCAAAACGCAGAGAAAAAACAGGACCTAAGTATTATGGTAACGCAAAACAATATTCCAAGACCTTATGGAAGGCAGGCAGGCAATTGTCCAAGCTGTGTTTTTGTTATAGAAATTTAAAAAACAGAACCTGATCAGGCAGGAATTTTATTTGTAAGCTGAATATACCCCTTTAGCACCATTACATTAACACTGCACTCTGGGGGTTTAGTGAGAACGTAATAAATGTTTGCTTTGTTGATCTATTATTTTGCCTGAAGTGCAAATGAACTTAATAATTAAGTTCTCACAGGAGTTCAAGTAAATTATGAATCATATATCAACTACAGATCTTTCCAAAAGAAAGAATTCTCTTTAGAGAATGGGAGGCGTTGATACGAACCTTGATGATCTCACATAAATGCTTGCTGCGTTTCACAGACCATCCATGGTTAATGTTAAACACACTGTTTGCTGACAAGGGAGTAGACTACCCTCTACTGGCCAGCAGTTATTTTACAAATAGGGTCTCCTACTAATCTTTGGAAAAGAATAAGCCAAATAAGTTAACAACAGCGAAACCCTGCAAGAAGGCTAAGTTTACACAATGAAAGACATGGAATTCCAGAAGATTCTGATTTGTAGAAAGAAGAGGAGGGTGGTTTGGTAAACAGAAACGCAGCAACAGGATAGATTTGTCGAAGTATTTGTGTGGTGAATAGTGCGTTGCTCCAGAAGCTTCCTTGAGACACTAACTGTGTAATTACCTCACTTGGCAATGACCTAGCATAATCTGTTAAAACTGAATTTAGGGATAAGTGTTTCCAGAGGATAGCCATGTTAATCAGTTGCACAGGAGCATTGTTAGGTACTTCAAAGACTTGGGGCTTATGACACAAATTTGCAATGTATGTACATGCAAATATAGGCTCACATTCCAAGGGGCAGGAAGCAAAGTTTACCTGTCAGGGCTTATTCTGAGTTATGGATTGCTTATATACATATTAAAATTATAACAAGAGTCTCTGGGAAATTTAGGATGGTGGTTGGCTGTGGTCTCTTGGGCATTGCACTTTGGAAGACTCTGGGCATCTTGTGGGATTCGGGTCTCTGGGACACTCCCTAATTACACTCCTGATGTTGTAGTAAAAACAAAATGAGTCTTGTTTCATAAAGCATAGCGACCATTCACAAGAGCAGAAATTGGTGGTCACATATCCTATATATCCTGCATTAATTAACTGTGGTAGAACAGATCTAGTCAAGTCCAGATGGAGAAAATTATTTTGTTGCTTTATACCAAAAAAAAGTTATCAAAGCAAGCTACAACAATAAAATCCATACAACTAAAATTCATAACAAATACAGTATTTAAAATCTGTAACAGACTAAATGTTATTATCCACAATAATTAATAAGCAAAAATACATTTTCTTCACATAAAATTAACTGATTAAGTTCTCATTCAGCACTTTCCTGCTGGAGCCTCCCTTTGAAGTTCATTTGTTGAACCTTTCAACAGGATGGAACCTCATATATCCAACCAAGTGGGCTCTTGCCACAAACACACCATGATAAAACTGTTCATCTTTTAATGTATCACAAGACTCTTTGTTGATTCGGGCTGCAATTCTATGCCCACTTACCTTGAAGTAAGCCCACTGAAATTACTGGGACTTGCTTCACAGCAGACATGTATAGCGTTATACTTTTGACCTCCTTGCAGATGTGCTGTGTTGACTTGAGTAGCAAAACACTTTCACAAGAGACGGCATTTCAAATTAGCTTTCCAATGTAATGCTATTATCTCTTTTTTCTAGGAAGTTACCTGTTTAGACCTCATCAGTCTAATGCAAAATTTGGAATATTTATTCCAGCGAGCATTACTCTGCACTTACTTATGCCAAATCACATACTCCCTAGTTTGGATTAATCATTTTGTGGCTCCCTGCTGTGAAGTCTACCACCTCTGCATTAGGATAAAGATTTAGGACAGGCTTCCTCAAACTCGGCCCTCCAGATGTTTTGAGACTACAATTCCCATCATCCCTGACCACTGGTCCTGCTAGCTAGGGATCAGGGGAGTTGTAGGCCAAAAACATCTGGAGGGATGAGTTTGAGGAAGCCTGATTTAGGATGAGGGTGGTGGAACATTTCCTTTCCTTTGGAAAATACCTGGCACGGCTCATTGTTGGTTATATCTGCCTCTCCAAGAGAAATAATCTATAATATTTACAATTCTTAAAATTCCAAAAAGACTTGATTCAGACTCAGCAAAACCCATCGCTTCAGAGCACATTTTGTAGTTAGATGAACCACCTCATACTTTTCCGAAATGCAGCTGTCTCTAGACTAGAATGGCTGTTTGGCAGCAGCTCAAAGCAGCATCAGAAGAGCAGTAAAAGAAGCGCAAGTTGTTCCTGTTCATTTGCTCCCTCTTCAGCAGCAGCCACCCTGTTCTTAAAAAGAGACTGCACAGCGGACATATTAAGAACATTTTGTTTCGCTCTCCTCACATATCCGGAGGATGAAGTCTTTTTGGCAAACAAAAAACTTGCATTGCGTAGCAGGGCTACTTCTACGGTTGACAAACAAAAAAGGAGCAAGTGGATGGAACACAAGAAGATAAGCATATGGCCTTTTTCTTTAACCAACCTTTTGCTGGCGAGAATTGCTGGGGAGCATGAGGATCAGAAGAAAGCTCCATGGGAAACTGTAGTTGTTCTTCATTGTCTGTAGAAGCTGGCAACAAAAACAGAAGAAGAAAGGCACAAAAACATTATTTTATTTCTTCTTTACAAAATTCACATATACCAACCTACACAAACAAAACAAAAAAAACCACAGCCTTGGTTGTATCCAATGAAATTGTCTGCACAATGGGACTTCCTCTTCCTCTCTTCTGCTCCCCCAATCTATTCTGGATTTACTCTGGGAAGAAAAGATGACCTGCTGCACAGTCAGAAGTCATTGTGCTAACAGGACAACTTTGTTAGCAATCCACTGTAGTGGAAAGCAAAGAGATGTTCACTAATAACTACAGTTCATTTAACTGATTAAGTAGTACCAGCAGCTTCTTTCTAAATATGCCCTGAAGACCTGTGCCCTTCTGGAAAAACCACCAATTAAATTGAGAAATCACGCCTTAAGGTTAGCCACAGGTATTGCTTCAGTTGATGTTAATTCTATTCCCCAGAGGCATGAACGCAGGGCACTTTAATGCAGTTTACTCTCAGACTCACACCCTGTAAGCCACTGCACACACTACAATTAAATTAATCAATCTTAATCAAGGCATGGAATTAAATACATTAGAGTTTCAATCCACACCCAGCATCTGCATGCATCATCACCATCCCAGTGTGTGTGTGTGTGTGTGTGTGTGTGAGCAGCATAAATGTATGCTTGTTTCACTTGCTTATGAAACATGCCACAGCCTGCAAGAAGTGGTTAAAAGCAAACCTGAGAATGATAAAAGCTGCTTAACCGTAATGATTGTAAAGATGAAATATGTTGCAGCAACATTAGGAAAGGGTGTCTAGGCTGCAGTGCTGCACCTAATGACACCCACTTAGGCCCAATTAAATGAATGGACATCCTGAGATGGCAGTGACAATGAACAATTATAGCACACATAACAGGCAAGAGCTGACAGTTTTAAGTTCCTCAATGTGTTTACCTCTTTGTAATGTTTTTTCTGCAGGAGTTTTAGCTGCTTGCAAAGCTTGGTGTTTGTCAAATGTTATTGCAACTGCTGTAACAGTGACCTGCAATTGTAAATATAATGTTGTCAGGTTTTTATTCCTTAGACTTTATTTCAAAGTTTAAAATTAACCCCATCTACACTTTGGGCAAGGGACGCGGGTGGCGCTGTGGGTTAAACCACAGAGCCTAGGACACGCCGATCAGAAGGTTGGCAGTTTGAATCCCCGCGAAGGGGTGAGGTCCTGTTGCTCAGTCCCTGCTCCTGCCAACTTAGCAGTTCGAAAGCACGTCAAAGTGCAAGTAGATAAATAGGTACCGCTCCGGTGGGAAGGTAAACGGCGTTTCCGTGTGCTGCTCTGGTTCGCCAGAAGCAACTTAGTCATGCTGGCCACATGACCCGGAAGCTGTCTGCGGACAAATGCCGGCTCCCTCGCCTATAGAGCGAGATGAGCACTGCAACCCCAGAGTCGGTCACAACTGGACCTAATGGTCAGGGGTCCCTTTACCTTACACTTTGGGGAGCTATATGGAGTCACATCGTGCAAACCTTCACTCTTTGCTTTTTAACTTAACTATGGCATTTTTCTTAACTGGTGGTTAATGGAAATCTTCACTTGCTGATCTCAGCAGATGGCATGCTCAAGGGTGAAGGAGCCAACTGGGCTTGAAGAGGTGTTGGGAAGTGCATCTCCACTGGCCCTCAATGGGTGCCAGTCCAAGCTCATTTGACCGCCTGGGGGCCGGGGACTTGCCATGAACCAGATCTTTGTGTCTGTGGACCACACCAAGTATTTAAATACTGGACATGCCATACAGAGACACATTCGTGTTGGAGGTGACTTCCCTGCTCACCCTCCCTCTGTCCCATACTCTTGCTATGGGCATCAGCTGTCACTAGTTACCCTCCACATGTTTAGCTGTTTGAGGGGGATTTTTTGCCTTCCTCATCAGTCAGGATGTTTTCCGGCGTTTTTATTGCCAGAACATCTGTTGGTGGGTGAAGGGCACTCGGAAGGAACATCAGTCACGCGGGGGGAAGGGGCTAAGGAATATTGGGAACACCAATTAGGCCTTGGCCCCAGCTTAGGGGAAGGGTTGTCCGTCACCCATCCAGGTTCTTGGATGAAAACAGCCCACATCAGGGTGAACCCCTGATGCCCAGAGACTCCTATGAGCATTCCACAGCTGGTGGGGCTGGGGAGAGAAATACTGGGCAGCAGGCAGGCTGTCCAATTAGGTGATATTTGACCTATGCCTTGTCAATCCTGGATTCTCATTTCAGGTGCAGTGGGTGCAAGACAGGTTTGAAAGCAAAAACTTTTAAGGAACATCATAACCTAATCACTATGGATTGGATCCAACCTAAGGTTGCACTTGATCTTGCCTTCTTTTTAGGGTTTGTGTGCACTGGACAGAGGTTTCCTCTACCAAGCCCTGCTAGTTTCCACCGATGGAGTGATGCCAGTGTCACTCCACTGGCAGGGAACTCTCTGTTCTGCATAAGAAACATGGAAGTGGGCAGAAGTGCCACAGGCCGGATTGCCAGCAGCCTGCAGAAAGCCCCCAAATGGGGTAGTGGCTGTGGCAGCCTGGAATCTGCTAGATCCAAAACTAGCACCATGGGACAGCATCGGGTCTGATCACTGCACTAGCCCCATGTCTTCCACCCCCAAAATTGACAGACACTGATGGCAGGTATGACTGTAATAGTCTGAATCCAACTCAATGATCTTTCAATACAAATTACTCCATTGAGTGAGCCTATTTTGATAACTTGTAATTAGAAATAAAGATGCCTGGGACTGTGTAAAGGAAAAATGGTAGGCAAATAACTATTCAAGGCAATGCTACTTTGTATGGCTGATTTGAGATTTTATAAAACTTCTACTCTGCCTTCCTCGCAAGTTGGACCAGGGCAGCAAACCACAAAACAGCACATTTAAAAAAAAAAATTACAAGCATTACAACCATCTGAAAAACCTTTTAAAATAGCAAAACAGTTTGTATGCAACAATGTAATCATAGTAAGGTTTTGTTTCTGTCAGCATTCCTCACAACAACTTTGAAAGAAAGAAATTTAATTAAACATGATTTCACCATACTCTGGGGCATTTAAATAACTGAAAAGGTTAGAATGCAGTCAAACGTCTCATTTAAATACAGCAATTGCTAGAATAGGCTCACAGCATGGCCACACATATTTTAAAAGGAAATGGCAAGGAGCACTGCAATTACATGGAACCACATGAACATTTCTGTGGAGACACATTTAAATCATCAAAGTTATATACTATGTCCAGGGCCTTGCCGAAAACTGCCACATTCTTGAGAATGTGTGTTCTACAGCAACTGAGCAGTGAAAAGGAGCATTACAACTGTAATTCGCCAAAGTATCTTCATAAACTTTGTTTGCTAAGCAGGCCAAGCTTTTAAACTCAAAACTGTAAAACTAAATGGTTGGGAAGGAGCTTTCAGCATAACCTGTGTCTGACTTGACCAGCTTTACTTTTTCAAAGTCTCCTCCTGTCACAGATTAATGTGAAGAGCTTCAAATACAAAAAGGTGAATGGACTGGCTTACCTGAATTAATTCATCCTCTGGAAGAGCAACTGTAAAATTTACATGGCACAGGCAGCAAGGAATCATAGATCGAAGTTTAAAATACAGGCTCTGTTGAACACAAGAAATTAGTATATATTATGTATCTAGTATGCTCTGAATTGGTGGAAGTCTGGGTTTCATTTCTTTGTAGCCCAATTCTAATTCCCTGCTTCAGCTACATCAGTGTGAGCAGATGCTGCCATCTACCTTTAATGTGTGCGTGAATCATTTTGACTATGCTGTTTTTGGCATAATTGGACCCTTGCCCGCAGTGGTTTGCAAAGATATGTTGGAAAGATTTAGACATTTGGAGATATATATTGCAAATATGTAAAGGGGGGGGGGGGACTGTTTCTTACAGTGGCATTAAAATGGCATTTAAGAATCATCTGATGCCTTTCCTAATTACTGTATAGTTGCCAACCTTTGTCACTCCATGTGTGGCTGAATGTGTGGCTTTTGGTCAAACTCCAGAAATGCCCGTGCAATGAATCTTCCATCTCTGCCACAGGTTTTGTGCTACTACTGGATTTGTATATTGTCAGTGGTTTTCAGGAATGTAATTTTGGTGAAAAGCACCCTTCATGTTTTAAAGTAGAAGAAGGGACACAGCCATAAATCCCTTCACCATGTCCATGGCTCCCAGAGATAGCTGATGAATCACATACACTGATACTTACTCTGGTGTCTAAACAAGAAAATAGATGTAGACTTGCATTATCTTATGTCCCATTTAACATTTGTATATGATTTCCTAAAGTTGGAATGGACCAAGTAGCCGTCTAGTACAACCCTTTGCTACGAGGCTTTGCCCACTCACTCGCCAGCATTGTCCCATTCAGTATTAGTTTAAGCAATCCACTCCAGAGTTTGCCACAAGCAGAAAAGTAGGCACTGAGACATGCCAGAAAAGTAATTCTAGGTACCATCGGCAAAAAACCTTAATAGTTCAAACACATCCATAGTTCCAGCAGCCATTCATTTACCTTGAGCAGATTCTCACAGAGATCATTAAAGGTCTTGTTGAGTGTTTGGTTTGTTAGGGTAACATTATTAAGTCTGGAGACTCTCACTGACGTGAACATCTGAAGCAGAAACAACAAATTAAACAAGTTGCCATTTAAATATAATTTTACTACAGACCATATAAGTAATTAAGGTTGAGAGAGGTGAAGATGTTTGTTGTTGCTGCTGTTTTAAATCCAGGATGACTTAACACAGATAAAACTTGTCTGCTCCATTTTACAGTACAACTAACAGCTATGAACCTGTGTTGGTATGTGGTAAATTCTATATGTGCTATACAGTATATTTATATAATGGAGGGGGCATAAGTTTGTACCAGTGAAGGGAAAGATTAGGAACATAGTTTAGAGTTTAACTTTTAGGTTTGGTTTCAAATATCTGTGAGCTGAAGGTGCAGGGGGGTAGTGGAGAAACCCACTAGCATTTTTCCACAAAAAATTCACATGGTGCTAAAACAAAACTCAACCTTGATGAGCACTTCTGTGGAGTAATAGTTCATTTGCTTGATGCTGTTAAAACTGTTCTCGATGGGATTACACTCATACCCACACCAGGTTCACAGCTTGAGGACACTCCTAGGTCTGTCACAACAGACCCAAGTTACATCAGTGGCACATAATGTGTTTCACCAGCTTAGGCTGGTGTAGTAACTGGGACCTCATCCATGCTCTGGTAATGCTCCAATTAGACTACCGTAACCTGGCAGATGAGGGTGGGGACATGTTGCACTTGAACACAGATCAGAAACTAAAAACTGCACAGAACGCAGTTGGCAGGGCACTAACTGAGACTGGTCATCAGGAAGAAAACCTCAGCAATATTGAATATTGGCTCCTGGTGCATTTCAGAGTCCAATTCAAATTGCTAGCACTTAGCTATAATGCCCTATACTGTTTGGGACCCAGGTAAATGGAACAGTAATTACTCCCATAGCAACTTGCCTGTGTACTAAAGTAATATCGCCTCCAACTGAGGTGCAGTGGCTGGCAACCAAGGAGAAGAAGGCACATTTAGATGTGGTGCCTGGAAGGCTTGCAGGGCATGCAAACTATTTTATTTGGGGTACCAAATACGTTTCCTCCTCAAATGTTAAAAACAGTATTTCCTGCTTTGTGTGGCTTTTCCCTTTTGATCTTATGCTGTATTATTATTATTATTATTATTATTATTATTATTATTATTATTATTATTTGCATCTTTGTAAAGTGCCCTGTAAACCTTTGTTGAAGAGAGATATTCAGGTCCATTCATTCATTTGTTAAGGTTGGTTTCATAGCAGTTCTCATGCCTCATCTTGAGCACAGTTTGCAGAAGCCAAACAATCTCTTTAGCCATCCCCAACCTGTTGCCTTCCAGTTGTTGGTGATGGCTGATAAGAGTTGTAATCCAAAACATCTGGAGGGCAGCAGGATGAGGAAGGGGACTCTAGTGGAAGGTGTAAAAATGGCCCTTCTCTGAGAGGAAGGGCACCTTTAGATACAATCCATCGTGCCACCACTGGGCCATAATTTTTGATAAAAAACTGATGGTATGGGGGATCTTGCTCCTATAATTATTTTACATGGATAATTATTCTTATGAATGCTAAACACTGTGTTAGACACAAATCATTATTTAGGTCTGAGATTATACATTTCAGTATGAAAGAAAAGGCATTTGATTTTTATTTTTGCTTTTTTCTTTACCTGTATATCAGAAGTCCAGTTATTTATACCAGGCATAATTTCTGTGTTGCAGCTATAAAATCCTGCCAAATCACATAAAAGGTATTATTTTTAATATCAGAGAACATTATTATGGTGCTGTGTAACATGATCAGCTTTCAAGTTTTGTGTAGCTAGATTTTCAATTAGCATAATATATCAGAAAAACACGATCCAGAAATATTCTGCACAAATATGTGTGCTAATCCTTAGAAAAAGTAAGAGTACGGAAAGTTTTTAAAATGCAATGTCAGGGCTGGTTCAGCTGCAGGTCAGTACGGAGACTCAGAGCTGAGCAGTAAAATTGGTTCTTTATTCAAGGAAACAGAATACAAACAAGAAAATCCTACGCGAGACTGGCCCCACTGAAGAAGTTGCCAGAACTGATGATCTGGGCTTCCCACTTCCCCCTAAGTCTCCTCCCCATCCAGCTGTTTTCCCTGCAGTCTTAAGCTCTGCTGGCTTGTCATTCTGCTGCATGCAAAATTCTCCAAGTGCTTGGAGACAATGGGGGAGGAGAGCTGCATACAGTAGGACCAGCAGGCTCCTGTGAATCTGTTGAAGCCTCGGCCCCCACCTCCCCTACACCTGCCATTTTCTGCCTCTTCTTCCTCTCTCTCACTCAAGCCTGTTGCTTGTTCAGCATTCAACCATTCTGCCTCCACCCCTTCATCCTCTGACCCATCTTCTGTGTGCCACCAACATTCCCTGGGTTTGGAGCCTTCCTCTTCTGAGGCTTCACTAGAGGGTTCTCCAGCTGCAGCCTCCCACCATTCCTAATTGCCCAGCCAGTCCCGGACATCCCACTTGTGAAAGTAGCCAGGATTACGTATTTTAAGCAACCATGCAGGAAAACAGTAAAAATATGATATGAGCCAGAGATGCCCAATGGAGAAAGGTCATGATTCGGTGGCACAGGATTTGCTTTTCAAGCAGAAGCTTCCATGATCAATCCCCAGCATCTCCAGGTAGGAGAACTCCTGCCTGAAATCCTGCTGCCAGACAGTGTCAACCATACTGAGCTACATGGACCAACGGTCAAACTCAAAATAAGGTGGTTTCTTTGAAAGTACTTGCAGTCAGATATTTTTTAAAAAAACTGCAAAATCCAATCAGTTGTTCAGTCTAGGTGACTGAATACAGACTGAATAAGAAGAGATAAATTTTTGATATTTTTCAACCTTCTTGTTCTCATAATTGTAGAGAAAATCATCAAAATACACTTTGCAAAATGTTCGTGAGAAATAAATCCCACTAGCACTCTATAGTGGCTGACAAATTCCACCAGGGGGCACTCCTGGAGCCACAAATGCTCTTAAGTCCATTATAGAATGCAGCAAGAGAAACAGATCTATTCAAGCCTATATATGAGAAACTGACCACCCAAAAATACTGGAAGGGTTTAAAGGAAGAAAGACGATATTGGAGGGAGGACTACAAAATGATGTATCAAAAGTGTCAAGTGGCTAGTAGATTGTGGACAACTTGGAAGTTGAGAAATGAAAACAAATGGGCACTAAAATATAACAATTATTATGGCTGTTGTTGGTAGACTCACTAGCCCATGAAGTGTGATTGTGCAGAATTTATTACTTATAGAATTTATTACTTATTGAAAATTTTGACATGACAGTCCTCAAAGTGGCTTATAAACAGCCAATATAAAACTAAGTAACTAAAATATATTATAAAGGCAATATCCAAAAGGTTTTCCATATATTTTGCATTTGTCTCTGTTATTCTCAAGGGCTGTGAAGTGGTGGGAAGGACAGAATCTTGCTATTATACAGTTGAGATACACTGCAGAAAATCATGAAACTGATAAGTTAATGGAAGAACACAGCATTTCAGCATGCTGAGCTGTAGCCTTTTTAGTTGTTTGACTTTGAAACCTTTTCTGTCCACTGACCTAAAAGACAGTTCACGGACAGCAGTTTATTCAAGTACAAGTTAGCGGCATCTGTTATTGGACCTGCAGGGCCTCAGACAGTGCAAAGTACAAGTGTGTTTTCAAATTCTGGAGGTTAAGCAGTTTCAAGAGATAAGAGAGTGGGGTGGGGAAATGACTGTGACTGTGGAAGGACGTCAGAAAAGCCCAAATGGATCGCATCAAATATCCATCAACTGTAGGAAGTATCCTGTTACCAACATCAGTCAATCAAATGCCTCTGGGAAGCCCACAAAAGCATAACATCGGCCTCCCATTGTTGCTCCCCGCCAACTAGTACTGAGACCCTAGCTTGGTGAGCTATCTCATACTGTCTATACACAACCACTGGTCAGAGATGAGAATGGGGTAATCTACATTGACTCCTAGGACTGGCAAGCAGCATGGATCCCTTAGACAGGCCATGTAGAAAATACTGTTCCACTGACCAGGCCAAGAGGAGGAAAGCAAGATTATAGTAGTATTAAATAAGAGGAGCCTGGCCTTCTAGTTTTGTCAGCAAGGTTTCTGCATTCTAAACCTCAGGGTCAAACTCAGGCAATCCCAGTTCCAGCAACAGAACTAAAGGACCCTCCACTGGAGAAAGCACAGTCCAGCTCTGGGTGCAAGTAGGGCTGTCCCAATCTCAGGCTAGTCAGCACTGTTTGTAATAGTATGCAAGACCACTCTATGATTTACTGTGGGCCATATCCACACACACCGACTTTTTGTGACCAAGACCACCCCCAAAATATAGCGTTTTTAATTTTAAAAAATTGATCCTCCATGCAAAAAGGTTTTTTATTACCCGCAAGACATGTCCATTCCCCTGAACTTCATTTTTTTACTGACTGCTCCCATGGACCCCTTTCTGTGACACTATAATGCCAAAAGGTTTTTGTGATCCCCTGAAAGACTGCCTCAGAACTTGTCCTTTTAAACAAATGCAATTTTATGATCTCTAATGAATGATTTAAAATAGTGTAAAACAGCTGCTGGGAATGCCTTTTAGAACGCAAGCCTTGAGAACTGCAGCTATTACCACAGCCACTTTTACATGCAGCCCCAGAGAGTTCATCGGGGTCAGCGTGGCCCTCAGCCTGAAAAGGATTAGCCACCTGTGAACAAGAATATATACAATTTCTATGAACACAACAGATTTATTAACCAATTGCTCAACAATAATAGGATGCATTCTTAACCAGCAGAACCTTGAATCAATGCTAGGATCCCCTTAATCTGAGCATGTTTAATCACCCTTCAGCAGGTAGTACGAAGGCTTTCACCCTTGGGAAACATCAAGGTTTCTAATTTGTGGTGCCAGCACAAAAAAAGGAAAGTCATCTCTTTTATTTTATAAATCTTAAAAAGTTGTAAGGCGAGTAAAGTGAGCTAATCCAGGGACCAATCACATAAAGAAAAGATTGGTCACATTAGTAGCATTTGGAGAACAGACCTTCAGGGTCACGCTGCAAAGCATGTCAGAAAAGAGTCAACCCTCAACTTGTTCTAATCTGACTCTGTGGACATGTGAAGCTCATCAGGGCACAGCCATTATAAGCAACCCGATACTGAAGGAAAAAACACCCACACAACGGCTACTGAAATGCACACAGCTTATTGGTAGATTGTATTGCAGCACCGACCAATCCTTCAACAACTTAGTCGAAAACACAATCATAGAGCCGGGCAGGACTTCTTTGAGGATTGTGCAAGTTTGGTCTTTCAGCCTTTATCTCAGCCAGTGCCAGAAGAGATAGCATTAGAGAGATACTGTAAATGAATCCACCCTGTTTTAGACAAATATTTAACAAGTATCCAAGGTTATCAATCCTGTGGAGTTAGATGAGGAAAACAGGCTTAAAACCAATATTGAAGTATTAATTCAGAGCATCAAACTAGCATTCTGTGTTAGGAGACGCCAAAGCAGGATAGAGAAGCACCGGAATGGAATCTGGTTTTCTGTCTGTGGGTTGACAGTATATATATGAATGCAGCCATCATCTCTCAACCTCAGAAACTTCTCTAATATGGGGGGTAATAATTCTGAACTACATTATAAATTCACTGTAAATCTTACTGAGATAATATCCTCTTCAGAGGGTATTATATTATTGATCTAAAGTCCAGGCTAACAAAAGTGATTCAGATATATAGCATTAAATGTCTCACACAGTTTCAGTTCACTTTATGCAAGTAACAGTTCAATCTAAACGTAAAGGTTTCCCCACCTTTGGATGGAACATGTCCAATAAACCTGATTACATGGTTCTTCATCAAATGAAGAGAATCGGCAGTTTATTGTCAGAGAGAATTGTCTAAAGTCAACAAAATTAGAAACCAATGTTTACCATACCTGAAGGTGGAGGGACATCTGTTAATAAAGAGTGAACATCTTCCATTGCATCTGTATCATCAATCTGAAAAAAAGACAGTATATAAATTATGTTGCACTCTGAAATTGGATTTATCAAGATTAATACAGCATATACTGTATGACATATACATATACATATAGCCAAGGCTTTTTTGCTCCTAAAAACATGTTTGGTAACTTCAGTTAGGCTTAAAATCACCATCACGACTAAGTTTGCACCTGGACAAATTGAGCTGGAATTTAAATGTAACATGCTCAAGAGAAAGTGTGTTTATGAACACAGCCAAAATCATTTCAACTGGTTTTTCGCTCTTCAAGACAATTCAAGACAATTTGGGACTATTTTTAGATGCTCATGATTATAAAACAACTGTCCATATGGGTGTTTTAACTTGGAACTGTTTAAATTGTATTATTTTTGGATAAATTTTGATGTATTGTCTTCGATATGGGCCAATGGCCGCAATAAATCTACTATACTATACTGTCCATATTTTTTTTTAAAAAGATGTATTTATTTCATAAAAAATAGCTGTGCCAACTTTATAAAAATATTTATTTCCTGATCTGTAGTGGCACAAGCTGTAGATTGGGCTGTGAGAGGGAAGGGATGCAAACAAACAAACCTGCTAAACCAGCCCCTTCTTCAATTTTACCACTGTCACCATATGGATACCATTTTCCCCTGGCTGCCTCCACTAAACACTTCCCATATCTCTCTCCAACATTTCTTAACTGGTGCAGCCAAATCTCCACATTGGACAGAGTGGTAAGGCAGTTAGGTATGGGGTGAATAAGAAGGCAAAGACACAAACCCAAAACAAACTTAGTTTTTACTTAAGATTTTTGTGTGAGGTAACAAATTCAGAGTTTTTTAAGATGGTCTAGAAAAACATTTGTTTTTTAAAAAATCGTTTTGACTAGCTATCCATAAAAGCAAAATACAAATAAGAAAGGAAAAGGCATCCCCTCCCAACTTTTTGGACCACCAGACAGTAGATGACTGCTCTTTCAGTTTTCATTTCCCGAAACCTGTTAGGTCCCTTCAATATTTTGTTCCATTTTCCCCTTAGCTACTAAGTTCCTTAGCTGAATCTCTGACCTTGGTCAGAAAGCAGATGCAAAAATTTCACCAACCAACCAAAATACAAAATTCTGAACAGCTATATTCCTTCAATGTCACAAATAAAGCAATACTTTGGTTAATAATTATCAAAGCAATCTTATCTAGAAATGAAAAAACAGAAGAGCTCAATGAATGCTGAGAACAACAAACAACTTATACATTTAGGTCTTCATTGATCAAACAGGAGCTAAAAAATATTTGTTGTAGGCCACTAACCCCTTTCTAGTCTATTTTGGCTGATAGAGCATATCTGATAATTTGGATAGTTAAGCTATAAGTTTGTCACTAAGAATTTTAGAATTGCCTCTCCTAGGGTTGTTATGTTACCATAAAATTTTTTGAATTCCTGCAACTTCTTATTATAGAAAATCAGGTGTGTAAGGCAAACAATCTTATACTTTATGACAGTGGACAACCCCAACCCTCCCCAAGGATTATACTTCATGAAGTAGAATCTAGTTCACAGAAGCTTGCACCACAATAGATGTGTTAGTGTTTAACAAGAAATTATTCTTTAATTAGCAACTTTGATATTTTTATACCCTTTAAGTTCTTCAGAAGGCATGTAGAAGTCTAAACTTTACAGAACATACCTCCAAGACGAAAGCATCTTTTTTTCCATGTGACAGGTCCAATTCTGTAATTTCATCAGAACTTTCAGACTGGGATCTTAGCACCCTAGTGCGCCTTGGTTCTGGAATGGGCGAACCTATAATTTCTTCAGGTGCCTCCTAAGCAGAACAACGGTATGAAAACATGTATGCATCCCTTATTTTATTAAATCTCGCTTATTTTAAATGCCATGCCACTATACCCTTCCTCCAAAACAAAGGCAAAAAGTACAGGCACTGCCTCATCAGGGCCAAATTCAACACCTTGAAAGGTACAATCTGAAGAAGTGTTGAATAGCATGGATCAGGTCCCAATTCATGCAACGCAGAACTTCTTCAAAGTGCACCTTTCGATTGCTGGTGCTTCCTCCCTTCCTTGCCTGGCAGTGGAAGAAGGGGTGCATGATTTCTGCAGTCTAAAAAATAGCACAGAGGCAGCATCCCCTAAAGCAGAAATACTGCAGTTCAAGAGCTGAGGAAGCAATGAAGTGTTTGGCTGTTTAACTGTTCCTGTCCGAAGTACCCAAATGAGAACCTAATGGATGCAGCATCAGCATCTTCTTAGACTTGAGAATCCACCTACAACTTATGCTTTCTCTAGGAAATGAAGGGACATTGGGGCTCTGCAGTTTAAAAAGTTATGTACAGAACTGAGCAGACTGCGGGTTCCTGAGGGTAAGCCAAGGCAGGAAATGAGGAAACCAAGACTAGACCTACGTTGTGTAGCTGAGTTCTTTGGTCTTTTGGCCTTCCTCCTTTACAGAAGCCACCAATTTAGGCTTGAGGTACATCAGGGGGTGAAGGGGCGTGGGGAGGAAAGGTTCAGTTGTTCTTGCAAACCTCTTTGTATATATGCATTATAATAATAAAAATAAACCTCCCTCCCCCCCCCCAAATTACAGACTCCCCCACTTGTGCACATGGCTACCTTCTAAGTAAGTTTTTTTGCTCATGTGCACAATCCATTCTGCATTAGCTAACAGGATATAGATTTGGTATGAACTGTGTATGACTCAGAATTGTTTGAACTGTTCCAAAACCTTGCTTACTGGAGGATTAATCTCATAAAGCTCCTTGTTTTTGGCTATTGCATCATTTATCTTCTTCTGCATGTGTGATATATGTTGTTCGTAAGTGGCGTCATTCGGCGTCTTCCCAGCAATTTGAATCCCACCAGGAGATGGTAAAGCAGTCAGGTATACACCCGTGGCAGACTTTAAAGAATAAGACAAAAAAAATAATGAAGTGCAATATATACTCATGCTTTTTTAAATAAATGCTTTCTAAGCATGCATTTCACACTATTTGTTAAATGTCCACTATTTAAACTTGAACCTCACAATCACAAATTTTCTAGTAATGTTATACTATTGGAATAACTTCTGGAAGCTTTCCACACTAAACCCATTTGACAGAACATGTAATCCATTCAGCTTTTTAAAAAGATTAGCAACACAAAAATTCATACATTGTAACAGATATCGCCTTCATTGTTCATACTTACAATTTTACAAAGACTGCTATAAGCTGGATCTTGCAAGAGTCTAGAGTGCCCTAGCTCTTATATCATCTTTGTGTTTTATATACAAAATACAACAGATAACATAGAAGCTGCAGACACAGCATCCTAAGAATTTAACAATGAGATTTATTCTGCCAGCAGCCTTCAAGGAACATCCCTAAATGCTAAATCTCAAAGTCTCTGTTTTCATTAGAAAACTACGGAGAAGATAAACGGCTGGATCATAGTTCTCATCCTAACATTCACTTTCTTCAGGCATTCAAAACAAAGTGTGATGCCTCAGACTGGGTAGGGTGATGCAGGGGTGTGAAAGCATGTGTGGCAATAGTGGGACTTAGGAGCACATCTCCCAAGCCCACAAATGCTCTTTAGAATGGGTGAAGAGAACTCAAGAATACAGTGGTGCCCCGCAAGACGAACGCCTTGCAAGACGGAAAACCCGCTAGACAAAAGGGTTTTCCGTTTTGGAGGCGCTTCACAAAACGAATTTCCCTATGGGGTTGCTTCGCAAGACGAAAAAATCTTGCGCGTCCCCGCGGGTTTTTTTCGCTTTTCCCCCCCTTTTCCTAATCCGCTAAGCCGCCTATCAGCTGTTCCGCTGATAACCCGCTTAACAGCTGATCGCGAAAAGCCGCTAGACCGCTGTAGCGCTAATCCGCTAAGCTGTCAATGGGCTTGCTTCGCAAGACAAAAAAACCACTAGACGAAGAGAATCGCGGAACGGATTCTTTTCGTCTAGCGAGGCACCACTGTACTCCATTCCTGGCTGCAAGACTGTTTCTACCAACAATTATTTAAGAAAAAAAACCCGCTTGAAAAGACCTGCTGGATGAGGCAAAAAAGCCCATCTAGTCCAGTCCTGTTATCACAATGGCCAATCAAATGTCTATGGGAGGCCTGCAAGCAGGTTGTGAGGACAACAGCTCTCTCCCTACATGTGATTCTCATCAGAGGCATACTGCTTTCTGTATCACACATTAGAACTTAGCAGCAGGAACACAGTTCTCTGGAGTGCAGCTGATGCTACTGAACATATACTGACATGGATGGAGGAGCTGAAATATAGGAGAGATGCTGCAAAGGGAAGGAAGGTGTTTTTTTTGGGGGGGGGACAGAGTTTTGAGCATGAGACTGGAGTCTATGGGAAATGCAGACTGACTCTTTAAGTAATGACCTTCATTTCTGGTTGGAGAGAGCCACAGTTGTGTCACCTGCTGATTCTGCCAGCTGCCAATGGCTATTTTCCAGGTTCTCTATAGCCTTGAAAAACTTTAAGTCCACTGAAGTCTGCCATTCCCAAACCTATAATCTTCCCTCATCCCCAGAAATACTTTTAATCAACTAAATACATATCTTAAATACTACCTTCTCCTTTTGGCGTCATCATTTATTTATAATAGGTACTTTTTATGCTGCCCTTCAATCATATTCCATGGCAGTTTAGAAGAAAGACTAAATGGCGCATAATCAAAAAAGCATCATAACTAAGACTAGATTGTACTGTCCATTTAATTGTGCAGTTACCATCATGGGAAAGTATTGGGGCATTCCAGATGGCTGCTCACCAACTGTGGAGCCCGTTTCTCTTAAAGCATGGAAGGCCAGCTGGCTGCCTGTAGGCCAAATACGCCCACCTTCTGAGTCAATTCTGTATGCTTTACTGGTAGCTTGACCAAGTTTCAATTAAAAAGGTAAAGGTAAAGGTACCCCTGCCCGTATGGACCAGTCTTGCCAGACTCTAGGGTTGTGCACTCATCTCACTCTATAGGTCGGGAGCCAGCGCTGTCCGCAGACACTTCCGGGTCACGTGGCCAGCGTGACAAGCTGCATCTGGCGAGCCAGCGCAGCACACGGAACGCCATTTACCTTCCCGCTGGTAAGCGGTCCCTATTTATCTACTTGCACCCAGGGGTGCTTTCGAACTGCTAGGTTGGCAGGCGCTGGGACCGAGCAACGGGAGCGCACCCCGCCACGGGGATTCGAACCGCCGACCTTTCGATCGGCAAGCCCTAGACGCTGAGGCTTTAACCCACAGCGCCACCCGCGTCCCAAGTTTCAATTAAGTTTCAATTAAGGCACAGCAAATGCTTTTCTCATTTAATTGCAATGAAAAGAAAAACATATGGTTGCACAAAATGTAAATAGCCCATACTTTGTTTCTTTTTTACTTTGTTTATAACATGTATTTTTACTTTCTTTATAACATGTGTGTAAATAGGACAATGCATGTCCTTGTGTAGAATACTATGCCTGAATGCATGTGCTCCATAATTTTGGAAGGCCTAACTGCCAAATAGCGCCAACTTGATTATAGAGCCTACCTACTTGGTTGTGGAAGATTGCCACTTTCTAGAGAACATAATGGCTACCAATAAGACTTTGCCTGACTATCTCAGTCAAAGTCTGATCCTCTATCATTTCTAGAAGAAATGTAAAAAAAAATCCTCTTTGTACTGGCATCCAGTGACCAGGAGTAAGCAGCTATGGGGATATTCTAATTTAAATAGAGGTGTTGTTTTCATTATGTGGGTTTTATTTTATTTTAACTGCTCTCCAGAAAAGGGAATAAAAGAACCCCAAAATAAACACAGAAAAACTTACTGCCAAACCCATTAGCATTGTTTCTCCTACTGTGATCTGAATCCTCAGTCCAAAAAGAGCATTCATTCCTTTCAGTTTTAGCTTGTTCATCAGCTGAGTGTGTACTTCATATTCCATAAATGGCAGCAGATTACTGATGGAAGTTGCATTTGCTTCGGCTTGCGCTTTCTTTTTCAGCCGACACAACCTATTGGGATAGACAGTAAAACACAAAGGGTCATGTTCAACTATGTTTTAGTTGGAGTTGTCCCACTGAAATTAATGTATATGAGTAAGCTAGGTCCATTAATTTCAATGCATCTACCATGAGGAAAACCTAGTTGTATACTACCCAGAGTGGTAGGCCTGGTCTTATATGAAAAGTCTCTTAGCAATGGCTAAGAATTTTAACACCAAAAAAATGCCCTTTTCTATAAAAGCATGATTCCCGAGGCTCCCCACCACAATCAGTGATATGCCAAGCTATAGGTAAAATGGGCTGAATCTAGCAAAGGTCTAACAGGTAAACTAGAAGGTCTGAACAAAAACAAAGGACTAGATTAAAAAAACACAGTCTGACAGATGAGTTTTAAAGCTTACCAGCAACAGAATTATGGGCAGCATTATCTACTAAATATGCAAATTTTAAAAAGGGGGAAATGCAAGTTCCACCCAGAAGGGAGTATCGCCAAGTTAAATGGTACCTCCTTCCTAGAAAACGTGCTTAAGCTGTAAGGGGGGGAAATGATGTGTCAGAAGTAACAAGTTGCTTGTCTTGACAAAAAGCGTCCAGACTAAAATTCATTTTTTGCCTTCCCTTTTCCAGAGTAGACCTGCTCTTGGTAAAAGGAAACTTTCAGATGCTATTAAAGGGGCCAGCGCTACTAACACTGATAACTGTACCCTGCTCTTTAAAACAAACAGAGAGGTCAAAACAGAGAGCAAAGCAAATCTGGCAGAAAGATACCTGGCTTGAATGAGACATCCTTTCCCAACCACCAGTGCATCCACAGGCAAATCTATTGTTGTGAAAAGAACATCAGGGACTTTTTGCTTCCTGCAGTTGCAGCAGTAAGTGAGGTGAGCAGGGAATGGCATGTTGAGCTCATCATATGGTATGTGGCAAAAGCCACAACCCAGAGGTGATGTTTCCTCTAACCTAAAAAATGAGATTGTGAGACATCTAATATTACCATTCAGACACCATCTTGTGAAATATAAATATTGTATTTTACTGTTTTTTTTTAAAAAAAACCTGACCCATGCAGGCACTAACAGAACCCATACATTGTGGTGGTCAACTTTTGTTCTCTTTTTATGGTCCTTGCAACTGATTAAGCTGGTAAACAGTCACACACCTGTCACCCGTAGTGAGTCAAAATTGCCTTCAAGAGATCAGGCAGGGACGCAGTTTAAAAGTTTGTTCTCCTCCCTCCTTCCTTTTTAAGGTATGCTTGTGTATGCAAGGCAAGGCTGGAATACATGGGAACTAATGGTAGAATAATTGATTTTATCAATGTTAAAAGTCAAGCTTCTATAGAGTTACAGTCTTAACAAGAATAAAAAAGCCCAGTACAACAAAAAAACCAAGTTGCATAAATCAGAGGGACAATTGCAACACAGTACTGTAATAAGATGGACTGTTTTGATTAGAATGAGCAAATATATTGCTATGGCTTTGCCTTTGTCTTAACAAAAAAACCTGACTGTACCCCGAGGGCTCTTCTTTTTGGAACATAACACTCATTTGGGCACCTCTACAACAGGTTCTGGCAGTTTGAATTTGAGCAGAGATAGAATGCATGAGAGCAGTGAGTCAGTAAAAGGCAAAGCACTTTGGGGTGCAGCTGTTCTCTTTGGGAGTCTGATGCAGGATTAGCAGTTGTGCTGCCTCCTCTAGGAGTCTGTTTTGCTTGTTCTATACTCTGCCCGCA
This sequence comes from Podarcis muralis, assembly GCF_964188315.1. Classification (NCBI taxonomy): domain Eukaryota; kingdom Metazoa; phylum Chordata; class Lepidosauria; order Squamata; family Lacertidae; genus Podarcis; species Podarcis muralis. The sequence goes on along the minus strand of NC_135664.1, from coordinate 64,697,742 downwards.
TCTTTGTAAATAAAACTCATTATGGCAAGAACACCCAACGTCATTTTCCTGAGCCAAAGAAAACCCATAATACTACCCTATTACTTCTTACCTCTTGGGGAAATAGGGAGCATCTAAACATATGTATTGTCTCGTGTTTCTGACAGCTGCAGCGTAATCTGAACATGGAGAGCTACTGTTTGCAAATCTCAAAATATTCTGCACTGAATATTTCATAGAAAGGTGGGATATATGTTTTGGGGAGAAGCAAATGAAATCACAGGACATGGTAGTTTATATTGTTATCTGCACATATAACACCTTATCCCTCTTCTTTATTTTTAAACTACCACACATCTTCGCTGTACCTTGCACTGATAGGATTTTTCAGCTGAGCAAGTGGACCAATTTGATGCTTTCGGCATAAAAAAACTGGAATTCTGATAACACAATTTGCATATCAAAGCTTCATCATATAAACAACTGGGTACAACCCAAGCAGCAAAAGTTAGACGTAAGACACCTTCCCTTCAGAAGCACTGAAACAAACTCATCTTGTCTAATGGAAGGGATGGATTGTATAAACAACAGCTTTAAAATAAAATTCAACAAGAACATCTCTTGCAATAGAGGCCACTGAAAATAACAGCATATACACATGTTATATTCAAAACGTGGTGCTTACCATCTTTGTATTTATGTATACTCTTTTATATACTGGGGGAGGGATAACAATATACACTATTTTATGAGGGCACAGAGGGAAAATGGTTAGGTGCAGACATAATGCTATTGATCCCTAATGATGAACTGGGTTAAGATGTACTTTATTTAAGTAAAAGTTTAATCCACTAATATTTGCAAGGCAAGATGAGGAAACAAGGGGGAGGGGGAATGTACCAAGGTGCAATGATGTAACGACAGGTATACATTACAGTATTTTATAGGCCTGCAGGGAGGCAGGGGGAATGCTGGCTTCTGGGAGAAAGTGGGAGCTGCCTTCTAGTATAACCTCAAGCAAAAACTTTTTATCAATACAGCCTGCTGTATTGGAAAGCACCTGTGTCCTAAACCACTAGATGGTGCCAAGTTGAAGAATGAGTTGTGCTTCAATACCATCAACTCTAGCTGATTTTCTCAGGCTTAATACCTCTAACGTTTCATGAACTTTAGTTGACATTTTTAAACAGTTAAATTTACCCATGCCCATTCAAAAGATTTCGTCAATATTTCAAGAGAGGCAAATTGCCACATGATACATTTATCATCAAGCTTATGCAGTGAAACGACACAGGGGGTCACTTGTATGCAGTGCGCTATGAGAAGCAGAAAAGGAAGGAGTGGCAAAGAGGAAGAAAAGATTTGCATTATGTGGTTAGTAGTCAAATGTGTTACCTTGCTGAGGCTGTTAGAAATTTGAAAACAATAAGGCTAGAGATTTGGTGCAGAGCTCCACAACTTCTGTTGTTGTTAGTGAAAAATCAGTAAAGTGGTTGGCTCCGCATCCTGTACTGTAACACTGGTAACCTACCCTAATAGAGAAGAACTATCCTGGTTTTGAGGAAAAAAATCAACCTCTCCCTTCTCTGACCCTATGGAAAAGTAGCCAGGCTGCCATGACAACCTTTGTTCCAAACAGACTTCCGTGGTGCCATCCTGGAGAAATCTAGGGTTCAGTACAGCTGCCGTGCCAGATGCAGACAAAATACAGACCTCTTCACTATAGAAAAGAAAAGAAGATGATAAAGCCACATTTTTGATTATATGCATTTTTAGGCATCCTATTTAGTAAAAGTCGAAACAAGAATTATGAAACCAATTCAGAGCAAACCCTTTTGGAGCTGTATAGCCCAAGTTGAAGAATATAGTTACAGCATTCAGGAAAGGTGAGGCAGCCCTCTGCAGCCAGCAGGACTGCACTCTCTTCTCGTCAACAGATGATTGGCAGGTGTCTATCCCACCCACCCAATCCAAGTTGGCCCATAGTAATAATAATAATAATAATAATTTATTTATACCCCTCCCATCTGGCTGGGTTTCCCCAGCCACTCTGGGCGGCTTCCAACTGAATATTAAAAACAGTACAGCATCAAACATTAAAAACCTCCCTAAATAGGGCTGCCTTCAGATGACTTTTAAAAGTAAAATAGTTGTTTATTGCTTTGACATCTGCTGGGAGGGCGTTCCACAGGGCAGGCGCCACTACCAAGAAGGCCTTCTGCCTGGTTCCCTGTAACCTTACTTCTCGCAATGAGGGAACCGCCAGGAGGGCCTCGGCGCTGGATCTCAGTGTCCGGGCTGAACGATGGGGGTGGAGACGCTCCTTCAGGTATACTGGACCGAGGCCGTTTAGGGCTTTAAAGGTCAGCACCAACACTTTGAATTGTGCTCGGAAACGTACTGGGAGCCAATGCAGATCTCTCAGAACCGGTGTTATGTGGTCCTGGCGGCCACTCCCATAGGGGAGATAAAGATCTGACCCACTGGGCCAAAAAGGTTCCCCACTTCTATTCTACCAATATACACTAGAACTGTTGCTGGCGTATTTTCCCAAACACGTTGAATGAGTGAACCTTTACTGCTGTGAAGTTTAGAGACAGTTGGCCACCCAGCTATCATACTTCAAAAAGAAGACATTTCTTTCCAAGCAGCATTGATCAAAGAATGATCTGGGGACAAGAGAACACATAAAATCCTCCCATAGGTTGTGAAGCCTAAGCAAGGGTGCACTATAAAAAAAAGGTAAAAGACCCCTGACAGTTAAGTCCAGTCGCAGATGACTCTGGGTTGTGGCACTCTTCTCGCTTTACAGGCCAAGGGAACTGGCGTTTGTCCACAGACAGTTTTTCCAGGTCATGTGGCCAGCATGACTAAGCCGCTTCTGGCACAACGGAACACCGAAACCAGAGCAGCACACAGAAACGCAGTTTACCTTCCACCAGAGTGGTACCTATTTATCTACTTGCACTTTTTTTGCATGCTTTCAAAATGCTAGGTTGAAAGGAGCTGGGACCGAGCAACGGGAGCTCACCCCGTCGCGGGGATTCGAACCGCCAACCTTCTGATCGGCAAGCCCAAGAGGCTCAGTGGTTGAGACCACAGCGCCACCCTAGGGTGCACTATGTTCTCCTGTAAATACAAGGATCTAATTAATTGTTCTGCTCCATCTACAAGAAACAGCAGTCAATACTAGAGTAATGGAAGCTTCCTACAGTTCTGTTGCTATATTTTTTTATTCAATTATTCCATTAATTTATAGACCAATTAATATTTTTTCAAAAATCTAAGTGATTTTCAAAGTAAAAAACGTAAAACTGCAAGGTTTAGATTAAAAATAACAACACAAAAAGACATTATCATTGAAAAGAATCCAGAACCAGAATACTGAAACAAACTACCAAGCAGTGCAGTCTAAAAAACAAGAGTCAGGAAATGCCTGAGCAAGTAGGTTTTTAATAGGCATCTGAAACACATCACAGTGATGCATCTTTGGCATGCGCCAGGAAGGGTGTCCCGGCCTCTCTGCCTGTTTTCTGCACCATTGTCTGAAGCATTCTTACTGCCTATCTCAGCTTTGCCTACACACTGCTTCCTGCAGTAATGTCTTCTCCTTCCACACATGCTGCTTGTATGATTCAGGACTCATTTCAAAAGCATTACAAAAATATAAGTGATTTACCAAATGCTAGTTGATTCACTGTAGCCCACTACAGCATGACACCCCAGTGCCTTTGCATGGGATTTAATTTCTTGTCGTATTTCGGCCCACCATGCATCTCGTGTCTCTGGGTCATCTGAAAGATAAAGCAAAAATCAGTCACTGTTCTGCACTAACACAAGCATGTAAAACTTTGTGGCTAAAGATCAAGAATAATTTAGCTTTCAAGCTGTCACAAGCGCCTGACAACTTTGTTTTTGCTTCCTATCAGCCTATCTCTATACTGATTAGGTAACCTTGCTTATTCCTTTGTAGTGCTGATTTCATGAACTGAAACCTTGTTGATTCACTTGACTTCTTTAATTCTTAGAAAAGCACAAGATTTTTATGGATTTACTTTGTCCAACATTGTCTGCACAGGGGAACGTTGTGGCTATGAGCTACACTCATTTCCTATCTAACCTTATATGTGCGTATTTATTTCTTGACTAAAATAGAGCAGTAGCCTCTGCAACCAGAATCTACCTCAAATCCCACTGTAAGGACATCCGTAGTCACCAAATCTCAATGTTAAAGAGATCACACTCATTGTGGTTTCCTCCCTCTCTGGGCATCACTTTCAAAAACTCCATAGTCAGGATACCAAGAAATGTGGAGCTTAACGCTTGTTGTTCGTGTATAGAAGCCCCCATTGCTATATGTAATTCTCCATCGATGGTGTTTTGTTTTTCAAATACACCCTGAGAGCAAAAATAATAAAACTTTTGTGTCAGTCTTCTACAACTCCATATTCCAGGTAGTCCTTCTCCCTCAGCCTCTGGTCATAGCCAATAGCCACCCTCTTGCCCATTAGGGCAAAATAAGGACCTCACTTCTGGTCCTTAACTATGACAATGTGTAAATTGCCATGTTTAGGCCTTCCTTTCTTAACAGTGGGAGAGGGGAAATCAGTGTTTTGACCCTTACAGCTTTTGAGGCATGCACACAGCGCCAGAGGTCAAAATGATCCTGCACAAAGCTGCTTATAATTTTAGTTGTTGGCCATAGCTGCAGATGCTTAGCCCAGAAATTCTTCTGTCCATCAGAAAGGAGCATAGAGGATGAAATGTTCTGTTTAATTTCGAAACAGACTAATCAGTAACTCAACTTCTACCAACATCACAGATGGGATCAAGGGTCAATAGTACCCCCACAGGTGTACTAAGCCACTTTATAACCCTGAATTGTTTAACCCCACCCCTCAATTAGAACTTTTCTTGTGAAAAAGCAAAACCATTTTTGTATCATAGCTATTTTTGTGCAAAACTAAATAACCTGGTTTTGGGAGTCACTGAGACCCCAACTGCAAGCAACCAGTATCCTCACTTCTGTAGGTGGCAAGACAGTTCAGGACCTTTAGATGCCCATTTATCTCTAGATACATAGAACCATCTCTGCAAAATGTGTTCTGATGATTTCTAGGGCATAATGTCACTACCCTCCTTCAAAAGAAAGAATGAAGTTCTCAAACTGAGGACAAGTTTCAGCGCTGAACTACAGGTGTGAGAGACGAGCTTACCCTTGTGTGTGGCCTATGGGATACGTTTAATAACACTCACACACAATATTTCATTATTACATATGATAATGTAATAACTGGTGAAAAATTAGTGCCATGCAAAGAAAGATGTCCAATGAGGCAGTATATGCCATCCAAATTCACAAAGTATGGCATAAAACTCTGGCTGTGTTGCAATTCCAAAACATCATGCTTATGATACAGATATGTATATATAAGCGGGGACTGGAGAACAGTAGTCAGACAGTAGTCAAGAAACAAGCAACACAGGATTTAGAGGATTATGGATGAAATATAACAATAAACAGCCAGGGGATTGGTGCGGAAAACCTGACTCTGGGTGGCTCACTGAAAAAACAAACAAACCAGAAATTCTCCCCAAGTTCCTTGCCCACAAATCCTGAAGTGTCAACAGCAACATATTTTGGCTTTCAAGAAGATTTGACACTTTTCAGTCATAGGCTAACTACGTAGATCGGAATTTTAAGCTTGAGACCATTCTGTATTGTATTAAATTAAAGGAGGCATAGATGCCTGTGGCCAGATTGTTTTCATATACAGTTCCACATGCATGATAAAACTGTGGCTGATGGTGCTTAAATATATAGTGGACACTCACTGCTTATGTCTGGAAACTGAACAACCCACTGTAGTGTGAGTATCCTGAAAAATCCCCTTGTGGCTGATCTAATTCTAAAGTTCATCAACCTCTCCTCTAAGTCTAGATATGTAGCTAGCTTGCTTGGGGCAGTCTCAGAACTGGTAAATCATTTGTCTGGCCTACTCTTACGAGTTGTGAAAAGTGGTGCTTTCTGCTCAGGCTGCTCAGTTATCATGCACTATGGTTACAAAGTCTGCAATACTAACCTCACTTACCTGGGAGTAAGACCTATTGAATTCAATAGAACTTACTTCTGAGCAGACATGGTTAGGATTGCCCTGTTATTAATTTAGAAGAAATTATTCGACAGTGGAATTTGCTGCCAAGGAGTGTGGTGGAGTCTCCTTCTTTGGAGGTCTTTAAGCAGAGGCTTGACAACCATATGTCAGGAGTGCTCTGATGGTGTTTCCTGCTTGGCAGGGGGTTGGACTCGATGGCCCTTGTGGTCTATTCCAACTCTATGATTCTATGATTCTATAAACCTATTATTATTATTATTATTATTATTATTATTATTATTTTAAAAACCTAAGCAGTATACATGAAAAACAACATAAAACAATTATTTGTTGTTACCAGGAGTTCACCACTCATTATCACTGCACCGTTATAATGAAATTATGACATTTGCATAAGTATATGTGTGTTAATGGCACTTTTTAAGTTTAAACGGTGGAATCAATGATTTATGGGCAATTATAGTGTTTTATTGGGAAAGAGGTCTCAAAAAGGCATGAATTTTATTTTGTTTTGTTTTACTTGCAAATGGTCTCATGCTTGATAATTTCCACCAGGTATTTTCTTTTAATAACTTTCCTGGAGCATATCTAACCATGATATCAAATTGATACAACTTTTTTTTTCTATTGAAAGAGGTTTAAACTATTTCAAAAGCAATGTGAAATATGGCATAGTTTACAGTTAAGCCATTCTTTCACTACCAGCCTGTGTTTTCATATTGATATGACAACCAAAAAATAATCAAATGAGACACACAGCCTATTGCTGCTGCAACCAAAAAGGGAAAGATGTTATCTTACGCTAGTAAATAAAATGGCATTTATTAAATGAATCAAAAACTCAAGGTATAACATTCATTTTAAAGAACAATTTTGTTAACACTGTAACCATAAATGACACATTTGTGAGGATGCACTGAAGGTAAACCTTGTTTTTGCACCCTGGTCTTAAAACAGGTTTACTTGGAAGTGGGTTCCAATGATTGCAAACAGAACTTACTCACAAGCAAGGTGTTCAGAGCAAGAATCTTTAATTCATTTATTTTTCAAATGGCTTACACATGCACCAGCAGAAATATTTGTGGAGGTTATTATGGAGCCCAACACAACCAAAAATCCAAAAGCAATCTGAATTCTCAAGAAAAATGTGTTTAAGAGCAGGACTTGCTAATTAAGAAGAAAGAAATGCATTCAGCAACAAGCACACACACAAGCAAATAAACAACAAAAAAACAAACAAAAATGACTTACTATGTACTGTGAAAGCTTACTTATAAAGGAGAGAGGGCTTTGGGGACTCCCTTTCCATAACACAATTTCAGAAGAGGTCACCATAAAGAGAAATAAAATGAATGCATTTATGAGTTTCACTGACTCCATAATGACAACCATATCATCATACAGCCATATTTATTCTAAGTGTGGCTGGCCCTGCCTTTTTAAAAAAGCATGCAGTGACTAAACTAAGAATACAAAGCATACTGCTATAAATTAGGGCTGAAAAACTGGCAGCTCAAGTGAAATCTTGGGTGATGGTGGTGGGGCTTGGCTCAAGGCCTCCCACAAAATGGAAGGCTAGCAGCTAACCATGTAAGACCTGCAGTCCCCTAGGTGTTTCTGAACTCCAGCTCCCCGCAGCCCCTCAACCACCACTGATGGTCATGGAGAATAAGAATTGTAGTGCAGGAACACTTGGAGGGTTCACCAGTTCTCATGAAAAGCCTAACTATCTAAGGCGCTAATGAATCATTTTGATAAAATAGGTAGACCTTGTTCATAGTGTAAAAGTGTGAGAATAAAGCTTTTCAATACTCAAATGGGCATGCCTTCTAAAGAGCATAAGGATATCCAGTAATGAATCAAGATACAGTTGTACCTTGGAAGTCGAATGGAATCCGTTCCATTCGACTTCCAAAACGTTTGGAAACCAAGGCACGGCTTTTAATTGGCTGCAGAAAGCTCCTGCAGCCAATCAGAAGCCGCGTTGGATGTTCGGGTTCCAAAGAATGTTTGCAAACCAGAACACTCACTTCCGGGTTTGTGGCATTCAAGAGCCAAAACGTTTGACTTGCAAGGCATTTGGGATCCAAGCTACGACTGTAGTTTACTTCCAGACAGGGCTGACCCAAGACATTTTGCTGCCTGAGGCAAATGACAAGATGGTATTCCATACACTCCATGTACAGAAGCTGACCAGAATGGAAGCTGGATATTACTTTAAGACTGGAGGCAAAATAGCATTCTCCATTACACCTGAGGGAAGTCGGCTGGCTTAGGAAGCATGGAACTCATAGCTGTGTCCTCTAGCACCTCATTGCTGCTCATCAGCATCTACTTCGTAAGATGGCTGCCTCATTCTGTCTAATGTTAAGGCCATCCCTGGGTCCAGACAACAACCTGCTTAACCCTTACCACACTGAGAAGAAGCCAGGACCAGCTGGGAACCAAAAGTTAGATGCTTCAGAAGAAATAGTTGTCCACCGTTTAAAGATATGACTCTTTAAACTATTTAATCTGCATCTTAAACACCCGCGCTGGTGTACATGCCTATAGTTAATATCTCCAACAATACTGGTGTTACATCACTGGCATTCTGTGGTACTGTGTTGGTAAAGCACAAATGCATTTGCCGGCATAGTGAGATCAGTCCATCAGCTACTAAAAAGTGTAGAAGTAATCATATATCTGTAACTCCTGTTTTTATCTCCCAGAATGAAATTTGGAGCATTCTATTAATTTCTATTAAACCTAGCATTCTATTAATTTCTATTAGTTTCTGCCATAGTGGATCACAGGCAGGCATACAGATTTACAAGGTGCACCCACTTCTTTGGCTGTTTCCATTTCTTTCCTATTCTCCAGTCAAGGGCAGACTTAAGACTCTATCCAGACATCAGAGCCTGAGGATCAGTTATTCAAGTGGATGGGGTCTTTTTAGGACAAAAACTAAACCAGGTCAGACTCCTACAATGGAAAGTGAATAGCTCACTCAAATACCTTTCTAGGCACAAATGGAGTCTGATGGGGGAAATGTTCATCTAACCTTATACTGCAAGCTTCAAATTCTGTATGTGGAGAACCCAGGCAACAGTCCAGAGGAGTGGGAAGCAAGTTCCTTGGAGCTTTTTCAATGCTTTTCTCTCGCCAATGGCAGCCCCCTGCACTGCTTGACTAGCCATTTTTGAAACTTGTGGTAATCCCAAAAGCACTCTTAGAAAGTAGCATGAGAAGCTGCTTTTTGGTAATAAAACTGAGATTTCATAGTTCCTTAAGCACGCCTTAAAGGGGTTCTGAGGAAAAAGGACAAAATATTCTGGGCTTGCAAGATATTGGAAGAGATTATAATTAAGTTTGGTTTGGGGTTTTTTATATAGTGAATGAAAAATACGACTGCTGCATTGAAACTGAGAAAATGTCTTTCTAAAAACAAGGCATTTAAAAGAGGGGAAAGGGGGAAAACAGCTTTTCCTAAGTTATACAATGATCCACAGTAAGAAAACATTAAAATAATTACTCTAAAAATCTAAGTGTCACCACTCTTTTGTGTTGTAACCGTGTCTCAACATATATAACATATGTAGTTACTGATAGTATTGCTTAACCTTCTAAATAATTAAGTTTGAATGAAAGTTCAGAAAAGCAGGTCAGAGAAGATGAGACAAGAGAGAGGGAGGGTGGGGAAGATAACAAGGCAAGCAAAAAAATCAAAACACAAGCAAATATATGAAAATTGCAAACATGGTTAAAAAAGGTCAGAGTGGTAAAAAAAAAATGTTCAAAAGAAAGAGGCAGAAACACTGTTGAAGGATCCCTAGACTAGATCCCTAGACTCATCCTGTTTCTTTCTGCTAACAAGTTGGATTCTGTAGCTCACAGAGTTTAAAAACAAGTTATCTCCTATTCCTGCTACCTTTACAGTAATAAATCCTGATGAGCTCCATTCATGTGTGTTATTTGATTGTAGTGTCTTCACAATAGTGAACACTTGTTCACTCTAAATGTTTGACTAGCACCAGCTACTGAAAGGTAACTGAGTTAAAACCACTCAATGGCTAAAAACCAGAACAAAGAACATTGTGAGATCATGGTTAAACGCCACGTGGCATACTGCCACGTGGAATCCAATAACAAATGGCCAAACCAATGTTTCCCCCACCCCCACCCCAAAAAAAGCAAACTAGCTTTTAGCAGAGAAGAACTATGAGGATCACTTAACAGGTAGTGTATGGGAGCAGGACCAGCTCCACTGCATCCAGAAGGACCACATGCCAAACTACAAAGTTTTAAAACAAAGTTTCTCCTCTCATACATAATTTAATTTAAAAGGTAAAAAAGAAATGAATTTCTCATTTCTCTTCCACAACATCATAGGTTTTAATGGATTTTAGTTCCCCCTCTATTAAAGTTAACCAAAGAACTTTGTATATATACCAAATGCAATGCATATTCACACACAATATACGCAAACTTACCTTGCATGTAAAAAGATAAAAATGACTTTAATAAATAAATAAAAATCAATACACCACAACATGGCAAGAATAGTTCATACAAAACACTGGAATGCAGTGCAATGTGGAGCATTCTATTTTTTCTGACATGTTTTTTTTTTTTTTACACGAGCCACACAATTTCACATGGGGATGCCATCAGAGCATTTACACATTTACGTAAAGCTAAGGATTTACATAAACAATAGAGGAGTTGGGGGGGAGCAGGATGGCATGGGTCCAGCACACTCCAGGAGGGTGCCGCCTGTTTGTTCCGGGCTAAAGCAAAAGCTTAAAAAACTAAGGGTTTGCAAAGCAGATTCAGCAGACAGGAGCCAGAAACGGTGGGTATTTTGGCGCATGCTTGGATCAGGTGACAGTACAGACTGAAAACTATGGCAGCTCACTGAAATGGTTACAGAAAGTAATGGCCCTGGAGTCTAGGTGAAAGCAAAAGGCAAGCATACAGAGCACTCAATCACAAGCTTTTCTAGCAAAAATCTATTCAAGTAAGTTTAGCAAGGATTCCCTGAAAACTTTTGAGCAGAAGATCTGTACAATATTCTGCTGCATTTGAATCTTTCACTGGAATTACAAGAATCTTGCAGGGTTCAATCAATATTTTAGTTCCTACAAATAGATACGGTGTTGGAGGATAATGATTAGCAGAGCAGTAATGGGACACTCCAGCTGAAAAATTGTTGCTTCTAACAAGTTAGTTGTAGTCAATATCAACTTCTGTTGGTGTACTCATGCATACATGAGCCTTCTCCTGATGTGATTTTAGAATTGCACATTGGCTCCAAGCCCTTAAATTAAGTTCTGTCAGAAATAAGTCATTTACCAGGACTAATTAATATGCTTTAATTGCAGCCTGTATGATATGATTAATACTATTGAAAGGGCAAATCTACCCAAGTACCCCAACTTGAAAATGTAAAGAGAGAAATATTGTATTAACGCAAACCCCAAGTATTACTAAGACAGTTGTACTCAAAATGCTTCCTTACTCCTGTTTCTTTATTTTCAGGAATCAACCCTGAAAAGCAAATAAGATCCTAGCCTATACTTAAAACTCAATGGATTTTAAAAAAAAATTCTGCTGGTGGCACTGACAGTTCTGAATGGAAGTTTCTATGAAAAAGGATAATCATCTCTTACAGTACGATCTGAGATTTTAAAAGAGAGAGAGGAATCATATACAATCAAAACACACTGGGTTCAATAGTGGGCGGGACTGCCTTTTTTCTCCCAGGCACCTGCCCCCCTTTCCATTTTTTATTTTTTATTTTGGGCAATTGCATAAAGCTAAATGTACACAATTTAAACATAAGTAAGTTGTTAGTTCCCTGTACTGCCTAGATGATCCAACATGCATTATCTTCCAGTTTGCATTTGAAAACACAGATTGTGTTATGGGTTGGTACTGTTTTCATTTTTGTATACAGAAACCTACACTGGGACCTTCTGGTGAATACAATTAATAATAATAATAATAATAATAAATATTTATGCCACGCCCATCTGACTGGGTTTCCCCAACCACTCTGGGCGGCTTCCAACAGAATTAATGATAATTATTATTAAAAAAGCAATAAAACATCAGACTTCCCTGAAGGATGGATAGATGGATAAGAACTCAGCACGCTATTCCAATACCTTTTACTCAAAGTATACCTATTAAAATTAATGGGTCTACCTTAGTCATGTCCATTCATTTCAATGCGTCTGTTCTATGTAAAACTTAGTTGAATAGCACCCACAAAATGTAGTCGTAGTCGGGTATATTAACAATAATAATAGCACTAGAACTACATTTTATCACAGCTCGCTAAATAAGTCTTTATAGCAATTTCCTTGTGTGTGTGTGTGTGTGTGTGTGTGTGTGTGTGGCTTTTATAGCTTTGGAGGCTTCTGCAAAAGATCTCCTATTGTGGTGAATTGCCTGGCCATGACAGGCATTTCCAGAACCGCAGCAGCACATCACATGCCCCAGTGATGTTCTGGTGTTCATTGCCTGTTCAGACCTCCTTAGAATCTATGTGAAATTAGGATATTTTACCTTAGTGTGCATCACTTGCCCCAGCACTTTCCATGCCTATTTCAAACCTAGTGGTAAGATTGGTGTCTTGAAGAATAGCAAAGTATCTAAGCTCTGGATCTCTAGGCAAACACTGCAAATGTCCAAAGCAGTATCTCACATGGATACACAGAAAATATCTCTGCTACAATCCTGTTACTAGAGGAAAGAGACTGCGATACAATTCAATGAACATGCATTATATTATCCCGTTTGGCCATAAAGTTGAGTAGCTCCGATGCCAAGCTGGTTTAATCAATCACACTAAAACACAGAAACTATTTTGAGTCAACCTGTGGTCCATCATGCCTACATTAGAGCATCATACCTAGAACAGTCTGTAGTTCCCCCATCCCCTCAATGTGCTGTTTCCTGTCCACACAGGGGTAGACAACCCTATATAATCAATGGCTCTGCTATTTAGTCTTTGGTGGCCAGCAGGGCTGACTCTTCTTTAGAAGCTTCTAAGAGGTCAATGTGCCCAGTAAGTACATAGTGAAAACCTCTCCTGGTCATTTTAACCTAGGGCTATTATACAACCCTTGCCAATGTTTCTCAAGCTTTGCTTGTTTCAAAATACTATTCTGCACAGAGCAAAGGGACCTACATAACGAAAAGGTGGCTGCTGACTGATTCTCATCAGCGGTACGTTCCAAGTTAAGAGATGAATGATAAGCCAGGTTAAGCAAGTGTTCAACTGGATGAGAATCAAGTATGAATTGCTCTATTATGAAGTTATTAATCCCACTAACAGTCAGGCAGCCTGCTAGCAGCACGTTCTTCAACATTATATCAGATATTACTGGCTTGCTACTACCAGTATTAGCTGGAATAAGCAAGCTACAGTAAGCAATCTTAAAACAATCTACTTCTTCTTGTGCCAACAATGCAGAGATTCACAGGGACATTTAGCACTGAAAAAATGTTGCAGTTTAGCCATTATGGTCATAGAGACAGATCTACAATAAAGTATATATGAAGCTTCTGTAGGAGGCTGCTTCAAAAGTTTTCTTAAGGTTCTTATGCGTTAGAATAATTTTAGAGACTAACAGAACAATTACTCCCAAATTTAATTGCATAAAAGATAAAGTATGTGGGCCCTATCTACTTGGTTTTTTTAAGGGTGGAAGATGTCTGCAATCTGAAGAGAAACTGAAGACTTCCATTTGTGCAACAGAAATTCCCTTGCTCTCAGAGGTTCCCTCTCAGATCTGTTTTTGGGGGAGGTGGGGGGATCACAACGGGAGAGGAGAGCAAGGGAAAGTTCTGCTGCACAAGGGGAAGTCTTTGCACTAGCAAAACAAGTTTATTGGATGCAACTCAATGGTATTAAAATGAACCAACAAAAAGCTACTAAGATGTGTATATTGTGATAGGAATTTTATGGTCTTAGATATATGGTAATGTTCATAACTGCACATACATAGATCAACACAGGAAGACCAACCTGGAACCATTTTGATTCCTAAACTGACCAAATGCTTTCTCTGCAAGGTTAAACTGGAAAAGCCTCCCCATTGTCTCTTTCCTCACAAATCCTGTCTCAAGGATATGTCTGTTTGAATAAGGTGTGAGCCTGTGACCTGGCCCAGGAAATAAGTATTTTACCACTACAAAAGAATGGCCAGGCTCCCCGGGAAATCCAATCAAGTAACTTGCCAGACAGGAGATAAACTGTGACAGGAGAAAAACAACATTTAAATTTCTGTGATGTAGGTGGGATGTATCTGAGGGGTGGTCTTAGGTTACACCCCTTCTGTGATGTATGCATAATGTTTCTGGGGGTGGTCTTGATCTAGAGAATGGGAATTTCAAAAGTCTTTATAAGGTCTTGCACACCATCTTTCTGGGTCCTCCTCCTCTCCTGCGTGTGAGGGAGTACCCTGTTGCAACAGATCAATAAAGATCAAGCTTACTAGCTGCTTTGCTTCTCAATATTCTCTGGTTGGCCTCTGTTATTCTCTCCTACCAATAGGGAACCTATGTAAGGACTCTATATGGGCTCTTGGATACCCCATAAGGGAAAATGGCATATATTTTATTTACAACAATATCCAGCACAATCAACCAGGAATCTTGAGACACCTTAAAAACAACACATTTATCATGGCATAAGTTTTTGTGGACTAGAAGCCAGCTCCTGTTGCACTTTTATGCCATAAAAATTGCAGGTTTTTAAGATACCACAAAATTTTGTTTTTCTGTGAAAGAGTAACACTATCATTCTGGAAGTCTAGCCATCACTATAAGTTATATTTTCTGTAAGACTATTTGGAAAATAGCCCATGAAATGTACAAGTTCATAGCAGTTTCAAATTACAGCTGAAACTGTAACATTCTCAAATCATATATCCTGCACAGAACTCTGGTGGCAACCCCAACTATGCATAAGCCTTGGGGAAAGAGGGAATTATATTTTTAAAAAAACCTGTGAATGCTTTCTAGTCAGAAAAAAAACTAGATAAAACCATCAGAAAACTCTTTTGAATGAGACAATATTAAGACAGTTAACAAGAAGGAGTCAGTTATTATTTACCTATTATTTTAAATGCACATGCTAAAACTGTATACCCACTTAGCTCAATGAACTCAGTGGACCTTAGGGATAGTTTGATTGACAAAATGAAGTCATCCTGTTCAAACATGGATTTACATGTTGGAACTTCTGCTCCCTCGCCTCTCCTCCTGCATGCACCCAAATCTGGTCCAGAGGGATGGAGGAACTGCTAGAACAGATTTGGGGGCTGCACAGAGGGAAAAGAGGGCGGGGAAGTTCCACTGCACCAACTAAAGTCCTTGCACAGACTGGACAACTGAGTAAATCTGTATAAGTTTGTGCTGTTATTTTATTTCTTGTTTAGACTCCCAAAAAACAAATTAAAGTTAAGTCATTGTTTTTATATTCTACATTTTGGGAACAAAAGGTCCAGAACCATTAATCTGCCAGAGTTGATTTGTGATTCACTCTCTCTCATATTGTCCTTCATGTATATTAATTAGCAGGAGGTCAGGAAATCAAAGGGGCCATGTAGACACACATTCACCTCCCCAAAGCTTGTTCCATACCTCCCTTTGACTAAAGTCCATCACATATTACAAAAGTTGCTCCATTTGATGGGACAGCCAGAGTTACAGCCAGGAAAGAGAAAATCAGCAACTAACATGTACCTGAGTGATAATACAACAGCTCTTCAGATCTGAGTGCTTTACCAACAACACCATAAACCTAGACTAGGCTGTATCATCTGTATTCAGGATCCTGAAAAGGAAATATATCCTCCAAGAAACAAGGCCAACTTTTTTAAAGGGAGTTTCCATCAAAAAATATTTTAATCAGATAAAATATTTTTTTAATCAGATGATATCATTCAACATTCAAAAATAGCCCCTCTGCTCTTACTCCCTCCTTTGCATTTTTTGATCCTGATCCATTT
Source organism: Podarcis muralis (assembly GCF_964188315.1). Lineage (NCBI taxonomy): Eukaryota > Metazoa > Chordata > Lepidosauria > Squamata > Lacertidae > Podarcis > Podarcis muralis. Next base: position 64,681,643 of record NC_135664.1, on the reverse strand, counting down.
CCAGAAAAGAAAATTCTACATAGTACTTCCAGATTCAAGGGTTTCTTTCTGATATTCAGTGAAATCACTGTGAACTCACTGTATTAGATAAACCATAAACTTAATAGACACATATGCCACCATGAATCATGGGTAACCGCTTTAACTGCCAACATTAAGTGACCTCACAATTAAAGTGAAGGTGATGATCTTGTGGCTACTGACAGATGCTTCGTGACAGCAACAAGGCTTAGGGCTCGCTGAACAACCCGCAACACTACATCCCAAATGAACATCAATTTCCAAGGGGAGAAGATTACTAACGAAAATGAGAGCTACAGTAACTTCATACAAGGAAAGTTAAATTGTAGTTGCATGATGCAAAGACCAAACAATTTTTAACTGCAGTGTATGCTTAATATTTAAAAGCTGGATATAAGGGGAATATAAGCTGGAGATAAAACTGTTCCTCAAAAGTTAACACAGTCATTGCAAAAAAATAAATAAAATGCAGAGACAGAAGAATAAGATAACATCACAGTGAAAAACTCTGTGGTGTCTAATAGATTGGAAAAAAATTGTTCAAGGACCGTTAATGTTTACACCAAGTTATTTCTGTAATGCTGCCAAGGTCAATTAGACCTTGGGCTATCTACCATCTAAATTACACTTTTAAGCAAGCTTTCTAAGTTTGCTTTCAAAACTCAGCTACCCTACTCCAGTTCCAGACCAGTGGCCCCCTGTGGGGCTTCTTAAGAGATTAAAGCAGTTTACAGAGCTCATATAGGATAAATATTAAGAATAAACTGAAAACAATAAATTGGTTTCTTTTCAAATATATTTTACTTGCTTGCTTATTCATTTAATCAAAACAGTAAGAAATATTAGAATTCTAGATTTATCAACTACTAAATCAGTATTATTCGGAGAGCCAACTGACATATCCTGAAAGTCTAGATAAACAAAAGAGAACAAGCCCTGATCAGGACATCAGCCATGGCCAGATTAGAATTGTGCAATTGGCTCATACTACCAGGGGATCCAGACTCTGAGCTTTCATTTTTTTTAAAGTAAGTCTCTAACCTTCCTAGAATGTAAGAAAGCAAAATGTGTAGGCAACCTTCTAAGCGCTTTCTGTGAGATGAGCCAACATTATTGCTCTTGCTTTCAGTGAATTCAACTAATGAGTGAAGGTGACCCTATGACTCATGAGTGCTTTTTTTGGACATCGGGATTTAGGAATCCCCAGAATCCTGAATAGTTGCTGCTTTTCTCTCTTTAGTTCACATTTATTTCCTGTTTCTGTCTCATTTCTAATCCTTGAAATCTCTGTAGTTTGTCCTTTACTTTCTAGCAACAAGGACTCATATTTCCTATGATGGGTTCATCTGAGATCAGGCACTCATTAGAACCTATTTTATGCAAACACTACACGATAAGTGTGGGTGGATGTTAAAGTACCCCCCTGCCCCTGCCGAATAGCAAATGCAAAGATGCTTAGGCATGTTGCTTGCTGTATAAGAGCTGAAATCCAGGCATTCATTAAGAATTCATTGTATGGTTAACTTATAGTGCAATAGTATAAATGCCTACCTAGAAGTAAGTCACTTTTGTGTTTAATGGGTTTACTCGCAAGGTTAGTGGGCACAGGACGACATCTTTGACTTTTTTTATAAGCAAGGATCAGAAGTGTTCAGAAGTTAAATATAGGCAGCCCACTAAGTGTAAAGTTATTTTATAAAACGGGAATGAAATCAAATAATTTTATAATAATTATAACATTTTAAATTTCATAGGTTCATTCACACTGTTACCATATTGGCAATATGGTATGGATTTGCTGATTCAATTTTGGTGTGTTTGTGTGTATTTTGAACCTTGTCACTGGAAGATGGTTTTAATTACCCTTTTGTTCTCTCTGATACCAATAGGTTATTCAAACTTTTTATTCCTATATGCATCCATTCACACACTTACAAAATGGGAAGGGCTGCATGTGTGTGCTTCCAAAATTACTGTATTATGGAACTAAAGTATTTGCAACAGTATTCTTCTCCATAAGACCTACCAACCTCAAACTCAGTTACATTATTCAGGTATAGACTAGTACACTAGAAGTATTTCTTCACCATTCAGACTTCTGAACATAGCACTTCCTAGGCCCTGAACTATCTGATCCCTCTCTTTTATTTCCATTATACATTTTCATAAAGTGTTTCTTTAAAAAATATATCTTATGGATTTTTAAGAAAGCATACAATTTCCAATGGACGCCCTTCTCCCCACCCATCCCTATAAGACAGAAAATCAAGAGAATATAACACCATGGTTATAGATGTGACTCTGGTGGCTGCCAGTCTCTAGGCTTTCCAATGGAAAATGTTATGAAATGGTAATTTTTATAAAATGTTGTTACTTTGCAGCATGCAAGGGGCTTTCCATTATGTCAAAAGAATTTGGCTTGGTAATTTGGCAGTTGCTATATTTCCACTCTGTTCTTCAGCTTCCCAGCACTTTGGCTCATGATATACATTTTGAAAAATCTCTCAAAATCCCCCAAACAGAAGCAAAAACTACCCACATACTCCCCAGGTCCTCAAATGCCCGTTGGGACAACAAGATCCTAGGTTGCTTTCGAAAGGTTAACATTATCTCTCAGGGGAGGGCATTCTAACGGAGATGTCACAGAAGAGACCCTTCCACAAATGACAGAACATGGAGCATGACCTCATTAGATTTATCTGGGTGCAAAGGGTTGGCTGAGGGAGGCTCTCAAGGAACTAAATCAGATTTAATTTAATGGTAGGGTTTAACGTTCTGAAACTGAAAATTCTTTTGCAAATTTCCAAGATAAAAAATAATTAAAATTTGAAATATTAACTTGGTAACAAGCTACCGTTTTTCTAAACAGACTTCACTGAGCTGCCATAATTTCTGTCAGCGTATGTAGTACTGAATGACTAATAAAATACCTGAATTGAAACTATTCCAGTCTAGCAGTTTGTATGATCTTGTGTTACCCATAATTCCGACAAAGGCTGAGTTCAAAACAGCAAATTAGTAGATCAGTTTTAGCAGAATAGTGAAAGCAAGAAAGGAAAAAAACAGCACACCACCAACAAGAACACAACTGATTAATACCACTCCACAGGAACTGGAAAGACACAGACAGCAAAGTTAATAAGAGAGTGAAAATAGAAAAGGAAGGATGGAAGGATCATGCTGTATTATTCTAGCTATATTTATCAAGTAAAAAAAGATTAACGCAATTACCAATACCATGCTTCAAAAGTCCTTTTCTATGTTTCCCTACTTATTCATCTGGCAGTTCATGTATTTCTCTCTTGAATTATCAGTTAATATTATTTGAGCAGAAATGATAGCATAACGTTTTAAAGGAAGACGGGAAATGGCAGGACAGTTTCAGAACTACTGTGTTGCTTCAGTTCTGTGAGAAACTATTTTTGAATAGCCAATATTAGCCTTTTATCAGTACAAGCATCTCTCACCTGCCTCTAGATTTTCCCTTGCTTTCTTATGAAGCATTTTTCTTTTATTTTTTAAATGTTTTTTTTCTTAACAGGAAATTAGATTGGAAAATATTCCAATGAAATTGTCCTTTCTCTTTTCATGCTACACAGAGACTTTCTCAGGTTATGTAGGATTCATTAATCTATTGAGACATGAAAAGGGAAAAGTACTTAAATGGCTATATTTCAACTTTTTGTGGCTAATGTATAAAACATTTAAAATTTCACAGCAGAAAAAGCTTGGCTGGAACTAATTGCATGTTGGAAGCGATGGGGTCTCAACTGAATAAGAAGGCTCTCTCTACAAGTGCAACGTTAGGCATAAATCATCTACTCTCCAAACAGGGCCAGACCAATGCACACAACCTGGGCCCACTGAACTGCTAGAAGCAGGGGAATGCCCCACAGGCAGCTGTCACTTTCGCATTCTGACTAGGTATTACCTCCACAGATACGCACAAGATCTGTTGCTTGGACACGGGCAGATCTTTATTGGTTAGAGGCAAAACGGAGATTGTGTCTGATCTGACCACTATCCAATCTGGACAGGAACAGAGGAATTTTTTTGAAGTGGGAAGTCCTCTTCTTCCAAAAGTTAAGACATAGAAAATGACCTTACCCAAAAGAGAAGGCTCCCAGTCCTCAGTCTACAACACCAAAACACAGGACTTCATCAAGGAGAAGAAAAGAAACAAGAACCATCTATTTATACCTATGTCTATACCTAGTTGGAAATGGATTAGGTGAGATGAAAGTTATCAAAACGGAGATCTACCAAGAAAGAAAGAATCTCCTCTCTTTGGACATGAACAGAGGGCCCTTCTGGTGACCAAGCCAAGCAACCATATTAGCCACTGTGGTTCACACAAAACAATCTGAAGGCATGCAGAATAGCATTTGTTCCCAAGCTGATGCCAAGGACAGCTTACCAAGACCATCAAAAAACAGGTTATCAGAAGTGATGCTGGCTGATTAGCCCACAGAAACAAACTGATTCCTGCAGTCAATGCCTTACGAGCAGCTGTCATGACATAAAGCTTCTTCTGGGGGTACATTTACCTTTCTGACATTTACCTTGCTAGGAAATCAATTACAAATCAATGCAAACTGTCATAGAAAACAAGTCAATGACAGAAGCATCCACTTTAGGGACTAGTAAAGGATTAGAGATGTCCTTAGGAAGGGGACACAATCAATATCTCAACTTGTTTCTAGGTTTTGCTGCTAATGGAGTCTTCCATTCAGACCAAAACCTGGGCAAGGAAGGGTGGAAATGAAACTTGAAAAAATGATTGCATAGAACCAGGAAATACTTTGGTTATTTCCAGAGGCTAGGAAGTAAAAGGAGCCTGTGAATCCACTACCTTAAGTGATAATTCTCTCAAGGTACTTCTAAGGGAAAGCAACTATCTTTTTTTGCATTCAGTACTATTGAAACTGGAGAGGTTCCCCCTTTTAATAAGCTTAAATAGAGTCCCTGTTTTACAGGAGCTGTCCCACTACTAGAGTTCCCCCTTTATTGAGGATGAAGATTTTGGAAAAGTTCCACATGAAGAATACTTAATTGACTCTTTGCCTTTCCCATAACTATCCAGTCTTCTCCAGAACTCCTTAGAGCAGGAACAGTACAGAAGAATAAGGAGGAATTAGAAGAAAAGGGACTGATCTGAAGGGTGTTTCTGAGTGGGCACTAGGATACCACCAAGTGGGATTGTGGTCCTTCTGTTGCTTGAGGTGGGAAAATGTTATCACTCCAGAGAAAGCAATCTCTTATCCCTCCCTTGGAGTTTCCGTTAGAATGTCAGTTCACCTTCTGGCCAAGTGCAAAAACCATTCAACTAACAAACACCACAGCCAAAACTTAAGACAACTACATATAACATATAAAGACACAAGGTTACTATATGGACAGTCCACACCTAACACCAAATCTTAACTATAAGCTTGTCAGTCAGTCTAGGCTGTATTGTGGATGTTCTAGTGGCCACTCAAAAACACCTTTCATATAGAACCAATAGTCCCTTTTCTAGTAGGCACTAGACACCATAAAGCGGGATGCTCTAAAGCTAACCCTGACATCTATGGGTAGGTGCTGGCTGCTTAATATGTAGGAAGATCCCACGGAAGCATTCACCTCCCAAATGCAGCCTCTGCAGAAATGTTTATCTTAATTCTTATAATTCCAAGTAATTGAGCTCGGACTAGCTCAAGTGGCTGCCCCACAAACCTCCTGAAGAGGTATGTTAGTGGAAAATGCCGCTGAAGTGGCAACAGCCCCTATGGAATGGGCCTCAAAGTCTGCAGTGACAGTTGACATGTATGTCAGATAAAATGCAAGCTGAAACTCGCCTAGGAAGGGTGGTGGTAGAATACTGTTTTGCTGTGACTAATTCTGCTGAAATCTCAGTCATTAAGCGTGTATTAGTTTTAATGTGACAGGTGTTAGGAGAAAATAACAGCTTACTGCTGTACAATACACTGAGCAGAGGGAGTAGTAGATCTTCTTGTTTATACAGACAAAGCAACTGAATTGCATTGAAGCACTCATAAACACTGGAGCTACAGGCAAGGGGGTTCTTCAAAATCCATAGCCATAAACCCTGAAGAGCTATCAGAATTCAACAAGACCTGTTGAACAACCTGTTGATCTGGGGCTGACCCAGATCCTCTGTCATCTGCAGAAAGTTTCTCATCTCTGTGATTCACTGGTGTTTGCTGACATTCATCATTGTATCTGGCTTGCCTGTACACAAGCTCTGAAGCTGATGGCCACCTCCTCTGCCCGCTGCTGGCCACTCAGGTTCTATACCATCTCCTTGCCCACTGCTGCCACTGCTACTGTGGGGTTGGTCATGGTGTGCTGCTTCACCTTCAAGTGGCAGACATCTATTTGCATGCCTTGTTAACTTGGTTCCAACACCTTGTTTCTTGAGAGGAATTGGGCCATTGGTGCTACTATGCCCTCTATCAATATAGTCCCTGCACAAAGGCAGATGAACCTTTCTTTAAAGCACAAGGTATTTAGCAGTCAGTAGAACTGCAGGGACACGGGTGGCGCTGTAATCTAAACCACAGAGCCTAGGGCTTGCCGATCGGAAGGTCAGCGGTTTGAATCCCTGCAACTGAGTGAGCTCCCGTTGCTCGGTCCCTGCTCCTGCCAACCTAGCAGTTCAAAAGCACGTAAAAGTGCAAGTAGATAAATAGGTACCGCTCCGGTGGGAAGGTAAACAGTGTTTCCGTGCGCTGCCAGAAGCAGCGTAGTCATGCAGGCCACATGACCCGGAAGCTGTACGCCGGCTTCCTCGGCCAATAAAGCGAGATGAGTGCCGCAACCCCAGAGTCGGTCATGACTGGACCTAATGGTCAGGGGTCCCCTTTACCTTTACCTAAAACTGTTCACAGCCTTTACCAAGCAGCAAGATAGGGGAGTCGAGAAGGATTATAAATGGGAGGTTGTGCTTTTTTAAGGGTTCAGTTAATTTCTTCAATCAAGCAAAATAATTATTCAAGTAAAATCAATTTTCACAATTAATGAATTGAGAGGAATAATGAATTAATAAATGAGAGGAATGAATTAAAAGACTCGGTTAATTTGAATAAGCAGGATCTCAATTAAATAGGAAAGGTAACAGGGCAGTTTATAAGAGGCACACCACAATGAGGTAATTTAACTGACAACTGACTGAAAATAAAATTCCCAACACACTGAAACACTGAAACACAGTAACCAAGTGCAATCACTCAGAAGTCTCAGAAAATGACAGTGAAAATGACAACTCAGTGAACTGGGAGCAAAGGCCAGAAGAGCAGTAAGTGAATATAGATCTGCTGCAACTGAGGTGGGAAAACAAACTGACATTCCCAGAGGGCTGAGACCTTCCTTTGGAGTTTTCCTGCCTCAAGCAACAGGAAGAATACAATCTCATCTGGTTGTGTCCTAGTGCCCACCAGATAACTCTTATTTTTTATGTTTACAATTAGATTTGTGGCATTAATGGCACTTGCTCCTTTTCCTTTAGGACCTTAAGCTTGAGTCCTTCCCTCCTTCCCGAGTCCACAGGGCTCCAAAGCTTACTCTGATTAACAGGAGACTGAAGCGGGGTTGTAGTCTTTGCTGTGAGTCTAAAGAAACTGATATGTGTGGCCTAACTGAAGCTACTGCTGAAGGTTCAAGCTTAAGTTCCTGATTGGGGAAAGGGCAACTAAGTTCCCAGTATCACACTTTGAATCTATCCAAGGAAAAGCAGAGTGAAATGTTTCCTTAAGGGAGGAGTCTAGGGCAGGGGTTGTCAACCTGGTCCCTACCACCCACTAATGGGCATTTCAGGATTCTAGGTGGGCGGTAGGGGGTTCTACGGCGCAAGCTGAATCCTCCTTCCATCGAGCACTGGTGGGCAGTAAGGAAATTTTACTATCAAGAAAGATGCATTAATGGGCGGTAGGTATAAAAAGGTTGACTACCCCTGGTCTAGGGAATTATTCCCTCTTGGATCTCCAACACTAACCTCTTTTGCTCCTCTTTCTCTGCTTGTAGAGTAAACGGGACACCACCAAACTCTAACTTACAGCCTTTCCTATCCTAACTAAAGCCCAGTGGAAAAAAAGATTAGACTTGGAAATGGGTAATGCTAAATGGAAAAAGACTTGCTTTCTAGTTCTAAGAGGAACGGACCAGAGGCTGGGAGCTCACCATTTGAATAAGGCCATTTCTAACCTCTTGCCTCTAACTTGCTGAAAAATGGAATTCCTCACTTCCAAATCTCACTCTGTTCATGTTTAGAGAATATTCTAGGGAAATCTCAGGATAATTTATGCAATTTTCCTTGATTCATCACACACAAAATTAGACATGCTGTTCCTAGGTTCTGGAAGAATCCTCAATAGCCAACTTTCAAACATTTAAAAAGAGCTGAAACAGAAAAACATCCAAGTTTGCACTTGAACACTTTCTCTTGAGAGTCCTAGTAAGATTTACAATTTGAGAATTCGGTTCTGTCATTGATTCTGATGTTATATATCACTGGCATTATAATTAAATAGCTCGATGACATTGAAAACATTTACAAGAAGGCTGTTGTTTATTTCACTTCAAAGCTTTGTTTATTTCACTTCAAAACATTTTGCAAGGTCTTACCTCCAATAAATATATATAAATATACAGAGTGTCAAGGTCACAACAAAATATCAAGATTTATTCCTGTGACGTACCAGGATTGTGAATGCGATCCAGGAGCTTCACTGAGCGAGCACTGACAACACCGCCTACATGAAGAAGGAAGCCTGAAGGAAAGGCCGTCAAAGTAAAAAAAGGAAATTCCTGTTCCGATAAGAAGAAAAAAGGAAGAAATTATAGTTGATCTTAAGGGCTTGGCCTATTGTTCACCAATCAACATGCAAGTACCTCTTGAAACACAGGCAAAGCAGAACAGTTGGCAAAATGCTTTTTAAAGATTTACACTATGCATTAAACAAGCAAAATGTATGCCATCCACAGACCCAACACGCTGTGGGGTTAGCAGACATCTCAAAAGCAGTTAAGACACTACTTTCCCCCTCATAATGCTGCTCCTGGGCTGGGATGTTAACTATATATTGTGACACTAGAATCCTAAAGCCCAGAATGGGTACATCGTGCTGGACTCAATAAAATGTACTAGTGAGTACATTAAGAGGGATCAGGGAGTATTGTAGAGATATTATTAGGAGACTTAGAGCCTGATCTTAGTGGTGTTTACTTGTAAGTCCTGTTTAATTCTTACATTTAATTACATTTAATTCTTACATTCTTACCCTTCCTTTCTTCCAGGGAGCTCAAGACATTAATTACTACTACTATAGCTGCTGTTGAAACCATACTGGGTTTAAATCACATGGAAACCAGTAATTTACTTCTAAGTAAATGCTCATTGAATTGTGCTGGGAATCCTATAGTCTATCTTTGTTCTACCAGTTAAGTATCTTCTTTACCCTCCATAGTTTTGCCTCATAAAAAACAAATACACTATGCAGGGACTTTGTCATTATTTTGCAGAAACAGGACCTCAAAGAGTCATTATACTATGGCAATTAAAAGACAAATAAATGCTTTAATAGGTGCTAAACAGTCTTTTTACTCTGAGAGGAGAATGTATTGAAAAATACTGAATCTAGGACCTAATAAAGTCCTGGATTTTTCCTTAACTTCAATCAGGTCATATTACAGTGGCACCATGACCCCCCATGTTTGTCATGAAATTTCAATCTACAATGCTAGTGTAATGATGTACCTTGTGCTATTATGATCATGACTGTTGTCACTGTTTCTGCAGCTCCTGAGATTCAGCTGCTAGAGTGTTTTATTTCATTAAGCACATCCAGAAACACAGTAAATTAATTTGGGCCCATCATTTCAGAAAATATTCTTATTATGCCTTATTATTATTTATTCCAGGAGCCCAGGGCAACAGGATGTTTGAGAAGAAGCCTTAGGAAAATATTATTTGATTAGTCTCCCATGACCAAGAGGCAAATATACCCACAATACTTGGAATGGTGGTCAAGTTAAAATTATTTTACAGGCATTATTGATCCCTAACACAGCATGAAACACCCATGCATTGGCATAAATTAGGTTTAGGCTACACTAGGTGATTGCAGGCTGCAGTTCCCCTTCCCATTGCAACCTTAAGTTCAAATCATGTACATCTGCTTTCCAGACACAAGAGGGCAGGAGGAGAAGGGCTACAAGTAGGAAATGAATGGATAGGAAAGAGGAAAGGGATGGCAGGAATGGGTCTGAACATGAAGCACAAGTAGAGGAGTAGCACCACTCTTTCCAAAACCACAAGGCTAATGTTCAGAGAGATGCAAAGATAAGGGAGGGGGGAGTCTTGACTCCAGCAAGCAGAAATTTCTGGGCAACTGAAAATGTTCTGTGTGGTCACACAGCCCATAAACAAATGGAATTTACAAACAAAAACCCATAAAGAATAATAAAGAGAAATGCAACTTTAAAATGTTTCACGAAGTTTTTTCTTGAACATGGCTACTCTACTTAAGGGATAAAACTGAATCTAGAGAATAAGATTCAGATAACAAGAGTTCTACTGTATCTTTTATGCAAGATTATCTTTTTGTCTCTAAACAGGGATGGCCCCAAATGGGTTCATCTAATGCAGATCTGCACACAATAATATATAGCATGTTTATGGGGGGAAAGAAGATGGGTTTCCATTTGCCAGTTCTACAGCATCAATGCAAAAAATAAATGGAAGTTCATGCAACAATGGTTTATTTCATAATGTTCCTATGATTGGTAAGTGCAAAGGAAAGGAGAAAATAATCATTATCACATCTTACACTATGACATGAAAAATGACAGATGCCTCTACTTTCATACTATAAAGCTCACAATCTGGATAATCTACTGATTCAGTTACATAGCATAAACATTCTTCCTTAGATTATAAAAAACAGAACAAAGAGGGGGAGCATGGAAGAAGCCAAGAAGCCATTAACAAGCCAAGCACAAACTTTGAAAAACCTTCTAAAAGTCTGAAAAGAAAATATGCAATTCTTAACATTTCAGAATATTTGTTTTTGCTGAGAGGTATGGTGTTTTTAAAGAACTAGATCTCTAACCCACAAGATTTCATAGGCAGTTCTAAAATGAGATGGGAAATAGAAATAAGAGATAAGAACAAGGAAAATAAAAAAGATATTCAACTCTTGCAACTTCTAAGCCTGCATTACCATGATTATTTCAAGCCATCTCATTTTTTTCCCAGTTCAAACACACAATGAATTATTTGCTTGTAATGCTAAACCATGAGGATGATCTGCAGCAAGCCTTTGGCCTGTGTGTTCCCCCACCACCATCATCTTCCTCCAGGGTGGCAGTGAGGAGGCATTCATAAGTTTTTCTTCTGTTTTACATTAACCACATTTTCTTGTGTTGCCCAAACCTTGACAAACTGTGGTCAGTCTTAACTATGGTGATTGGAAACAAGACAATTTCAAAGCATCGTTTATGAAACTGACTTGTTTTCACTAAGCACAGTTAAGATTATCCACTGTTTAGGCTTTGGATATAATGCTAAACTGTGGATAATCTAAAACAGAAGTTTCCGATCTCCATGCCTGAAACAAGATGGGAGAGGGCATGAGCCCAAGACTCACTACAGCTCTTCCTTGCAACACAAACCATGGTTTAGTGTAATTTGCAAACAAGATCAATACAGTGGTGCCTCGCAAGACAAAAAGAATCCGTTCCGCGATTCTTTTCGTCTAGCGGTTTTTTCGTCTTGCGAAGCAAGCCCATAGGGAACTTCGTCTTGCGAAGCGCCTCCAAAACGGAAAACCCTTTCGTCTAGCGGGTTTTCCGTCTTGCGAGGCATTCGTCTTGCGGGGCACCACAGTATATAAACCAACCGTAATTTTGGCATCTGCCATATTCTAGCTCATGATACATAGGCCTGTCCCATGCCATCTACATTTTAATCTCATGACTTCTAATTATATTTAGTCCTGATATTCAGAGATATATAGTCTCCAAATGTAGAGGTTTCATGACCAATAGCCAACAAGAGCCCTACGTCCCGTGTATTCCAATTAAAAAGGGATAATAAAAAGACTGCAAAATGCATTTGCACAGGAGACATCAACAATAAATCATCTCACAAGAGCTCTCAACCCATTTCCACTCCAGTTCCTTGTACTATAAGTCAATGGGTTTTTAAAAAATAAATAAATAGAAAGCCAGCTGTGCAATCGCACAACACAGCATACCAGTATATATGAGCAATCTAAGACCTTGCTTATACTATTTCCCATTTGAGAGACACCTGGGGACATCTAGGGGGCTGCTTTAGGAGAGAAGAGTTTTGAACTAGATGTCCCTTTAATCCAACTCATCTGTTCACCTAGGCCTACTCTGAGAGGTAATCCTACTATGTTGATGTATTAAAATGATTGCTGATTTGTAGAGTTTTTTGTTCAGTACTTGTTTTATGAATGTAATTTTATTGTTGATTTTAAGCTGTTCACTGCCATGGTATTATTCTCTTAGTATTGGGAGTATATTTTTGCACATATAATAATTCAGAACAAACATTAATACATCTTCAGCCATTTTCTTACATTCCTTAAGTAGTGAATGTAACATCAGAACCAGCCCCTGGAAATTATTTCCTAGCCACATTACTGGCTTATAATCTAACCCCTGAAACTGGTACAGGCTACAGGGACAAACACTTCTGCATAATCCACACAAAAATCAATAGAAGAAACATAGCTGTAACACTTGGTTTGTTGCACTACAGATGACTAACAAATGGTTTGATTGGAGAGGGGAAAACAGAAGCAGATGTAAAATTAAAGCATATTTCAACTATGCCAGTTAGACCCACAATGTACCATCACACAGAGATTATATGAATACTCTTTGGTGTGAAGGTGTAGGGCATTTTTAAAGATACATTTTAAGCCTAGCCTTTTTCAAAGTTGTATTTCATTTATAATGATTGTTCATGACTTATAAACATATTAATAAAGAATTCATCAAAGTATTAAAAGCTTGCAAAGGGAGTTTAAAATAAAAATAAAGTTTGTCAACCCGAACAACATATAAAAACCCACAAAACATTTAAATTACTAAGACAGGGGCACAGGGTAAAAACTTCCTTTTTGCGTTAGTTTATTTTCAAATTAAACATTACAAAATAAACAATATGAATTGCTATTTAAATGAAATGAAAAGTTAAATGAAATGTACAATCATGCGGACTATTGGTTAAGCAGGAGGATTTGGATTTGTTAAATGATCTGAGGAGAAATCTTTATAAATTTGCATCCGAAGGATTCTAAAGGGGATCTGGAAATAATACTATTAACAAATAATCCCAAATTCCTAAAATGTAACTCCAAACTCGAAAGGGGTTTTCAAAATAAAATTAACACAAAAAGAGAGGGCTTAAAAGAAATGTCACACAATGATTTGGAACATACCCGCCTTCTACAGAACCTATGAGGCGATCCTCCCTTAGCAATGGGTAACACAAGAAATGAAAAGAGAATCATCCAACTTATACAAACTTAATGTTGCTATTCATTTTAGAATTAATCCACATTTTAATGGTGTGTGCATATACAGTGTTAAGTATATAACATTTGGTACAGTCCTCTCAACCCAAGTAAAAGTTTGTCTTTAGTGAAGAAATCAGAAAAGCACAAAGAATTTAGGTGCAGGTATCCAGTTGAGTTTAGATCCATTAGGCCAGCGGTTCTCAACCTGTGGGTCCCCAGATGTTGTTGGGAGTTGTAGTTCAACAACATCTGGAGACCTACAGGTTCAGAAAGGCTGCATTAGGCAGAATGTGCTTATAGTTCTAGTTCATAGCCACTTAAAAATACAAGCTTAGGGAGCAGGTGAGGAGGTTATAGCTGCTTTGACATGGCACACAAATTCATTTACATGAAGATTTAGCTTTTTAAATTCTGTTTTAGAGCTTTCTAGAGTCTGAGTATGGATATCCAACAGTGTTTATCAAATTGTGAGAAAGGACAGAAACACATAATACTGTACATACTTATGGTGGAATACTCCATGGCATGTCCTTGTTTTGGATATCTAATTCTCGCATCTGAACAAGGATTAAATCCCATACAGTTCAGGATCAACACAAGGAGATAACAGTTGTTTAATGAACAAGGAAATTAGCAGTTGATAAAGAGACATTTCCACAGTGATGGGTTCAGACATGCAAATTAAAAATAGGATTATCATGCTTTTCTTACCCTTTGCTCCAAAGCCGTCTGAGTTTGCTGTCTTAACAGAGCTTTTAATGGCCCCCCTTCTTTTCCAGCACTCCCACTGCCCATTCCTAAAGGATATCAGCATGTAAGTAAGCAGTCATATCAAACAGCTAAATAATATATTATACTGAATTTTTATTTAAAAAACATGGCATATACATGCAAATGTAAGAATTATGAAAGGTCAAACTTGCAAGATTCAGAAAGCCAAAATCATTTACCATGTACCTTTGCACAAAAAAACCATATTTTGATAAATGCAATGTGTCAGTCTTTTTATTTCTAACTGTAGAGAAGACCTAGAAATTTTATTTTTATTTATCCAATGCAGCAAAAAGATGGCAAAATTGTCCATCAACATGTACGGAAAAATTAAAAGGGGTTTAGTGTAGATAGAAATAAAATTGTAGAAGGTCAAAAGATTTAAACATAGTTTGTTCTTTCTTTCACTGATAATACTGGGAACTTCAGGCTTCAAGCTCTAACTTTTACAAGCAGGTCATCAATTAGAATAAAAAAATCTGTCAGCATGCTCATAAATTGTGGTTAAGTAAAACCTATCGTTTTAGAGGTTTCAGTGTACTGTTGGCAAAAGATTGTGACTCTCTTCTCCTGACATTAATTGGATTATTTATGTACTTCTCTTTTCAAAAGTTTCAGAGTAATAGAACATTTTTGCACCACAACAGTGGTCTAAACCTTAGAGTTTATGTGGGTTCCTAAAAATTTGCACTATATGATATTCACATGAGCCCAGAGCATTTAGAAAGGCAAACGTGCAACTGTGAAAATTTTTATTTTCTACAGTAAAATTTTCAGAGTAAAGTATTAAAGCGTTTAGGGGCTTTACACCTCAGTGTTCACACAGCAGCAGCATCTAAAATAATAAGGAAGACCGCAGCTCAGGGGTAGAAAACATGCAAAGGTTTAATCCCTGACACCGGCAGGTGGGGAAAGGAAAGTATTTCTGCTTGAATCTCTGGAGAGAAGCTGCCTGTGTAGGCAGGTGGACCAAAGGTCTAACTTCGCAGAAGGCAGCTTCCTGGGTTTCTAATGCAATTTCTACTATCAAAGCCAGTGGTTTTTTTTACAATATACTTGCTAAGGGCTTGTTTCAATGCTGCCTAGTTTCCTTACACCAATATGGATCAGTCTTGTCTAAAAATCATAACAATTCCAGTGATGAAATGCTTATTCTCTCTCGTAAGATATAATCCACCAGAAACTGCTTCTGGGCAAGCCTCACTGAAATAAAGGGGTCTTACCCATTAGCACGTAGTACTTACAAAACAGAACATCACTGGCACTCCAAGTATCTCAAATCAGGCACACCGGCTTGCCCCTGCAATTGAGGGGGCCGGCACCACACAACGTGCGCACACTGTGCCTGCACACCACACAACACACTGACGTCACTCGTGCGCGCTGTGCGACATGCTGACGTGTCACACACACACCGTGCAGCTTTAGTGTGATGTGCGCACGCCACATGGCATGCACACACAGTGTGTGAACATTACTGCAGAATATTGAGGGGGCCTGTCCACTTCCTTGAAAATTGGGGGGGGGGGCTCTCAGCCCCTTGTCCCCCTTAAAGGCATGCCTATCTCAAATAAATATGGACAGCCATACCATTGACAATTCAGATACTGATGCATACACTAAATACCATCCTATACTAGACTAAAAACTAATCTGTTTAAAATAAGGCAAGTAAAAAGAAACCCACAATTCGAACAGATAAGCTCATTGTAAGGTGTAAGATTTCCCACCCATTCACACATTAATTTTGTACAAAGTATCTGAAATGGTTGGAATTTTTTAACCACTTGCAAATTCACAAATCCAAATAATGCAAGCAGAAAGTGGTTGTAAGTGTTTGAACTTATATTGGTAATCTACATGTTGCTGGTCGCCCCCACTTTTATTAAATTCTAGATTCTAGAGTAAGAACAAAAAAATATCAAAGGAAATATTTTTAGCTGCTTTTGGATAAGGAAACTAACATTAGCATCTGTATAGTCCCATTCTGTATTGTCAGTCTAATTTAATATCTTACAAGGGACTATACAATACTAAGAACGAAGACAGAATGAAATGAAGACTATTTGTGGAAATGAAACATATTTTTGCAGAAGAAAGGACAACTAAAACACTACCTGTAGACAAACACTAACCAAGTATGTATTCAGCAAAGCAATCTAGAGAAATAACAGGCAAAACAGAGGTGCATATTGGGAATGGTATTCAAAACAGGACAGAAACCAAATATGGCTGATGGCCACATGATGGTCAACAGAGTAATAGAAATGGCCTGAAGAGGAAGAATGAATGCTTGTTCCAGGTAAAACAGAGGAACATTTTAAAATGACTGGAAATGAATTATTACATCACCATCTAATGATGAAAAACAAGCCAATTATCAATGCTTGGTAAAGTTTTTGGAGAGAAAAAGAGAAAAATCTGTAGTATAAAAAGGATGAGGTTTCTTTAAATGGTGACCAAACTTTAAAGGGGGAAAAGCTGATTAAGTTGAAAAACCCATTTAGTGAGTAGACTTTTGTCATCGTCATGCAGCCAGCAGTTTTCAGAGTTTTAAAAGGGTGTGCAGCGAAAACAAGAGAAGCTTTAAAACTACCCTAAGCGCCAATAGTGGGACTAAAAAAAAACAGCAAGGCGATTTAAGATTGATCCTACCAGAAGCAGCCAGAAGCAGCTCTTCAGTGAAAGAAACACTTTTCCTCAGAATTGGGTTGGCATGGCTAGAGTGAAGAGGGTTAGAGATAGACCCAGAGAGAAGGAGACAGGGCTGTTTAAGCTGTGGGGAATCACAAGATAGTGTAGGGGAGCTGGGATACAGGAAAATCCTAGGTCCCTGGGGGGAAAGTGCTGTGGAGGGAAGCAGTAGAGATGATAGATTTCAGAAGATGACTAAAAAGAAATCAAAAAGGAAAAAAAGAAAAATGAAGAAAAAAACCAAAATGAATCAAGCAAAACCAAATTTTGTAAAAACGAACAGACAACCTAACAGAATATGAATGAGCTATTACTGACATACAATAAATGAAATGACAAATACAGCACTACAATGTGAATGAAGAGCACATTCAAATGATACTTTAATAAACTGTTCTTCCTTAATAGCAGGAATGGTTTCAATGTGCTTTTACTTTTATTTCAAATTCTGATATTCAAAATAAATTTGCTTGCAGATGATGAACAGCTACTTTCCACGAGCCTAAAAAAAGTACATTTTCTTTTTCAGAAGAATTTTGGAATTTCTTAACCTGAACCACACAGCCTTTAATTTTTATTTCATGTTTGATCTACTCTAAGTTTTTATTTTTAGTTCCTATCTTCTCAATTTCCTCCACATATATGTTAGGGTAATGACCAGTGTTAGAAAAACAGCTAGCAACATTTTATTAGGAAGATTACTCTGCTGGTTTGCAAAAAACAAAAAACAGCACGAGTCATAAATCAAGACTAAGCTGCATCAAAGTAGCATTCTGAAGATGCTAATCACTAACACTTAACCTATTAACCTACACTGACAGCAAAACTTGACCCTTTTTTAGCAATATACATTTGTAATATATTTAGAAAGAATATACACCATCATTTCTATTAGTATACTCTATCTGGTTTGACGGGATTATAGCCTATGGTGCCACTTAGCGAATGGGAAGTGTTCCATCAGTGGAATGAGGAAGTAACTTTCAGTATGAAATCTGTTTTTGAAAACTCTTCTTGATTTGTCATGCATTATAGAGGTTTGCTTTTCAAGCAGAATGTGTCTAAACCTCTCTTGAGATCATGGAACCAGTTTCAGAGTTTGAGATCCAACAAACTCCAAGTGGAATTCTGCTAATGGAATGAAACTTTCCAGACACTGTGTCTGGCTTCAGCCAATGAAAAGGACTGGGGTCATTAGGAATAGCATGGGATATGAAACAGGGTAGATGCAGATGGAGGAAGGAATCAGAAGAAAATGTAGAATCCCCCCCACACACACACACACACAAACACACTTGGTATTAGCAGAAATGTATTCCATTTGCATGAGAGTCCCTTTGGATTCCATCCATGGTCTAGCCAATTAGCCTATTTAAATTTCACCAAAGTCAAAGGAATGTAAGTGAGTGCAAGATTTTGGCCAAGTTGTTCAGATCCTTGCTCCTCCCATTAGTTATATTAGATCTAGTCCAGTAAATGTTGTCTCTGTGTGTGTGTGTGTGCGCGCGCGCGTGCGCGCGTGCATGCCTGTCTCTCTCTCCCTCACACACATGCACAAATATTAGCCTACTTTCTAAGAATGGTTAATGCCATGTCGACTATTTCTTTCCATTTCTTTAAATTCAACAGCATAGAAAAATAATTTATTTCTGTAAAGACAATGGGTTGGATCCATACTTAAAATAGACCCAGCGAAGCCAACTTAAGTTATTTTAAGTCCCATGGATACCATGGGCCTACTCAAAGTATGATCAAGTTTAGATCCACACCACATGTTAAAATAGCCTCTTAAATCAACATAAACAAGAATGTACAGTAGGTATCCTTTTATCTAGCAAAGGAAGTACAAAATAAAGATGTACTCTTTTAAGAGGAAACAGATGAAAAACATACTCCCTAACATTACTAAATTCACCACCACCACCAACAACAACAACAACAATTTATTATTTATACCCCGCCCATCCAGCTGGGTTTCCCCAGCCTACAATATTTCAAGTGCAACAACAACAAAATGGGGCAGGGAAAACCAGGTTTAAAATACAGCTGTTCACAGCTGAGATTCTGTAGCATTTTCTAAAATTATTATTTAAAAAAACAAAAAGACAACCAAAGCAATTGCATTATCTTCTAGCAGAGTTTGTTCTTAAAGATAAAAAGAACAAAAGTAGATTGCATGAAAATTAATGCACATAGCCAAATAGTTAGAGCAGTGTTTCTCAAACTTTCTGAACTCAGGCTCCTTTTCAAACATTCACTACATTCTGCACATAATATCAATTATTTTCCACAGATGAACCTGTAGAGATCCTTGCACCTAAATTAGTTATGCATAATGTTATGCATAAGGATCTGGATAATACCCCCCACATATATTTTAGAAAAGAAAACTGGAGCTTTGCATAGTGATTCATCAAAGATCAAAGCAGTAGCAGTTTCTAGGTTTCTGGTCTGTCAAATCACCCTGAGAAGATGCAATTTGCCTCAAGTCCCACTGAGGTCTCGGTTGGAGCCCAAGGACGGCACTACAATTTTCGAGATCCTATCCCTGACTGGAACTTC
This sequence comes from Podarcis muralis, assembly GCF_964188315.1. NCBI lineage: Eukaryota > Metazoa > Chordata > Lepidosauria > Squamata > Lacertidae > Podarcis > Podarcis muralis. The sequence goes on along the minus strand of NC_135664.1, from coordinate 64,662,045 downwards.
ACAACCTTTCTCCTGGTGCCTCAAGCCTCCTAAGGGAAGCCTGTCCCACGGTTTGAGAACCACTGAATTAGTAGGCAGAGTAAAGCAGCAACATTAAGGGATACGGCATTTGTTCAGTGTTTGTAAGATGGCATGCATTCACTCCATACATTAAATGAAATAATAAAACTTAAAATGTTTTCTACATCAAAAACATAAGTTGCTAACAGGAATTTACTACTATCTTAAAGTAGGTGGTGTCTATGCCAATTGTGCATAGCTTGGAAGCAGCTCAGCAGGCAGCCCGTTGGTCAAATTTCTAGAAAGCTCAAGTAATTAATTGCCAAGTAGTGCACGCATACAGAAACATATTTGGATTAGAAGGTAGTTAGTCTTATGAGTATGACACTGTTAAAAAGGACATGCGAAACTACTTCCCCAACATATTATGGTGACTATTTATCTCCATAATTTGCAATATGATGTGGAGGAAATTAAAAGACAACTCCTTGTGACCTTTCTATTATTTTCTGATGTACTATAAGTCAGCTTGCAAAAGCTGTCCATAAACTAAATAATGCAAAAAGCAATTCATAAGAGTTAGACATATAGACAGTTTTCAAACTTTATTGGAGTAGGAGAGATCTCCTATTTTAGGGTTGTTGTGCTAACTTACATGCCAAAAAACAGAGAAAAGGAAGTGAGTAAAAAAGCTAATAGAAACAACACAAATTAAACAAAACAAATAAACAAATCAAAATAACGTGGGTGGCAGCACCTTACCAGTTTTGGGTGTCAAACTCAAATCTGTGTCAGAAGAAGAGGACTGTCGACTGTAGGACTTGGAAGGTGAAAAGGAATAGATTTGGTTTTTCAGAGGGGTGGAGGGTCCTGATGAATGAGGATTGGGATTGGGATCTTCATTGAAAGGAATCCTGCCAGAAGAAGGTGGAAACATATTCAGTGATCCTATGGCAAAGGACCGGGCTGATAACAGCATGATCCCAACAACAGGGTGTGGGAAGGGATGGGGAAGGGCCACTAGTTGTCCTGAAGTGCAAAGCTGGATTATGAGGCCAAAGGCAACGGCAAAAAACCAAAAAACAAAAAGTTTGTTTACCAACTCAGCATTTATTGCAGGGAGATGGCAAATATTTGATAGCAAAACAAAAACAAGAACAAAATACACAGCTGAGGAATGAAGCATCAAAAACCAAGAAAAACAGGCAAAGAAAGTAAAACCCATCAAAACCATCACTTGGGGCAGCAGTGCAAAATGCTTTTTTGAACCAGATTATCAAAAAGGAAAACAAAGACAATTGCAGACCATATATCTGTGTGTTTATATACACACAGACACAGACACTTATATATACACACACACATATATATTTCCAAGAAAGTTTCCTTATCCTTTAGCATCTGCAGTGTGCCACAGCTAAAAACAAAGAAGGAAACCAGACTGATACCATTGTATTGACAACCTTGGTTACATTTAATAGTACTTACCTGTTTGTCCAAATTAAGACTTCAGTCACAGAAACATCTTTGAGGACATCATGATTAAGCCTGAAGCCCAATCAAGATGTATATTTTCCCCCCATGACAAGGGATATTTTCACACCTTAGGTTTTTCAGTTTATAACTGGAAAGGGAAAAAAACTCACACACACACCAAGCAAAAGTACAGAGAGAGATGCTTAAATTCCAGTCGCCTATCACCTCTGTTGTATCAAATGAAGACTAATGTAGTTATTTCCAGGAGTAAGACTCCCAGTGAGAAAAGTTTTGTGGTACCTGCCTACACTGCCTGCCTGCCTGCCCTTTGCAGTCACTGTGCCTGTAGCCTGTCTCTCCCCAGCTTCTGAGTCTGAGCAGTCTCGTACCAGTGTAGATGAGAGTGGGAACAGACACAGAGAAGTTCTGAGTAAGCCGTGAGCCAGTAGCTGTGTGAATTGGGCTGTTGTGAGTCGAGCGACATCCATGGCTTGGTGGATGAACCAGCGGAGACCTGAGAGAATTTGCAGCCAAGGCGGAAGGAAAGAAAAAAAATACATACAAAAGATTGCAAAGTTACATTTAAAAAATATTTCAGGGAGCTTTAAGAGCAGGCTCTAAAGCAGGGGTGTCAAACGTAAGGCTTGAGGGCCTTATCATATCTTTTTGTGGTTCCCAACATGGCCCACAGGACACCTACCATATTTCACAGAACTTCAGTCATGTGAGCCAAGAAGCCAAAAATGGCAAACTGGCATGCTTCCTCACAAGCAGATCAATCGACGACATGGCTCTAGTTTGCCACTCTAATTTATCTCATGCTAAGTAAAGGCCTCAGCAAATTAATTTTGCTCACACAAGGGAGATGAACTGGGGAGCCATTGGACAGTGGATTCCGACAGGACCTTCTCGTTCATAGCTTTTCCCCACCTCCCTGTCAGGGGTATACACCAGACAGTGAAATACTTGAAATTGCGGGGTGAGGGGGGGACTCAGCAGCAGATGTTCAACAAATTGTGCTGGGATTCACATTTTTTTATTTTTAAAAAAAATGGATGTGGTTCCCAAGGATATACTCGCTGAGAAGTTGGCCCTCCAACTCATTATTTACACCCCTGCTCTAAACAATTAAGATGAAATCTTAAGAAAGCAGCTAAGCATTACCTTGTTAAAAGTGACATTGTATCTGTAGCAATGTGTTAACTGGGAAGAAAGAAATACCCGTAGGTGCCTGCTAATCTTGTAATACCTGGATTCAATGCAATTTCTTTAGACTGGCTTAATTCTGTTTCTAATTAACATAAAAATCTTAGCATGCAAGGTGCAACCATGGAATGGAGAAATAATGTTTCCATTTTTTTTCAAGATGGAATGACAACAGATGTAGGATGAACATTCTTAGCAGGTTATTAGATGTGTAAAAGCAATGTGGCAATTGCATGGTTTTACTTATGGACCTATGATTCCACTACAGGGAATCTTTGTAAAGAAAATTTGTCTTCATTTAAAAAAAAACATGGCTCTTAGCAAAAAGATGGGTATATACAAATTACTCATAATATATGAGTTTCTCATGTTTTCTGATGAAAATAAAACCCAGTAGCCCATACTTCTCTAAACTCTCACTTGTGCTGAGAATTGGAAAAGGCAAGAAACAGCAGGGGAAAAATATATTCTGGGTTGCAGTATTTCTCTCCATACTAAGGCTGAAAGGGGAAAAATCTCTACTCTTCCCCCCCAAGCCCTCTGTGCACGCCAGAGGATTTGAGGAAGGGTGTATGTTGCAAGATCAAGTAAAGGTTGGCTAGCAAGCCAAGCCAGTATCTGTGGACCAGTCTCATGGCTAGCTGAAAACAGAAATAAATAAAAATAGCCAGTGACATCCGAGTTCACAAAGAGTTTTGTTTTGATTGTCTGATCAAACATGACAAAGTAGCATCAACTCTGAACAATGAATGAAGCTAATTCAGAATGAAGATTTGGAAGCATTTATCTTACCAGTGCAAAAGCAACTTGACTAGCTATCGCACAGACTAACTTTGGTCATATACCCTGCATTTAGCTATCAATGGCTTTCACACAGACCATGTCAGTGTGGTGCTTCCTGCAGCAGCTCATAAAACCTGAGCCAACCTTAGAGGGATATGGAAACAGAATGTGACAAGTTTAACTGCGGAATTATGGGATAGGTGTGAAATCTAAGGTTCAGCAATCCCAGCAACAGCAGCGTACAAAGCATATTGCCAAAAAAGACAGTTACAGGAGGGTGAGTCTAACATTTGCACATACCTCAATGTATGAAAATAATTATTTTCAATAATAAGCTTCTAAATAACGGATAGTTTTCAAGATTCCAGCTATCTCAACTAGAGCACACATAATCCCAATTTACACACGCAGAAAAAAAAACATATGCTGGTCCTTCTCTTAGGGCTGGCATAAAAAAAGTCTTTATGATGCTGTAAATGTAGCTAGATGCTGTTTCACCAGGCATATACATAGCTTTCCCAAACAAGGTGCTTTCAGGCTGGCATGCTACTATTTTTATTTCACTTGCTCATGCTAAAAACTGAACTCCATGAACTGTAAGTGAAGTGAAAGCTTGCCTACTATTCCAGGTCAAAGAGCAGCAAAGACAACTTGGTGCTTCCCTCTCTTATTTAGAATAAAGGCAGATATAAGAACCTGATAGAAATAGCTTAACACATATTAGCATCTTATGGTGTTATAGCATTTAATATTCACGTTGTAATACTTTTGTCTCTTATGCAGATGCACATTCGGACTACAAGTACTGGAAACAGAAGGCCTGTTGAAAAATTGTAATATGGCAAAAGATTCTGAAAGACAAAACATTCCATTGATGCAGGCTCACCACCAGTAAAACTCGCACATTGAACTGCAACGTAGAAGAGGCAATCACCATCAGCAGCACCTTGTTTAACACTGCTAGAATTATATATGGTATGACTGCATAGGCATTTGTCACACAAATTTTATTTCTGCAGCATCTGGTCAAATAGGACCATCAGTTCGTTTTGAATCCCCTCAGATTTCTAAATTCCAAAAAAATTACCAACAAGATTGGTACGCAGGAACATGTGTATGAAATCACAGCAGACAAATGAACTTATGCAAAACTGTATGAGTATATAAACAAAACATGAAAATCTCTTTCCAATGAACATCTGACTCATACTTACTCCTTCATATCTTTGGATGGGGAATTACATGTGGGTAAGAATGCTGATGTGTTACTTAATTTATCCAAGGTACAGGCTGTTCCTATGGCTCGTACTACTAGTCCAGATTCTCCCTCCAGATCAAAGCACTGCAAATAGCCAACAACTGCATTCCCTCTCATTTCAAGTACCTTCAAGCCAATCTTCCTTTGCAGCTCTCCTGCAAAAGAAGTATATGCCAGTTAGCCAGAAATTAACTTAAAATATATTTGCAAGTTCTGATAATAAGACAAAGATGAGAACAGAAAAATGTATTCACATTTAGATAGCATGATTTATTCATTTTTTAAAAATGTTGTACTCTGTCATCCAGAAGTACATGGGCTTATGGACTGTTTCACCAGTTACAATTTTACAGATGCATAAAAATGTTTTATAGATGCCTATAGAACTGCTACAGGGAAGCTATGGCCCTTCCGATGTGGTTGGACTCATTATTCAGGTCTGATGAGCCTTCAACATCTAAAGGGCCACAGGCTCCCTATCCCTGTAGTAGAAATAAGACAGATGCAGATATATGCTTATTTGCAAACAAGTTTCCTGTACACAGGTTAAATTCATGACAACTATATAGTCTGTGAAGTGGCCCTTAGTGTCTCTGCTGAAACTTTTTATAACCATGAAAATAGATGCCAAACATTTTTCAAGCCATTTTCTAATATATTATAATACTGATAAAATAGGAGCTATTATTCAAATTTGCTACACTTTTATTTTAAAACAGCACAATCCTCCAGAGCCTTTCTTCACATGCAGAGGAAGTCCCTAACTCACTGAGGGTTTGAGACCCATTGGCTACCCTCTCCTGGTTTAGACAGCTAGTCAAAGCTGGACCCTGGGTATGGCTGCTGTTGCATGCTGACAGCTTCTAGGAGCAACAGGTGATGTATTAGTGCTAAACAAAACAACAATGGACACGTGTGTGTGTGTGTGTGTGTGTGTGTGTGTGTGTAATCTCTCTAAATATAAATATAAATTATGCCAGCTTCATTCCTATACTCATTTACTCAGTAGTAAACTAAGTTCAGAATAAACATAGAAAGCCAGTGCTGAAATCCACTGCCTAGAAAAGAATTTAGAAAAGCTCTCTAATGTGCAAAATTGATCAACAAGAAATCTATAGGGAGCAGTGTTAATAGTAGGCAAATGCATTGAGACTGTAAACTCATCATTAGTACGAGACCAAAAGTGTTTTCCTGCACACTACAAGCAGACTTTAAATATATCTGTTGATGATTTTCTGTGGCAGGCCCAATTGTGTTGCTCTTGCATGTACTATGTAAGCGTTCATAGATTGATGCAAAATTTGAAAATAAATGGACACTGAAACTTGAGCTATACAAAAGGATTACATCTTCTGTATAACAGGATGTAATTTAAATCATCTTTCTGTGTTGTTACGGATATTAGACACAACCTTCAAAACTAAATGCTTATGACCACACACCTCCTCCAAACTGCAACAGAACATGTCACAAAGCAAGCAATTTATAGAGCATGTGGAGGTGCTGGAAGAGCAAAAAGTAGAGAAATGGTACAGAAATCCCCAAAGTCCTTCAGAGGGACTACAACCCCCTCCAAAGGAGGCAATATTCCATCAGAAAGCACATAACAGATTTCCAACTTTTAAATACTGTAAATAATATACTTTCAGAAAGTAAAAAAATATTTTTGCTAAGTGCTAGAACTACTATAATTAGTAACAGTGCAAAACAAACAACTGTAGGCTGAATCAGCTGCCAAGTATATGAAAAAGAATCATTAAGCAGTTAAGAGCAGATCTTCACTCATTCAGTGTCTACACTGTTATTCTGTAAAGATTGCTTACATAGTTCAACATTTCAAAATGACCTTTGAAATTCCAACTTTCCAGGGGATACGTGGCTGCTGTATAATGTGAGCTAAAGTTTCAACACAGACTAGAAATCACCACCCCCAAGTTACAATTACTGTATCTGTTTGTAAATTATTGCTATATTAAGTTACTGTATATGTTAACAAGTGAAATGTTTACCAGTTACTATTAATATGACTTTTTGTAGACTTCCTAATACCCAAGAGAGAAATTATTTTTATCTGTTTAAAATAAATGTAGAAATCATTTTCATCATAAAAATAACAAACTAGTTTACTGTATTTGGGTTTGTTTGTTTTTTGTAAAGTATGTAACAGATACCCAGTTCATTTAAAGCTGGTATTAAGGATCAGTGGCCAGGATTGACAACTGTGACAGGTAAGCTTTTACTGGCTGGTGAAACACCTGCATCATATCTCTAAGTGGAGGTGATTCGACAATGTGAGTGTCACAGCAGAGAAGGCCCTCCTTTCAGTCACGTGATGCAACTCTGCTGGACGTGCATGACTAGAAGGGCCTCCCACAATGATGAGCTGGTTTATACAGGGACTGAGCTGGTTTAAACAGAAGGCGGGCCTCAAGTAGTCTGGTCCCAAGCTGTACAGGGCTTTGTAAGAAGAGTAACAAAACGTTACAATCAGTTTGTCAGCAAACAGACAACCAGCACAATTCCTTTGGCACAAAAGTAATATGTGCATGGTAGGATAGTCCATCAAGCATCCTAGCCACTGTATATACCACCAAATCAGCCTCAAGGGCAACTACAAATAGAGTGCATTGCAATAATCCAGTCTAAAAGTTACTTGTTTTATTTACCAAGATTTATATGACTAACATCTACATAATTACTAATGCATTTACTAGCTTGTGGCCAAGTTACCTCTGCGGAGGAACTGGTACAGCTTGCACAACAGTTGCTGTTGGTGGAATGTCGTCCTAACCACCATGGCCATCTAAGTCTCCAGTGGCAAGGATTGTTCAGGAAGCAGCCCTGAACTACAAACTTGATACTTTTCTATTCTTTCAGGTAATGTTAACTATAAAATGTTCAGCTGGCTTTAAAACACAGTAATAAAATCTGCAAAATATCTCAACAGGAATTAACAGAAATGCAGAGCCTTTATTAGGTTCATCTGTGCGTGCCTTTTTCAAAGCAATAAATGATATTGTAATTACCTGACATTAATGAAATAAGCCTCTGCCTGGCCTCATTTGATGCCCTTGGTGTACGGATTCGGTCTATCCACTGATATTCTGGATCTTCATTAACCACCAGTTCCTCTACAAACCCATGAATGATTACAGCTTTGTAGCACTTTGGAATAGATGTAGCTGTTAAAAGCATAAGCACAGTGTAAAATATTTTATTATTTAGCACAACTATATACCACCTTTTCCCACAACTCATTCCAGGCCGGATTATAATAAAACAATTTGAATGTGTTTTCTTTAAAAAAAAAATACCACCCCCCCCAAAGCCATAAAAGACAAAGATAAAAAGCTTACAGATGGATCATGCTAAAAATATCAAGCACTAAAAAGAAATTTTAAAAAGCACTGGTACGAAGAAGCCTCTTGGAAAGAGCATTCCATAGCTGGGGCACTACAGCCCCCCCCCCAAAAGCCCCCTTGCTACTTGATACCCATCTCACCTCCAAAGGAGGCACTGGGAGTAAGGGATCGGAAAAGGATTGCAAAAGTGTGGATAGCTTGGTATGGGAGTTGTGGCTCCTTCAGCTATCTGGATGCCAAAATTATTAAGGGTTTGAATATATGCATGTATGTTTGTATGTATGTATGTAGGGACGCGGGTGGCACTGCAGGTTAAACTACAGAGCCTAGGGCTTGCCGATCAGAAGGTCGGTGGTTCGAATCCCCGCGACTGGGTGAGCTCCCATTGCTTGGCCCCTGCTCCTGTCAACCTAGCAGTTCAAAAGCATGTCAAAGTGCAAGTAGATAAATAGGTACCGTAGTGGCGGGAAGGTAAACGGCATTTCCGTGCACTGCTCTGGTTTGCCGGAAGTGGCTTAGTCATGCTGGCCACATGACCCGGAAGCTGTACGCCGGCTCCCTCGGCCAATAAAGCGAGATGAGCGTCGCAACCCCAGAGTCAGTCACGACTGGACCTAATGGTCAGGGGTCCCTTTACCTTTTTATGTATGTATGTATGTATGTATAAATCCATCCGCTTTGAATTTGGGATGGAAACAAACAGGCAGCCTCTTCTGGCACTTGTATTCTGCACTAACTGACTATTTTCAATCTAGAGAATATAACTCTTAAAAGCTTTATTTCTTTAGTACATCACTTATCTCATTTTTCACAGACAATTTTTTCCAACTATGTTTTTAGACTTACTGCAAAAAAATTTAACTCCACATGATGACTGTCTAAAACGATTTAAATCATTGAAGAGGTCTACTTTCACCACCACATTGATCTCTCCACGTATACCTGTTTGTAAAAAATATGCGAGAAAGTGAGAATTTTTATTAGAATAGAAAAATAGTCTTCCATGATTGCTTTAAATATCGGAATACCATTGTCAGCCCAAAGACTCCCAAGGGGGTTCAGAATTAATTAAAGAACAAAAAACAATAGATAATCTATTAAAAGATGGTAAAAACAGAGCCACAAAAGTACTCAAATGAAAACTAAACACACCACATGGATTGGGCACTGGGAGAGGATGTCCTTTCACATGTCACCAGATCCTTCCTGACGGAGGTGAAGTAACCTATAAAAGGGCCTCTAATGAAAATTTTAATAACTGGGCAGTTTCACTTAGCAACCGGAACATTCATATTCAGTATTTTAGTCCCATATAGCACTGGAATATTCTTTATTCTATGGCATCACATATGATAGTATATCCATGATATACAACATGGAATACAACATGAAAGGTATGAGCAACTTTTATAGTGAATTAAAACTGTTTGGGAACCTGCATCTTGGGAAGATAAAATCAACCAGAGTCTGCAACAGTGTCAAACTGGAGAGTATGTCAAGAATAGATCTAAATAGCTGCAAGAAACCCTCCATAGTTATGTCCTAGCTGCAATGATGGCGTAAGCCTGATGTGAAGTAAAACCTACCGCTTCAGCACATTGCTTCACCACTCTGTGAACTCTAATCCCTTGAAACATGAGTCAAAGCCAGTAAGTTCATCAGGAAACTGATTGAGGAACACCCTTAATGACCCTATGTCATGCGCTGTATCCTTTTTAAAAGAGTACAGATCATTCCATAACACAGGTCTACTTAAAATAAAAGGCATTCCTTCCATAAATAGTTTTTTAAGGCAAGTTTTTAAGAAAATAATATGATGGCAAAATGTAATTTAAAGATTACACCTGGTATTCTTAAAATTATCTTAAAATGTTAAGAATAACTGAAGTGACCACATTAAGTATATGGTCAGAATTCTTTGATTTGTTTCTAAAATTAATTTAAATTAAATTTCTTTCCACAAGGTTAATGTAGACATATCAGTACTAATTGTTTATTATTGTTGGTTTTGTAACTGTTGTTTATAAAAACAGCATCACACACACACACACACACACAAACTTAAATTACACAGGGCAACTTCTAACTAGATCACTGACTTCTGCGAGTCTACTAACAACGAATATCACCCAAAATCTGTATCACAACAGCTATTACACAGCACTGTTTAGGTGGTGCTCACATATTATATTATACTATTTTTGTCCAGATTTTCAGGGATTTAGCATTGGAAGATTTGTCATCCCAGTGCTATGATCCATGGCAAAAGAAAAAATGGCATTAACTTTAAACACAACTTCTTTATTTGAAACAACATGTGAAACTGAAAGAACTCAACTGATGTCTCAGGAAAGCTTAAAACTATATTGTATTTTAAATGGCACAATAAGTCTACCTCAACGCTCCTAAACGATTTGCCAAATAAAATATGTTTTAAAACAATGTTAAAAATCTCACCGTGTATCGTATCATAAATTGGAAACCAGCCAGAGATAACTGTAGCTGCTTCACTGTAGAGGAGAGGATCAATATCAATGTAAACTTTTCCAATGGCATCATTAGCACTATAAGTATCATGATCAAGAACAGTTATCTGCAGAGGCTCATCTTGTAGATCTTCATCATCCACCTAGAAAATAAAAATATGGAGCTTCAAAATTTCACAAGGCAGAATCTGTATTAACAAAACCTTTATTGATTCAAAATTGCTAGTTTAAATTCCCTGTGGAGCATACAATAAAGATTAACATGAAACTGGTAGGGGTCTCAAAAACTACGAATTCCAAATGGTTCTGTTCAGATGACCACTACAAAACATCCACTTATGTTTTTCAACTAGTTTGTTTTTTTGTCTGAAATGGGAACTGCAATTAAGTTTTTGCTACAGTTTATCTAAACAATCCAAAATCAGAAACCAGTTTGATCTTCTCACTTTGGACAAACCAGATTAAACTAAGTACATTTTGTGCTGATTCAGACAAAATGAGGAGCTGCTGTTAGTTGAAAATGGACATTCTTTGGGCTTAATAACTTGCTTCTAAGTCTACCTTTTTTGTTGAATTTACCTCAAATTTAAACCATTCAGAATTCCATTGAGGATTGAGAGATTTGGGATACACATCTGTCTTAAATGTGGTGTTTCCAAACTTCACCTGAAAAATATACAAAAAAAAAAGACAAATTGAAGCAAAATCTTGTTCTCCACCTTTTCCCAAAACTTACACTTTTAAAATAAAGTTAGTGCCATGCAATTGTTTTCAAACATTTGACAGACCATTGCTACATGTCTGTAAGGTGGGCCTTTAAATGTGATTGCCCTGACTTAACACTGTGAGTTCTTTGAAATTATAAAGCTGGGGAGGTGGAAATTTTTGTCCTGGTATGCCAAGTCACAACCCCAACATCTAGATTGGCTCAAAGTTCCAAACCAGATAGTAACCAGCTTACATCTTCAATTCCAATGCAGCTAGTAAGCAGCTAGCACTTCTATCCCTCAGCAGTTAGTCTGTTATACCTCCTAAGAGACAGCAAACAACAATGCATAGGCTCAGAAGACTCTGGAGATGATTACTGAATGCACATGAGAGAAAACAGTGTGTGGTTTATAGCAGAACAGTGAGAATGAGAGAAAATGAGTTGGTGTGAAAGAAAATGGCTGTGCCTATATGGGAGATGAAAAGTGGGCCAGACAGTGAAAACAATATGCTCACTGTACAGTGTTTGTGGGTGAGCATGCTTGCAGATTCTACACATAATTATTGAACATGTGAGCAAGTGAAGGACGTACCGGTATACACTTGTAGATTATATAGTGAAAAATGAAAAACAAGGCAGAAAGAAAATTAAGATGTTCTTTGGGGCGGGGGGGGGGGATGTAGAACAAGGTCCCTTGTTCTCCCAACTTCAGCCCCATCAATACACATGTAAACTAATGTATAAGATGGAAAGTTTCTATTCACATACAGAAGAGAGGTTAAAAATGAGTACTAAAGCTCTTTAACATGTGTAATTTTCTAATAGATGCAACTTTGAAATCTTTAGGATTCAACTCATATTTAATCAAAAAGACTCAATATCCCAAAATTTGAGAGGAGCTTGTCTGGAAAATTTGCCAAATTAGAAAATTTCTAAGCAAACACACAGCTTTGATTACCTAACTAAAAACACATTGGGCTTCCTCCCTCAAACAACCATGAGACTGACGGGCTTCTCATTCATTTTTCTACCTCTCAGTTTCCCTACCTTGCCCACAGAACTCTGCCTATCTCTAGGTTCTCTAAAAGGCCAACTGTCCTTTAACTTCCCCCATGCTTTTGAACATTCTATGGCTAACAGCTTAATTCACTCAGGAGATAGAATGTTCATCCAACATTCATCACATTCCTATGGCTCAGCCAACATTGTCAGAAGCTTCATAACTGCTACAATGAAATTATTTAGTCTATTAATATACTGTAGGATCGCATCTTGAAGGATGTTCCAGGGGGTGGCATGTAAAGTCAAAATCGTGTATAATCAAAACAACCTCCTGGAACTATCCCTGTGCAAGCAATCTTACCTTCCAGAGCCAGCACAAGATCTCGCAAGGCCATCCAAGATCTCATGAAGGCCTCCAGAGCTCACAAGAGTTTCTCAGAGCCTGATAAGCAAAGCACAGAGCTTAAAGGCTCTTTCTGCACATGGTGTTTTTTTTAATCTACAGAAGAATCATAGCTAATTTTAAACAGCTGAGGACAGGGAAGTATTAGTATTTATTTTGAAAACCTCAAAGAGTGATAACAAATTGTGGCATTCCACTTGCAAAGCAGACAACCACTTGCACAAATGTGAATTCTCTTCTCCCCATACTCCTTCAAAATATGTCTCTAGATGGCTGAGGCATCTCCAGAACTTGTTGGAAAAGGCATGGGATTGGGGAGGAAGAGAAAGGAGTCCCATTATGTCTGCTGGTGAAATGTTGGATCTCACTCGAAGAGACTAAAGGTTAGTTATTATACAGTACAGTATATCCTTTTCCTATTTGTATAATTGGAACACAGTTGGGAAAGAGAGTGGAACCTTTCAGATGACACAAGTCTTCTTAATGTTGGAAAGTTTAGGTGCATGTTCAACTCAGAGAACATGCACAGTTTTTTCAGATGAACACAAAGTTTTCTGCATCAGACTTTTATCTGACCTTTCAGGCATTGAAAAAGGCTTGACTTCCAATGTTTCCACCCACTGCATTTTGAAGAGCAGAATACAGAACAGAGGCATTCCACAGTGTAGTAATAGTATTTAACATGGAAGATTAAAGGTCAGTATTTTAAGCACACTTTTGTACAAAAATAAGTGGAATTAATATCTTTCTATGTGATTATTTACATACAGTACATACATAATTTTTTTTGTATGCTGGCTTTCTGCAGTCTACAATTGTCACAGAAGTTTATAAACAGCTAAATAATGTGAACAACCATGCCTCCTTCAAGGTGGCCCAAAATGATCCCTCTGGTAAAGTTGTATTCATTACCAAATACACAAGAGCAGGCAAAGCCTCTCAGCTGGCTGTCACCAGCTAGGACAGAAGAAAGCCAGGAGAGAAAATTGTTCACCAGACTTCCCCAAGTACTTAGTTCACGGCCTCAGGTGAAATCCATCACCCATGCAACTGCTAAGGGGACATCCTATACAGTTCCTGAAACTGGCTTGTTATCCAAGACAGATCATATTTCAAGCATATCAGAGTGAGTGATATTCGATTCCAAAGAATCACAGTCATCCAACTGTATCAGCCTCCTGTCTTTCCTAAGCAGCACTGCCAGATGGCATTCTGCAGTTGCAATATCAGTGGGAAATATTTCTTTTGCCACCACAACCACCATAAAATAAGCTCTTAAATGGGCTTTAAACCACATTTGGTTCACAATTGTGCCCTGAATTATCACCAGATGTGCTCTAACTGACATTGCAACTGATTTTAAAACACTGTAAATGAACTAGCAGTGGATAACAGAAATGACTTAAATCTAGTTATCACCTTTTTTGCAAAGGCTCTTTGTCTTTAACACCCACATGAATTCCCACATCACAGAGATGCCCTGATGGGGAAAAGCGGTACCTATGTAGAAACTACTTGTATGCCCAGGTCTCTGCAGGGCCGTCTTTACCCAGGGGTGTAAGGGGTGTGGAGCACCCGGGCACTGAATTCTGGGGGGTGCCAGGTACCCACCACTGAAGCCGCCTAAGCTCTTAACTACCTACCTGTTATGAAATAATAAATAATTTTGATCAAGCTAGAAAAACAAAATACATATATACCTAGGTATTACCGAAATGTATACCTACTGTTTCACTAAAGGACTTTCGACATTGTGCGTTCATTTACCAAAGATGCGCCGTGCCAGTGGTGGCGCTTGTCAAACTCAATGACGGCGCTCACAACTAAATTTGGGGGCGCTGGGCAGATCTTTGCACCCCAGCAGCACATATGCTAAAGACGTGCCTCTTGCCTCTGCATTGTCCAGGATTAAAGGTAAAGGTAAGGTAAAGGGACCCCTGACCATTAGGTCCAGTCGTGACCGACTCTGAGGTTGCGGCGCTCATCTCGCTTTATTGGCCGTACAGCTTCCGGGTCATGTGGCCACCATGACTAAGCTGCTTCTGGTGAACCAGAGCAGCACACGGAAAGACCGTTTACCTTCCCGCCACAGCGGTACCTATATATCTACTTGCACTTTGACGTGCTTTTGAGCTGCTAGGTTGGCAGGAGCAGGGACCGAGCAACGGGAGCTCACCCCGTCGTGGCGATTCAAACCACCAACCTTCTGATCAACAGGTCCTAGGCTCTGTGGTTTAACCCACAGCGCCACCCAGTTAGTGCGCCAGCTGCACCTGTTCCTTGAGATGTCTGATTTGGCCAGTGACACCAAGCCTTAGTTACGTCCTGTTTGGGTTACTCTAATAAGCTCTATGAAGGGCTGCCTTTGAAAGGTGCTCAGGAAGCTGCAGCCAGATTGTTGACTGGGGCTGGTTATAGGAAGCATACAACTCTTTTGCTACAACAGCTTCACTGACTGTTTCTGTGCAAAATTCAAAGTGCTGGTTATCCCCTTATAAAGTCCTACACAGCTTAGGTCCAGGCTATCTGAAAGACTAAACAAACCAAACAAACCTTTGAGATCTTCGGGGAGGCCCTTCTCTTGGTCCCACCGCCCTCCCAGGCATGCTTGGCAGGGGCATGGGTGAGGGCTTTCTTGGTGGCTGCTCCCAGACTTAGGAGCTCCCTCCCTAGAGAAGCAAGACTGTCTCCCTTCTTCTTGTCCCAATAATTTATGGGGGAAATTTTGATATGCTTTACATAGAATTAAAACTGTATACATATATATAATCTATCAATGTTTGATAGGTTTTTAATTATTGTTTTTTTCTATGTTTTTATCAGTTCATATTATTATCTGTAAGCTGCCTTGGGTCCCATCAGTGGGAAAGGTGGGGCATAAATAAATTATTGTTGTTGCTGTTATCATTATCATCATTATTATTTCTGAACATTATACAAGTCTTAAAAACATAGAAGCTCTGTGAGGAAAAAGATGGCAAGTGTTCTCCCTACAATAAGCAAGCATAATAAGTGCATTACGTATAGAAGTCTGCAAAGCAATTACTGTATTAAAGGCACAATAATTGTTATATGTGAGAAACTGACAACCCTAAACATGTCAATTGTCAATTTAGTACAATGAATAATAATTTGCTTACATGTCAGGCTCTTGTTCATTAAAGAGGTAGAAAAAAGCCCACCAAACATAGTCACCAGGACCACAAAACCAGTTTTCAATGCCTGAACTGAGCTCAGGGACAAGTTAAATAGTAAAGATAGCATTTCTGAGTATGAGCCAAGTGTTGTTCCATCACTACTGAAGAAACACAACCAACCCCTATCTATAGCTAATAAAAGGAAAGCATATGGTACAAAAAATATGAAATGACATTTTTCCTTTTTTAAACTAAGCATTGGGGAAAACAATTCCTTGAAAAATTACTTCAAATATTACATCAAACCACTTTCATGTAGACCTTTTATACTAGTACTGTATAAGAAATAAAAATCTTCATGTAGACTACTATGTGCAGCATACCGGGCAACTTCATATATTATGTTTCTTTACAAGTAGACGTGTTCTGCCTGTATGTGTACTCAAATATCTGTAACACACGTTTCTGGTCACATGCAAATACACATGCCAAGAGTGGCTCTAGCTCTCTGCCATAAGTGCATTGGCAAACACACAAGCACCTAGCATACAAGCCGGGAAAACAAGTTACCATCTATATCAGGCCTCCATGACATGCAATTCACCTAGTTGTATATAATCCAGCAGCCATGTCCTGTGAACTACAAGGTACTTGACAACTACTGTTTGTACAATTCTAAGCAAGAACTGAACACAGATTTGATCAAGAGGTTGGAGCAACAATATTTAAACTTTTTAGTTTAGAAAAGGCGAGGACATGGAAGAGGACAAAGACTCTTCCTCCCCCAGTAGCAAAGCATACATCAAATGGACATTGCAGGGGGCTGGACTAGATGGCCCACTGAGCCCCTTACATCTCTGTCGTTCTATGTTTCAATGAAATTGCAAGACAATAGATTTTTGGTTGAATATTAGGAGATTAATGGCAAGAGGGGCAGGTGAGGCTCATCAACCTGGGAAGGTAGCCCATCTAGGAGACGGAAAATTCTAATCCTAAACCTTTGCTGCCTTGTGGGACATCTTTGGGAGAAAAAAAGGTTAAAGAGCAAATGCTACATAAATTTGGAGTGGAGTCCTTAAGACACTTTGATGGTGCCTTGTACGCCTCCTTCCGCCAACTCCTACAGCCAAGCTGGTGCCAAACTAATAAAATAAAATAATAATAATAATAATAATAATAATAATAATAATAATAATAATTTATTTGTACCCCGCCCATCTGGGCAGCTTCCATAGAAACAAAAAATACACTAAAATCACACATTAAAAACTTTTTGCTCTGCTTTACTTTGGACCAAGTCAGCGAGGCCAAGAGGGGGCTCTTGTCATTTGGGCAGCCCAGGACCTTTATATACACTGCCCAGGCTGTCACTCTGTCACTTTGGTGCTGCTAACACAGGAGTTTAACTTCACCACTGGAGGCGCACTCCATTGTTTCTTGACACACACAAATGTCAACAACAGAGAATACTGCTGTAATAACCTTACATATAATCTGATTAAGAATATATACATAAATGCTCGTTTTCTATTCAACGTGGCCCTTTATAAAAACTTATTTAGATTTTTTATATCATTATTTTGCCTTTTCTGTCATATAGTGTATTCACCAATGTATGTGCTTTTCAAGTCGCTTGGGAGACCTTTCTGGGTGACAACCGACCAGTAAGTAGTGATAATGCATTGTGATCAGTAGCTTATTTAAGGTGTTCATACATACCACTTGCTTTTCACACAAGCCTCGCAAAGTGGTTTGATCTATTGAACGGTTTATTAAATAATCAAACAATAACAGAATATGAAAAAAAACACAGACATGCATACACACACGTGTGTATTTCACTGTATGCTGTATGCAAATTTATGCAATTAATGTTTCCTGTTATTACTTACGGTGGGTGTGTTGTTTTTTTCTTAAATGTTATGTAAGATGATATACTGAAGTATTGTATGATTTCCCCCCTCCCCTTATGGTATTAAATAGGCGCATAATAATAACAATAATTTATTACTTGTACCCCACACAGCTGGCTATATATTTCTGCAAGTTGCTTGGAAAACTTTGGGTGACAAGCGACTAGTAAATTTAATAAACAAATAAAATCAATTGCATTTTTGGCACCTGCTAAAAACATCATTTTAGAATCAGGTGATTCTAATTTGTTTTAGTATTTTAACTCTTGTATGTTTTAAAGTAGGGTTGTGATTTTTTGTGTGAGAATTTTATCGTAAACCACTTTGAGGTGGTTGTTGTTTTTAACAATGGAGGTGGGGTGCAGAAAACGATTTCACAAAACTTATACACCCCTTGATTGTATTTATTTTTAACGAAAGCGCATTACAAAAAAATAAATAAAACAATAATAATAATAACCCACTACCTTACAAAACCGGCTAAAACCACCTCGACTTCCCAAGCATCTGGGTAGTCTAAAAAGCGGGTAGGCTTTTTTTTTCTAAGCATGCGCGGGAAAAGCCCCTGCTGGACCTCAAGTGGCAGGGAGTTCCGAAGTTCTTCACAAACAGGAGGAGGGCGCCGCGCGGCGCCAGCCCCGCCGCTCGAAGCGCCGAGGCGAGACGACCTCGGAAGCACAAATGGCCCCCGGCAAATCAATAAATGCGAAGAGCCGCAGGTGTATTGACCGGGGCCGAGCCCTGAGGAGAGACAGAGACCGAGAGAGAGAAGCCCCTCCCGCCTTCCTGCCCCTTCAAACCTCCACGAAGGCGTCTGTCAGGTCACTGGCTCGGTCCATGACGGGCAGGTGCCGCCCCGCCACAATCTTGACCTTCAGCTTCCCGGGCATCTTCCTTTCGCCTCAGTCTCCTCCTCCACCTCTTCACCTTCCGCCCAGGGCGGCTGAGGTAAAAGCCCGAGGCGGGCGGCCCATAGAGCGGAGGCTCCGTCCAAGGAAAGCGGTGGCCGGGGGGAGTGGGGGGGAGAGCGCAGAGAGACCGAGGCAGAAACGGTGTAAACGTCGCCCCTGCGCATGCGCACCCCCCCCGCGCGCGCGCACGGGCGCGAGCAGAAGGTACCCTCCCCAACGGCCCTCTCCGAGCGTATTAAGCACGAGGCTCTCCACCGCTTGGGCTGCGGCGGCTCCCCGCGCCTGCGCACTCGTTGAACAACATCGCTCCTCTTGTTCCCTTCACCCTCCCCGCCCCAGATGATTTTCCTTCCCTCAAGCCTGTTTTCCCTGTGTCTGCGCGTGCGCGAAAAGGAATGCGGTTACGACGGGTGACAAGGGACGATGGCGACTTCCGCGCAGGCGCGTTAGCTTGCCAGGCCTGTTGCCTCGGCGCAGGCGCATTAGCAGGCTAGCTGTCTCGGCGCTGACGGGGGTCGTTTTAAATAAATTATTTTAAGCGATTCTCGGGCCTCCACCCATTGAACCTCTTGTTTTGGGGTGGGGAGAAAGGGGCGCGTCCTCCTCGTAAACCCGTTATTTAAAACGGGGCGGATAAAGCGCGAGCCGTCGGTGGAGGCCAGAGCAGTGTCGAGCGCCGAGTCGTCGATAGGAGCCCCGCTTGCGGTTGCCAAGGTTACCTTCCCAGGCCGCGCGGGAGAGCACCGAGCTGCAGATTGATGGGCTTTTCCATGCCTGCAAGCGGGGCTTTGTCGCTGCTGAGGCTGCAGCTGCGTTAAAAGGCCTCTTCACAGCCTGGAGCATACCTTTCCCGCCCGACCTGGCCACAGTGATCCATGCCACGGTCACCTCCAGGCTTGACTATTGTAATTCGCTCTACGTGGGGCTGCCCTTGAAGCTGACCCACAAATTCCAGTGGGTGCAGAATGCTGCAGCGAGGGTCCTTATGGGGTCCCTGCCATGGGAGCATATTCACCAAGTGCTTTTCATTTTATATATATATATAATTTTTATTCGTATAGTTAAAGCCATGGTTTTCCCAGTAGTGATGTATGGAAGTGAGAGCTGGACCATAAAGAAGGCTGATCGCCGAAGAATTGATGCTTTTGAATTATGGTGCTGGAGAAGACTCTTGAGAGTCCCATGGACTGCAAGAAGATCAAACCTCTCCATTCTTAAGGAAATCAGCCCTGAGTGCTCACTGGAAGGAAAGATCCTGAAGCTGAGGCTCCAGTACTTTGGCCACCTCATGAGAAGAGAAGACTCCCTGGAGAAGACACTGATGCTGGGAAAGATGGAGGGCACAAGGAGAAGGGGGCGACAGAGGACGAGATGGTTGGATAGTGTTTTCGAGGTTACCAGCATGAGTTTGACCAAACTGTGGGAGGTAGTGGAGGACAGAGGTGCCTGGCGTGCTCTGGTCCATGGGGTCACGAAGAGTCGGAAATGACTAAACAACAACAAAAAAAAAATTTATTAGTTTTTTTTAACATATCATTTTCAACAGTAATTAAACATACTTTTACATCTTATTCAAATTTTTGACTTCCATCAATCCTGTCTGAAAATTTTCCAATCTAATCTCTCAGTATGCATTTCTTCCCTATTACATTTCAAACTCATAACCAATATCTCTATCTTTTTCTACTTTGTAATACTTCGTATATTTCTCCTTACAAAACTTCTTGTAGTCCTACTAGTGTAATTTGTTGATTACAGTTGCTCTTCAAATAATTCATATACTTCTTCCAGTCTTCTGTAAATCTCTGGTCCCGCAGGTTTCGAATCCTTCCTGTCATTTTGTCCAATTCTGCATAGTCCATTAATTTCGTCTGCCCACCCAGTGCTTTCCAGCTCCGCTGGCTCCCAGTGGAGTACAAGGTCAGATTTAAGGTGCTGGTTTTGACCTTTAAAGCCCCTCACGGCTTCGTACCTATGGGACCGCCTCTCCCAGTATGCCCCACAGAGGACCTTAAGGTCCATAAATAGCAACACCCTAGAGGTCCTGGGCCCTAAGGAAATTAGATTAGCCTCAACCAGAGCCAGGGTCCTTTCAACACTGGCTCCGGCCTGGTGGAACGCTCTTTCTCATGAGACCATGGCCCTGCAGGATCTGATTTCTTTCCGCAGGGCCTGTGAGACAGAGTTGTTCCGCCTGGCCTTTGGCTTTGAGTCAATTTGATTTCCTCCCCCTCTTTCTTTTTTCCTTTCTCCTCCTGTGATGAAGCTGTGTTTTAATGTTTTAATGTTGTATTTTAATCTTGTTTTTAAGTTGTATTCATTCAACTTGTTTTTATTGCTTGTTAGCCGCCCTGAGCCCAGCCTTGCCTGGGGAAGGCGGGGTATAAATAAAAATTATTATTATTATTATTATTATTATTATTATTATTATTATTATTATACCTCTCTCTTCCTGTCTAGGCCTGCAAGCCACGTCGATTTCTGCTTGGGCTCCTCACATCTTGGTTGACAGCCTAATCCCAGGCTTGAAGATTCCATTGGAAGATGATGTTCTGTAATACTGTGTGTTTTGTAGCAGGTTTTTGGGGCTGCAGTACCTGGGCATAAACCCCACTGAGTTCAATAGGACTTGCTTTTCAGTTACCTGTTGTCAATATTTGCACGGTTAAATCTATTGCCAAGTCTTTCTGTTTATTGCACACTGAAAACAAAACCTCTTAGTGACTTTCTAGCATGTTAAATTTAAACACTGGATGCAAAGTCTCCATGTTTCCTTGCGGCTTTAGAAAGCTGACTTCTGGTGTGTCGGGCCTTACCTGGTGGTAGCCAATAGCAGGCAGCTGTCTTAATTTCCCAGAATGCTCCAGAGTGATGCATTGGTGTGGAATTTACTTATGGGATGCAGTCAGTGACACATTGACCAACCAATGATCTATAACCAGGGGAGGGGGGTCGAGAGGTTAGGAAAGGGCCAAAGCATATTTAATTGGGGGTGGCTTTGCCTTGCATATTAGATTTCTGAAAGTGGAATTGCAATATAGGTTACATTCCAAGTCCTTTTAACTTGGATGGCCTTAATTTTAAATTAGTCAAAAATAATTACTGTCTTGCTTACCCCCCACCCATATACAGTGGTACCTCAGGTTAAGTACTTAATTCGTTCCGGAGGTCCGTTCTTAATCTGAAACTGTTCTTAACCTAAAGCACCACTTTAGCTAATGGGGCCTCCCGCTGCTGCCGTGCCGCCGGAGCATGATTTCTGTTCTCATCCTGAAGCAAAGTTCTTAACCTGAAGCACTATTTCTGGGTTAACGGAGTCTGTAACCTGAAGCGTATGTAACCCGAGGTACCACTGTATATGAAAAGCCAGTTTAGAAACACTATTTTATTATTCATTACGCTGGTGTTCCAGCCATCATCCCAAGAAACTCAAGGCATTATGCATGGTCTCTTCATCTCTTAACTTCACAACAACCCTGTGAGGAACGTTACACTGCAAAAGAAAGAGAGTGGATAACTCAACAGCCACCTCCAGTATGTTCCTCCCAATGCACTTCATTCAATATATCCTCTCATCCAGTAGATGCTGATCCATGAAACGTGAATGGGGCTCTGCCCCGCCAGTCTCAGCCTGCCTTCTTTCTTACACCGATGAGGGTTTGGTTCTGCCTGTCATTACCTCTGGCTCTCTCTACGGTTGGTCTTCCTGATTTCTGCCCTACCAATCCTGATGGGCAGCAGCCTCCATGGCTCCTGTCAACTGAGAAAAAACACTTCATGCAGACCCTTGTTCCTAAAAGCTTGTGCAACGGTCCTATACAGATCTAGGCTTAATTCCCATTGAACTCATTGGAACCTGTGGCTGAGGATGTGTAAGATTGCACTCGAAATCTGTTCACCTTTAAGGTGTCGAAATACTCTTTGTTCTTCAATAGAACGACACAGTCTTCTGGATTTTATTGCTATAGAATCATTTATTAACAGTTTATAACTTAATTGTACTGACAAGCATTAAGATTTAGATGGATGACAAGGTAAGTTTGTTTAACATTAACACAATATTGCTGTATTGGCCAATCAGCTGTGAAACATCAGGCTTATTTACATCTTGAAGGGTATAAAAGAGGTTACAGTTGAAAGACAGTTACCATTCTGGTAAGAATAGTACTTTTGATTCAGTTTCTTTCATCTTCAGTGGGATAAGATAATATATATTGTTCTCTGACACCCACCCAATTTTATCCTTGCAACAACTAGAGGTAGGTTAGGCCGACAGATAGTAACTAACCCAAGGTCGCCCAGTGAGATTCATGGCTAAGTAGAGACTTAATTCTGGATTCCCAAGGCTCTAGCCATGTGTTTTAAGTTGTGGGGGGGAGGGCTTGTAGTATTAAATTCTGAAAACATCTATATGTATATGAATTACCTTTGGAGTACATTGTAGTGGTGCTACCAATATGGAGGGCACAAGGAGAAGGGGGCGACAGAGGACGAGATGGTTGGATAGTGTTTTCGAGGTTACCAGCATGAGTTTGACCAAACTGTGGGAAGTAGTGGAGGACAGGGGTGCCTGGCGTGCTCTGGTCCATGGGGTCACGAAGAGTCGGACACGACTAAACGACTAAACAACAACAACACCAATATTAACAGCATATCAAAAACAAAAAAGCACCTTTAGGACTGCAACTCTATGGCACACATAATATGCGGCAGAGTACGGTTTTTGTTTGTTTTGTGTTTCTGTGTTTTTATTGTCAACTGACTTGTGATCCTTGGATGAAAAGTGGTATAGAAATTTAAAAATGCATAATTACAGTATTATTCTAAGATAGACTGTGGCAGATTGAGGGGACAAGACCAATAGTCGGTTCAACAGTCAAGATGGCGGTTTCTGCACATGTGGTAGAGGGAGGTAGGTGGTGTTCAACCTGGGAAGGTAGCCCATCTAGGAGAAGGAAAACTGATCCTAAACCTCCACTGCTTTGCAGGGTATCTTCAGAGGAAGAAAAGGCTCAGGAGTAAAGCCTACACAAATCCAGAGTGGAGTCCCTAAGGCGGCTGGGTGGCAACTTGTACACCTCCTTCTGGCAACTCCTGCAGCCAAGCTGATGCCAAATGCTTTCATTTGGACCACATCAGTGAGGCTGAGAGGGGTGCCTTGTCGTCACGGCAGCCCAGGCCCTCCATACACACTGCACAGGCTTGCGCCCTGCGAAGGTCACTTTGGTGTTGCTAACGCAGTAGTTTAGCTTCACCCCCAGAGGCACTCCATTGTCTCTTGAGACAAACTGATGCCAACAACAATAACCCTAAACCAAATTATTTTCGTGGGCTTAGGCACACTTAATTCTGCAAAGGATCAACTCCAAGATGTTCAGCCAAATCCTTTGCATGTGTACTTTGAAGTTCTGTTTATTTCAATGGGACTTACCGGTATTCCCAAATATGTGTGTGTGTGTGATTTAAACCTCAGGTTGACAGCTTCAAACACACTGAGAAAATACAACAGGAGCAGCAGCAGTACAAAAATTGTCATTGCCCATCCCCAACCAACGTTAAAAGGCCAGAACCCTGGGAAGATATTTTCAGCAGTGTGATGGGATATACGGTATTTATCTATACTATAATCTGTGTTCTCTTTGTAGAGACGTGCCAGGTATTTCTTAGTGCATTAAAAGAGATTAAGCTAGCTAACAAACAGAACAAAACCCCCTCTGTATTCTTCAAACTTAAGAGAGCAAACGCAGCTATTAAATCTCATGTGATGACACTTTGTGCTGCCTGTTCCAAAATGAGCCAAAATGCTTTGGGGGTTTGTGTGCTTTTTGTTTTTACTTCTTCAAACTCCACTACTTCAAAGGGCACTCAAGGTCATCTGTTGCTTCCCAAAGACCTTGGCTTCAGCCTGTATAAAGAACTTGCTTTTTGGACAAGGGAATAAATGTTTCCTCAGGATGGGGGCAGCTGGAAAGTGGTAACTTATTTAGCTGTGAACTGTTGCACACCCTGCAGAAACTGACAAGCAGGGATAAGGTATATTTCAGGAGAGCTAAGAACCAACACTGTACTTGGGGTTCTGACACCAGATCCAAAAACTGGCTGTGGAAGTTTCTTGGGCAGAGGGCAAAGCTTGGAGGAAAGTATAAAACAACATGACCACAGGATTCTGCACCTGCTGCTGCTTCTGAACCAGTCTCAAGTGAGGCTCCATGTAATACAGTACAATACAGTAGTCTCAATGCACAAGTCACATAGGTTTTCTACCACTTGGAACATCAGCAATCTGGAATCATCTGGAACTGCTACCAATCAGTAATCTATACCTACACTTCTCAGGAAGAGAAAAGAAAGGAACTTTTGCCCTCTGTCTTCTCCTTAAAGCAACCATCTAAAGGTAAAGGTACCCCTGCCCGTACGGGCCAGTCGTGTTCGACTCTAGGGTTGTGCGCTCATCTCACATAAGAGGCCGGGAGCCAGCACTGTCCAAAGATACTTCCGGGTCACATGCCCAGCGTGACAAAGCTGCTCTGGCGAGCCAGCACCAGCGCAGCACACGGAAACGCCGTTTACCTTCCCGCTATAAAGCGGTACCTATTTATCTACTTGCACTTAGGGGTGCTTTCGAACTGCTAGGTGGGCAGGAGCTGGGACCGAAAGACGGGAGCTCACCCCGCCGCAGGGATTCGAACCGCTGACCATACGATCGGCAAGTCCTAGGCACTGAGGTTTTACCCACAGCGCCACCCGCGTCCCTAAAGCAACCATCTAACTGCTAGCAAAATAGTTGCCAACCATACTGTCTGACAATAGCAAATGGTCAAAGAAATGTAGTGTGCGCACGTGGATCTTTGCGTGCTCTCTCCGGTTGCTCCCCAAAGCAAACAGGAGGTTGTTAAGCATGACGCTGTTGACCTTTTGGCATTGAATTAAAATGCATATGCCTTTAAATGGTTCTCATTCTAACCAAGCATAGTAGGTGGAGTGCTGAACTAGAAACAGTGGAGACCTAGGTTCAAATCTATACAGGCTCTGCATTACAGTAATTTTTATGTTCTTTTATAATAGTTTAAATTAGAGAATGATTGACTTGATGTTTTTTAAATCTTTAAAAAAAGCAAGTCACTTTGATTTTGCTGTTGTTGTAAGCAACAAATTAGCAATGATAATATCATGATTTTGGGCCAGTTCATATGCTTAACTCACAGAGTTGTTCCCAAGACCCCTGGAGGAAAAAACGAGGGCTGTCTTTCTCAATGACTCAGTACAGTGCAAAGAAAGCCCATCAACAGCACCACACCTTGCCCCCGTAACAACTCGTGCACAAACCACTCAAGGAAACAAGCATCTTCACAGAAAGGTCAGTTTTCAAATGGATTTCTTACAGTGCAGTCCTACAATATGCCAACTCAATACTTAAGTCCCACTCATTTCAGTGGGGTTTATTCCCAGGTGTAAATGAGTACAGTGGTACCTTGGGTTACAGACACTTCAGGTTACAAACTCCGCTAACCCAGAAATAGTACCTCAGGTTAAGAACTTTGCTTCAGGGTGAGAACAGAAATCGTGCAGCGGCGGCAGTGGGAGGCCCTAATAGCTAAAGTGGTACCTCAGGTTAAGAACAGTTTCAGGTTAAGAACAGACCTCTGGAACGAATTAAGCTCTTAACCAGAGGTACCACTATATAGAATTGCAAAGGCAATTCTCACATGATAGCTGTATGGGCCTATATTATGTTCTGCTCTTCTCAGCAAAATATGGCAGTCGTCTCAGAATCTTGTATGTAGGCTTCTTTTGATCCCACACGCTGGCCTGATCCACCAGTGCTCTTCATAAATTCTTACTTAAAACGTTTGTTAGCTAAAATCTCTGGAGTGATTTGATAGTCATACAAGGAACTCTTAACTGACCAGTCACACGTGAGCCAAGCACTTCCCATTTGGCATGTCTTGCATTCTGCCAGGCCCTTCTTTGCACTATCCCAAGCTGGTAGCAATGGCAAGAGCTACCTATATAGGAAGCCCCTGCTATACACATCCTTGAATCCTGACAAGACAGAAGTACTGTTTTTGGGGGACAGGGGGCGGGCTGGTGTGGAGGACTCCCTGGTCCTGAATAGGGTAACTGTGCCCCTGAAGGACCAGGTGCGTAGCCTGGGAGTCCTTTTGGACTCACAGCTGTCCATGGAGGCGCAGGTCAATTCTGTATCCAGGGCAGCTGTCTACCAACTCCACCTGGTACGCAGGCTGAGACCCTACCTGCCCACGGACTGTCTCACCAGAGTGGTGCATGCTCTAGTTCAGTGTTTCCCAACCTTGGGCCTTCAGCTGTTTTTGGACTACAACTCCCATCATCCCTAGCTAGCAAGACCAGTGGTCAGGGATGATGGGAATTGTAGTTCAAAAACAGCTGGAGGCCCAAGGTTGGGAAACACTGCTCTAGTTATCTCCCGCTTGGACTACTGCAATGCACTCTACGTGGGGCTACCTTTGAAGGTGACTCGGAAACTACAGCTAATCCAGAATGCGGCAGCTAGACTGGTGACTGGGGGCGGCCGCCGAGACCACATAACACCGGTCTTGAAAGACCTACATTGGCTCCCAGTACGTTTCCAAGCACAATTCAAAGTGCTGGTGTTGACCTTTAAAGCCCTAAACGGCCTCGGCCCAGTATACCTGGAGGAGCGTCTCCACCCCCATCGTTCTGCCCGGATGCTGAGGTCCAGCGCCGAGGGCCTTCTGGCGGTTCCCTCATTGCGAGAAGCAAAGCTACAGGGAACCATGCAGAGGGCCTTTTCGGTAGTGGCGCCTGCCCTGTGGAACGCCCTCCCATCATATGTCAAAATGATAAACAACTACCTGACATTCAGAAGACATCTTAAGGCACCCCTGTTCAGGGAAGTTTTTAATGTATGAAATTTTAGTGTTTTTTGGTTTCTATGGAAGCCGCCCAGAGTGGCTGGGGAAACCCAGCCAGATGGGCAGGGTACAAATAACAAATTATTATTATTATTATTATTATTATTATTATTATTATTATTATTATTATTATTATCCAGCACGAGATAGGCCATTAACGTTTTGCAGGCCTGAATTACAACAATTTCTTTGTGTGCCGTGTACTGTAGAGTGCTATGACTGAGCATCTTGGAAACGCCTACTCATAAAAGGCAGGACAAAATTAGCCATTAATGATCCCTGGGCAAGCGCCAAACAGTGTGCCACATGGACGGCTGTTTACACATGAATGACTGAAGGAGAAAGAGCTCTAAATAAAAAGTGTGCAGATCAGAGGAGAGTGCCTGTAAGTTCTCAAATGTCACACCTGCCTACAAGAACTTAAAATTCATAGTAAGGTAAAGGTAAAGGGACCCCTGACCATGAGGTCCAGTCGTGACCGACTCTGGGGTTGCGGCGCTCATCTTGCTTTATTGGCTGACAGCTTCCGGGTCATGTGGCCAGCATGACTAAGCCGCTTCTGGCGAACCAGAGCAGCGCACGGAAACGCCGTTTACCTTCCCGCCGGAGCGGTACCTATTTATCTACTTGCACTTTGACGTGCTTTCGAACTGCTAGGTTGGCAGGAGCAGGGACACAGCAACGGGAGCTCACCCCATTGCGGGGATTCAAACTGCCAACCTTCTGATCAGCAAGTCCTAGGCTCTGTGGTTTAACCCACAGCGCCACGTTTCTGTTATTTCCATCGTAAAGACCACTGGTGTTCAAACATTTCCTTTTTTATGGCAGCTTGCTTTTTTTTATTTCAGACACAGTTTGTGTGAAACATCTGATTGTTTAAAGTTTTCCCATTCACTATCAATGCTCCAAAGCCAAACCTTGTAGTCAAGACCAAGCGTGTTTTAACTGAAACAACCACACAATGTTTCCCTGTTTACCCCTGCCTTCACTTCCCCTTCCTCTTCTTGCTTTACTTAGGTTGGATTTTAGATCGTGGCATCACCTTATGCCTTTACCCCCTTATTCTGCAGAACCGGCACTGTTACAGGTGCATGATACTTGTTTTGCACTTGCAATAAATTGATTTTCTTTTGTGGCAGCATCTGCGCTTTGGAACTTCTTGCCAATTGACATCAGACAGACACCACCCCCACACTCTTGTCGGTATTTGCATAGAACATTTTTACTTAGGCAAGACTATCCAGACAAGCAGACGTTGCATGTGTTTAAATCTGTTTTTAGCTTATTGTTGATTCTAATAATCTTAATGTTTTTAAATACCTGTTTTTATCTGTCTTTTATTAATAATTTCAGTGTTTCATTTTTGTAAACTGCTTAGAGGTTTTATTACAGTCAAGCAGTATATAACTTTGGTTAAATGAATAAATTGTAAGTTGTTTTGCTTTTGTCTGTGCTAATTCTCCCACCATTCGACTCCATCAGATGACTCCAGGTTCTAACAGAAAAACCTCTGTTTTCCCCACAGCATGCATGCACTTTTACAAATCTCTATCATGCAGCCTCAATAATTTTTTCCTAAACCAAAAAACTCCAACTGTTGTAACCTTTCTTCACAGGAGAGTTGTGCCAGTCATCTGATCCATGGCGATTTCTAGATACAAGAGAACACTGGAAGAAAAGTGGGCAAGATTTTCAGGGCAGCTCATACTCATCATAAGCAAACTAGTTGTGGCATTAAGAACAATTCCTAGAATATACATCTGTAAAGCAGGAAAATCAGCTGTAAAAATAAAACCAGGAGCAGCAAATGTACTAAATATAAAAAGCTTCACGTATTATTAAAGTATTAAGCTGATGATTAAAACTTGTTAAACCTCACACTTATATATTTATCACATTTTAGCTTTTGAATTGTAATTGCTAGGTGGTTTACAGTGTAGAGTTTTTAAAAACCCCAATAAAATAATGTTGAAAAATACAAAACAGTGCTAGGACCAAAGAGCACGTTGAAAATGATGAAATTGGAATACAGCAACTCCTGCAGCCAAGCTGGTGCCAAACGTATTGCTCTGCTTTGGACCATGTTTTTTTAAGGTCTTATATATATATATATAATAAATGTTCATAAATGTACCAAGCACATACATAAATATGTGGACCACATATCTGGAGCAGCACAGGAAAACCGCTCTGAAACCATTTTGACTCCCAAACTGACCAAATGTCAAGGAGGGATGGGGTGAGGGAACCATCCTATTGTCTCAGGAATTGGGTAATCACCATCTCAAAGGAATGGCCAGACTACCAGGAAAGGCAATCAGATAAGGCATCAGATAACTGGCAGACAGGAAAAACAACTTTTCTGTGATGTAGCTATGATGTTTGTGGGAGGTGGTCTTGGGTTACACCCCTTCTGTGATGCATGCATGATATATGGAGGGGTGGTCTTGAGTTCCAGGGCAGGGAATTTGAAATGTCTATATAAGGGCAGGCACACCTTGGTTCTGGGTCCTCCTCCTTTCCTGCGTGTGAGGGGAGCACCCTGTTGCAACAGTTCAATAAAGATCAGGCTTACAAGCTGCTTTGCTTCTCAATATTCTCTGGTAGGCCTCTGTTATGTTCTCCTACTGATGGAGAACCTACAGAGGACTCTATGAGGGCTTTTGTGCCCCCCATAAAGGAATAAGGGCAGATTTTTCTTTATTACAGAGGCATTTTTTTAAAAACCAAGACCCCTTGCACCTCACTCCGCTCCTTTTTCCTGCCCAGGGTAGGCCTGTCCTCTGCCAGGAGGGCTTTCGTAATTCTGGGGCTGTTCCTGGAAAACAGGGCCGCTTAGAGGGCATGCCATTGTCCGTTACGGAACATGCACACCATTTGCTTGAAACTTAAAGCACCTAAACACTTAGCTTTGGAGTGGTTCAAAGGCTCCCCTTCCATGCTGATTGGGTGGCTTTAAGATGCTGGAGGCAGGGGCCCTGCTGAGGAAATTAGTAAGGGTCGCCTGTCCCCCAATGACCCTGGACCACTACAACACTGTATCTTAAAGGGGTTTACTTGTGTGTGTTTTTTTATTATCTCTAATATTGCTACACTACAAAAGGGTTTAATGTGCCAACGCCCTTTTTGGATCAGCCTTGCAGCAACATTTATGTTTTCCAGTAACAACTCATGCCTACCCATGTACACAATGCACATCAAAACAACAAAAGCTTATTGCCTAACTCAATAATGTGTCATCAAGCTAAAACGCAGCATAAAGATAAAGCATTAAGAACTGCAGCAGAAGGGTTAGGGCAATTTTACCATATTTTTTCAAAGAATCCAGAGACACTTTTTGTTAAAAAAAGAGAGGAAAAAAGTTATTTTTTAAAAAAATCATTTTTAAAAAAAAAATTAAGAAGTAATATCTTCTCTTCTGGGTCTCCTCTGTCACGCAGCGTTCCTCTGGGCCCTGGCCTGATCTCTTAGGGTGCTATCTGCCATGGAGTAGGCTTGGGTTGGGCCTGGGCTCGGCCACATGTCCTTGCTCACCCGGTGCTTGTTAGGAAATCTGCCATATCAGGAGAAACTGGCCACTCTCCAGGCACCCGGCATGATCTCCTGGTGACCTCCCTGTCTGCATTCCCCGGCAGATGCAGGCTAGGTCGCGATCGGCGATCCTCCTCAACGTGAGAAGAACACACCACTCTTCCCCCTCCCCAGGCAGGGGGAAAGAGAGACAGAAATGTATTTACATGCCTTTATTTCTGTCTTTGCAGCGTTACAGAGAAACACGTCTGCTCTCTTCAGACTCCATCAGTAGAGAGACACAAAACTCCACCTCCTGTACTTCCTGTACAGGTCATATTACACTCTGAGCTAATTCCGGTGCTTTGCACTGAAAATAGACTCTCCCTCTGTTCCCACGGAACAGTTCCAACATTCCCATTATGTTTTGCTTTCAAGCCACCTGCTGCTCGCGGTCACATTGCATCCATATCGTAACAGTGCTCTCCTACTTCTCTTCCTCAGCAGCGGCAGAGGCAACAGCGCGGCAAGGTTGGGGCTCCCCTCTTTTTTCTCCTTCCTCTTTCTCTTTCTTCCTTCCCCTCCTTCTCCTTGCGAGTGCTGCTGGGCAGTCAACCAGGTGGCCGGGCGCTCTTGCTCCCGCCTCGATTTGGGTCATGGGTGGGATCAGCAGTTCCCCCAGTTGACACACCGGGCGTTCCCAGTTCCCCCGCGGCAGCAGCAATCTCAGCAGCCCGGAGCCAGCCTGGTAGTGCAGTTGGCTCTGGCTGGCTTCAGGAGCTGCTCGCTGCCATGGTGCCCGCCATTTTGCCTCTCCGGAAATCCCCATATGATGTGTCTTGTGCCGCTGAACCAATCACGCAACATTCATTCCCTACTAATAAATCTATAACACTTAAAATATAAATCCGGGGACATTAAATGAAATTCGGGGACATTCCAGGGATGGATTTTGTCCGGCGACAGATTTGTAAATCCGGAGACTGTCCCCGAGAAACGGGGACGTCTGGTAACCATAGGTCAGGGGTGCACATACGCCAATAAAGGAAAGGACTCTGGATTGAAAGATGCTACGGAAGCAGACAATCATATAACATAAACATAATGAAATTAAATGAAAGGAGCCAGCAATTACATAAGCATGCAGTGATGCCATGCACGGTGCTTGGCAGTAAACGCAGTTGCGTCAGGGGCTGTAATTTACTTTGCAACCATTAATAGCTGAACTATTAGTTGATGAGAGTTTGCCTGACCTGTGCTGCAGGGTTAATCTTTTGCATTTGAATGGCACATTTTTCCCCACTAGATAACCATCTCGCTTTCATTAATCATTTCCTCAGGTCCCTCTTTCTCTTTTTGGGATCAGTCATAAAGTAGAGAATACAGTAATACTAAGTGGATGAAGGAGTGAATAGTATTGTGTAAATATGGAAGGGTTAATAGTTGCTGAAGAAGACATATGAAGAAGACTTATATCTGGGACATAAGGGTATTTACTCTGATACGGAAGGAACAGGGGGGGGGGTACCCATCCTTCCCTACCGCTCCCTGAAGGGGTCCGAGGCGATGGCTCCTGCAGTGCCCAGCCGGCCTCGAACCCTCAGCCCCCGCACCATTGCATAGGCACCACACTGTACCCCTGCCTTGTAAATAAAAGGCTCTCTTTCCTGTCTTCACGCGGGCAGAATAAGCCCCATCTTTCCTATGCCTTTCTCTCGCCCTATTCCTAACGTGAGTCTGGAAAGCATTGAAACCTTTAGAAATTGATATAAAATCAACCACAACTCCGATTTTCTCCATCCTGGTGACATTCAACTCAGTTGCCTCTGGACTCCATGTTGCTACCCCTACCTCCATAATCTTCAAGACGACAAGTCACGTACACAGGAACTTCTTAATCCTGTCAGATCGTCCTGCCTAACCCTTCCTCCGGGCAATACCAGGTGGCAGACGATGCATATCACTGTCCCATTGTCCTGCCACCACCGGTACTCAAGAAATGTTTATTTATGTATATCCCTCACTCTGCACATTCCCCCCTCCCTTGTCTTAAATGTTAATCAGTGTAACCCCACCTCTCTGTAAACATATTCATGACGTGTGTAATATATTCATGATGTAATCCATGAAACCCAACCTTCCCAAAATGTATTCATGACGTTTCGTGCACTGTATTCTGGGACTTGGAGGGAACTTTTAAAAGTCTATGTCGCCCCATTCTCGGGGTTCAATCTCGCCTTGAACCTGTTGCGCAATAAACTTGGATCTTCTACAGTTTGCTCCTGCGTCCGGCTGAGCTCATTTTCTTCCGCAGGGACCCACGGACTTAGTCCGATGAGCTGGGTGGCAGAGCAGCCTCGCACCCAGATTTTTCCGTAACAGTTGGCGCCCAACGTGGGGCTTGCGGTTCTCCCGAGCTGCTGACTGGGGGCCCCGAAATCTTCAGCCGGCTCCGGGCCATTTTGCCTGGGAAGACCCTTTTGGACCCCCAGCCATCTCCCGGGCGGTAATCGAAAGCCCTAGGAGTTCAGCCGGGGAGCAAAAGAGGGATCCAGCCGGCTTATTCATCGATCCCGGGATCATCATAGAAGACGCGTGAGTATAAGGAAAAGGAAAAATCCAGTGCACTGGTGGGAAGGGGGTGGAAGTCTCCTGGCAACTGAATTCTCTGCCCTCCTCTCTATCGCTCCTTCTCGCCTGTCTCTTGGTCCAAGTGGTGAGAGAGACCGTGGACCGCTGCTCAACCCGAAAGGGGGGTTCTGAGCTCTATCTCTTTTCCTTAAAATCTCCAGCCAGCCGCACCAATTGAGAGCCCGAAAGTAAGACGGAGAGACCCGACTTGAAAGATAGCCGACTCTCCGCAACGGGCATCCCAGTTGAAAGCAAGGGGTTGGAGCTCTTTTTCCGATCTTCCCGAGCGTCCTTCCTAGGGGGCAGGAAGTGGTCTTGCTTTCTATCCCAATCCCAGCCGCACTGGTCGGAGCCACGTAACACGTGTATCGTGCGTGAGCCCGCTTCCAAAAGCAAGGGGGATTTTCAGTTCGAAGTTCTATCCAGGGATCACCCGATCTGGCACCGCACGGCGCGGGCGTCCAGTAGGGCCCCTTTTCCTGAGATTGTGACGATAGATAAGGAGGTTGCCAGGAGGGATAGCCCATGAGGAATTGGGCGGGATCGGCAGAGTGGAAAGGGACCCCAGGTTATTGATTAAGGAAATCGGAAGGAAATATGAAATACCGGATAGCTAGAGCTCTTTAAAAACTCTCTCAGAAAGTTGCCAAGCGACTGATGACCCCTCTTTTCCTATAAATCCTCATGTTAAGTATACCAATCTCCTAGACCTACCAATCCTCACCGACCCCTTCTCTTTCCCTCTTTCTGTCTAGACACGCGTGAAACATAAAGGGGTACCCCGTCAACCAAGCGTTGTGAGCCCTACCAGTTTGATTAACTGGTGGTGTGTTTGAAGAGGCAAGGAGGCTCATAAAACCATGTGGGACCTTCCTACTAATTTCACTTAATGAAGCCAAAGGTAGTGGCCCAACTCCTTGCAATAACCAACTAAAGGATGAGAATATATATGTTTACATGTTGTCTGTTATGTGTGCTGTCTGTTAATACATATATGAGAATATGTATGTTTACATGTTGTCTGTTATGTGTGTTGTCTGTTCCTTCTGTCTCTGGCAGACTGCCTTTCTTAAGTGTGCATAGTTTAAACTGCAAGCTTGCTTCAAAAGTTAAATCTAAGGAAGCCATGCTGGATCTTAGCAGTCCTAAATAAGACAAGATGAGAATGAAGTGTGCAAATGTTTACCCCACCTCTTGCTTTGCTCCAACTTTTGAGATCGTGAGTCTACCGTCTTATTTTGGAAGGTGCTGATAACCAAATGTTTCTGCTGCAAAAGCCTAGTTGAGCCAACTGCTCTCTCAAGCTAAAATGCAGTGTATGTACTTCATTAAGCATATGCCTATGAAGGTATGGTGTTCCTTCTAAGAAAATTATGTGAGTCCAGTTTTAACTTTGATTTGGTTGGACAGAAGAGTTATTGTAAAGCTCCTGATATCAGTCTCTATAAGACGTCTTGGCCTCTTTTCTTAGAAAATGCCCCCCTTGTTTCATTCTGTCTCTTTCAGGTTTTTTCCCTTCTCCTTCTTATTCTGTGCCAGGTAAATTTACTCCCGAGTAAGCTTCCTTTAAAGGAAACTGCAAAGGTGGGGGGGCATAGATTAGGCTTACTATTCCTCTGCAAGTTCAGGAAAATTGTTCACTCTTGTATTCCTTTAAATCAAATCTATGGCTGTTTAAACTATGCTTTATAAGAGATCCTCTCCCTATCTTAGGAAAAATGTTCACTTCAGTCTTTAAAGATAATTTATCTAGGAACTTTCACTCTTTAGTCTAAGGAAGTAAACTCTCACTCAAACTAGTTGGGTACTTTTATTTTCCTCTTCCTTAGTACATAATAGGCGCATGGTTTGTGATAGGCGCATGGCTTGTGATCTCTTCCCCAGTTGTGTCTGTGTACATAAGTATGTGTGTGTTTCTGGTAGTACAAATCTTGCTATGAACCCTGTATTTTAGGGTTGGACTAGATGACCCCAGGTCCCTTTCAACTTTCCCAATTTGTGGCTGATGAGTTGAAATTCAGCCCAGATTTGCTCTTTGTTTTTTTTAAAAGGTGTGAGGTGAAGCCATGATGTTTGAAGCAGAACTGGTGATATCAGGCATTTAAGTGATTACAGTGTTTATCGTTTTGTCTATTATTTACAAAAATCAGACTTAAAAGTCCACTCAAAGTTTAAGCACATACAAATGAATAATCAAGTAGAATTAGCCTTGACCAATCCTGTAAATAAAGGGCAGGAGAAAAATTTGTCTGCGAATGGTAAGGCTGAACTGACTGAGAATGTTTAAAATCCTATGCATTCTGACTGGCCATTTTTACTCATAAATAAGAGAGCGGTTGATTGTTCCGCGAATGACCAGATAAAATGACCAATAATGATAGCCCTTTCCTGTACATAAAGGAAGCAGTCCCTTTGCTTGGGCTGAAATTGCTAGCTTTGGTGAATACTTGAATTGCTGAGTTTCTCTTTTTTGCTTTAAAATCTAACCCTATTTTTTAAATCTACTCCATACCCTTCCCTTCCCTTATTCAAATGGTAATTTAGCCAAAGGATGCAACATTTCAATAGTATAACAGGTTTGCTGAGACATGAACTCTGCACATGCACAGAGGCTAGATCAGTTTGAAGAGAGAGAGAGAGAGGAGGAGGGAAAGAAGGGGGGGAAGAGGAGGTTTGGAGAGCAAGTACTGCAAGAAAAAAAAAACCTATCCAAATTTCCTTATGTAAAAAACCATTGAGGGAAATCACCCTCCCGGAGCTAGGTAAGACAAAAGAGTAGGTACTGAACCCTCAAAAGTCAAGAGGTTGCCAAGTTTCAAATCTTAACATGCCAAATTCTTTTCACAGGTAAATATCAAAGCACTCCCACTGTGAGTTCCTCTCTTGAGCAGTTTCCCAATCTAACATGCAAAATTCTTTTCACAGTTTTCCCACTGAGCTTGTCTTTTATCTCACAGCATTCCTGACAGATTTTCACAGGAAATAAAAATTTCCCTTTCAAACAGGATAGTGAAGAGAATTCGGACCCACATAAGCAAAATGTTTAACAATTTGCCAATTGTGTTCAGATTAACAAAGGTTTTGTCCCTTCGTTTCTTCCACAGCCAAACTAAGTGAAGGAAATTAAATGTAAATGATTATAATATTCAAATAGATAAAATGCTTAACTATGAGTTTGTATTTACAGCCTCCCAAGAAGAAAATTTCAGAATATTCTCTCCTTTCTTGACTATTATCTTCCTCCTTAAAAAAAGAAAAGAAGGAAAAAACAACAACTAATTATGTCTTCAGATCCTACAGGCCTATTTCCAAAGGATGCTTTGCGGGAGACCAAAATACTAAGACCATCTCCTCACCAGCTAAGCAACCTGCCAATGCATCACAGTGGCCACAACAATTTCTTCCCATAAAAGACTTGAGAAACTGACTAATTAGATTTTGAAGGAAATGCCCTTGCGCCAAGTTTGGAAATACATGTAAAAGCAGCAAGAATTGCCTCAAGATCACATTATTGCCTCAAGATATAGTGTAGAATTAATAATTTGTACGTTTTGGGTATTATGTGTTATTATGTAGGAATGCTGAAGTGTGTCTGATAATGTGTTATCTCCACAAAGAAAATTTCTGTGTGTAATTGTTTCTGTATAATGTAGGATACATAACTATGAACAGCAGAAGGATATGGCTTACACCCAAGTTTTCATGGAGGATTCCCATATATTACAATGCTTTCCAATAGAGCACACTATATTTAGATTAAGTCAACTGATGATCATATTTCCTTGTCCCACCTGGCACTCTGCAGAGTCCAACCTTCCCTACCTATTTATTTATGTATTTAATGTTTTCCTATACATGAAGTTCCCAGATTTTACTATTTCTTTCTTTCTGTTCCAGAAAACTATTTCAAATCTTTTCTATGATTTCCCTGCATCTCTTGCAGATTCAGTACTGTCTTCAAGTAGCAATTGTTCTGCATTTATTTACTTATTAATCTTGGTTTTCATCTATAGCTGCGAAATTAATCTACCCCAACCAAGTATTATTATCGGAACCATATTTTATCAGATAGATTTGAAGCAACACTCCTTATTATTATTTGAGATGTTTTAATTAGGATGCCAGATGAAATTGGGTGTAGATCATGTCCCAAATTTTATTTATTTATTTGAGGACACGACTACCATACGTAATATTATTATTGGTAACAAGAAAATTGTATATGCCTTGATGTAGCAAGAATGGTCCCTTATAGAGTTAAATTGACTCATTTGGACAAATGCCCCTTAAGAATGGCTTTGGTTTTAACATATTGGTTTTGAAAAGTTGAGAACCACGGGGCAAGATAAATTCAAATTGGACTCTACTGGAATTGGGCACGTGTATCCAGGCTGCAACTAGCTTTTGGTCCTTTAAGAGCAAGTGGACAATTTTCCAGGAGTGCGAGACCAGAGCCTGCAATAATGAAAAAACCCATAGAAAGACCAAGGCGAAGACATATCCCTCATGATATGTCCGAGCCTGTGCCAGCTATGGTGGGTGCCAGGCGACATGGTTAAATGAAAGCCCTGAGGGGATTCAGCAGGATGTGTTACTGTACCACTATGCCGGTGTGAGACCATAGAAGAGCTAGCTTGACACCTGAAAACACAAAAACGGTGGGGCTAAAAAGCAAACTGCATTTTTTCAGTCAGTAGTGGACCTTCCTGCTAAATGTAAAGCATACACCACTATTGAAAGTGTTTGAAAGAGCTAGGGTGCCACAAGTAATTTTATTCGTCCGTGTTGTTCCTGTGTTGTTCCCTCTTCTGCTGCCCACCCACCTCCTTTTCCATTAGAGCCTATTCCCACTCACAGGGCACCCCTACATTCACCGAGATTTAGGGTGCGGAGAAAAGATTTGCAAGTTCTTGCAGAACTTTAATGCAAATCTATCTCCGAATGGGGGACTGATACGGAAGGAACAGGGGGGGGGGGTACCCATCCTTCCCTACCGCTCCCTGAAGGGGTCCGAGGCGATGGCTCCTGCAGTGCCCAGCCGGCCTCGAACCCTCAGCCCCCGCACCATTGCATAGGCACCACACTGTACCCCTGCCTTGTAAATAAAAGGCTCTCTTTCCTGTCTTCACGCGGGCAGAATAAGCCCCATCTTTCCTATGCCTTTCTCTCGCCCTATTCCTAACGTGAGTCTGGAAAGCATTGAAACCTTTAGAAATTGATATAAAATCAACCACAACTCCGATTTTCTCCATCCTGGTGACATTCAACTCAGTTGCCTCTGGACTCCATGTTGCTACCCCTACCTCCATAATCTTCAAGACGACAAGTCACGTACACAGGAACTTCTTAATCCTGTCAGATCGTCCTGCCTAACCCTTCCTCCGGGCAATACCAGGTGGCAGACGATGCATATCACTGTCCCATTGTCCTGCCACCACCGGTACTCAAGAAATGTTTATTTATGTATATCCCTCACTCTGCACATTCCCCCCTCCCTTGTCTTAAATGTTAATCAGTGTAACCCCACCTCTCTGTAAACATATTCATGACGTGTGTAATATATTCATGATGTAATCCATGAAACCCAACCTTCCCAAAATGTATTCATGACGTTTCGTGCACTGTATTCTGGGACTTGGAGGGAACTTTTAAAAGTCTATGTCGCCCCATTCTCGGGGTTCAATCTCGCCTTGAACCTGTTGCGCAATAAACTTGGATCTTCTACAGTTTGCTCCTGCGTCCGGCTGAGCTCATTTTCTTCCGCAGGGACCCACGGACTTAGTCCGATGAGCTGGGTGGCAGAGCAGCCTCGCACCCAGATTTTTCCGTAACAACTCGGAAGTAAGTGACTGGTGCAAATGCCTGGTTAGATATGCTGAATATCCTCTGAAGGGGGTGGGGGAGAGAAAGCTTTCAAGTCAATATAGGGACAAGGTTCAAAATGATTCAGATAAAATGAACATTGGACACACCTATCAATCCAGCCTTGAGCCATTATAAAATGAATGTACAAGTCAATCTGATCTGGGTCATGCCCCGAATTTCAGCTCCCGAAAGTTCTTTGGAGATTTTGAGGTTGCACACATTCCTGTATGTATGGACAAGGATACAATTGCTCAAAAAGCTCATTTCTCTTTTTTCATCCCAGTCCTAGAATCCTAGAAATCCATAGTTGGAAGGGGTCACAAGGGTCATCTCTAGCCTAACCCCCTGGAATGCAGGGATCTTTTTGCTCGACATGGGGCTCGAACCCTCAGCCCTGAAATTAAAAGTCTCGTGCTCTAATGACTGAGCTATCCAAAAACTGCAAGGGGGTTGCAAAGTGATGGTCTTATTATTTTATCTGAAGCATTTTTTTTTTTACTTTGCTGATCCGCCACAAAAAAGACAGTTGACAGCCTTGTAGTGTTAAAGACAGGACACAAAGGGGAAAGGAGTTGTAGGGAGGAGGAGGTGTTGGGAGTTGATAAACTCAGGCAATTCAGTCTTAGTTGTGGGGTTTTGTAATGACCCACTGGAAACAGTATTTGGGGAAAGGAAGAGCTGAAAGTTGTTGGTCTCTCAGCTGAGGCCCTGTAGTTCTTTCTTGGTGGAATGGCTGCCATATTATGACAGTCATAGGAGGAGACTGATGGGTGCTGATCATTTCCTCCTTCTGTTATGATTAATCAAACTGTGATCATGGCAACTCTGCCTCAAATGAGTAAGATGTAAGGAAGACTTAAGTGTTGCATTAAATCCATTTGTTTGTTTTAGAGCATTGGCTCTTCAGCCTGAAAGCCTCCCAGAGTGGTTTACACCCACCCACACCCTCACACCCAGTGGCTTACAATCTTTATTTTAAAATGACACGCAAGGGAAAAGGGACAGGAAGGGAAGAGGAAAAATCAAACGTCAGACACCAATTTCTAGATAGTTGCTCCTGCAATGACCATCTGGCACAGTGGGCTTTTAGCAAAGTTGGTGGAATGAGCCCTACTTGACCTGTGCACTCATAAAACGTTATTCACACGTGACATTTCAAGTGTATGCAATCATTGGAACTGCACAGTTATTCCTATGTTCAAGTGTAAAGCCTGTGGATACCAGTTGAGCTGCAATGTTGACATGTAATTTTCCGCAGCAGGAGTATGATCTGTGCGCGCTGCGGCTGCGGACACCGCGCTCTGCAAATCTACAAAGGGATCTTCCTACGTCACACTCAATGGGCGTCTAAATCTGTGTACACAAATGTCTGAGCGTCAGACATGCCCTCCCCGCCCCACGGCTAGTCCCTTTGCTAGGGGTGGTGCTAGGTCCTTAAAGGACTTGGAGCAGGGTCCTTTGCAACTCTGTAATTCTGTCATTTTTGGCAAAAAAAAAAAAAGGGGAGGGGAGTCATCGGAGAGAAAACCTGTCTGGGAAAAAGGCACGCCAATCGTGGACCATATAACTGAATGGGAGGGAGGTTTGGGTGCGGGGGGGGGGGGAGAGAAGGGCGGAGACGCGAGCATTCCATTGACAGCGTTCCATTGACGGGGACCCGCCCCCCGCGCTCTAGCGAAGCAGCCCCGCCCACACCCGTCTCTCCCGGCATGCCCCGCGGCGAGAGAACCTCGGCGGAGAGGTCTGCGAAGAGTGTGTGTGTGTGTGTGTGTGTGTCTGTTCGCGTGAAAGCGAAGAAGAGCATTGTGGGGGAGAAAAGCGAGGGCGGGGCCTACCAGAAAACCCGCATCTATAAATAGGCTCGGTGGGAGAGGGGCGGAGCTTCCCCTTCCCAATCCGAGGAAACGGGGGAAAGGGGCGTTGGAGGGAGGAGAGCGAGAGGAGAAAGAAAGGCGAGCCAGCCAATCGCCGGCCGCCTCTTTGGCTGCCTCCCTCCGCCAGTTGGTCTCGCGCCGCTCAGTTGCCGGCTGCTCCCGCTCGCGTGACGACGACGACGACGACGACGCTGCTGCTGCTGCCGCCGCTCCTCTTCGCCCGCCGCCGTCTCGCCCTGCTGCCGAGGCTCCCCCGCCGCCTGCGCTCGCCTGCCGCCGCCGCCTCCATGGCCAACTACATCCACGTGCCGCCGGGCTCGCCTGAGGTGCCCAAGCTGGACGTCGTCGTGAGCGAGAGGGACCCCGCTTCGGGGGCGGGAGGCGGCGGCGGCGGAGATGGAGAAGGAGGAGGAGGCGGGCCCGGCTACCGCCGCGGGGCCCTCCGTCTCCTCAGCCAACTGAGGCCCGCCTGGAAGCCCGAGGAGGTGACGCTGAAGGTAACGGCTGAGGCGAAGCGGGCGGAGGGTGGCTGTGAGGGGGAGAGAGAGAGAGAGAAGCGGGAGGAGGAGGAGGAGGAGGAGGCAGGTTGTGGGGAGGGGGAGAGATGGCGGGCAGCCATTGTGGCGAGGCGAGGGAGGAGTAGGAGCGGCGGCGGCGGCTCTGTCTCTCTCTGTGTCTCTCCTCAGCGCTTCCCTCTTGAGGGGGAGAATGAGAGAGGAGGAGAGAGGGAGAGAGAGAGAGAGAGGGAGAGCGGCTCGGGCAGCCTCGGCTTCCATTCCGCTCGCGCAGCCCGAAGGAGGAGCAGGCAGGCAGGTTGGGCGTGCGCGCTGTGCCTGTGCGGTTCCGACTCGTACATGGACTACACGGAGGCGCGCGCTCACACACGCACGTTTCTGGGCAAGGCGGACGAGTCGGAACCCGAGCCGTGTTCTAATTATAGAGTTCGGGGGGGGGAGGGGTGCGTGCTCGTATGGCGTGATACGCCTGTGTGTTAGAGAGAGGGCGCTTATAATCTAGTAACAGCTAAAATGATATACGATGGGGAGGAGTGTGTGATATGCCTGTGTGTAATGTATGTATGTGATACATGTGTGTGTGATACACGCATATTAAATACAAGTGTGTGTAACATCCTTGCATGTAATATATGTGTGCATATTTGATATGCCTGGGTTTAATACATGTGTGTGAAATACACTTGTAATATATATGTGTGTTTATGTGACATGGCAGTGTGTAATATATATATGTGTGTGTGTGTGTGTGTGAGAGAGAGAGAGAGAGAGAGAGAGAGATACCTGTAGGTATGTTTGAGCTTTTATTCCAGCAACGTAGCTCAAAGGATGCAGAAGAGGGAGGAGTGCACATGTGATACACCTTTGTATCTGACTGAGCTTGTACTCTGTTAATATAGCCTGAAGGATATAGGGCAGGGAGTTGTGTGTGTGTGTTGGTGAGCTTGTATTCTTGTAGTATAGCCTGTACTTGTGGGTGTGTATACCATGCATATAGAGAAAGGGAGAAGAAGCTTTCCCTGCTCACCTTTCCTTAAAAAAACCTCACCTCTTGCTTCTCTCTTTCCACAGGGCTCATCTCTTCTCTCTCTTGCTTCCCCCTCCCAACCCTGTTTCATGAGGTTATAATTGTTTTAAAATGGGATCCACCCTGAACTGATTTGTGCAAAAATTACACATAAAACATGCTAGTTTGCAGGAAGAGGGAAATGGAACAAGAGAGATGGGGGGTAGGGCTAGGCTGGGTTCCTTAGTATAGGTTGCCATGTAGGCTTTT
Organism: Podarcis muralis; assembly: GCF_964188315.1. NCBI lineage: Eukaryota > Metazoa > Chordata > Lepidosauria > Squamata > Lacertidae > Podarcis > Podarcis muralis. Next base: position 64,618,813 of record NC_135664.1, on the reverse strand, counting down.
GCAGTGTATAGCTTGAGAGGCAAAGGGGTTGCCATGTAGCAAGCACACAACATCCATACAAATCTCAATTGAGGAAGTCAGCATTCTTTTATCTCCTTGTCTTTCCAGAAAAACCATAAGAAAAACTTGAATTTCTCTTTTCAAGTTTTAGCCCAAAAGGAATGCTGGGAGGACAATATGTTCCTCCACCCTTTCCCCAATGCACTTTGCTTTGTAGAGGGATTTAAGCATTACAATAATAAAGCAGCAGGAGTTGAGTGAATACTCTTCTGTATTTTCTCTGAGAGCATAACTTTGTAGTTATTCACGTTTTCCTTAAACAACATTGTCCCTGTCAAATCTTTTGCACTCTACTGAATAATTAAGCATGGGGCAGCTTTAGGTTATCACTTTCACCTCAAGGAAAGGTGTTAATGAACTATTGCATTGATGCAGCACATAGGAAATAAAGGCTAGATGCTAAACATTCTGAAGGAGAGCATGAATAAAGTGGCATGAGCTTGCATACAACTAAGTTACACTCAGACCCACTGAAATTAATGAACCTAAGTTAGTCCTTTCCTTTCAATGGGTCTTCTCCATGTATGGCTAGCATTAGATAAAAGCCCTTGTCTTCCTTTCTTGTCTCTTTCAAGTCTTTTCAGGGGCAACTTCACACTTCTAACCATTTTCTGCTTCAAAATGGGTGTTTACCCAATCTCAAAAGGGGTTTTGCATTGTAGTAATAAACTTAGCATGTAAAGATGGTAAATTGAAATATCTATGTTAAGCAGCTTTATTTTGCACTTTGTGGTATATAGTTGCGTTGTTTTAAAGTGTGGGAGGGGAAGGGTTACAAACAGAATATAAAACATTATACAAATATACCTTCTGTGGGTTAGCCAGAAAACTTTTTGGACTGGGCCTAATGGTCGGGGGTCCCCTTTACCCTTTACCTTTACTGCAAGAGATGCATTTATAGTAATAGCTTTAAAAAAAACTTCCCTGAATCTCTTGGAACAGGTAGGTTACAGGCAAACAGATTTGACAGAGGGTTTTGGCTCCTTAGTTGGTCTTAATATTGGGATAGCTTGTGGTCTTCATAAAAGTTGCTTTGTAGCTGTTATTTAAAAATTTCAACATTTGACTAGATTATCTTCCTGACATGGGTGTTGCAGAGCTTATTCGCCTTCTTGGTTAGGGATGTTGAAGACATGTTTATGCTTGCTGATGTTTGTACTTCTAAAAAATACACATCAGTGATGTAGGTTTATTTGGGAAATTTTCAGTTGGCAATGAGGGAAAAAATCTCATGCCTTGGAGTGATTTAATTTAGCGTGCCTTTTTAACATGTATTTAGTAAACAAATCATTAGTTTTTTGTCCCAGTATCTGAAACATTTTATTTTAGAGTATTAATTCACATTTAATGTGGTTTAAATGTTTTTTATTGGAATGCTTAGGAAAATGCAAAATAGCATGTACTGCTCAAAAGTTAAGTTGCTGAAACTTGTTTACACTAAAATTTAGCAACTCAAAGAACTCTGACTTCCTGATGACAACTAATCTATTTCAGCAAAGTTCACTTCTTTTACACTTAGCTTGTCAGGGGCCCTCCAGTCTGATGTCACTACAGGCACACACACCCTATTACACATAATTGACTTGTGCACAACCGCATATATGCATGGTGCCAGGAAATACATAAATAAATAGGTAGATTCAAACCAGGAAATAGCAGGAGAGAGCTGGAAAATCCTAGTTGTTTGCAAGGAGACCTTTCCTGGACTCTGAAGAGGACTTCACTGAGGGCAGAGGAAGCCCCAGAGAGACCAAAGAGATTTGTTTAGGCTGTTCTGCCTCCCCGCCTAGCAGCTGATTTGCACAGCGGCGCAGCAGCAGCCTCCCGCCAGCCCAAGAGCTTCAACTCTTGTTGAAGAGGGAGATGTGTGGAGAGAAAGCTGTAGAGCAGGAGAAAGGGGCTTTTAGAGGGTGCTGTCTACTTACATGGTGTTTGTTTATGTGCACGGGCGCCTGGAACATAACCCCTGCATAAGTGGGGGGACGCCTTTACTAAAACCTTTTAGCTTGGGATTTCCTTTGACCTGTGCAGTGAATTCCATTAAAAACTGGATTCTTTTTGTTTCAGTTTATTTACTTAAATATTATAAATACTGCATCTCTAAATATATGTTGAAGGAGGTAGTGCTGTATTAAAATAAATAAGATCAACAGCTCTAAGCATGTACAATAATTAAAAATCAATACAATACATAATCATCCAGATGAACTCTTCTAAAATAACATATTTATTATTTTTACTCTCCCCTTTGCCTACAGATCAGTGATATTTATCTCACATGATTTCTAGGGATAATCACCTAAAAACATTAATTACAATATTGTATCTGCAGTTTAAATTATTACAAATTAACTTATGAAATATGTTCAAATATTTCCATTTGAAAATAAAGCATTAAAAATTATGCTTTGCAAAAAATTTACCCCACATCACTGACAGGGAGTATATAATTATTATTATATTTATTTATTTATACTCCCATCTTTTTCCCTGGTGGGACTCAAGACACTTTACAGATAAATATTAGAACTGTTAAAGACATAGAAAATAATCATTAAAAACAATTAAATACATATATATCTTAATTCTATTAAAACCATAGCCATGATTATAATAAAAATAGCATGGCACTAGTCATTTCATTAAAAACTGTCAGTTTCCAAAAGCCTGTTGGAACAAAGTCTTCACCTAGCTTCTCAAGGAGACAGTGTCCTGGTTTGCAAACTTTACCTCAGTAAGAACAGAATCTGAACGGTGGAAGGGCACCGTTGGCGAGAGGCCTCATTAGGGAAAGTGCGCCTCGGTTTAAGAATGGTTTCAGTTTAAGAATGGACTTTCAGAACGGATTAAGTTCATAAACTAAGATACTGCTGCATTAGTTTTGGCCTAGGGGCTATGTATAGCATTTATGATTAGGTATGATTCAAATAGAATATTCTAGAACAGGAATGTACTAGAATTATAATGATAATAATATTTCTATACAGCCCTTCATCTGAGAATCACAGGGAGGTTTACAATATGAAACCACAAAAAATAATGGAGTTTCCTCCTGACCATTAGGATGCATGTCTTTAGCTGTAACATCCAATTCATTGTTTGACATGGATTATACTTGACTGGAAGTAGTTGCCCAATTCAGATGTTGTAGGAAGCTGTTAGAGAAAATTAGACATGGAGGAGGCAGTCCACAGTGAGGGGGAAAGTATAGGATGGGGTGCATGAGTCCATGGCACATTCTCAATCTTCAAATCATGATTTGAAGGATTGTCCTCATCTACACATTACAGTAAGCCATAGTTTTTTTTTTTTTTAAAAAAAAAGCTAGTGTGCACTGTTCAAATTGGGTCCTCCATGGCTAAGAGGAAACAAACCACAGTGCTGGCTTAGTTTTGCACGAGAAACAAGTGCTTGTGCTTCAAACTATGAGAGTACAAATGCTGCTCAGTCACCGTGAGGCATAGTTTGTGACCGTGGCATTCCACAATGCATGAGTCAGTCTGTTTGAATTGAGCCATAGTGAATTAAATGTATTTATCCAGTTTAGGTGTTCTAGGGTATGCATCCAGGATGGATGACTAGCCTTGGAGAAATGGAGCAGTTCACGACTACTGCCAGACCACTTGATTTCTATATTGGTCATGCCTGAAGAAGCGTTGCCTCCGGCATGACCAGCTGAAAAGTGTAGTGGCCAGTTGACTTCTGTGCTGCCAGAAAACAAGAGGCTTTTCTTCCTCTAGCAAGGAAGACAAGCAGGTTGGTGAATGAGGGACAGTGCAATCCTATTATAGGAGCCAAGTGAGCTGGTAGAGGAGGTACAGAGCAATCCATTCCTTCTATACCATCCCATTCGGTTACTGGAATAGAATTCTGTGTGGTCACCTTGGAATTTCTAGTTACCATATACAGGTATCTTGTGATTTAATATAAGGCTCCAATAAATGGATTTGTTTCAGATATAAATTCCTGAAATAGATAGCTTTCTGTCTGGTACCTTTCTTTACGCAGTACAAATTTGCATTCTCAAACAGGTGGTCCTCATTCACACTTCAAATGTGTATTTTGAATATGTACTTGAAAATGAGTGCATTTGCACTTAATTTTACAAGCAGTGTTAGTTGGCGCCATCCCTGATGAATTAGTTATATATGGTTCACATTGCTATTTTCAGTGAGTACTGCTGCTCTTTATTGTGCATGTTGAGAAGAAGGCACTAAATAGTAATTATCTCATTTTTCTTAGTGTTGCGTGAGGAAGAATGACTATTGTGTTGCCTTTGTGAAAAGGATACTTTAGCCAACTATTTCTGTTAAAGAAGTTGCAAATAGTTACTTGAAGCTCTGGTCTATCTCTTTCTCCTAGTAGTTTGGAACTTCTGCTGAACAAACTTAATGGCTAGTGCCCATGTAGAGGTGAATCTGGTTGTGAGCTGTTTTGAAGAACACACCCATCGATCATATGTGATTTGGTTGACACAACCAACCAAACAAAAATGGAGTAGAATAATTAGAAGACCGAATATAAAATTAGATGAATTAAGGGCTTACATCTAAGCAATAAAATTCAGCAGTTTGCAACAGGATAAATGCTTCTACAGCTGATTTAACTAACAGTATTATGTAGTACACTGTCAGCTTTCAGCTGTTGGGACAGATTACTCCATAATAGAACAGAAGTCATAAAACCTAGTTTGATGCTTTTAATTTGATATGTGCTCTGTGCTGTTCCCTATATCATTTTATTATTTTTTATATATGGTTACAGGTTTTCTAAAAATGCTTTATACACTGTTGATGTTTGGGGGTGTTTACTTTGTGAGCCACTCAGTTGTATGACGAGGAAAAAGTGGTATAAGATTTTTTAAAATGTAAATATATATATATATTGTGTGTGTGTAAGATTAGTACAGCCTGGACAACTGAGGGAAGACTAGTTCACTCAAGACCAGGCCATGGAAGTTGAGTGTTTTTTGCATGCTATATTCTGGGTGGGTCTTTTATTGTAATATAGATTATGAAAGTGCCAACAAATTCTGGTAATACGAATGTGAAACTGAAGAGGGAAGCAGCACTTCCTCCCGTTGTTTTATATCTTTTAGTGAACCATGTCTCTACCCTGTAGAATTTTCAGAAATGGCTATTCCTAAACTAAACTGCAGCAAGTTAGCTGAAGGTTGGCATACTAGCTCCATTGTAGAGGGGTGTTTTGTTTTTTACTTAGCAGCAGCATTATATTGCAGCTTCAAGTTTCACTTAGCCAGTGTACTAATTGCTATTTTGGAGTTATGTTAAGCTTTGGCATTCGCCTTTTAAAAGTCTAGCCATTATCAACTCAGGTAGGTAGCCATGTTGAAACAAAATAAAAAAAATTCCTTCCAGTGGCACCTTAAAGAGCAACTAAGTTAGTTATTGGTATGAGCTTTTGTGTGCCTGCACATCAACTCAGTGGATTATCTTTAATTACAGCCTTTGTCATTCGTTACAGTTTAGAATAGAGCTTGACCTATTACCACATTCCTTTTTTCTAAGGCTGCTGTCCTACACACACTCACCTCAGTGGGACTTAACTTTTGAGTAGACCTGAGTATAGGTCTGTAAGCTGTTTTAAATTGTGTTCTCTCCCCCCCCCCCTCTCTCTCTCTATATATATATTAAAATAAAACCCTGCTGTAACCTACTCTGGGACCTCAGGTTTTTGAATGTGTCCTTGAGTTCAAAAAGGTTGGCTGCCTCTAGGATGCACTCTCAAACTAGATGTGGTCACATGACTTCCTGGCTTGCATGATACGCTGTCATTTTCAGCTACTTTTTTTTAACATTCAGAGCTCAATTCTAGAACCTGGAGTTATGGACAAATCTTTCATGCAGTTCTATGGTTTGGGATCTATTCTCCAGTGATCTGACTTTTTGAGACTTCCGTTACTAAGATTCTTTTCTTGTGCTTGTCAACTATGGTCTTGTTCTGTTCACTTGCACCTTAAACCTTAGTACGTAATTCTTGTCAAATTATCTGGCTTCTTGCTGTGTTTGCATGAGAGCTGATACTCATTAGTTTTTTTACACCACAAGTTTTGTTTAGCAGCACAAGTTTCTACTATGGCACCGACAATTCGGTTACTTCTACTTAGATAACTCTTAACCATAACCTTTTTGATGTAAAAATAAGACATTTCTCCTTTCCATTTTGAAAAGACAGGTACTATTAATAAAAAAGAAGAGATTATTACTAGAGTGTTAATGGAATACTTGAATTGGTAAATAGTTCAGTGACATGTATTTTATGACATTATGCAACAGCTATTTTGTAATCTAGATTAGAATCATCTGGTCATGTGACATAATGTGACAAACTATGAGGCCTGGAGCAACTACATAGTAATCACCATATGAAAACTGAAACATGTGCTTTATGATCCTTTATAAGCAAATGGCTATAGCACTCTGTTTCTGGATTATTGTATAATTTGGTTTGCATGGGTCTGGGTGCTAGGGAAAGTAATTTAGATCTAGATTTTGCTGTTTTGCTTTTAAACAGAATTGTTTGCACATTGACACACAGAGGAGAAACAAATGACTTAAAAGAATGACCATTTAGCTTCAGCAATTAAAGCATTTGGATAAGTATGAAATTTATAGAGATGAGATTCTAATCCTCTTTCAAAGTATTGCTGCTGGTTGTCTTTTAAGAGTATTACAAATCCTTGTAGAAATACCAATTAATTAAACCCCATCAATGTTTTAAATGCTTTTGTAGTTGTATCCTTACAATAACCCTGTGGGTTGGGTAGGAGAGACTGGTTCATGGTCATAATAATGACTGTTAAAGCAAGAAAACTGAATTCTGATCCAGGTAACTCACCTCATGTGCTATAGCTACCAATAAAACAGGTAAACCACACCTGCATTTTAATTTGGATGAAGTACTGCTTGTGTCATAGGCGTAATTTTTGTGAGTGGACTTGAAATTGGCTTGCTTTGTTGGACAGATTTGGCACTTGCACAGTGTAGACAGAACTGCAGTTTGAGGTGTTGTAACTTAGTTGTACAGTGAATCACTAATCACCCTCCCCACCTTGGCTGTCCATGTCCTAGGCATCTGTTTTGTGGAATACCTTTGTTACCAGCAGGCAGCCAAGCCTGAAGTTCATGCACTTAAAAGATTTACTGAAAAGGCAGTAGAATATTGCTGAGTATATTCAGCAAAGTCCCACAGTGACCTCCAGTGTCTAAAATATGTAATTGCAGGAAAGAAAACATTAACATAAGTAACGGACCAAGGTGCACAAGGGCTATATGACCCACAAAATGTTTGTGTATGTGTGTGTGTGGCCGGCCAGCCGTATGGCCCAAGAGATACTTTTGCAAGCATGGATTTGATTGTCACCCAACCGAATCTTCACCTTCTCAGGCCTTCACCCAACTCACTTCTATCACCTCACTTCATTTTCTGTGGAGAAGAAACTTCTACCTGCTTGTGCTTTCCCAGAGTGGTCTGCAGTGTCTGGAGGACTCTTGAGGGCTGGATGCAATCAGGCTATAGGCTCCCATGCATTTATTTTTGGTACCGTGCTGTCAACCAAGACCTGCCAACCTTGCGGCCCACTGCCTTTGCACTGTCTTATTCAGGTGTTTCACACAAAATGGCCATTGTGGTAGAGTGAGTACCATGGATTTGGACTGAGGAGACCAGGGTACAAATGGACATCACTGGATTACTGGGAAGATAAAATGGGGTACCGCTCTATATACAGTAGCACCATGACATACTCAAAGGATGGGTCCTTGCCCTGATGACCCCATAGTTTAAATTTATATGAAGGTGAGGGATAAGAGATAAGGGTCACCAAGGGTAAATGTGTGCATTTGTAGTTAGACTTTATTTCATTTGTGGATGGGGATTTAAACCTTAATGGAAAGTCTTAGGTTTGAGGAAATTCTGGGAGGAAGTTAGACAGAGGCGCAGCAAGCGAGAATTGAGCAGTTTTAGGACCACTTCAAAATGGCTGAAAGTGGTAGAGCTTAGAAAATGAAGACTGCATTTTGCAGTTTCCCATAAGTAGCTGTTGGACCCTCTTTATGTATTGAATTGTTTTCAATTTCAAGCTATCTGCTAGTTTTGGATACAGTCCACAATTGGGGGGGGGGGAAATCATGCAAGAAATATTTAGGGTGGAAGGGACTAGCACAACTGTGGTCTTCACAAGACAGGGCGCATCAAAATTGTTAGTAATACATTTTGCAGGCAGTGTTAATGTAGCATCTGTTTAAACATTGATAAAGATTGAAGTTACCCCTTGCTTGGAACTGGCAGTACTGCTCCGTTAACTTGACCTCCCTGGCTCATAGATATTAGAGCAAGAAAAATGGCGCTTGAAGAGTCAGAATTGACTGCATTAACTTAGATTATTTCTGTGCATGTAGAATTCCTTAATGTATGTCATTAATCACATTAGTAATTCAGCAATTCATGTCATCTTTTTGTATTCCATGTTGCTCATTTTAATTTCTGGTCTGTGTAAGGGCATAAATTCCAAATAGATATGCAATATAGCTTAAAATCATTATCTTAATGTCTATTATTAGTCTCCCTCTGCTGTTAACTTTATGAGCAGGAGTTTTCATGTGTTTCATTCCTTAATTCATAGTGTCTTCAGCAACTTCTTCAGGCAGTGTCATGCCCTGGTAAACATGCCATTATATTAGGCAATACAGTTTTCATTGGAATATATTATTTTATTCTAGGAAATACTGTGTCATGCTAGAATATTGATCCCTTTTTGTGGGTGTGTAAAATATTGTGTATTCTGGGCCCTCTACTGTAACTAACATGACAGTATAGTTCAAGAGATCACAGAAACCAAAACAGCTGTGTGTAAACATCAATCCATCAGTGAGAAACTATACAAAAACACATGCCAATGAACCTGCTTTCAATTTCATCCTAAATAAATTGAACCACATGGCATACAGCTATTTGGGATATAAAATCCAAGGAGCTAGAGGTGGGGTGGCGACACTGGGCGAGTGAGCAGTTTTTCTGTTTGTGGAAGACTTTACTAATTTATGCTACTGACTACTAGAAACCTGATTATTATTTTTTAAACTAGCTTATCAGTGTGATTAAATACAGTGGTACCTCGAGTTACATACGCTTCAGGTTACATATGCTTCAGGTTACAGACTCCGCTGACCCAGAAATATTACCTCGGGTTAAGAACTTTGCTTCAGGATGAGAACAGAAATCGTGCTCTGGCGGCGCAGTGGCAGCAGGAGGCCCCATTAGCTAAAGTGGTGCTTCAGGTTAAGAACAGTTTCAGGTTAAGAACAGACCTCCAGAACGAATTAAGTTCTTAACCAGAGGTACCACTGTACCTCTGCATAGCTTTTGTGAATGCAAAAAACGTCAAATCAGTTCATTTAAAATGTTTTCTTATGTGGTCTTGTAACACTTGGGGAGTTGTGTTTTATCTTGTACCAAGAGACAAAGTTTGTTGCTGTGAGGAGTACATAAGTATTGTCATTCTGTAGCTGGTGAAAAATCTGTCTAGTCCAGCATCCTGCCACTATAAGGAACAATTGTTGGCAGCCCTGGGGAATGTGCCGGGGGGTGGGGTGACAATAGCCACTCTGTGTGCTCCTAGCATCTGATGCTGGATTTGCAATGTCTCTGAACAGAGACTCTATTTTCAGTTATTCCAGTTGACACATCCACTTGTCTGTTCTAAGCTAGTGGCAGTCAGTACATCTTGTGGCAATGAACATTGCAAAGCTAACTGAGAAGTACTTCCGTTCCAATGTGTAAAGATAATAGTTCCTTCTCTGGAAGACTTTGCAAGGTGGCCACTTGGACTTATCCCTTTGTATTTATCATTACTACAAAGTAGACAAGTTTGGCTTGACCAAGGTATCCTTTCATCACAGAGTACTCCAGCACTCACTACAAGAGGAGGTTCTCTTATTTGTCTCTGGAGATACTGCTTCTGAGCAACCACCTCTTTTGACCAAGAATGAAGAGGTGGACTTTCCATAAAGGGTTCTTGTCGGCGATGAGTGCAGCATATGGGCCTGTCCTGCAGGTCTAACCTGAATTTGAGTGGATTGGTGGGATGCATTTGTGCACTCACCCCTGAGAGAGTAGTCAGGTACTCATTGACTTCCTTGGAGTATTTTGGTTTTCTTGTTCTATCCTGCTTTGGGACTGAATCTGTCGATCACTAAAGGCAGGCACAGCATTGTGGGAAGCAGGCTCTGCCATGGTGCATTGCAGCATGTCTGTCCTGCCTTCGCGAAAGAGCACCTGTTCTCACTCTTGAGAAACAGGAAACCATGAATGACTATAGCCGTCCCTGCTTCATCTGTAAGCCATATTGAGGCCCTGTTAGGGGAAATAGGAGGGGTATAAATAAATATACAGTAGTAGTGGTGGTGGTGGTGGTAGTAGTAAGTTTTAATTAAAACAAATCTGAATTATTCTTCCTTACAGGTATTTACAGATGGAATCACCAATAAGCTTATTGGCTGTTATGTGGGTGAGGAAATGGATGATGTTGTCCTTGTTAGAATTTATGGAAATAAAACAGAGCTGTTAGTTGATCGAGAGGAAGAAGTGAAGAGCTTCCGTGTGTTGCAGGCGCACGGCTGCGCTCCGCAACTTTACTGTACTTTCCGCAACGGCCTGTGCTATGAGTTTATGGAAGGCGAAGCACTGGATCCGGAACATGTTTGCAACCCAGAGATTTTTCGGTAAGCCCTTCAGCACTCTTTCTTCTAAAGAGGGATGTTAGGTATATTCCCATGCTGCATATTCCATAGGGCTCTCTGGTGCCTGATGCCCCATTCCTGAGACCATGCTATTTTTGAGGATGAATAGATACTTAGATGATTGACCGTAAGTCTGAAATTTTATGTGTTTTTAATTGTTGTTAAGTTTTGAATTTTTTTGGTATTTTTGTGTTGTTTTTTATTTTGTTTATTTTTGTTTTTGATTTTTATATGTATGCTGAAAATACCAATAAATATTCATTTAAAAAAAAAGATGATTGACCGTAAGTATAGGCAGCTGCTACAATATTGTATTGTATTGTTACCCAGCCATTCCTCTATTTGTTGGCTAAAACACTGGCTCATGCTGTGGTCACCTGTCATCTTAACTACTGTAACTTTCTTTTTTCTGACATGCTTTTGTTACTTCTCTGTCCGTAATGGCTGCCAAAGCAATTCAGTTGCCATTTTTTGAACCAGGTGGCACACCCATTTCAAATGTCTTTACTGGTTCCCCATTGCTTCGGCCTCTGACACATTTAACTTAGTCTTTCCTTGAAGTCTCTTCATGGACTTGCCCCTCCTTAGTTTTCTTAATCTGTCTTGCAATGTGTTCTTTCCATTGTTTCTCTAGTTTGGCCGTCCCCTGTCACCCAAAGATATCTGATTGTTTGCTTATTCTGTCTTTTTCTATCCTTCCTTGTTCCCAGAACTTTTCCAGAAATATCTACATGGGACATTCAAACGTGACTATGTGGAACATAATAGACATTGATACAATTACTTTTTTCAAATTTGTGAGATTGGCCTGCCCAGCCTGATGAACTCCAGATGTTCTGGCCAAAACTCCCATCAGCCCCAGACAGCTTGGATAAGGGAAGATGGGAGTTGTCCAAAACATTTGAAACCAGATTGGGGAACCCTGTATTAGACTATTGTGAAGGCAGTCTGTCCATCTTGAGCACTTCAACCTGTGATGGCTCTAGGAACATTGTGACAGACTTGAGACTTAGTTGGTTTTTCCTCTCTTCTCTGACAACTATTTAGGGCCAGATTTCTTACATTCACAGGAGATTTTAAAGTTTCATTTTACTTTTGACTGGCAGCAGGGCCAATTTGATGACTTTGTGATTAGTAGAGCTGTTCAGTCATCAGGCTTGTTCTTCAGACCACTGGAAGAATGCTGCTCTCAGTTTCATTAAGACTGGTGATAGGTTGCATTTTGGAGGAAACACTCCACAAGGGAGGGTGTTCGAAAATGGGTAAGAGGCTGCCATCTCTGTAGGCCAGTGTTTCCCAACCTTTTTTGGGCAAAGGCACACTTGTTTCATGAAAAAAATCTCGAGGCACACCACCATTAGAAAATGTTAAAAAATTTAACTCTGTGCCTATATTGACTACCATATTTTTCGCCCCATAGGACGCACCGCCCCATAAGACGCACCTAATTTTTTGGGGGGAGAATAAAGAAAAAAAAAATTTCCCCTCCCCAGGCACGGGGCAGGTGCGGGGGAAGCCCAAGCTTCCCCCGACCCCAGCCCCCAGAACAGCCTGATATCCACAAGCCTAGGAAGCCACACTGGTCTCCCCAGGCTTGCGGAGAGGTGCGTGAAGCCCGGGGGCGCTCTTCAGCGCGCACCAGGCTTCGGGATGCAGGCAGCTCTGCGCTACCCTCCAGAGCCCCGTGCGGCTTCGCGCTGGGATCCGGGGGGTGGCGCGGAGCTGCAAGAAGCCCTGGAGCGCAGGCAGCTTCGCACCACCCTCCGGAGCCCCGCACGGCTTCGCGCCAGGATCCAGAGGGTGGTGCAGAGCTGCAGGAAGCCCTGGAGCCCAGGTAGCTCCGCGCCACCCTCCGGAGCCCCGCGCGGCTTCGCGCCGGGAGCCGGGGGGTGGCGCAGAGCTGCAAGAAGCCCTGGAGCGCAGGCAGCTCCGTGCCACCCTCCGCAGCCCCACGCGGCTTCGCACCGGGATCCGGGGGTGGCGCGGAGCTGCAAGAAGCCCTGGAGCGCGGGCAGCTCCGCGCCACCCTCCGCAGCCTCCTACGGAGGGCGCCCCGTGCTCCGCGCTGCTGGCTGCCGCCCGCAAGCCGTGCACGCGGGGGGGAGTTCCCCTGGGCGCGCAAGGCTTGCGGACAGCTGCGCGAAGAACGGGGCGTCCTCCGAAGGGCGCCCCGCGCTCCGCGCTGCAGGCTGCCGCCCGCAAGCCTTGCGCGCCGGGGGGGGGAGTTCCCCCAGGCGCCCAAGGCTTGGGGACAGCTGCGCGAAGCACGGGGCGTCCTCCAAAGGGCGCCCGGCGCTCCGCGCTGCAGGCTGCCGCCCGCAAGCCTTGCGCGCCGGGGGGGGGAGTTCCCCCAGGCGCCCAAGGCTTGCGGACAGCTGCGCGAAGCACGGGGCGTCCTCCAAAGGGCGCCCCGCGCTCCGCGCTGCAGGCTGCCGCCCGCAAGCCTTGCGCGCCGGGGGGGGAGTTCCCCCAGGCGCCCAAGGCTTGCGGACAGCTGCGCGAAGCACGGGGCGTCCTCCAAAGGGCGCCCCGCGCTCCGCGCTGCAGGCTGCCGCCCGCAAGCCTTGCGCGCCGGGGGGGAGTTCCCCCAGGCGCCCAAGGCTTGCGGACAGCTGCGCGAAGCACGGGGCGTCCTCCAAAGGGCGCCCCGCGCTGCAGGCTGCCGCCCGCAAGCCTTGCGCACCGGGGGGGAGTTCCCCCAGGCGCCCAAGGCTTGCGGACAGCTGCGCGAAGCACGGGGCGTCCTCCAAAGGGCGCTCCGCGCTGCAGGCTGCCGCCCGCAAGCCTTGCGCGCCGGGGGGGGAGTTCCCCCAGGCGCCCAAGGCTTGCGGACAGCTGCGCGAAGCACGGGGCGTCCTCCAAAGGGCGCCCCGCGCTCCGCGCTGCAGGCTGCCGCCCGCAAGCCTTGCGCGCCGGGGGGGGAGTTCCCCCAGGCGCCCAAGGCTTGCGGACAGCTGCGCGAAGCACGGGGCGTCCTCCAAAGGGCGCCCCGCGCTCCGCGCTGCAGGCTGCCGCCCGCAAGCCTTGCGCGCCGGGGGGGGGGAGTTCCCCCAGGCGCCCAAGGCTTGCGGACAGCTGCGCGAAGCACAGGGCGTCCTCCAAAGGGCGCCCCGCGCTCCGTGCTGCAGGCTGCCGCCCGCAAGCCTTGCGCGCCGGGGGGGGGAGTTCCCCCAGGCGCCCAAGGCTTGCGGACAGCTGCGCGAAGCACGGGGCGTCCTCCAAAGGGCGCCCCGCGCTCTGCGCTGCAGGCTGCCGCCCGCAAGCCTTGCGCGCCGGGGGGGGGGAGTTCCCCCAGGCGCCCAAGGCTTGCGGACAGCTGCGCGAAGCACGGGGCGTCCTCCAAAGGGCGCCCCGCGCTCCGCGCTGCAGGCTGCCGCCCGCAAGCCTTGCGCACCGGGGGGGGGAGTTCCCCCAGGCGCCCAAGGCTTGCGGACAGCTGCGCGAAGCACGGGGCGTCCTCCAAAGGGTGCTCCGCGCTGCAGGCTGCCGCCCGCAAGCCTTGCGCGCCGGGGGGGCGGAACACCGGTTGGGAAACACTGCTGTAGGCAACAGGTGACATAACTGGGCTCCTGAGCCCCACAGGTGTGCTGCAGAAAGATTGTAGTTGGTTAAGGGAGCCATGGACTCAAAAAGGTTTAAAACGTCTGCTCTAGCCATTACAAATATCCAGGTTTCTTCCATACTGAAGCCTTAGAACTGACTGAACCATCAAGGACACGGAAACATCCTAAGCAATAAGCAAAGTTTTTGAAGTTACTGCCAGAGCAGAAACTTAACAAAATGTAGTGCTGATGGACAATAATTGCTGTTCTAAAGATGTCAGTAATGAATGATCTTGCTTTATGGAGCATTTAATCTGCCTGTTAACACATCCTATTGAACTCCTTCAGATTCATGTGTACCACTGCATTTCAGTGTAATTTATCGTATTTAGCACAGCGGCTCGTAACATTTTGGGGGGGTCACAGATGCCTTTGAGAATCTGAAAGCTGTGAACCTCCTCCCCATATCCCCCTCCACAAGGGCAGTTTTCAAAGTAACAGGAAGGAGATCTCCCCTTTTGTGCTCAGTTCACGGACCTGCTGGGGTCCATGGACCACAGGTGAGAAACCCCTTTTTTTTGCAGACAAGTAGAAGCAAATAGAAGAATTTTAGGAAAGTCATCATGTATTTTATATTTATATCAAAATTATACACATTTTTTGCACCCAATTGGATTTTAAGGTAATATATGGAAAAATTTAAATTTAAATTTATAAACCAATTTCACAATGTCTTGAGTACAGAAATATAGTAAGTTCAAAAAAACAAAAACCAGGAGCCTAATTAGTGAGACAGCTAGCCAGGATATTAGGCATTTCTAAATGAGATGGTGTTTACCAGCTGCTGAAGGGAAAGTGCTGGACATGCCTCCTTGGGGAGGGAGGGAGTTCACTTTTTGGACGCTGCAAGCAAGAAGGTCCTGTCCAGCGTTTGGTTCATCATACTTCTTGAAGGCAGTGGGATGCTACACAGCCTCCCAGGAAAGTCTTAATGAACAGGTGTGGAAGTGTAGGAGGCTCTGTAAATACCTCTGTTCCAAACAATTTAAAGCTTTACAAGAGATAGTGAGGATCTTGAATTGGGCGCAGAAACAACTAATTCTGATCTCGCAATAGGGAGCAAGATGATCCACATAGGGTTTGTTGCAGTAGACTAACCTGGATGTGTTTTATGCCACAGATACCACTTGAGCACCCAGGAGCATTCTCAGTCTGCATACTGGATCCTTCAAGAAATCATATCCTCAGCCAGAACTGACTGTACACCTAATCCCAGATCAGTTTTCCTACTCATGTTTTTGAATTAAGTCTCGGCCTATTTAGCCTAGCCTCTCGTGACCTCAGCTTCCATTGAATTTTTGTGTGTGCTTTAAAATAATAAAATATATATTTTTATACCCCACCCCTTCTCTCATGACAGCCCAGGGTGGCAAAGAGTAAAAATGCAGTGTAAAAAGCAAAACTAGAACCACAATACAAAATGCAGTGAACAGTAATAATTAATATTAATTATGCAAATGGTGTCACTCCAAAGGCCTGCTGGAACAAATAGGTCCTAAGCTGCCATTTAATAATGACAATATTTCGTTACCTCCTCCCACCCTTTTAATGTGCTTCTAACAGATTCTCAGTGTTCCGAGCTGAAATAATGTATTTGTAATTATACAAAGGATTTATTCTGGTATAATTTTGACTTTATTGCAGGCTCATAGCCAGACAGCTTGCTAAAATACATGCTATTCATGCTCACAATGGATGGATCCCCAAGTCTAACTTGTGGTTGAAGATGGGGAAATACTTCTCTCTCATTCCAACAGAATTTGCTGATGAGGAGTTGCACAAAAGGTGAATGCCTACTCTTGTTTCTATGATTGTAGCGTTCTGAAGCTTGTTAATGAAGATGGAAGCGTTAAACTGATTGTACCCATGTTCATTTCAGAAATGTAAAATATATCCATAGCGCTTTTCATGTTGCTTAAGGGATTTTAACCTGGGAACCAATTTCCCCACTGTGGAAGGATGTGAGGGTCCAGAATTGGCCTCCACAGTCACGGACTGTGTTAAAACCATGTTTATGGAAGACAATCTTACTCGGCTACTAGTGGTCGCCAAAGAAGAAGAAGAAGATGTTGTTGTTTATTGAATAATATGACTGAAATAATGAGAGAATGGAGAAAACCACGTTTCTGATTAAAGTCTTGAGGACTGTTTTCTGTTGGTGCTGTCTAAGTTTTGAAATGATTATTTACACATGTGCCCTCCCTTTTCTTAAACTCAAAAGGTTTATAGCTGATGTACCAAGTCCTCAAATCCTTCAAGAGGAAATGGCATGGATGAAAGAGAGACTGTCCAACCTGGGTTCCCCAGTGGTACTTTGTCACAATGATCTGTTGTGTAAAAATATAATCTACAATGGAAAACAAGGTAGGTATTGAACACAGCTGTAAGTAACCTTTAAGGCTTGTTTTGTATTGCCTAATACACAACAGTAAATTGTGGTGGGTGGATAATGACAACAGTACTTCGTTTTAAATAACATCTGACTATTTATACTTTATTACCATTTGTTGCTTGATGCAAACTTTGTGTCATAGCAGTTGTTGTATAGAATTGTTGCTGATAACTATAGCTGATACTTTAATTAATATTTAATAGTTTACAGAAAAAAATTTTTTTACCATAATAATTTTATTATTCCACTGTGTTGACAGCAGAAATTTCAAGCTGAATTGTTGTTGTGTAACTGTCCTTGATCCAGATTTTACTGTTTCAAACAGCCTTGGGAGCAAATGTCTCCAGGTTACTGTGTATTATCTTTGTATTCTGATTTGTCAGATATATTGATGACACCGAGGAATTCTACATGATGAATTCTACATGGTGAAGTATCTGGAAAGATACTTTCCAAGGCTCTCTTTATACGCTGATGATGAGGTACATAGGTATCTTTAAAGTTGAAGATTTGTTTGTAAATATATTTGAGGTCAGAGGTATTCTGAAGACTGGGAAATTGGATTTGTTTTCATTGTCAGTTTCAACTGTTTGTGTTTGAATAAATGAATCACCTATAGCTTATTAATTTTGGTGAGGTGATAAATTTAGTTATTAAACATTTTAAACCCCTTTAAAAGTAACGTTAGAAATGGATACTGTTTGCCCTTTGGGGAGTGGTTTTTCCTCTCTTGCTGGTATTAACCATGTGTTTGTGTTTTGTGTGCACCAGTACAAAAAATGGTCCTATTATAAACTAGAGATTGCAAGCATGGTTTGAAACTTGTAATCTGTGTTTATAATATTGTTTGCATAGACCTTGTAACAAAACCATAGTTAATTCTAGGAAAAGAACGGGAAATAATTCTGGGTGCGGGCGGGAATGTGAATACCCACGGCTGAGTTCTCATTTGCAAAAGATATCTTGCAGGGAACCAGCATTTCCTGTGCTCCAATTTTGTCTGAGCTTAATCAAACTGGTATGTTCATGTTGAAGGGAATGCAGCATTTAGAAACTAGAAATTTGGATTTGTAGAATATTGTTTGAAAACAGATAAATTTATCAGGATGTTGGCATGTTGAATGTGACCCAAATAAATTATTTGAAAGGAAACTGCACACAAAGATAGGTCTTTTAAATATATTTCCTCTACAACAGTTCCCACAGCTGTTGAGGCAAGCTTCTACTTTAAAAACATACATACAAAATCCGAACTAGACTAGCATTTGAAATTCCCAGGTGCCAGACTCCAATTTCCTGGCACTAGAGGCATGTCTCTCTCTCTCTACCTTCAGTGTGGTCAAGTAATATTTGCCTAAGCAGGTTGTGCAAAAAATAATAGTATGCATGTCATACTATTCAATGTATTTTGCATGGCTACAGTGCTCATTTGTTTTTTCTGCCTTCCCATTCTAAACAATCAAATGCCTTCCAAACTTTTTATGAAAGGTGTAACATTGGCTCTTCCTGGGGGCCTATATATGTTGTGCTGCAATGTGTATTACCACAAGAGTCCTCTGGCCCACAGATGAGTCTAAGAGGAAAAAAAGATGGCCATTTGGGAGGCTTTTCTAGATCATACTCCTTAGATTTTACTTTGCAGTCCTAAAATATTTTGAAAAGAGATATGTAAACCTAATCGAATTATGTGTGAATTATTCAAATTTGAGAAAAGTGACTTTTCTGCATAGGCACTTTGTTATTATTTATTAAATTTATGTACCACCCTTCATCTGAAGATAACAGGGCAGTTTACAACATACTGGAACCATTTTTACTAAATATCCCAAAACAAAAAGTTCAGAATTGAACACTGTTTCTAGGCTTGACACCCCCCCCCCCCCTTGAAACAAATCTGCTGTCATTTTCTTTTGTAAACAGAGTGGAGAATAAATCAGTGAGAGCAGTGCATCATTTAAGAGCATTTCTGCAAAAACCAGTGTGTGAGTGTTTAGCACTTGGGAACAGGGAGGGGGAGAGGGAGAATTCTAAATACGGGGAAATGCTTGCAACTCTTTAAAAACGGGGTAAATACTAAGTGTGTAGTGCATTAAGTATTCACAGCAAGGAAAGATCTTTTGTGACTATGTTTTCAGTGTGAAAGTTGCAGTTAGCAAATTATAGCCATGCTATTATTTGATAACTTCCACCTCAAGAGGTCTTGTGAATTATCTCTAGCAGTGCTGAAGACTTATGCAATGCTGAAATGTTGAGCACTGCTTTTATCTTAGAACAAATAAACCATGAATAAAAGTCTGGCACTGTGTATTGTCTTGTACTGGGCACAATGTTTATGAATCTGGTGCATAATAGTATTTTAAGAGGAACTATATACTTTTGCAGTGGAAACTCAGCTTTAACTTTTAACTTAACCTGGTCATGCAGTGAAATAAAAATCATGCAGTTAAAATATTGCTGCCATGCTAAAAATGTTTTGCAAGCTACTTGAAAGAAGCACGCGTCTCTCTGGATTTTCTTCCCTTTTAAACTATCTTCTTTACTTAAAACTTTTTTTTCTGATTTTAATCTTTTGGCCCACAGTGCTAATGTGCCACATTGATTACCCCTTTAATTTTATCCCTGTGAAAAGCTGGCCTCTGGTAATATAAAGTCCATTACATTAATTATTTGCTAGAGGAGAGTGGTTCACAGCTATGTCTTAAAGTTACCATATCTGCTTTCAATTCTTTATAAAATAGGAAAATATTTATAAATATATTTTATAAAATACCTGAATGTCTGTTTATAACAGTTCACATAAAATAAGGGTTCCAAAATGCCTTCTTCCAGCACATTCTAACTTGACAAACTTGACAGACTTGGTCCGATTCTCATTTATATATAATAATTTTTAAATCAATAATATTTAGTTTTAATATGCCAGGTGAAGCCGCTGCCTCTTTCTGCTTTACTAATTCAGGCTACTAACATTCAGGATGTTAAATGTTTTAAGCTGTGTTGCCTTGCATAAAACACTTATAATTGCCAGCTATCATTTATGAATAAGCAGCTTTCTGAATAGCTTTAGCATTTGTTCTTACTGCTAGTCTTTTGTCGGGACATTACACTTTACACTTCGTTTACACCTTTAAGAAGCAACCATGGAAGTCTAGCTCTTGCTTTCATATTTCACTCTCCCAGCAATAATATAGTATACTGCTGCAGTAGTCTTTGTATTGACTCTAAATCCAAGTGCATTTATGTACAGTGGTGCCTCGCAAGACGAAATTAGTTCGTTCCGCGAGTTTTTTCGTCTTGCGAAGCATGGTTTCGGAAAAGTTTTGGGAAAGCTTCAAAAATCACCAAAGTCTTCAAAAACCTCAAAAAAGGCTACCACACCGCGTGCTATGAGTTGCTCCTCGAAGTCAAGTCGCAACTGTATTAACGGTTTTAAGAAAAAGGAAACAAACTTGCAAGGCGTTTCTGTCTTGCGAAGCAAGCCCATAGGGGAAATCGTCTTGCGAAGCAACTCAAAAAACCAAAAACCCTTTCGTCTTGCGAGTTTTCCGTCTTGCGAGGCATTCGTCTTGCGGGGCACCACTGTATCTCCCTGTCCCATTTTCTAGTTTTTCTTTCTGGTAGAACTGTCCTGAGAAGCTGTTCACCATTTCAAAGCCCCAGTTGTTATGGAACAGCTAGGATTACTTCTGATTTTCATTTGAGGCTCTTGAAAGGGTTGGTTTGTATTCAATGCAGTGTGAGCATAAAGGGAATTCCCTGCTCTCCCAACTCCAGTCAGGGTACCAAGCCTGGGTGTAGAGCAGGGTGGAAGGGGAAATTGTGTCAGCTGCTCCCACCCAGGTCCCCCCCCCCCCCGGTTGCTTGCGCTGCATTGAATTCAACCTACTAGTCACAAAATCAGGCATTCAAGAAGTGATATTTTAAGTGTCTACAGTCTTTGCTCACATTTTAAGTTGTAATGATACCTCTTTGATATAAGGAGAAGAATGTTTCAAAGTTGTTAATTTCATCTTGGCACATTGTTGGAAAGAATAGCTGCCCTTCAAGAAAAACATGCTTACTGATTCTGCCATACAGTTGAAATGCTTAAAAATTAAAATTACGAAACATAGGTGAAACAGATGAGGAAAAGAATAAATAGAATTAACTGGGTTATATAGAAGAAAAAAAGAGGGAAAACTCATGGAACCGTTGAGAGGGATGGAAGTAGAGGTTTGATAGGTGAGAATTGTTTTAATTTATTTGTTGAAATGCTTATTTGTTAAAAAAATGAAACTATAAATAAACTTACTTTAAAAACAGCATGGCACAAACATGGGGGGACAGGACAGGGGACGGACGAAATTACGCTTGCCAACACCCAAGTTTCATTGAAGCCCCAAAATCGAAGGGAGCAGTGCATCTTGAACATTTGTATTTCTTGCAAAACTTAAAATTTAAGGCTGAGTTCCACTGTGATGTCAAGTCTAGAACAGGAGGACCAGTGAAATGCAGAACTTTTCTCTTTAAAGTTTTGTGTCTTGTCAAATATGAGTTTGCCAAATTTTCTTCATCTGCTACAGATTAGGTATGCCATTGTTGCTGCCAAGTGGCGGCGTGCACCGTGCTACTTAAAGGCACTGACTGGAGGTTTATCGCATCACTTGTTCGCATGCACCTCCCCCCTAGGAGAGCACGGAGCCTGGTAACAGCCTCATCTGTATCTTAGCTTCATTTTCTTATTTTGTAATACTGTTAATTATTCCTGGAAATTAGCATTTGAATAAAAGCAAGGGTTGTCTGGTGGTGATGATGGCACTGCAGACCTATATTTTAATGTATATAAACTTGAATACAAACAATGTTTATCTTTAAATAACTGTCTTACATTTTGTATATGCAGGCCTTTCACCTTCCATCTTTATTGGATTTTTTTTTAATGTGGACATATGCATTAAAACAATGTGTTTGGGCAAAACGAGATTTAAACCAGAATTGATTTTTTTACTATTATATCTTTATGAAACAAGTTGAGTACTTTAGGAAATGGCATTCATTTAGAGGCTACAACAGCTAGTTTCATGATTTGCCAGTAGGGTCTAAATGATTTGTCCGCAAGCTTGCTGTTAATCCATTGGTGTGGGAGCCTCCATAGAAACTCCATTGATTTAAAGTATAGTCTAAAAACTTTCTTGTAAACTCTTAAGGGAATATATATGCTACAATCCTGTATTGGTTTTATAACTTAACTTTCATCACGTCACCCAAAGAATCCTGTTAAAAACTGTAGTTATGGAGAGACTGAGATTCCTGGCCCCCTTACAGAACAATAATGCCCTTCCAGGACTATAAGTTAACTTGATTTAGATCTATTTCATTTCTGTAGTGCAGATAAGGCTTACTAGCAAAATGTTCATGCAGTGGGAACACCTAATGTTAAACACCAGGTTTCACAATAAAATGTTTCCCATCACAACCCAATATTGTCCCCTAATCACTCATACTGCTAGTCTCTCCCACTCAAAAATCTTCAAGGTTTGAGATGTATATCCATTCTTCCCAAATTGTTTTGAAACTCTCTAATGGTGCTACTAGAATTCTTCAAAATTTTAGTTTAAAATGTGAGGAAAGTTTAATTGAAAGATTACTGAATTCCTCTCTCAGTATTGTCTTTTATAATGGATTAATTATGCAGCTTTTTTCTTCTGATATTTTAGATTAATTTGCCAGGGAGAATATGTGCCGAAATGTAAATAAAATAAAAACTCTTTAAAGCATTCAGTCTTGTGTGAAGGAAGAAATGGCTAGACAAAATAGCGTAGCACACATTCCCTTGTGCAAAATTACTAGCATTGCATTAAAAACCAAACACCCTGTAAGGATGCTAGCTAATAAGAAAAGTATTATATGTTCATTACTGATGCCCCTGGTGGCACAAAAGCAGATGTGATGATTAGAGATCTTAAGCTCTCTAGTGAGACTATGGTCAGTATATATCTTTAATAAACTTGTTATAACAAACAAAAACACAGCCCTAACCTTGAATGTCTTTAAGTGCATGCATCTGAGCACAACAGGCTGACACACTGGCAAGTGGTTAAAGGCACAGTGAAGCTTTGGGGTACTGCCTTGTGCTTACTCTTACAAAATTTATTTTTTGTGTCTCGTGTAGGTGACGTTAAGTTCATTGACTATGAGTACTGTGGATACAATTACCTGGCTTATGACATTGGGAACCACTTCAATGAATTTGCAGGTATTTTAGTTGATTTGTTTATATCACGTCTCATTTAAAGCTCTGTTGTTGAGATCTGGATTAGTTGTTAATACTGAGATCGATATGTCTAGGCTTGCAATATTTCAAAAAGTAAAATTCCTTACACCCCCAAAGTCGTTGAGGTGTTTTTGTTTTTTTTAGGAAATCCCTAAAAACAGACAAAAAACCACCTCCCCCCCAAGCATATTGAGGAGCCAATTCTTCTAGCAGGGAAAGAAAGGGGGTGAAACCTGGGGGGGGACACTCTGGATACCCCTCCTGGAAAAAAGCAAAAATGGCCAGGTCCTAATGCATCCCCTTTTCCAACATAGCCCCCCAACTTACATTCCTCACTACTACACCCCACCCAGCTGCTCAGGCCCGCAACAGCCCTTAGAAACATGTAGTGAGGTACCTCCACCTTTCTCCCCCCCCAACCTCAAACTTTCCACAGCCAGTTTTGTTCCCCTTCCTCATAGTTTGCTGCCCCTCGCTACCCAGGCCTCGTTTAAACTCTTTCCTGCGCACACATACACACACATTATCTGCCTGGGCCCCATCTTTACCTCTACGATGCTGCAGCTGGACGAGGACGGTGACCCTGAGCGGCTGCAGCCTGCCCCAGCAACACAAGGAAGTGCCTGCTGCCATGTACCTGGTGGGCAAACTGTACCAACGCCAGCTGCTGTCCCTCTCTCACTGCCACTGCCGCTACGACTGAGCCGCCTGCAGGACATACCTGGAACGGGGCCCCTTTTTCAACATGCTAGGGGCGGCTAGGCCGCTGCTTCGCCTATCTGCCTCCCCCACCAAGGGAAGTGACCTCCTGTCACTTCCACTGCCACGGGGACTCAGTCTCCCCTGGGAGAAAAAAAACAAAACCCCAAAAGCTGAAAACGGGAAAACGGGTTGCCATGCGTTCAGAGAATTCCGGAGATCTCTTAACATTCAAAAATCCCCCCCCCCCATTTTAGGTGTCTGATTTCCGTAATGTCTGGAATTTTTTGGACGTATGGCAAGCCTGTCTCTGTTCAGGTGTTCACTCTCCTTTCCTATTGTGAGCAGTGATCCTTACTACTCCCCTTCCCTCCCACCCAGTTCCTCAGTCCATGCAGGACGATGGCTGAAGTGGGACTGGAGGAAGGATCCCATGGTGGGGTTTGAACACAGCTACTGAATCTTACACAAAGGAGACGATGTTTCGAGATCCCCATGATTCTCAATGATCCCACCATGCAGAAGAAATGGCTGAGCAGGTCATATGTCATTGGCTTTGTGGGGTTTTTTTAGGATTGTCCTACTCGTGTGTAATGGGACGCCGGTGGTGCTGTGGGTTAAACCACAGAGCCTAGGACTTGCCGATCAGAAGGTTGGCAGTTCGAATCCCCGCGATAGGGTGAGCTCCTGTTGCTCATTCCCTGGTCCTGCCCACCTAGCAGTTCAAAAGCATGTCAAAGTGCAAGTAGATAAATAGGTACCGCTCTAGCGGGAAGGTAAACGGCGTTTCCGTGCGCTGTTCTGGTTTGCCAGAAGCGGCTTAGTCATGCTGGCCACATGACCCAGAAGCTGTACGCCTGCTCCCTCGGCCAATAAAGCGAGATGAGCGCCACAACCCCAGAGTTGGTCACGACTGGACCTAATCGTCAGGGGTCCCTTTACCTTTTTACTCTCGTGTAGGACCCTGGCACATGCCCGACTGGCAAGTTCTCTCACTTCTGGTTTGTCGTTCGGGGGCTTCAAAAGCCTTTTTCATCCCGAACATCACAGCGACTGATACCAAAAAGCATCAGCACACTTAGAATCCTGCAGAGTATTTGCAGTTTGCGTAACAGAACTCAGTAGCACAGCATCTTGGCTAATCTGATTTATTTACATATAATAAACTCGGAGCATTCTGACTCCGCTCCTTCCTCTTTCTCATCAGACAGCAAAGAGAAAAAGTAACAAAGGACAATAGTCCCACTTCATGGAACACAGTAACATAAACATCCTGTCTCTGTCACTTCCCACACTGTGGAATGAAAACATACACTGTGATGTGATAGGTAACAATCTCATGACTGCAAACATGGAGCAAGAATCCTAACATTTTTAGCCTCCTGTACCCTTTATCACTTTTTTAAATTTATCAGTTATAATCCACTTTTCCGCCAAGGAACTCAAGGTGGCATAGTTTCTCTCACCTTCACAACAATCCTGAGAGAGGTAGGTTAGGCTGTGAGATAGCAATTGGCCCAAGGTCACCCAACAAGCTTCATGGCTTAGCAGGCTAAGACAGAGAACAAGTAAAAGTTAACATCCATTGATAAAGCATACATTTGGTTCTGCCACACAGGAGTATCATCCATTAAGGTACATGTTTTCGTAGAGCAAAAAGTTTGCATCCTTTTAGTACTGAAAAATCATAATGTATTTTGCCTTGGTATATGTACAGTTGTACCTTGGAAGTCAAACGGAATCTGTTCTGGAAGTCCATTTGACTTTAAAACGTTCGGAAACCAAAGCGCGGCTTCTGATTTGCTGCAGAAAGTTCCTGCAGCCAATCGGAAGCCACAGAAGCTGCATTGGATGTTCGGCTTCCAAATATAGTTCGCAAACCGGAACAGTTGCGTCCAGGTTTGCGGCGTTCAGTAGCCAAAACGTTCAAGAAGTAAGCTGTTCGAAAACCAGGGTACAACTGTACTGTTCCTTGTTATTACTTCTAACACAGGACACACACATCTGTTATGTATGTGAGCTAATGACAGTGCAGAAGAAACATTTCTGGAAATACTAGGCTTTTTAAAAAACAACAATTGTCTCTTAGGTGTGAGTGAGGTTGACTATAGCCTCTATCCAAGCCGAAAACTGCAAGAGCAGTGGCTGAGATCTTACCTGGAAGCCTACAAGGAGTATAAAGGATTTGGAACCGATGTGACTGAGAAAGAGGTTGAGGTGCTTTACGTCCAAGTCAACCAGTTTGCTCTGGTAAGTTAAAGATTTCTTTGGTTTAATAAATTTCAGATAAACTCTTTCAATTTAGGTAACACACACACACACACACACACACACACACACACACAGAGAGAGAGAGAGAGGAACCTCGGTTTTTAAACGTACTCCATTCCGGAAGACGGTTCAACTTCCGAAATGGTCAAAAACTGAGGATCAAAGGGCTGTTGGCAAAGTCTATGGTGGAAATTGAGAAATGCGCCTCGGAAGCCATTTGAAAACGGAAGCATTCACTTCCGGGTTTTCGGTGTTCGGCTTCCAAAACATTCGGTAGCTGGGACATTAAAAAACTGAGGTTCCACTGTACCATATTTATGCGAATCTAATGCACACCCTAATTTTTGCGATGTAATTTGGCAAAAAAATGCATTACATTCGAGTAATTACGGTAATACATAAATGTAGCATGAACGTTACATAATGCTTCTACAGATCCTTTGGGTTGGCAGCTGTTTTGCACACAAATGAATGGCTTAGAGTTGTCTCTAGATCGTTGAAATGTGAAATAAAATATTCTTGGGCCATCTCATTGCTACGTGAGACAAGATCCAGGAAAGGCCACAGAAATCTGCAAAAGGCAAATACTATACAGCAAGACCTAATCTGTTGGAATATGTATTTGTGTCCTGATGACATTGTTGTAAACGTCACGGTTGTTGGGGAATATTCTTCCCTACGCAAGAGCACTTAATGGGCTGGATGCAGCTAAGAGAACACACTTGCCTTTCTTTGATTCATGTTCAGGATGCTTGGCATAAAGCTCTGGGTGTGGAGGTGGGCTCCTCCAGCTTATTCATAAAAGGGTAGTGACCGAAGGCAGGAAGTGCACAAGAAAGTTGAGGAAGAGTTGCCTTGAAGCCCTCAGCTGCTCTCTTGCTTCCTTCATCTGAGGTGGTTCTCTTCAGCCTTGGCCTTTAAGTGCTCTCATCTGTTGCTTGCATCCCATTTTCACCTGGCGTCCTTCCCTGCATTTCTCTCTCTTCTGAAGGTCTCTAGCAACAGCCTGTGTCTTGTGCAGTAGGGACGCATTAGCAGTAGGGTAAATTATAGCTGTGGTTTAATGTTTAACATACACCCACAAACCACTTGTGTCACACAGTAACTGAGTAAGTTGGAAGTGGATTTCCCCCCCAAGGTGGCATTCCATTGGTAGTTGTAAGTCATGGTTTTCATTTTGTTGTTTGCAACCTTGAAATTGCTCGCTGCAAGGCTACTTGGTTAAAAATTAATATATTGGTATTGCTTGCTGCCTTGTGTTCCTTGAAACACAGGGTGGGATTAAAATCTAATAATGTTATATTTTGGGGCGTTTAAAAATCAGAGGACTCCTTTCAGTTACTTTGAGGAGGAAGGGAGATGGTGAAATCATTGGTAAATTTATCAAATTCAGATACCCTGAAATCCAATAAGACAAGGCAATGTTAAGTGTTCAAGAGTTCTTGTGTTGCTATGCATATCTAGTCAATTAACAGCAAGTCCGTTCTAACAGTGCTAATGAGATAGTAGCATAACTTTCTTGTTACGGACATAAAGTGTGTGCTAACCCTCATTGTGTGTGTTTTTTTGTGTAGGCCTCTCACTTCTTCTGGGGATTGTGGGCCCTGATTCAAGCCAAATACTCCACCATTGACTTCGATTTTCTTGGGTAGGTAACTTAGTCTACAAGTGTTTCTGTTGCCTGTGAACCTCTGACTAGTGCTGCTTCTGTAAAGAGAACTATCAGGTTTGAGATGCAGAATTTTGAAGTACCGCTACAGCGGGAAGGTAAATAGCGTTTCTGTGCACTGCTCTGGTTCGCCAGTCATGCTGGCCACATGACCCGGAAGCTGTACGCCGGCTCCCTCGGCCTATAGAGCGAGATGAGCGCCGCAACCCCAGAGTCGTTCGTGACTGGACCTAATGGTCAGGGGTCCCTTTACCTTTATAATTGGCTTTGCTCACTTTTGTTCTATATCATTTGTGTGCTACTCTTCTTCAAATTGGAATTTAGAAAATTTGGTTCTGCTTCTTACAGTATTCTGTCACAATGACCAATATTAACTATTTTCGTTTTTTAAAAAACAATGCTCTGTGTGCTGGAAGCAATTTTTAATACTTTCTTGCATTCCTGTCAGTCGCTGAACAGCCAAAAGGCTTAAAACACCCTTTTAAAAATGTACTGAACTTAGCCCCACAAATTAGAATTGACCCCCCAGTTAATCAGCTAAACCAAGATTAATCTCAGTAGATTAATTTTTTGAGAGTTGTTTTAGCATACTAGGAGCCTTGAGCTATGATTAAGGAAGTCCTTGTTTTGAATCTTGCCTTTACCATGAACTCGGTAGGTGACCTAACATGTGACACTTAGCTTTGCACCTGCATCATAGGGCTAACAGTACTAATTAAGGTTTATGGGGTGGTTAGGATTACAACAGGGACGCAGGTGGCGCTGTGGGTTAAACCACAGAGCCTAGGACTTGCCGATCAGAAGGTCGGCAGTTTGAATCCCTGCGATGGGGTGAGCTCCCGTTGCTCGGTCCCAGCTCCTGCCCACTTAGCAGTTCGAAAGCATGTCAAAGTGCAAGTAGATAAATAGGTACCGCTCTGGCGGGAAGGTAAACGGCATTTCCGTGCGCTGCTCTGGTTCGCTAGAAGCGGCTTAGTCATACTGGCCACATGACCCGGAAGCTGTACGCCGGCTCCCTCAGCCAATAAAGCGAGACGAGCGCCGCAACCCCAGAGTCGGTCACGACTGGACCTAATGGTCAGGGGTCCCTTTACCTTTTAGGATTACAAGGCGGCAATGTATATGAACTGTGTTCTTAAGCACACCTGCTATTAGGTAAATCACATTGAATTTATTGGGACTTTTGAATAACCATGCTTAAGATTGCATTGTGCAAACTGTGTAAATGCCAATTAAATAAGCATTTATCAAAACTTGCAGCTCCAGTATTATGCCATTACAGAGTAGGGGCTATGGTGCTATCTGGGTTGAATTTATTAGCCTAAGTAGTTGTTTTGTGCTTGAAATGTCTCAAAAAGGAAACCTGAATCCACCAACCCCTGAATGAAGCATTATGGCCTGTCTTCCATTTTGGCATGAAATGCCTTTTAGCTACTTCCCTGCATATGACAACTAAGTTTCTAAAATATGCAAGGCATTCTATAACCACTAGATGGCAGGAAAAACTAAAGTTAACTGCAAAAATCTTGTAAGTAGAGTCATGTTAATTGTGCCACAAAGGCAGTAAGACATGATTTAACATTTTTTATTTCCTCTAATAGGTATGCAATTGTTCGCTTCAATCAGTACTTCAAAATGAAAAATGAAGTCATGACATTAAAACTTCCTGAGTAACAACTGAGAGCTTCAGTTATCTACATCTGGATCAGATTCCTCAAAAGTTTTTTTTTTCATCCGAGTACAGATAATGGAAAAAGCTAAACATTTGTTAGTTTTGTATCGTTCCTATGGTGGTTTTTTGCTTTTCATTGCCTCTAAACAACAATCTCTTAATGTTAAACCTAAAATGAGGATCTTACTGCTGTTGTAGAAGGAATAGAAGCATTAGATTTATAAAACATAGGGAGAGCAAATTTAATCTTTTCTCTTGTAATTTTTAACGTGAAATGTGAATTATTTATTATGAATTTAACATTCCATTGCTGCTTTTCATCAGTTCTCTTCAGAGGAGGGGGTGTGGGCTCTAATACTGTGAAGGACTTCGCACATCTGATGTTACATTGACGTTAACTTACGAGCAACTTCAGTGCTCTTGCAGACTGTGTACAAAAACCTGTACCTGAACAGAAGCAGTTTGCATTAAAGTGCAATTCATTGGTGCTGACTTGGGTTTGCTAGGAGAGGATGGGAGGTAATTCCCATGCTGATATTTCTCCAAG
This sequence comes from Podarcis muralis, assembly GCF_964188315.1. Classification (NCBI taxonomy): domain Eukaryota; kingdom Metazoa; phylum Chordata; class Lepidosauria; order Squamata; family Lacertidae; genus Podarcis; species Podarcis muralis. The sequence continues at coordinate 64,588,888 of NC_135664.1, read as the reverse complement.
CTCTACCTCAGTACTGTGAAAAAAGACTGGACATCCTTCTTACGTAACATACAGATGAATTTTTTTTTACAGAGGTCTGCTCACTCATGAAGAAAAACATGCCACCACATAGTTACTGTAGATGCTTTCATACTGTCGGAGGCAGCTTCTAGCTTCAAATGCAAGCTTTAAATGACCACTGTTCCAGAGTGTCATTCCCCTCCCTTAAAAAATGATTTATTCCCCACCCCCCAAAAAACTCTTTGAACGCTTTGGCATGTAGTCTAGGGACTATACATGTTCACAAGAGACGCAAAAAGGAGCTAGCAGGACAAGCCGCCGAGCAGTCCTGTAGCGTTTGGGAGCAAAACTCTGCCATGTTTCGTTTATAATCTGTTCTTACCTTGCTTCCTTTTTGGTCATTAGATCTGTTATTTGGTAGGTTGCCTTCTTTTCTTTGCTAGATGGTGGCAAGCTCGTGGCCAGCACAAAGCCGCGAAGTTACAAGATCATTCTTGAAATAGATGGCGTTTGAAGAGTGAGGATTTGATCACAATCACGTTTCTTTCCTTTTCTTTCGAAAGCTATCCTACCCAAGAATGGTTTGAATTTCAGAAATGTGAAATGGAAAACAAATGTTTACTTAGCTAACGCGCTGTGTGTGTGTGTGTGTGTGTGTGTGTGTGTGTGTGTGTGTGTCTTCGAAGGTAGGGTAAAAGGCTTTAAACTTTGAAAGTCACTGCATTGAGTTGAATTGCCACACAGTCAACTCTGTTAGTCTGAAACACTTCACTTTGGCCACTTAAGTGCCCATTTGTACAAAGTCTGTGTTCATACGCAGTATATGTAAACCCAAATAAACCTTAAGAAATATTACGGGGAGCCTGTTGCACAGACTCAGCAAGGATATTTATTCAGAATTATTTTATAGTACTCTGTAAATTAAACATTGGCTAAAATAAGCCTGGCTTGTTTAATGATACATACAGCAATTAACAAGGATGAAAAGTTCACCCCAAAGATCACTGAACGATTTTTCTGTTTCTTTCTGTAAATAACCTCATGGTTTTACACATTTTGAGGTGTCTAATTATCTCGTTTCTAAAGCCACAATCTTCAAACGCCCTGCTGGGGGGTAGTTCCATTGGACAGTGGAACTAATCACTAGACAGTAGGCTGCATTCAAATCTAGTCACTATTAAAACTTTTAATACTAATAGATTATGGTATCTATACTTTCTAATAAGTTTTTTTTAAAAGCACTTATTGATATACTTGCTTAAATTGGGCAGCTTCTCTTGATGTTCAGTGTTGACCTAACAAGTTAGAGAAAGTGTAATTTATCAGGTCAAGGATGTTGCTGGAGCTCTAGAAAAAGTCAGCACAGAGTAAATCTCTCTTGCAAAAACTGAATTTCTTTACCAAGGTCTGGTCCTTGCTTTTTCGTAGTCTTTAGTGGCATCTTACTCTAAAATCATTAGTCTTGGGTACTGGATGAATAGATGGAATTAAAATATTATTTTTGAAAACCTTAATGTTTTTCAACAAAGTGTACAAGGCTTTTAAAGCAAAAATTGCCATACATTGTTGAATGCAGGAACTAGTTCTTCCCACTCACAGATTTTAAGGAACAATGGCTACTTTTGAAATTGGCTAGACAGACCACAGTGTTCTCTCAGAAGGCTTGTTGCATCTGCTGGAAGACAGTTGAGCTATTCGTTTTTCTGGGTAGTAAAGAATGACCCAGGCTGCCTCCCTTCTTGACAAATACTGAGTTCTATAGAAGAGATAAGTGGCTGGTTGTATTTCTGCCTTGTGTTACTATATTTGCTAGACCTCACCATGTGACTGAGGCAGGAGCAAAGAATTGTGGGAGGCAGGCTGAATCTCAATTTTTTCCTCCTGCCTTGAGGGAGCAGTTCCCCCCAGGTCTCCCTGTTTCTTCTCCAGTTTGCATTAAACTTATTTTTAGACCTTGGTGTCCACTCTTGCAATATGCGATCTCACAGGTGGGCATCATCCAACTGTGTGGATTTCTTCTTTGGTATTGGATATTTTGGCTGACTTGATGAATTTTTTCTATGCCCCTCTATAGTTGCTGCTGTACAAAGCAGACAGAAAGCAGTATTGTGAATCATCCTATAATCAGCATTTCCAGTAGTAGCAAATTAAAGTATCATCAGGCAGCAATATATATTTCCCAGATGTTAAAGGCAAGCACATCCCTGGTGAATAAAAATGCTTCTCTGATGATTGCTTTTTTCCAAAATCTCTGTACATCTCCAAGGTAGCTGCTTATCACAAGGATGTCAAATCATAAGTGGCGCTAACTACATTCCCATTATTTTCATTTTTGCTGTTGTCATTAACTGATATGAAGCTGGTCTGCCATTGCATTTGGCATGTTCCAAGTTGAACAGGGAAACGGAACACCCACTAATTTAACTCCATAAAAGCATTGATAAAATAACAAGTAGGGGAGAGCCTATTCTTTGTGAAACACTACTTTGAGGGGGGAAAGGGTCTACTTGGTATGGCATCTTCCGCATCATGGATTTAGACTATTAAAATAATTCTGACACAGGCCTTGTACAAATGTAATGGTGCCATGGAGAGAAAATTGGTTCTCATTTTCTAAACTAGCTGTTTTGCCTCTAACACGACACTGTCTTGTCCTGTTCTAATCTCAGTTAGAAGGGTGGTGGTCTTGTCATTAAATTAGAACTGCCCCCCAACCCCCCCCAAACCTGTTCACATTTATCAAGTATTTGAACTCTTATATTTTTTCCAGAGCTCTAGAAACAACCTCATGTAATTCTGGCTGTGACTTGCCAAAATCTATTCTGTTGCCTTCACCGTTAAGCTATTGATTCTGAATGCCGTCACCGACGACACTAATAAAATACTGAAAACGTGAAGAGGGTTCTTAGAAGTGGCGTTCAGCCCTGTGTAACATCACCTGACAGACCGTAGTGGCCTAGTAGCTTTTGTAAAGCAGAATTGCGTGATTTTCTTTTCCTTCTTCAACTTCACAGTTTGGCAATCAGACCAGGTTAATCATTATGCCTGATTGATCCAAACATCAAAGCATCCTAGGTAATGATGGTGATTTTTATTTTTTGCATTGTTTTGAACTCTGGCCTGGGGGTTCTCTCGGTGAATTTTGCAGATGGCTTAGCGAACTGATTCACAGTAACCGGATCTGACTGTGTATATACAATAGTGTAAATAACCATTTGTAAATTAGTGTGAATTGTATGGTACCTCGCATTTATGAACTCATGTATTTCATTGTACTCTCCTTTTGTAGAAATTTTGATGTATGTAAAGAGAAATCCGAAATGTGCTGACCTTATTGTTAAATTGACCACATTCAAAGGGGAAAACGACATTTGGGAACAAAATAATAGTACCAGGAGGTAGCCACATTAGCTTTCATAATGCATCTTTCTCATTGTGCCCGTGGTGTCTGCTTTCATGTTCACACATTTACTTTGGAGGAAGTAATCATTCTGAAAACGAGTTGGTACAATAGTTGGCTTTAACTCACAATGCCTACTGTTCCAATGGGAAGCAGATTGGCCACTTGGAGGGGGAAATGCTTATGTGAGGTGAATTGTGAAGCTCCATTCCAAGGCCAACTTAATTCCTAAAAACATTATGGTTCCTCAGCGCATGGGTCGTTGGCTTTTGCTGAAGAAAAAGCTTGTGCAAGTTGGTTTCAGGACAGAGGCCCTGTGATGTAAATGGCAGAAACATCAGGCGGGTTGAATGCAATAGAAAAACGAAGCCCTATATATTATTGCTCTGTGTTCTGACATGGCTGTAACTTGGTTGCAGGAACTAGAAGCAAATGAGATGAAATATTTCATTAAATTGCTTAGAAGAACTCCAGTTTGCATCTAGGCTTGCTTAGTTGTTCATAACGTTTTTTACAAACTGGCACACATTGATGTTCTGGGGTAAAAAAAACAAAGCCTCATACACATAGAAGGAGAAATGGAGGCATCCTTGAAGATTGTTGACATTGCATGTGTCAACTAGCTTTTTCTTTCTGTTGCAGCAAAATCTGTAAATAATTGATCCCATTTCTTTGGTAAAACCTTTGTTCTATAAAACTTGCATTCTATTCAGCTGAGCCTATCTCAAATATTTATTTCACAATATTTGATTCCACCCCCCACCCCCCAAGCTTGGCCTGAGCAGTTTTATCTGCTAGTCCCAAGTCCTCTACATAGTTTACAACTGTCCGTAATAGAATGGCAAGCAGTTTTATTCCTGTTGTAGTTTCAGGCACCTCACATTTTGGTGCTTTGAACTTGGCACTGTGAATTAAGGGCATAATTGCTGCGTTCCTATTGAGCCTGGATTTTTTTTAATAATCGCAGTCCTAGAATAACGAGGAAGACACTCAAAAGTGATAACAGCCAGATGGTGCCCCATCAAGCCAGTATCTCTTTAGTACGTAGACCTCTGGAATGAGGAAAGTGCGTATGACAATTCCTTGCCAATGTCCATGACACGAAAAACTTGATAGGGCATTTTGTTTTTCCAAAGTGGTTCTACAAGCTTAATATATGCTAGTTTGGTGACAGTTTACCAAAATATCTGTTACCAACCTTGATTAGGCAAATAGTATTATTCACTGATAAAATCACATTGTACTATCTTCTGATTTCAGTGACATGTTCCCCTGCTTGCCCCCCCCAAAAAAACCCCATTACTGACCACTCTCCCAGAAACACCTTGGTGCCAGCTCTTGTAAAATTGCTACACAACATCCAGCTTTTCTCACGGTAATAGAATCAACTTGATCTCGTGGTCTGTTAGAAGACGAATATAGGGAGTTAAGATTGTGTGGGAATCTGCCATTTTGACAGCCCTTTGGAAGCCAGCCAATAGTAATCGAGAATCTCTAGATGGTCCTGAGCAAATTCTTTCATACTGCTCTGCATCTGAACAGCGGCAGTACTAATTCACAGGTTGGATTCGAAGGGATGTGATAAAGCACTTAAGGTGGGTTGCAAAGCACTGCAAGCTGAAAGTGCCTGTAGCAAAGGTGATTTCTTAAGGGCAAAAGAGGAAATAGTGGAACAACACTGTTAAATGCATCATGGCCGCTGGGGAAATAAGGATCAGGAGTAGACAGCAGTCACAAAGTGCCCATAACTCAGCAATGTAACTGGCTAGACCTCAATTTCCATGCAACGTGGGTGTAAAAAGTTCCTCGTGTTTTCTGGGATGCCCTTTTTTTTAATGCAGCTGCCCATCTTCAAAGGCCATGATAGTTTGGTACTTAACTGTCTCAGCACTGAAAATATTCTGGTACCTCAGGTAATTAAAAAGAGCATTGAAGGGGTATTCCCTTGAGGCCCACTGTCCTTATCTCTGACAACAGCACACCTGGAGCACTTCCTGTAACTTTCTTTGTCCCATTACACTTCTAAACCTATGTCTGTGAGTCCAATCTTGTCCTGTGAATATAATGGGTTTGCCTGTCTAAGGAAAGGAGAAAAGTAACCTCATCTGTATGTTATGAATGGAATTAAATTGTGCATTCTGTTCATTGGCTTGTACTGGAGTGAAATGTATTTCTTTTTAAGCTAAGCATTGTTGGAGCTATGTAACAAGGCCTTTTACTATTGATTTCAATGAAGGAATGTATCTTGCAAAGAGATTTATATTATGTAAATAATTCAAAATTGGTTGTAACAATAAAGCTGGTTTCTAACTGCAGTGATGAGTTTTGCCCTGGCGGCTGTTTTACCTCTGCTTGTTGCAACTTGTGGCAAGCCTTTGTCAAGACAAACATTACTTGCTACCAGTTAAACCACGCGGCTTACAAAAAGGAGAAAACCAATAAAATTACAAAAATAAAAAAATCCCAGCTAAACACACACATCCCCCCCCAAATTCCAACAATAATTAAAATTGAAAATAAGCTAACACCAGGTTAAAACACACAACAGTTTCTACGTACAGTGGTATCTTGGGTTAAGTACTTAATTCGTTCCAGAGGTCCGTTCTTAACCTGAAACTGTTCTTAACCTGAAACACCACTTTAGCTAATGGGGGCCTCCTGCTGCCGCCGCGCCACCGGAGCCCGATTTCTGTTCTCATCCTGAAGCAAAGTTCTTAACCCGAGGTACTATTTCTGGGTTAGCGGAGTCTGTAACCTGAAGCGTCTGCAACCCGAGGTACCACTGTATCTAGATAGGCTTACCTAAAGAATAAATGTTATTAGCAGGTGCTGTAAAAGTACAGTGAAGGCACCTGCCTGATGTCCAATAGGCAAGGACTTCCAGAGTGCAGATGCTGCCACACCAAAATATCTTATTTCTTACAAGTGTGGAAATCATATTTTGTGGCACATCTAACAGTGCTGGTTCCACAAATAAACTAGGCCTTAGCCATTAAGGGCTTTATATACACACAGCGTAAGGACACGGGTGGCGCTGTGGGTAAAACCTCAGCGCCTAGGACTTGCCGATCGTCAGGTCGGCGGTTCGAATCCCCGCGGCGGGGTGCGCTCCCGCTGCTCGGTCCCAGCGCCTGCCAACCTAGCAGTTCGAAAGCACCCCCGGGTGCAAGTAGATAAATAGGGACCGCTTACTAGTGGGAAGGTAAACGGCGTTTCCGTGTGCTGCGCTGGCTCGCCAGATGCAGCTTGTCACGCTGGCCACGTGACCCGGAAGTGTCTTCAGACAGCGCTGGCCCCCGGCCTCTAGAGTGAGATGGGCGCACAACCCTAGAGTCGGACACGACTGGCCCATACGGGCAGGGGTACCTTTACCTTTACCTTGAATTTGGCCTGGTAGTAGATTGGCAACACGGTGCAGGTTTCCAAGCAAAGCTGTTAACAGGTTGACCGGTTACTGTCACTGCTGCCTGCAATTGTGCTGCAGCATTCTGCGGAAATGGCAGCTTCCAGATCCAAGCATGAAGGAAGCCCAGGGTTTCGGCCCCAAAGCCTTTACTGTCATCTGCTACCTGTGAGGATGCTAGGGATTGAACCATCGCCCTACCCTGAGCTATAGTCACACTTTTCCTAGGGCAGGCATAGGCACACTCGGCCCTCCAGATGTTTTGTCACTACAACTCCCATCATCCCTAGCTAACAGGACCAGCGGTCAGAGATGATGGGAGTTGTAGTCCCAAAACATCTGGAGGGCCGAGTGTGCCTATGCCTGTCCTAGGGCAACCTCTAGGAACTAGTTCCAGATGGCAAGTATCTCTACCATGCTGCTCTTTCGAGTCGCTTTCGAGAAAACCCACGTGTCATACACTTGTGTTACCCAGGAAAAAAGGTATTATTCTCTCTTCTCCCACCCCGCTTATCTCCTGATGAGCTGCAGCCAAGATCTGTAATTGCCTTGCTCTTAATGTTGCGTAACTGTTAGCAAGACTCAAGCCAAGCATTAATGAATTTTACCAGAACTTCATTTTTTAATGAGCATCATTAATCGTTAGTCAGGCATGTTCCAACCCACACTTTGCGAAAGTGAAGGATTGCCAACTGTGTTGTGCTATAAAAACAGCATATTTCCCCCCAGATTTTCTGGTTATTTTTTAAAAAAAACCTACCTTAAGAGGAAGCAAGCGAGTATTTGACTTTTAAGAGCCTCTTGAATTTGTTAGCCTGCTTCTCTGTCTCTTTTTGTGACAGCGAGCCATTACCAATATTGCCTTAGGCTTCAAATGCATGATCATTCCTGACCATCTTATTACTGATACATTTGAAAGAGCCCGAGGTTCATATTCTATCAACCATTATTGCAGATATTTTTTCATAGGGAGTCTTGTGTGGAGTTTGATGGAACTGTCCAACTATGCCAGAATATTACCTTTCCTTGAATAAAGCCAGAGCAGTGAATTGCATAGGCTGCTTCTCCACCGTTACTCTCAAAACATGCTCTAGGTTCATGCCAGCTTTGGCTATGCCAATATTTGCAAACATTTATGTCAGTTTTCCTGGGATATAAGGTGGCTTAAACATGCGATGGTGTATTTATATGCCTGTTTATGGCCTGAAGGAATGCAGCTGGCACTGTGGGTTAAACCACAGAGCCTAGGACTTGCCAATCAGAAGGTTGATGGTTTGAATCCTCGCAACAGAGTGAGCTCCCATTGCTCAGTCCCTGCTCCTGCCAACCTAGCAGTTCGAAAGCTCGTCAAAGTGCAAGTAGATAAATAGGTACCGCTCTGGCGGGAAGGTAAACGGCGTTTCCGTGCGCTGCCCTGGTTCGCCAGAAGCGGCTTAGTCATGCTGGCCACATGACCTGGAAGCTGTACGCCGGCTCCCTCGGCCAATAAAACGAGATGAGCGCCGTAACCCCAGAGTCGGTCACGATTGGACCTAATGGTCAGGGGTCCCTTTACCCTTTACCTTTATGGCCTGAAGGATCCAAAAGTGGACGGCATTATTAACACAAGAAAGATAGGGGTTGTTGATGCTGCACCAGCGATGCCCCCGACTTCAAGCTTTCATTTATTTATTTTTTAAAAAGCATACCTCTAGCCTTCCTAGAAAGAAAGTTATGAAGCAAAATGTGAAGGTATCCTAGGCAGTTTCTGTGAAATTAACCAGCCTAGCTCCTCTCGTCTGTCTGCTCTAGGTTAGAGCTGTGACTGATAGGTGAGATGTTTGGACACCCGGTAACAGGAAACTCGGGTCCTAAAGAGCTGCTCCCCTTTTTGGACTTTTCCTGCTCTCCTCTCACTTTCTAGTACTCGGACTCTCCAAAGTTTGTCTTTCTTTCCCCCCTATTAACTAGGATCCATCTTTCCTGTGGTGGTCTCCTCTGAGATCAGGTAGTCCGTAGACGTCATTTTCTACAAATAAGACTACACAATAAATGTGGGTGAATGTTACAGAAACTCCCTCCTGTCTGGATGAGCTAAAGACCAGAATTCACTCTATGTGGCATCTGCAGGCAACACTGGGAAAGATTCCTGCCTGAGGTCCTGGGAAGCTGCTGCCAGTCTGGGTAGACAATACTGAACTAGATAGGGCAGTGGTCTGTGTAAGGACAGTTTATTTCCATATCACCGAGTGTGTGGGGGTCAGAATGTCTGGCCAGGCTTTAGATCAGGGTTTGCCAAGCCTGGGTCTCCAGCTGTTTTGAGACTACAATTCCCATCATCCCTGACCTCTGGTCCTAGCTAGGGATGATGGGAGCTGTAGTCTAAAAACAGCTGCAGACCCGAGTTTGGGAAACTCTACAGTGGGGAAACTCTGGTTTCCTTTTTGTTCTTTTTAAACCTTATTAGCCGAGCCCAGTTCCAAAATGAGCCAAAGGGAGTTCACCCATCATTAGACACAGAGGATTGCCAGATGTCCCTTATTCAAAAATTTCTCCATCTTCTTACTCCTGAGGACATCCATTTCTGCTATGCAAAAGGGGAAATGTGCAGCCAAAGAGGAAAAAGGTTTGGGTATTTGTTACCGAGCCCTTCAGAGCGTTGAGGTGTGAGGCTTTGTTTGGGCGGTTTCATAGAATCATAGAATCATAGAGTTGGAAGAGACCACAAGGGCCATCGAGTCCAACCCCCTGCCAAGCAGGAAACACCATCAGAGCACTCCTGACATATGGTTGTCAAGCCTCGTGCAAATTTAAAATGGCACTTGGCACCATTTATTTTATCAAATTTAAGATTAGTTTTAATCAGCCTTCCATCGACAAGCAACCCCAAGACCAGGGGACAATATAACAGAGTAAGGATGTCCAATAACATCACTTGCAGGGCAAGATAAAAACAGCAAACAGCGATGCCTGTCCTTCAATTTCTCAAAAGATGTCTTCCCAAATGAAAGGCTTCTGTTGTTCTTCATTCTCTTTTTTTAAAAAAAGATTTTTATTAAAGTTTTCAAGATGTTACAAAAAGAAAAAAGAAAAAGAAAAAATACAAAGTAAAAACAGTTAAAAACAATTCAATCTTTCCGTGTCTTATCTTTCATTCGCTTGTTCCCCAGACCTCCTCACACCTCCCTTTTTTGTATCCAGTTCAATTAGTTGGTTCAGCAAATCCTTTCCCTCTTTATTTTTATCCTAATCTTTAATCTTAATATATTATAACTTTAGATTATCCCGTTAACAATCCATTTTTACACATCTTTATAACATTACTGCTGAAAACCACTTAACTTCAATCCAACATCATTCTAACATTCATTAATTTTGCAGTATTTCTGTAAATAGTCTTTAAATTTCTTCCAATCTTCTTCCACCGACTCTTCTCCCTGGTCTCGGATTCTGCCGGTCATTTCCGCCAGTTCCATATAGTCCATCACCTTCATCTGCCATTCTTCCAGGGTGGGTAGATCTTGTGTCTTCCAATATTTTGCGATAAGTATTCTTGCTGCTGTTGTGGCATACATAAAGAAAGTTCTATCCTTCTTTGGCACCAATTGGCCGACCATGCCCAGGAGAAAGGCCTCTGGTTTCTTCAGGAAGGTATATTTAAATACCTTTTTCATTTCATTATATATCATCTCCCAGAAAGCCTTAATCCTTGGGCACGTCCACCAAAGGTGAAAGAATGTAGCTTCAGTTTCTTTACATCTCTGTTGTTCTTCATTCTCAGGGAGCATCTAGATTTCTTCAGAATTTTGGTGAGTGTGGACTAGTGCTCGCTTTGTTTTTGTGAGGTGGCTCCAGGTGGTATATTTCTTTTCAGTAAATCTTTCTCCCACACCCTTCCGCCTCCCTGGCTGACCATACTTCCTGATCTGGAAAAGCCCCATGGGAGAAGTGACCTCGCAACATGTTCCTCAGAGCTGTAATTTAAGTAAGGGAAGGATGGCTTTGATCTTTCTTTATTTTTAAATTTGTCACATGCACACACGAGTTGGGTGTCCAGAAGGCAGCCTCCCCAGCTTCCTGTGTTAACAGAAAAGCCCAGCTGATGTCATCAGGACATTTTCAAGAAGTACAGGCCACCCAGGAAGGCTGCAGAAATTATTTATTTTTAGAGTGAAAGGGAGGGAAACTACTCGTAAACACCCCCTGACCTCCTCGAGAGAAAGGTAAGCAAGAAAAACCCTACACCTATACCAATGAGAAGCGCTCTGAACCTTTCTCTCCCATTTGATCATTTCAGAGTGTAATTTCTTTTCTCCTTAATTGATGGAGAACGGTCGAAAAATGTGCAGGGATGCCCCAACTTGAGCCAACACCTGGGCCAGTCCCGGACGAAAAGGAAGATACACCCCTATAGGACTCATATATTAAACCAGGATGTCTCTGCAGCTCCTTAGTTGGAATATAAATGGGATTAATTCCCCGGAAAAAAGAGGAAGGATTTTTCAGATATTGAAAAAAGAACAATTGGACATTATTTGTTTACAAGAAACACATGTGACTAGGCTCCACAGGAAAGTTTTAATCAACAAAAGATTGGGTCAAGAATTTATCTCATCAGATAAAGTTAAAAAGAGGGGCGTAGTGATTTACGCAAAGGAGAACCTGTCACCGAAATTTTTATTTAAAGATGAACAAGGAAGAATTTTGGCTATTGAAATACAAATACAAGGAGAAAAATTTTTGATATTAGGAATTTATGCACCAAATGAGGGAAAATCAGAATTTTACAAGAAGCTGCATGAGATAATGCTGGACTATCTGGACTTTACCAACATCATTATGATGGGAGATATGAATGGGGTGGTCTCTACTTATATGGATAAGTCACAGAACCAAAATTTAACTAAGGACGGCAGACTACCCAAGACGTTTTTTGAACTAACTGACAGCATGGACCTGATTGACATTTGGAGGACAAAGAACCCCTTGGGTAAAGAAGGAACATTCTTTTCTGAGGTCCATTTGTCATGGACACGAATCGACCAAATTTGGACATCTAGAGGGCTGGCTCCTAAGACCAGAAAAGTGGAAATCTGCCCTAAAACTTGCTCCGACCATAATGCTCTGAAAGTGGAATTGAGACTTACTTCAACCGGTTCCTTCAGGTGGAAAATGAATGACACTCTACTAAGAGATCAGGAGATTGTAAAGAAGGCCCAAAAAACTTTAAAAGACTATTTTGAAATTAACTTGAACACTTCAGTGGAAAAGAGAACAATCTGGGACGCAAGTAAGGCAGTTATGAGAGGGTTTCTGATACAACAGAATACAATTAAGAAAAAACCCTGGAATGGAAAAAAGGACAAGATATTGGAGAAGATAAGAGATGGTGAGAAAAAATTGAGATCCAAACCGAAATCCAAAGAGATTCTAAGAGAAATTAAGTTTCATCAGGCACAATATGCGAAATTGATAAATCAAGAAGTGGAATGGAAGATTAAACAAATGAAACAAAGATCATTTGAATCAGCGAATAAGTGTGGGAAACTGCTAGCTTGGCAGTTGAAAAAAAGACAAAAATTGAACGTTGTTACCAATCTAGAGGTGGAAGGTAGAAACATACAGAAACCTGAGGAAATTAGAAAGTGTTTCCAGAGATATTTCAAAAAACTTTATACACAAGGGCCTCAGAAAGAGACTGAGATAGACCAATTTTTAAAAACTAATGGACTCTCAAAATTACCTCAGGAAAAGATAGCAATCCTGAATCACAGAATAACACAACAGGAAATTGAGGATGCCATTCAGAATATGCAACTGGGCAAATCTCCAGGTCCAGATGGACTCACCTCCAAGTATTATAAGACATTAAAGGACTACCTGATACAACCACTAATGGAGGTTTGTAATCAGATTATGGAGGGGAAGAAGGCACCGGAAACGTGGAAAGAAGCTTTCATTACATTGATACCTAAAGTGGAAACTGAAAAGACTCAACTGAAGAACTATCGTCCCATCTCACTCTTAAACGTGGATTATAAAATTTTTGCAGACATTTTGGCAAGTAGACTTAAGAAAGTGCTAAATGAAATAATTCATAAGGACCAGGCAGGCTTTCTCCCAGGTAGACATATGTTTGATAATACTAGGAACATTATTGATATTTTGGAACTTTTACAAGCAAATATCAATACTAGAGCTGTGTTAATCTTTATTGATGCGGAGAAGGCCTTTGACAACATTTCTTGGATGTTTATGAAGAAAAACTTGGAAGGGATGGGAGTGGGACAGGGGTTTGAAAATGGAATAGAAGCAATTTATTCAGAGCAAAAGGCCAAACTGATAGTGAACAATGTGGTGACAGATGAGTTCAAAATTGAAAAAGGGACACGACAGGGGTGCCCCTTATCCCCTCTTTTATTTATCTCAGTCCTGGAGGTGCTCCTGAATATGATTAGGGAGGACCGGTTGGTGCAAGGAATACAGGTCGGAGTGAAACAATTTAAACTGAAAGCCTTTGCAGATGATCTGGTTTTAACATTACAGGAGCCAGAATCTAGCACAAAAAGAGCTTTAGAATTGATTTATGAGTTTGGTCGGGTGGCGGGATTTAAGTTGAACAAGCAAAAAACTAAGGTTTTGGTTAAAAATTTGACATCTTCAGAAACAGATGGGTTTCAGAAGGAGACAGAATTAAGTGTGGTTAAAAAAGTGAAATACCTAGGGGTTCATTTGTCTGCTAAAAATTTGAATTTATTCAAAGACAATTATGAAAAATGTTGGTCGGAAATCAAAAAAGATTTGGAAATCTGGTCAAGACTGAAACTTTCCTTGTTGGGTAGAATCGCAGCTATAAAGATGAATGTATTGCCGAAAATGTTATTTTTGTTTCAAACCCTACAGATTGTGGACAGAGTGGAATGTTTTGGAAGGTGGCAGAAGGATATATCAAGGTTTGTTTGGCAGGGCAAAAAGCCCCGGATAAAGTTTAAAATATTAACTGACTCAAAAGAAAGAGGGGGGTTTGCCCTGCCAGACTTGAGATTGTACTATGAAGCTGCGGCCTTCAGTTGGATGAAAGATTGGTTACTTCTTGAGAACACTGATGTCCTAGATCTGGAAGGGTTTGACAATGCTTTTGGTTGGCATGCATATTTGTGGTACGACAAGGCAAAGGTTCATAAAATGTTCAAAAATCACATTGTCAGAAAATCAATATTTATGGTCTGGACAAAATACAAGGACTTATTAGAAGGTAAGACTCCGAGGTGGCTATCACCAGCAGAGGCCAAGGCCTGGAAAAAACCCAATATGGAGGTTGGCTGGCCAAAATATGGGGAAATCATAGAAAAAGTTGGAGAAACTTGGAGGCTGCAGAGCTTTGAAAAACTAAAAAATAAGGTGCAAAATTGGTTTCACTATGCTCAAATTCAAGAGGCTTTTAAGTTGGACAAAAAAATAGGTTTCCAGGTGGAAAAATCGAAATTAGAGACAGAATTGTTAGAACCAAAGACCAAAGTACTTTCGAGAATGTACAACTTGCTGCTTAAATGGAACACTCAGGATGAGACAGTCAAATCAGCAATGATAAAATGGGCTCAGGATATTGGGTACAACATCATGTTTGAAGACTGGGAAAGGTTATGGACCACCGGTATGAAATTCACGGCATGTAATGCCTTGAAAGAGAATATTATGAAAATGATATACAGGTGGTACATGACCCCAGTCAAGCTTGCTAAGATATATCATTTGTCTGATAATAAATGTTGGAAATGTAAGGAGGCTGAAGGGACATTCTTTCACCTCTGGTGGACTTGCCCAAAAGTGAAGGCCTTCTGGGAAATGATTTATAATGAGTTAAAAAAGGTGTTTAAGTACACCTTTCCTAAGAAACCAGAGGCCTTCCTCCTGGGCATTGTTGGCCAGAAGGTGTTAAAGAAGGACAGAACTTTTTTTATGTACGCAACAACAGCAGCAAGAATTCTTATTGCAAAATACTGGAAGACACAAGATTTGCCCACACTGGAAGAGTGGCAGACGCAGTTGTTGGACTACATGGAATTGGCTGAAATGACCGGCAGAATCCGAGATCTGGGAGAAGAAACAATGGAGGAGGACTGGAAAAAGTTTAAGGACTATTTACAAAAATATTATAAGTTATATGAATGCTAAAAATTTGCATGATTTGAAAAATCTAGCTTCAGCAACAAGGTTCGGTGTTATGGGAAATTAAGTTATAATTATGAAGGGACTAAAGTTTAAAATGATATTACATTTATATTAAGATAAAAGTAAATTGTGAATAAGTATTTTAAACCTAAAATATAACTATTTGAAAGTACAAAGCAATACATGAAACAAGATAACAATTTGCTGATATTTTTATTATAAAGAATGCAGGGTGAGGGGGATGTGGGGAAGTCCGGTTGGTGATGGAAAAAATGTTTTGAAAAGATGGAATTTTTTTTTCTCCTTTTTTTCTTTTCTTTTTTCTTTTAATGTTATGTATCTGACTTGATTTTTGTATTTGAGAAAAGCAATAAAAAATATTTATAAAAAAAAAAAAAGAAAAATGTGCAGGGATGAATTTTTTTGGCACATCCTATCTAACAAAGGTGAGTGAAAAGAGTCTACTCCAGGCATAGGCAAACTCCGCCCTAAAGATGTTTTTGGGACTACAATGCCCATGATCCCTAGCTAACAGGACCAGTGGTCAGGGTTGATGGGAATTGTAGTCCCAAAACATCTGGAGGGCTGAGTTTGCCTATGCCTGGTCTACTCACTTTGCCTAATAATAGGGCCGGCTCTGAGCTTTTCCGAGCCTGTGAGATTTTATGAAAGCAGCTGGGTGATTTGTGACTTTTTACCCGATCCAGCGCACTTATTCCTTGTTAATTCTTGCCTGACACATACTGGCATTTTGACTGCAAGGTCATTGGGGCAGGGACCTCCTGTATATATTCTTTTTGCTCATGTTATTCTCTTAAAGCCGTGTTGTATTAATAATCTTGGCACCGAAGCTCCTTGGATCAAGATGTATGGATGTCCTTGCCGGCTCAGTTTCTGAAGCAACTGGAAGGTTGCCATGACTGTCTGCTTTTGCCTACCTGGTCTTTTTATTAGGCATAATTACTTCACTCTCTGAGTGAACAGAAACACACAGCAGTCTTAATTCTTCTCTGATTTAATTAGGAGGCACCCTGTAGCATTCTATGCCACTGGAATACTTTAATGGACGGTCCCGAAATTTGCCATTATTGTTATTGTGTTTCTATTTTCTGCACGGTGACTCAGATGACACCAAGAAGTGGAGAGAAGACGGCAGCAAATGAGGTGATGACATAAATCCTTTCTACCTAATAACAGGAACTGTGGGGCATTGAGGTGGCCTGGGCTATAGAAATAGAATCATAAAACCACAGGATTTTAGAGCTGGAAGGGACTTCCAAAGGTCATCTAGTCCAACCCTCTGCAATGCAGGAATCACAGCTTAAGAATGCCCAACAGGTGGCCACCCAAACTACGTAGAGTTCAAGGGAGACCCTTCCACTCTCAAGCGTCTCTTACCGCCAGAAGTTCTTCCTAATGTTTAGTTGTAATCTCCTTTATTTTGATTGGAATTACGGTGGTACCTCGGTTTCTGAACTTAATCCGTTCCAGAAGTCCGTTCTTAAACCAAAACCGTTCTTCTTTTTTGGGGGGGGGGGTATTCTACCCCCCTTTTTAATAACATTTTTATTCAAAATTAAAACAAAACATTTTATCCAGAAACATATCATCCTTATTCCCCCCATTTTCCTCCCTCCCCCTCCCTCCCCCCACAGAACCCACCCACCCCCACCCCCTGACCTCCGTCAGTTCCAGTCTTTGATTTTTCTAAAAATGCTGTTTTCTGCATGTTACGCAGTTGTATAGATCCTCAAACTATTTAGCTGATTATTATCAATAAAAAGTGTGAATGTTTATTCAAAACCAGCCAAGGAGTCCAGTTCGCTTTGTTGCGTCTTCAGATACTTTGTAAAGGGTTCCCATTCATCCTTAAAGTCACAGTTATCCTTGTCCCGTAGCTTGTATATTAGTTTTGCCAGAAACCAAAACAGTCCTTAAACTGAGGCTCGCTTTCCCTAATGAGATCTCCCACAGTCGGTGCTCTTCCACCGTTCGGATTCTGTTCTTAGACCGAGGTAAAGTTCGCAAACCGGGAAGAAAAGCTCAGAGAGCTGTAATGGATTGCTGGAGGTGCATCGAGACGTTGTGAGGCCGCTAAGGAATGGCTGCTCTCTTCCAACAGGAGACCAGGCCCTGGATGCCTGAATTCTCAGTGAGATCCACAATCATTTCTCGCTATGCATTTACGACTGTCTCCCGCACCTTGGTGAACAGCAGCCTGGAGCCCAGGGAAGGCCAGTTTGAGATGCAGATACCCATCATGGCCTTCATCTCCAATTTTACCAGGTGAGAGGTTTTGCTGAGCTAGGTACCTGTGGCTAGGAATGAGGGGTTCAGTTTGCATTTAAAGACAAGCCTAACATATTTGCACTTTCTGAAATGATAACAACCCCCCCCCAAAAAAACCCCCAGCACACCAAATTTCTGGAATTTGATCTCGCGATAGAATGTAGGGATACCTTTTCATATACAGTGGCACCTCTGTTTACGAACTTTACCCATTTCGGAAGTCCGTTTTTAAACTGAAACCATTCTTAAACAGAGGCGTGCTTTCCCTAATGAGGCCTCCTAGAATCATAGAATCATAGAGTTGGAATAGACCACAAGGGCCATCGAGTCCAACCCCCTGCCAAGCAGGAAACACCATCAGAGCACTCCTGACATATGGTTGTCAAGCCTCTGCTTAAAGACCTCCAAAGAAGGAGACTCCACCACACTCCTTGGCAGCAAATTCCACTGTCAAACAGCTCTTACTGTCAGGAAGTTCTTCCTAATGTTTAGGTGGAATCTTCTTTCTTGTAGTTTGGATCCATTGCTCCGTGTCCGCTTCTCTGGAGCAGCAGAAAACAACCTTTCTCCCTCCTCTATATGACATCCTTTTATATATTTGAACATGGCTATCATATCACCCCTTAACCTCCTCTTCTCCAGGCTAAACATGCCCAGCTCCTTTAGCCGTTCCTCATAAGGCATCGTTTCCAGGCCTTTGACCATTTTGGTTGCCCTCCTCTGGACACGTTCCAGTTTGTCAGTGTCCTTCTTGAACTGTGGTGCCCAGAACTGGACACAGTACTCCAGGTGAGGTCTGACCGGAGCAGAATACAGTGGCACTATTACTTCCCTTGATCTAGATGCTATACTCCTATTGATGCAGCCCAGAATTGCATTGGCTTTTTTAGCTGCCGCGTCACACTGTTGGCTCCTGCCGCTGGTGCCCTTCCCCCGTTCTTAGACCGAGGTAAAGTTCGCAAACCGGGACACTACTTCCGGTCTTGTGGAGTTTGTAAACCAAATAGTTCATAAACAGGGCTGTTCTTAAACCGAGGTACCACTGTAATTGTAAACCGCTTTGAGACCCCCCCCCCAATCAAATGGTATATAAATTACATGAAATAAATAAATTGCTTTAGGTGCGATCCTGTGGAGCAGCAAGAAACCAGCTTGTTCCACCTTCCATGTGGCAGCCCTTCAGATATCTGAATACCTGTGACACCCCAAGCAAGCAACTCTTTCCCTGAAAAAACATTCCATCTGAAAGAAAGAAGCCCTAAATCAGAAAATAGCAACACTTAGATTATAAGTATGCTGCTCATGATAAAGAAAAGATTTGTGAATGAGAAGTGATGCTGTTCTGATTAATCTTCCTTCAACACTGATGAAAGGAACACATTTTCCTGAGGGCAATAAGCTAGATTAGGAGGTACAGAGTAGGGATGAGGGGGGAAATCAACTAAATTCATATTTCAAGGCAAACCTACTTCATTTTCACTTTTCAAAACAATGGGAGAACTGAAGCAGTCAATAACTATCCCATGGCCATAGAACACTGTTGGGTTGTTTGGAGGGGATTGCCTCCTTTTTTATGTTCCTCCTCTCCTAAAGTTGATTTGATCTTCTGCAAACCTTGGGGTTCTCTTGAGCAAGCCAGTGGCTGGGAAAATCAGAAGCTCTGTGTGTTCTCTGGTGGAAATTAAGGAGAAACTTTGTTTCTGCATTAGTCTTAGCACAGGCGGAGGAATAAAGGGATGTTATGTTTTTCATGCTCGTTAATAAGGATACATGAAACAGTTTAGGAGAGTGGTTTCTCATTGATCATTTGGAATTTGCATTTCACAAGGGGTAGCACTCTGCGAGGGGTGCATAGATGAGGAGCTCCTGCGAACACAAAGCTGTAACGCTAAGATACAGAGGTGAAGAGACAAAGAAGTGCAGGAGAAGGCAAACCAGAAGTTTAAGAGAACCGGGGAAGAAGTAGAATATCTCTCTCTCTCTGTCTCTCTCGGACAACACTTGTGCCCGACTCACCAAGTAAGATTGTCTTCTATGACCAGGCATGTCCAAAGTCTGTTTTGGGAGCCTAATCCGGCCCCCGTGGCAGTATACGTCCTGGGGTAAAAATCCTTTAAAAAGCTCAGCAACTTTGGTTGGCCTTCACGCATGTTCACTTCATCAAACCTGGCCCTCTTTGGAAAAAGCTTGGGCACCCCAGTCTTAGTGGTGTGTCTGTAGATGACTATGGAGGGCAATTCTAGATCCACACATCCTTCCATAGTGGGGACATAGGTTTCCGGGCAGGAGTTGATCACGGTGAGGGTTTGCCAAGTGTGCCTTCCTCTCAGCATGTTTCTCCCTTTTGTCCTGAATTTGTGCTTCTTCAAAATCCATGACACCTCTAGTAGAGGCTATTCTCCAATTGGAGCACTCGCAGGGCAGTGTTACCCAATTATTGGTGCTTATACTATATTTTTTTAAATAAAAAAAAATGCCTTAAGATAATCTTGAAACCTCTTTTGTTGTCTACCAGTATTTTGCTTTCCATTCTTAAGTTGGAAATAGCTTTGGAAGATGATAATCCCAACAACATGACCAGTCCAACAAAGTTGATGTTGATGAATCATTGCTTTGACACTGGTGATCTTTGCTTCTTCCACTACACTGGCATTTGCTTGCCTTTCTTCCAAGTAATATTTAATTATTTTTTTTGAAGACACCACTGATGGAATCTTTGAAGTAGTTGGAGATGGTGTTTGTAGGTGGTCCATGTTTTGCAAGCATACAGTAAAGTTGGTAGTACAATGGCTTTGTAAACAAACATTTTAGTTTCCCTGTGAATATCCCACCCAGTGTAGGATTGGCGAAAAGCAATAGTCAGACACTGGACACAGTGATTGCCTCAATCATTTTGGTTGCTCTTTTCTGAACCATTCCAGAGCCCCTCTTTTCCTCCATTCCTACGGATAGGGGTAAAATTGCCCCCATCCACATAATATTGGCTGGGAAGCATCCTTGGCATGCGTTTATGGCAGGTAGATGCAGAGCACACTCTGTGAGTGACACATTGTAGTTTATTCTTTCTCACTGCTTTTTAAAGGAGATTTGCTCAGGTTCCTTTTTTTGTTTCTAACGGATGCTCCTGCCAAAATCCTGAGCTGACTCATCAGGTTGCTTCAACCAAATTGATTATGTACTTGCTTTAATCATTTATAACAGAACTTCCGAACTTGGTCCTTTAGTACCAGATTTGCTGCTGGGTTCTTTCTGCTCTCAAGAACATCTAAGTCACTCTGAAAGTATACGAGACCAGTCAAAAGCAAAGGGTTTTTTAAAATAAACATCTTGAGATGTTTGTTCTGTATTCCCCAAAGACGTGCTCTATGGGGAGCTGGCTTCAGGCACCTGGCCTGTTGGCAGAACAACTTTGCATTGCAAACAGGGGTGCAAACTTGAATGAAATATTGCAGGGCTCCAGGTAAGCCCCACCCCACATAATCAATCACAAGATGGCAATGCCCACCAATTTTTTGGGGGGTGGGTGGGTGGCCACCTCATATATTTTATTGTGGGGGTGAAGGGATCTCAGCCCCTAGGAGTTGACTCCTATGAATACAAAAAAATTCTGCAAACGTGGCATGAAGGCTGGCAACATCAACCTCAATGTGGGAATCCCTTGCAGACGACCACAGTGCCTGGACACAGACAGACAGGTCATGTATCCAGTGACCAGAGGAGGAATGATTGCTGGGAGGAGCACAGAGAGAAGTCTTGCGATGGTGCATCTGCAGCCAGGGCCTGTTGGGAAACTGTGTATGTGCAGCTACTCACACAGAGTCAATGAAGGTTTGGCAGACAGTCAGAAGGCAATCTGAAGGAGTAAGTCTGCCTGGAGATAACAGAGACCTGAAGACAGCTCCCTGATTGGTCAAGCTCTCTCAAGGGAGTGATAATTAATGGCCTACTAACTGGTAGTTCAGAATTCAGTGTGTCAGTGAGTGTAGGAATTGTGAGTCGTGTCAGAGAGAGCTAGCTAAAGATCTGTGTTCTGTTCCTGTAAATAGACCACTGTATATAATAAACACCTAACTACAAGTTCCTGGTTCCTGCTTCATCTATCCTGTCTGCAGCCAAGTTGCCAATTGCTTCCGTGGATTCTGCGTGTACTCTGCTAAGTCCGGCTAAGGTCCTGCAATAAGTCAGACTGTTTTGAAACCACCAAATAGGTTTTGCCAATAGGGCCATCTTAAGCATATCCGGCGCCGTGGTGCAAAGATCTCCCACCCCCCGTTTCCCAGAGTTGTCGACCTTTTCCCAAGCCTCTGCAGGATTGCTCTTCTCCCGTGGAGGCTTGGGAAGGAAGCTGCATGTCCGCCAGCCATATGGTTGACGGGGCTCAGCTGGCAGGTGTGCAGGAGGGAAAGGGGAGGCCGCCAGCAAAGCCGTGCAGCTCCCCCACTCACTGGGGCGCCCCTGAGAGGCTGGCACCCTGGCGCACCAGTAAACCCAATGGGAAAGACGGCTCTGTCTGCAGCAGCATAGCCAGACGCCTTCATCTGCCCCAGCTGCAACAAAACATGAGATTGCATTTGAAAATGATCAAAGGATGAATGGGAACCTTTCACAAAGTATTTGAAGACACAACAAAGTGAACTGGACTCCTTGGCAGGTTTTGAATAAACATCCACATTTTTTTTTTTACTGATAATAATTAGCTAAACAGTTGGAGGATCTATACAACTCTGTAACATGCAGAAAATAGCATTATTGGAGAAACCAAAGACTGGAACTGAGGGAAGTCGGGGGGTGGGGGTGGGTTTTGTGGGGGGGGGGGAGGGGGGAGGAAAAATGGGGGGAATAAGGATATGTTTTTGGAAAATATGTTTTGTTATAACTTTGAATAAAAAAAATAGGGGAGAGCAATTTTTGGTGTGAAATTCTCATGAGTGTGGGGTGCAGGGTTTTTTTTTTGCACTTACTTTGCTTTTGAGGTGCCTGAGGGGTGTTTGCAGATGTCCTTTCCACCATTCTGCCAATCAAGTCACCAGTCGCTTGGCACTCTGCAGCCTCCCTGGGTGCCTGCACTTCAATTAGAGCCCAGAGCGAGACATTGTGAAGCCTTCCTCCTAGAGGGCCTTTTCAGATTAGGACATGTGGGTAGCAGGGGAGGCTGGCAGAGTGCTGAATAAATGCTTACAGGAAAGAAAAACAGACATGCTGCCCTTTGCCAGTTTGTAAGTATCAGGTAAGCTTAAAAACAACAGCAGCATGTGCCCACCAAAATGCTGAAGTAGTTCTTACCTGATCTGAGACCGAGACAGACAAATGGAAGCCTCATTTTCAGAAGAAGAAAACTTTTGAGAAGTGGGAGGACAGATTTCTGCACTGTTTACGAAGTGTGTGACAGGCTGGTGGTGTATAGAGGTCTGATTTCCAACAAGGATGAATAGCTAGGGAGCTTCAGCGAAACAGTTGGTGGGGCTGCCTCTGCTGCCCCCATGGCATCTGCTGCCTGAGGCAATCACCTCACTTTGTCTAATGGCAGAGCCGGCTCTGACAGTGCTGAAGATATAGTAGACCAAACCATGGCTGCTGAAGATTCGAATGGCCTTGGATTAAGTGCTCGCAGACTGATTCACCTTAATTGGTTGGGCAAGCTGGAAAAAACACCACGAGGCGTTTGCTCTTTAAAAGACAGGTTTTTCTCGAGCTGAGGAAGTTCTTTTTTAACGAGGTGACTTGGACAAAGGAAATCATGGGCTTGAATGCTGAGGGGAAGTTAGCATTCCCTCCAAATCGATGGTGAATAGATTATACAATCCTCTGTAAGGTACCCAAAGTGTGTAGACCTGCTGGACAAAGGTGTCTGAGTTAAATGGATGAATGAATCACGGTTTAAGTAGATTGCCTGGGATAGCTGCAGTTACTTTTGTACGTGCCCAGTGATTTATTTTTAAACAGGAGGATGCAATGGATTGGGGGGTCAGATGCTGTTTGAGAAACGGATTCTCAAAGCATGAAGGTAGGCCTAGGAATGGGAGAGAATTGAGTCTGGTCCTTACTTCAAAGTGAACTGACCTAATTTCCACCTCCTAGTCTAACACATGGGATCAGAATGCCATTATCCTTTGCATTTTGCACTTCTCTAAATCTTGTGGATACAGTTCCCCGGCTCAAATAGAATAAAATACTGAATTTTTCAAGATTTTTTAAAAAAAGTAATTTAGGATATTCATTTAGAAATGTGGGCATGGAGATAAAACACATATTCATGAGATTAAGTCTGAAATTTAATATGTCTCTAAATATGATTTTTGTACAGGTTTTTTTTTCCTTAAGAAAAAGCAGATCTATGTAGGACAGAACACATTTGTAAATGAGCAAATGGGAAACTGGCATGAACCCGAAACAGACTAAACTGCCCATCCTTCACTAGGGCTGTACTACACAAGAAGTGGGGGAAAGAGATGGCTGGGTGTGTGTGGCGTGATAGAATGGATTGCAACACTTTGGACTGCCGGTCCCCACTAACCAAGCAATATAGGAGCAGGGCAACCCCAAACCTTGAAAATCCCAAAGCAGGCTAACCAATTCCTCTAAAGCAGGCATAGGCAAACTCGGCCCTCCAGATGTTTTGGGACTACAACTCCCATCATCCCTGACCATTGGTCCTGTTAGCTACGGATGGTGGGAGTTGTAGTCCCAAAACATCTGGAGGGCGAGTTTGCCTATGCCTGCTCTAAAGGCCTGGGGAAACAGATAGTTCATGGGTCATCATGAATTGATGCTCTATGGACTTAACTGCAGGTGTAGCGTAGATAAGTTTGTCACACACATTCAGAAACCGGCTGCAGAACTTGACATCCTGTAGGTTGCATTTCTGGACCTCAAGCAGGTAAATGTAAAGGGACCCCTGACCATTAGGTCCAGTCGTGACCGGCTCTGGGGTTGTGGCGCTCATCTCGCTTTATTGGCCGAGGGAGCCGGCGAACAGCTTCTGGGTCATGTGGCCAGCATGACTAAGCTGCTTCTGGCGAACCAGAGCAGCGCACGGAAATGCCGTTTACCTTCCCGCCGGAGCAGTACTATTTATCTACTTGCACTTTGATGTGCTTTTGAACTGCTAGGTTGGCAGGAGCTGGGACCGAGCAAAGGGAGCTCACCTTGTCGCAGGGATTCGAACTGCCAACCTTCTGATCAGCAAGTCCTAGGCCCTGTGGTTTAACCCACAGTGCCACCCGCGTCCCCCTCAAAGAGTGCTGAAACTTACTGGTGAAGCAGGGCGGCCCAACTTTCCATACCAAGTGGGCTCCAGTAGGACTTTGACATCACACCCATGACTCCCACATTGCCTCGCCCTGTGGGAGGTGGAAGTGGGGCCAAAATTTGCCCCCAGCCCTCGTGCTGCCTTGTGCCAAGTGAGTTGCGGCGTTTTGGGAAAGAGGCTCAAGGCTCTGGCAGGGTGCTACAGCCTTTCCACACCCCTCCCAAGGTTGGGAAAGCACTAACTAGACTTTGGCGAGAAGGGGAAGGGACTCTAGGACCCTATCAGAGCCTTATACCCAGGGAAACAATCTTTTTAGTGAGGTGCCCCGTGTGTGGTGCCACACAACACCCTGACGCCACAAGCGCAATGCCGCAAGGAGCCAGGGGGTGGAGCCGAATGCCCTCTGAATATTGAGGGGGCTCTGGCCTCTCCAAAAAAAAAATGCCCCCCTGAAACCGCCCCTAGGAGTTGGCATGGCTGCTCATGCCTTCTTCCCAAAGCACAGCATCTCACTTATTCTGCTTTGGGAAGGTGGCGCAAGGGCTGGGGCGAGTGTATGTGTCAAATTTCACTAAAGGTCACAAAAAATGCAGCCCTTAGGCCACTAGTTGGACTACCCTGTGCTAAGGCGTCAAAGAGAATTACTAATACAGAATATGCGATCAAAGCAATTCCACCTTATTTAAAAGAGGGTTCAGTCCAGGAATTGAGGGAACAAATATACTGTTCCCAATCATTTGCGGGTTGTGCTGTCTCTCCCTCTCCTCCTCCTATTTGTAGGGAATTTGTAACCCAAAAAAAGGATACAAAACTGTGACTCAAATACCGTCCCTCATACAATTATTTGCCATGAACCTATTAAGGGGCCTCGAAACAGACAAACCCATAAGGACCTCCCCTGGCCACCTTGCAATGATAAGATAAGATTATCATTGCAAAAACAGTTCAGGAATTCTCAGGTGACGATGAGTCAGGAAAATGAAAGCCTCTTTCTCGGGGGGATAAAACGGCCTTGGTCCAGTATACCTGAAGGAGCATCTCTACCTCCATTGTTTTACCCGGACACTAAGGTCCAGTGCCGAGGGCCTTCTGGTGGTTCCCTCACTGAGAGAATTGAAGCTACAGGGAACCAGGCAGAGGGCCTTCTCGGTAGTGGCACCAGCCCTGTGGAACGCCCTCCCACCAGATGTCAAAGAGAAAAATAACTACCAAACTTTTAGAAGACATCTGAAGGCAGCCCTGTTTAGGGAAGCTTTTAATGTTTAATAGGTTATTGTATTTTAGTGTTTTATTGGAAGCTGCCCAGAGTGGCTGGGGAAACCCAGCCAGATGGGCGGGGTATAAATAATAAATTCTTCTTCTTCTTCTTCTTCTTCTTCTTCTTCTTCTTCTTCTTCTTCTTCTTCTTCTTCTTCTTCTTCTTCTAGAAACCGGAGAGCAGATTTTGACACATTATTCATTCCTGGCTCCTGGCACCCCTCCTCTGGTTGCTGCCCATGGCCCAGCAATAGCCACAGACTCACAATAGAAAAATCCAATTCTTTCAGCACATCAGATTGACTCTACGGAGCTAAATGCTAATTTATTTATTTTTTGCTCGCATTCGTCATATATCACATCCTCGTTCCTCGACGGTTTTCTCCGGAGGTTCACGTTTGTTATTTCTCCTACTCCTGCACCTGCTTGATATTTCTGCTTGCTAGATTGGGGAAAGTAAAAATAGGATTTCCCACTTAATGACATTTCTATACTTGCAACATTTTGATTGACATGTTTGTGCACCCTGCTGCTTCCCCCCTCCCTTAATCCCCCCCTTTTTTTGTCGCTCAGAGGCAGATAAAGCATCATTGCTACAACCTCACCTCTGCTTTAAGGTGAAGGACATTCCTATCCAGAGTGTCAGAACTGGGTGCAGACTTCACTACCGTTGATGGAGGGAGACAACTTTTGCTCATGGCCTTTGCCTCCACCTCGTGACTTCCTGGGGTATAATAGGAGGTAGCACTAGGGGAAATTAATCTACCCTGCTCTGCCAGCAGCAACCCTATCATGAGTTTCCCATGAATGGAAGGAGGCCTTTTGTCCATGGGAGGAAAGGTCTGCATCCAGCCCTTTGCTTTTATCCACAGGGCTACATTGTTGTCTTCCTTTCATTTGGAATTTGGGGGGGATCTTAAAGTGTTTGCCGATTGTACCCAGTGCTTCTTAAAATTCTTTGGCACATAGGAAAGTTAAAAAGGATTTGCAAAGCATAGTTTGTGCTAACTATGGTTTGATGCCAGGATAGCCAAGATCAGGCTTAGGAAAACTCGCCCCTCCAGATGTTTTGGGACTACAATTCCCATCATCCCTGACCACTGGTTCTGTTAGCTAGGGATCATGGGAGTTGTAGTCCAAAAACATCTGGAGGGCCGAGTTTGCTTATGCCTGGCCAAGATGGCGCACAATTATTGTTGGACTAGAATGCTTATCAGCCCCGGAAGGCACATTCTACCATATGTGGTGGAAGTGCAAAATTACAAAAAACATTCTGGGAAATGATATATAACTGGGACGTCCAACTCCCAATAGACTGCGATCTACTCACAGTATAGAAAAACTGGCAGTGATCTACCCATTGTCGTTGGCTGGACCATGGACCAAAGTTGAGATCACTGAGGGGCCAGAGATCTACCAGGATCTATCAGGAGTGCCCCGTGATCTGCCAGTAGATGTTGGATATGCCTGATATATAATGAGTTGGGGGGGGGGGGGAAGTTTGACATAACATTTGTGGAAAAACCAGAAGCGTTTTTACAAGGAATTCTAAGTGTAGAAATATCAAAGGAGCAGAAATGATTATTTATGCATGCGAAGACAGCAGCACGGATGCTACTGGCCCAGAGATGGAAAGAAGATAAAGTCCCGACCAGAGACGAACGGTTGATAAAGATGATGAACTACACCGATACGGTGAAAATGACCGGGAAAATAAGAAACCAGGAAGATAGAAACTTTAATAAGGAATGGGGAAAATTTACAAGTTACCTAAGACAACACTGTAAACAACCAAGAACTTTGGCAGGATTTTAGCAACACTTGCACTGTATTTAAAGGTAAAAATGGATTTTTCAAAAAGAAAAATGGAGAAATTATATGATGCAATAGACAAAATTTGATAATGAAAACCACGGAAGGGTGTAGGGAAGTCTAAGGATTCAGGGAATTCTATATGTTGATGATTATGATTATTGTTTGAATTCAAATGTATAGTGTAAAACTGAATAAAAAAATACAAAATACAAAATAGAATGCTCATCAGCCCTAACTAGCCAGTCTCATGGTCAGGTAGGATGGGATCTGTTCTCTAACAACATGCTAGCTATCCCTAGTTATTTACCCCTGGGTGTAATATATAGGTTTGGATAAAGCATGCTGATGGTTGTAAATTCACTTTCAGAGACCCTCATAGAAATGGGAATGCCAAGCAGATGAAAAACCAACTGAGATATGCAGCAATAAACTATAGTTCAGTGGTGCATTTGAAAACTCAAACCATGGTTTAGATTAAAATCTATGGTTGGTGCAAATCATAATTTGGATGGATATCTGAATTGATTCAGCACCAGTAAAAATAAAAAACAAAAAACCCAGAAAGGAAATAACTCAACGTAATTCCTACCGGATCACAGTTCTGATATTGAGTTTATTTACATACTGCATTTTCCACAAATAGATTATGCTCAAAGCAGTTGACAATGTATGTACAATGGCACAATAGCCATAGCAAATATAAACAATAAACAGCAATGTTGGTATGGTGCCATCTTATTTATTCAGTTATTAAAGATGAAGATTTAAGGATGGGCAATTGAGTAGCTTAAGTGTGGCAAATGAAAAGGTAAATAGCAAGACTTGGTTAAAATGGGTTGATTTTAACATATGGACAGGTGAGCTATATAATACAAATTAAACCTTTCCCACATTAAGGAAAAGGTGGTAGACAAGGGATTGGTATAAATAAGATATTATTTATTTAGCATTTTTCATAAAATTATACACTGCTTGGTTGTGGGAAACCCCCTCAAAAAAGTGTACAAAAAAAAATAAATAAAACAAATGATTTAAACCAAATAGATTCAGAGTGTGTTTCTGAAGGAACTATTGGCACTGATTTTAATTTTTTGAATGTTTTAAATATCTGTTTTTACCAGTGATTTTATTGTTTTATTCTTTCTTGCTTTGCTGTTTTGCTTTGAGGTTTTTAACAGTCAAGTGGTATATAACTTTTGTGAAATTAATGAATAAACAAGTCTAAAAAAGAGTTCTGTTATGGAAAATCTGGCTGCAAAAAAAACACACACATAAAGGAAGCAAAAATGTGTGCTTTGGATGTAATGTGAATCCAAATGCGTAAGTGTTTTCACACAGACTTAACTAAATTAGCACACTTGCACAAAAGGGGTTATCTAAACTTAAGTTTGGGAAAAACGACAGACAGAGGGAAGCCAACATGAAGGGTCTTGTCTATCCCTTGCTTAGGATGGCATTTTGGCCAAGTGGGGAGGCAGAAAAAGGAAAGGGGTGAAGGTTTAGTTTACCTATGACTCAAGTAGAATCGTAGAATTGTAGCGTTGAAAAGGACCCTGGGGATCATCTAGTGTCCAACCCCCTGCCAGGCAGGAATATGCAGCACAGGGTTCAAACCTGCAACCTTGGTGTTCTCAGCACCATGCTCTAACCAACTGAGTTATCTAGTTGACTAAAGCCAGGAGGAAAATTACTGGTAGTGGCAATAGCGCCTTCTAGTTTCTAGTGACATCACACCACCATGTAAATTTCTTTTTTTTTTCTTCCAAAAAATTATTGGTTTTCTCTTATAGCACACAGACATAAACACAGAAAAAAACAACCCATTACATTTAACACAACATAAAATCTTAACAACAATTAAAACACAAAAAATAAAAGAAGATTTTTTTCCCTTCTTATTCTCTGGTATATTTACATTGCTAAAAGACTTCCTCAACACCTTCCAATCTGAATTTCATCATAACACCTATTTAGCAGTTCCCAATTTCATATTTATAGCATCAATATCCTCTTTCATTACAGACTTCTTATCCTTGCTTCCAATTGTAATCCATAATAGTCATTATTATTAATCTTTTTCTATCCCTTAGCCTAATCTGTTACTTCTAGGAATTTCTTAATTATCTTATATTATAATATCTCGCTAAATATTCTTTAAATTTCTTCCAGTCTTCTTGTGTTTTCTCCTTTTTCTGGTCGCGGATTCTTCCAGTCAGGTCAGCCAGCTCCGAAAAGTCCACCACCTTCACCTGCCATTCTTCTATTGTCGGTATTTCTTGCAATTTCCAATTTTTGGCTAATAAAAGTCTTGCTGCTGTAGTGGCATACAAAAACAGTCTAACATCCTTGGGCAATTCCGGTCCTGTTATTCCAATTAGAAAGGCTTCTGGTTTCTTAATAAATGTATTTTTCAACATATTTTTTAATTCGTTGTAAATCTTTTCCCAGAGGTCTTTCACCACATATGATAAAAAGTGCCTTCTTTCTCTTTACATTTCCAACATAGATTATCATTAGTGTGGTAGATTTTTGCTAGTTTCTCCGGGGTTAAGTACACACCATGTAAATTTCTTGCCTGTACTCTAGTGGATCCTGGAAAGAACAAAATGATGACCACTGATTACTAAGACCTTGGAGATTGCCACAGTGAGATACAGAAAAGGGAGAAAATTAAGCCGGTGAGCCGAAAAGGCCCCAGATTTCAGCTGCTACTTGCCAAATCATTGAAGAACTTTTAGCTCAGCCCTCTTCTCTCTGTCTCTGTCTCCCTCCCCTCACCAAATTTGAATGATTTGGGCTTAACCGTAGGAGACATTCATGGCAGGGGGAAATGTGTGCTAGCGATGGACCCTCTGGTTACCTTTTGAATCATTTTCTGCCGCGTTTTCAAACTTTAATTGACAAAAAAGAGAGAGGAGAGAATTGTATTAGAAACCAGACACCGGCTTGATTGTAGTGAAGATGGAAACCAGGGGAAAGAGCTTTGATTAAACAAGCGCTTCCGAAAGAGAATCCAGACATAAATATCCTTAGCCACTCTGCCTGGAAATTATGGCAAGTGGAAGGAACCTCTTCTGCAGATGGGCAAACCCCCGTGACTTCGCCAGTTATCCCTTACTTAAAAGCTATCAATTTAGAGCTGTCATGTGTATTGCCTCCGGAGTCGAATGAACCTTTTCAGTCTTTAATTAAGGGTGACAAACTCTTTGAACATCACAGCATTCATCTGTTCATGTGTGCAAAGCCGAGTGTAACAAAAGAATTTAATCAAACTACAAGCCTAATAAAGACTCCGTTGCCTGAACTAAATGATGTTATTGTGGCAGCCGCTCATAGTTTTACATTTAAAAAAGCGGGTCAGAGTGTTCATTCATCTTGATTAGCAATGCCAACCTAATTACTTCTGGAGGAAACAGTAATTAGCTGGAGTCTCACCTCATTAATCATGACATTCTTGTAGCAGACTATTTTTATCTGATAAATGGCTTGGATTGGAACAAGGTGTATATTTGAATTGTAGTTAATTGTACACAGCTTGCTGCATTTCACATTTTTTATCATTTAACTGCTTCCTTCCTATCGACATGCCGAGGAAATTTTGGGTGTGTGTGTGTGGGGAATGGAATCTACAAAGTAAAGATCAGCAACTAGATGTCCCTGGATGAAATCTGGCTTCCACTTGTCCATCAGTAGCTAATCTCCTGAGCCCATTCCATCCTTTGAGCTCAAATGCTGTAGTAGCAACCATGATGGAAGTAAGCAGGTCTCAGTTTGGTCAATGTCAGGATGAGAGATTGCCTGGGAACCGCATGTAAGCTTCCTTGAGTTTCATCTTGAGTTCCATCATGGAACAAAGGCAGGCTAATACTATCTGCAGTCAGTAGAGCATGAGACTCTTAATTTCAGGGTTGTGGGTTTGAGCCTCACAAAGAGCAAAAAGAAGCTAGTCTTGGTGCACATGGACTTCATAGAATCATAGAACTGGATCATCTCATCCAACACCATGCAATGCAGGAAAATGCGCCATACGAGGATCAAACCCTTGACCTTGGCATTATTAATAAATAATAATAATTTTATTTACAGTGGTGCCTCGCAAGATGAAATTAATTCGTTCCGCAAGTTTTTTCTTCTTGCGAGTTTTTCGTCTTGCGAAACACGGTTTCCCATAGGAATGCATTGAAAATCAATGCGTTTCTATGGAAACCTCTTGCCAGGCTGGCGGTGTGGAGAAGGGCTTTTCTCCCCACCGCAAGCCTTCAGGACAGGTACGGGAACAGAGGGGAAGGGGCGCAGCGCTTCTCCTCTGTTCCCGGGGCTTGCGGTGGGAGGAGGGTTTTTCCTCCCCACCGCCAACATTCAGAACAGCATTCTGAATGTTGGCGGTGGGAAGGAAAACCCTCCTCCCACCGCAAGTCTTCAGGACAGCTATCCGAAGGCTGGCGTGGGGAGAAGGTCTCTCCGCCCCACCGCCAGCCTTCGGAGCATCCTTCCGAAGCCTGGCGGCGGGAGGAGGTCTCTCCGCCCCACCGCCAGCCTTCGGAGGAGGTCCGAGGACAGTGGGGAAGATGTGCTGCGCTTCCCTGCTGTCCCGGAGATTTCCCTATGGGCTTTCGTCTTGTTAAGGAAGCCCATAGGGAAATTCGTTTTGCGAAGTGCCTCCAAAACGGAAAACCCTTTCGTCTAGCGGGTTTTCCGTCTTGCGAGGTGTTCGTCTTGTGGGGCACCACTGTATTTATATCCCGCCCTCCCTAGCCAAAGCCGGGCTCAGAGCGGCTAACAACAGTAAAATAATACAGCATTCTAAAATCAATTCATTAGAAAATCAGTTCAAATCAAATTAATGGCAACCATTGGGCTAGAGTTCTGTGAAGAATTACCAAAGGAGGGGGTCAGGCTGTGTCTTGGCCAAAGGCCTGGTGGAACAACTCTGTCTTGCAGGCCCTGTGGAAAGATGTCAAGTCCCCCAGGGCCCTAGTCTCTTGTGACAGAGCGTTTCACCAGATTGGGGTCATGGCCGAAAAAGCCCTGGCTCTGGTTGAGGCCAGCCTAACTTCTCTGTGGCCCAGGACCTCCAAAGTGTTTTTGTTTGAAGACTGTAAGGTCCTCTGTGGGACATACCTGGAGAGGCGGTGTCGTAGGTATGAGGGTCCTAGGCTGTATAGGGCTTTAAAGGTTAAAACCAGCACCTTAAACCTGATCCTGTACTCCACCGGGAGCCAGTGCAGCTGGTATAGCACTGGGTGAATGTGATCCCACAGCAAGGAGTCTCGCCACGGCATTCTGCATCCGCTGGAGTTTCTGGGTCAGTTTCTGGCACCATGCTCTGAGCTAATCAGCAAGGCTATTTGCCTCTGCCATTTTCAGTGACCCCACCATAAGCTTCGATGACGATATGTCTGCTTTGATGTGGCCATAGCCACCAATGTCACGAACTGGCAGGACGACAGCGAGGAGGAAGAGGATCTTGGCAAGGGGTGTAGCTGGGACTGGGACACACTGGGGCAAGCCGGGGATGGGGATGGAGGGGTTGACATAGGAATGACTCAAGGGGTGGCAGAGGATGGCCAGGGGGGTGGGGGTCAGTGCACAGGAACCAGAGCAGCAGGACCCATCGCCTGAGCTGGCCTTGGTCCTGTATACCTGAAGGAGTGTCTCCACCCCCATCGTTCAGCTGAGATCCAGCACCGAGGGCCTTCTGACGGTTCCCCTCATTGCGAGAAGTGAGGTTACAGGGAACCAGACAGAGTTTCTCCGTAGTGGCGCCCGCCCTGTGTAACGCCGTCCCTTCAGATGTGAAGGAAATAAGTAGCTATCTTCTCTATAAAAGACATCTGAAGGCAGTCCTGTTTAGGGAAGTTTTTAATATTTATTGCTGTATTGTTTTTAACACTCGACTGGAAACCGCCCAGAGTGGCTGGGGAAACTCAGCCAGATGGGTGGGGTATAAATAATAATAATAATAATAATAATAATAATAATAATAATAATAATAGGTGCCCCTGTCTCCCCAAACATGGCAAGCTCTGAAGAACAGTGGGAGAGGTGCTCTAGGTAGCTGAGGCAGGCAAGGGCCCACAGCCCAGCTCCCTAGCTGGCCAGGTGGGGCTCGCTAGCTCTGGGAGGAGGGGTTTGATTCCTTAGCTGGAGTAGGCATGGAACAGGTGAGGGTCGTCTGCCTCATCAAGCCCAGATGCTGCAATCAGCAGGCAAAGTGCAACAGGGAAGCAGAGCTGAGGTACTGTTTCTGCTCAACTGCCCGTTTTGAAGGACCTCAGCTTGGAGGCTCTATGAACTCTGTGGGACTGTGGTTTGGTTTGGACTCTGGATTTTGGACTTTGGACACGTGGATCGATCTTGGACTGGAGAATTGGCCTGCTGACTTGTTGCCAGGTAAGCAAGGGGTTCAGGATAGCTGCTGACTAGCATTGTAGCCTCACTGAGAATGTCTTGATAATAATAATAATAATAATAATAATAATAATAATAATAATTTATTTATACCCCGCCCATCTGGCTTAGTTTCCCCAGCCACTCTGGGCGGCTCCCAATCAAGTGTTAAAAAACAATACAGCATTAAATACAGTGGTACCTCGGGTTAAGTACTTAATTCGTTCCGGAGGTCCGTACTTAACCTGAAACTGCTCTTAACCTGAAGCACCACTTTAGCTAATGGGTCCAACTGCTGCTGCCGTGCCGCCGGAGCACAATTTCTGTTCTCATCCTGGAGCAAAGTTCTTAACCTGAAGCACTATTTCTGGGTTAGCGGAGTCTGTAACCTGAAGCGCATGTAACCTGAGGTACCACTGTATTAAAAACTTCTCTAAACAGGGCTGTCTTCAGATGTCTTTTAAAGATAAGATAGCTGCTTATTTCCTTCACATCTGAAGGGAGGGTGTTCCACAGGGCGGGCGCCACTACCGAGAAGGCCCTCTGCCTGGTTCCCTGTAACCTCACTTCTTGCAATGAGGGAAGGCCCTTGGCGCTGGATCTCAGTGTCCGGGCTGAACGATGAGGGTGGAGAGTCATCTCTCATCATTCCCACACTGTGAATGAATCAGTTGCTTCAACTTCGTTGTCACAGTTTCTTTCCCACTGCCTTGACCACCTGCCAGGGTGCCACACCCAGGCATTGTACAATATCATTGTGCTTCTTCACAGTTGGTCCTCTGTCAGTGACTTGTCTCCCGTGGTTTCCATAGTTACTTTTCCTGCCATGTTAGTAGTGCACCAGCAAAATAGTCACATCGCTGTCATCCGGAATCACCCTGATGTGTTTGTGATGACACGCAGTGACAGCATAGATCACTTGGTGTAACATAATCATGTCTGCTGCTTCCTCTTGTGTTGTCCGAAGGTCTCTTGTGTGGAGATACTGAACTGGTGCTTGTGAACCTGTGTTTAGCAGAAGTATATTTGCAATTCATTTGCCTTGACATACCGACCAGAAGTTCTGCATGTATGATACTTAATTTTTATATTTGCATTCATCAGCTCAACTTGTTTTGTGCTGTAACAGAGCCTGTTTTGAAAGTTCTGAAGTTTCATGATGCAACAGAACCTTGTTATTTCCTTAAAGCTGACCTGATTGTATAGTTATAATCAGTGCTTTTTTCTTTAAAAAATGTTTAAGGGTACTCTCATTTTCCTACTCATATTGAAATACTGCCCCTCAATGAGGTCAAACTTAGATTCACAAAATGTTTAGGGGTATGCGTACCCCCAGAAAAAAAAGCACTGGTTATAACACATACTAAACTCTATGTATGTCAGGGTATCCAACAAAGTGTAGAGGTAGAAAATCTGTTAAACGTATTGTTGGTGAGGTCAAGGTCACTATACAAGGCCTGACCACATAACTGGTAAGAACCAGTTTAGGAGGAGCCTAACACGGACTTTTGGGACACGGGACACTCTGTTAAACCACAGAGCCTAGGACTTGCCGATCAGAAGGTTGGCGGTTCGAATCCCCGTGACGGGGTGAGCTCCCGTTGCTCTGTCCCTGCTCCTGCCAACCTAGCAGTTTGAAAGCACGTCAAAGTGCAAGTAGATAAATAGGTACCGCTCCGGCGGGAAGGTAAACGGCATTTCCGTGCGCTGCTCTGGTTCGCCAGAAGCGGCTTAGTCATGCTGGCCACATGACCCGGAAGCTGTACGCCGGCTCTCTCGGCCAATAAAGCGAGATGAGCGCCGCAACCCCAGAGTCGGTCACGACTGGACCTAATGGCCAGGGCTCCCTTTACCTTTACCTTTAACATGGACTGTTAAAGTGAAAAACAACTCATAATAAGGTGCAAGGAGGGCTCTCCACGTAAAGCCCTATATAGGGCATGTGTATAGGGAAATGCTGTCTGTCTGTCTGGTAATGCATTACAGTGGTACCTCGGGTTAAGTACTTTCATTCCAGAGGTCCGTACTTAACCTGAAACTGTTCTTAACCTGAAGCACCACTTCAGCTAATGGGGCCTCCTGCTGCCGCGGCGCGATTTCTGTTCTCATCCTGAAGCAAAGTTCTTAACCTGAAGTACTATTTCTGGGTTAGCAGAGTCTGTAACCTGAAGCCTATGTAACCTGAAGCGTATGTAACTTGAGGTACCACTGTACTGAATGAAGTCTGACTAATTGGGAATTGGGTGTGGGCCTCTGTATTGAACACCCAAAGGGAATTTTCTCCCACAGTGTCCTCCAGTTGTTTTTGGATTCCAACTCCCATCAGCCTGAGCCAGCATGAACAATGGTCATGGAGGATGGAGTTGTGTTGTGATCCAGCAACATCTGGAGGGTCCCCACATTGGCTATCCCTGATGTAGATGCAGGATGCATGCTTACAGAGAACATACTCCATTTTTTAAAAAATCACAAACTCAGCAGCTGTTCCATTAGAAGGCCAGTGGGCAGTCCATAATTCAACACAACCATCATCCGAGATTCCTTCTGGAGTATCAACAACCCCTGCTGACACCCCAGCTCTACTTGTGTTCTTGAGATGACTTCTTCCTTGCAAGAGACATGCCCCCTGTGTCCTTGAACCTTGATGTTGAGGGAGGTGTCAATTTATACTTCAGAGTTTCACTCATTGCCACTGATTCACAAGAAATCTGCCTTGCATTGACATGAGAGTGTATCAAGGATGTATCATATACATGAACGTCTCTCATTTCAATATATTTTTCCCTAGCTGCTATGGTTACTACTTTTTAACTTACCGCTTTGCAGAAACCACTGGGTAGCTTGGCCTGAAAATTCCCAGACGGCCCTAGTTTCACCTCCTCCTCCTCCTTCTTCTTCTTCTTCTTCTTCTTCTTCTTCTTCTTCTTCTTCTTCTTCACCTTCCCTTTCCCACCGATGAGACTCAGGGTGGCTTACAGAAAAAAAAATCACCAAAAACATAAAAAAGCAGTAATAAGAAAAAAAACCAGTTAAGCATTAATAGAATTAAAGTTATATACATATTTAAAATTGAAATTGGACCATAATTAGCATATTGAGTGTGATGTTTATCTGGTTTTGGTACAACTGTAATATAAGCTTGATCAAATCTCGCTGATAAAATTCTGCTTTCAAATATCTCATCATACAATTGGTGAAGTTTCGGCACTAAAAGATCTATGCATGTTTTGTACCGCTCAATGGGAAATCCATCCAATCCAGGTGTTTTACCATTTGCATTTTTATAATTATTTGCTTAACCTTTAGCTCAGATGCTGGAGCTAATAGCAAATGTTTCTGTATATCCTCTAGATGTGGCAGGTTAATTTTTTTTAAAAAAAGAAAGCCTCTATATCTTCATTCAATATGTTCCTTGGTTTGCTATATAATTCTGAATAGATTTTTTAAAATCAATCATTAATATCTGTTGAGGTTTTATTTATCGCATCTGTTTCCCCTCTAATAGTAGGAAACATTGCCCTGTCTTTCTTTTGCTTTTGGCCTTACATGACGACTTGTACAATAGAAAACATTTAGAATTTATTGGACTGTGTTTGTATAGAAAGACTGTCTACTACAACAATATATTGTTGGATATGTCAGACACCCTGCACTTACTAAGATTTGGGAGAAAGTAGTGGACTACATAAATACGAGTGTTCAGAGAAAGTGAAAAATATCAGAGGAAAATTACATACCTAGCGTAGAGAATTGGACAACGGGGCAACATAAATTGATTCTTCATGCCCTTACTATGGCCAAAAGACTGATCCACTGGAAAGATAAGTATCCATTGAATCAATGGATTGAAGATACGACTATGCTTGCAACTTAGTGATGGATTGCTTATATACACATTGCATGCACAAATATAACAATATTTGGACCACATTTATACAAAATATAGTCGGTTAAAATGAACACATAGATAATAAGAATACTGATGCATTAGATAAGTATGTATGGAATTGTAACTCTGATAATGATATCGCATCTCTCTTTTCATTCTCACTAAAGTGGAGGCACTTACAGGGAGGCAGTTACTATGGATAGAGATCAGGTTCAAAGCCTGAAATGGGTTGTGGTATACTTGAACCAACAGGTACACAGGTTGGGTGTCCTCATAAATCCAGCATTGTAGCTCAAGGCCCTGGTGGGCTTTGTAGCAAGCATGACTTGTTCAGTTTTGTCTGGCTCATCAGCTACAATCATTTGTGGGTAGCTGCAGTAGTCCATCCCCTGGTCCCATTTGGGCTACTGTAACATGTTATGTGTGGAGCTGCCCTTGAAGATGATTTTGAAGTTTCTATTACTGCAGAGTTCAGCTGCCACAATGTCAGCCTGTATTGCTAGGTGAGATCTGTTACACCAGTTCTGAAGAAATTACATTGGCTCTCTGTTCGCTTCTGAGCTCAAGTCAAGTGGAAGACAGGTGAACTAATGCCGGTGTACTGGAAGAAGCAAAGATCACCAGTGTTGAAGCAATGATTCTTCAACATCAACTTTGTTGGACTGGTCATGTAGTGTGGATGTCCGATTATCGTCTTCCGAAGCAACTACTCTATTCTGAACTTAAAAATGGAAAGCGTAATGCTGGTGGTCAACAAAATAGGTTTAAAGCAGGGGTCAGCAAACTTTTTCAGCAGGG
The DNA here is from genome assembly GCF_964188315.1 of Podarcis muralis. NCBI lineage: Eukaryota > Metazoa > Chordata > Lepidosauria > Squamata > Lacertidae > Podarcis > Podarcis muralis. Next base: position 64,550,247 of record NC_135664.1, on the reverse strand, counting down.
GGACGGTCTACTGCCCCTCAGACCTTGTTGGGGGGGGGGCGCTGGACTATATTTTGAAAAATAATAATGAACGAATTCCTATGCCCCACAAATACCCCAGAGATGCATTTTAAATAAAAGCACACATTCTTCTCATGTAAAAACACACTAATTCCCAGTCAGTCTGCGGGCCAGATTTAGAAGGCGATTGGGCCAGATCCGGCCCCCGGGCCTTAGTTTGCCTACCCATGGTTTAAAGACTCTCTCAAGGCAAATCTAAAAAAATGTACTATAAACACCAACAATTGGGAAACACTTGCCTGTGAGCGCTCCAATTGGAGAACAGCCTTTACCAAATATGTCATAGGCTTTGAGGACACTCGAACTCAGGATGCAAGGGAGAAATGTGCTAAGAGGAAGGCACGCTTGGCAAATCCACACTGTGATCAACTCCCACCCGGAAACCAATGTCCCCACTGTGGAAGGACGTGTGGATCCAGAATTGGCCTCCACAGTCACTTACGGACTCATTGTTAAAACCATGTTTATGGAAGACAATCTTACTCGGCTACGAGTGATCGCCAAAGCTCACCTTTAAATCCCTAAGAGACTTGGGAGCAAGATATCCAAAGGCTATCTACAGAGGAGGCTCCACTTCAGGGTTCGCCAACCTCTTTGCACCAATGGACATATTTTGAGTTTACAATCCTACGAATTCACGATTCCACGCCTTCCCTGCTAATGTACAGGGTATTTTGCTGAAATGAGGGCCGCTCAAGTCCCTCTGTGCTGCTCTCCCTGTCCCTGTGAAAACTTCCGCATTTGCCAAGTTGTGTCATGCGGTTTGCGTGCACACAAAGTTCCTGTCGGGGTGCACAGACTCATCCAAGGCGCTGTCCTTTGTATGCTGCTGAGCCCCAATGCTTCAGTTTAACCCCCCAGTAATGTCGCTCTCATTGTCCTGCTAATCCCTGCTTCTCTCCACCCCCCACCAACATTTTAAGATGTAAGCCCCATTGCCTTTATTTCCAAGTCCCGCACCTGATTTGAATAATACTGGCAACATTTTGTAATTTCCCCTCATGGTCATATGTTTTCAACGGTGAGTATGTTCTAAAAGGAAGGGGGGGACGGGGAAGCAAACAGCTAGTTATAACCCATGCTGAGTTTCGGTAATTAAACTCCATTGCTTCAGTGTTATTATTTTCCTGTTCTTTCCCCTTCAAAACCGAGTCCAATACGCTTTCAACCATGAAGATTAAGCTACTTGCCCCTTTGACTCCTTCCCTTCCTTTTTATCTCATATATATATATATATATATATATATATATATATATATATATCTCACCCCACAACAAAATGACCAAACAAAGAAAAGACACAATATTCACCACAGAGTTATTTATTCATTAAAAGAAAAGGAAGATTGAAAATAGGGGCAAAAGACTAGAGCTTGATTTCAGTGACCTTCGGTTTCCTACAATGGTGTGTCCTCCTAAGGAGTTCAAGGAGCCATTTTGTATTCATGTATTTGCAAAGATTATTTGCGTCAACAGGATTTGGCACATAGATCCTTGAAATTTCCATACCGGCTGAGAATCTCACAACCATAAAAATATAATTTCCCTTCCATTGCAACTGTGTATCTGTTTTACGTGTGGATTGAGCTAAGGGCCAACAAAAATCAATGAGATACACACATAGAACTGCAGAGCAGGGAGAGACCTCCAAGGGTTATCTACGTCAACACTGTGCAATGTACGAATCACAGCTGAAGAATTTCTAACAGATGACCAACCAACCTGTGTTCAATGGAGGAGAGTCCACAGCCTTCCAAGGGAATCCCTTGCAATGTCTTGCAGAGTCCAACAACTCTTATGGTCTGAAAGTTTTGAATTCAGCTTAGTCGAAATCTCATTCCTTTTAATTTGAATCCATTGGTTCAGGTCTTACTCTCTGGAGCACTATATTATTTTCCGTTCAGCAGCCTAACAGCCCACGGATAGAAACTGGTTTTTAGCTTGTTGGTATGACTGATTATACTTCTATATTTCCTGCCCGAGGGTTGAAGATTAAAGAAGTGCTGGCCGAGGTGTGAATCATCCCTGAGAATTGTTCTCGCTCTCCTAAGGCACCAATCCCTTGCGATGTCATCTAGCGGGCTCAGGGGACAGCCCAGGATATCATGTGCTGTGTTCACCACCCTCTGTAAAGACTTTCTGTCCGTGGCTGTCAAGCCAACATACCACACTGTGATACAATATGAGAGGATACTTTCTGTTGTGGACCAGTAGAAGGAGGTCATCAATTGTTGTTTAACATTGTTCTTTCACGAGACCCTGAGGAAATGGAGTCTCTGTTGGGCCTTCCTAACCACCTGAGTTATATTGTTTCTCCAAGTGAGGTCTTCACTAAAGTAAACTCCCAGGAATTTAAAGGAAGAGACTCTCTCCACACAACCCCCCAGATATACAATGGGGCAAGTTCCCCTCTCTTTCTCCTTTAGTCTTGACATGCTCTGCGTTATTTACATTTGGCTCCTGGTTCATCTCGGACTGCTGCAGCCCTTCAGGAGTTGGAGCCCCTGCTATGCTGGCATATAGCTTAACCTTGCAGCCTTCGGCTTTGCTGGCATATCAACAGAAAGAAGTAACTTGCACCACTGGCCTTTTCCAGAATTACATATGATTGGGCCGGTAGGTCCAATCCCATATGAGAAATTGGAGGAAGGGGGTGTGGCGTGGAAGGGACACCAGACATGTGCATTTATGGTTTGGGTGGCAGTCTGGCATCTATTGCTGTGTGGATGGAGGATAATGGATGTTTCTCTTTTAAGCAGCTTTTGGGATGGAGTCTGCGTCATCACCACCTTTCCACCACAAATTATGCCCAAAGCGGCTTGTGACAATGAGAACGACACCTCACAAAGCCAATCATCGCAAGAGAAAAATATTCACAATAAAGAGCCAATAGTAGAATAGCAACATGAGTAAGTCTAACAGCATACCAAAAGCGGCGCTTTGGTATTATAAATGTAGCAGCATGACACCTCATAAAGGTAAAGGAACCCCTGACCATTAGGTTCAGTCGTGACCGACTCTGGGGTTGCGGCGCTTATCTCGCTTTATTGGCCAAGAGAGCCAGCGTGCAGCTTCCGGGTCATGTGGCCAGCATGACTAAGCCGCTTCTGGTGAACCAGAGCAGTGCACGGAAATGCCGTTTACCTTCCCGCCGGAGTGGTACCTATTTATCTACTTGCACTTTAACGTGCTTTTGAACTGCTAGGTTGGCAGGAGCAGGGACCGAGCAATGGGAGCTCACCCCGTCGTGGGGATTTGAACCACCGACCTTCTGATTGGCAAGTCCTAGGCTCTGTGGTTTAACCCACAGTGCCACCCATGTCCCGTGTCACTTCATGGCAAGAGCCAAAATAAGGAGGGAGCTTGAACAACATGACCTTGGCGTTCCAGTCACTGCTAGTTGTACAACTAGTTGCCGCTGGATTGTATTCTTTTAATGAATATTTGATTATATATTGTACTTTTGTGACTTGCTTTGGGATGTCTGTTGGCAGTGGGAAGTGAGTGATCATTTTAAGTAACCAACTTAAGGGAGCAGGCCTATGCACAGGAAGTTGGCGCAGGGCAAGCTGGTACAAGTTAAACCGGTGTAAAGTTACCCTAGATCCAAACGCCATTTAGCAGCGGGACTGTTGCTGCTCTGCCCAATCCTGGCAGAGGGAAAACAAGCATTCTCTGCCAGGTGGCCAGGTCACATGACCCAGCTGAGCAAGCTTAGTGCCCATCCTAAGTCTCCCCTCTCTGGTCTCCTTTTGGAGGACTTCAACCAGCCCTGGCTCAGCAACCTGAGCAAGTTACATTGCCATATTTTTGGCTGAGCTGCGGTTGGGGTCTGGATGAGCCTGGCTAAGCCTGGCTAGGCTGGAGATCCACTGCATCCTAAGCTACTCATCCCACCAGATTGTCTCCTTAAAGAGCTCTCAGAAAGAACGGCAGGTGGGGCCGTGAAGTTGCTGGTCAGGAATCAAGCCTTATGAGGAATGGTTGAAGGATCTGGGTATGTTTAGCCTGGAAAAGAGGAGACTGAGAGGGAGCTATGATAGCCATCTTCAAATATCTCAAGGGCTGTCGCATGGAAGATGGAGCAAGCTTGTTTTCTCCTGCTCTAGAGCGCAGGACTTGAACCCGATGGCTTCAAGTTACAAGAAAAGAGATTCCGACAAAAAGTCAGGAACTTTCTCACAGCAAGAGTAAAACAGTAAAATGGACCTCTTTGGAAAGTAGTGGACTCTCCTTTCTTGGAGGTTTTTATTTTTTATATATATACTGTCAGGGGTTCAGGAGCAGAGGCAAGGGCAAGGAAGGAAACAGAGAGCGAAGGGGAGGAGGCAGAAGAAAGGATGAGCGATGACGACGACCCGAGATCTCCGAGTCTCTCCAGTGAGTCGGAGGATTCACAGAAAGGAGCACCAGTGGCCAAGGCAAGGGGGGAGTTTAGGGGGGCACCCCAGGGAGATAGAGCCAGAGGGGAATCAGAGGAGAGCAGTTGGAGATCGGGTCCAGCGTCACCGCCAGAGAACAGGGAAGAGGAAAGGAGCCAGGGGGCAAGCGCTGGCAGCTCACAGCAGGAGGGAGGGCACGAGTCAGGGGTGGCCACACCTCCATCTGGGAGCGAAGAAACGGTTAGACGGAAGGTGGAAGGTTGGGCGCGCGCGCCAAGTTCAAATGCACAGGAAGGAGGCGCAGTAGGCAGCCCGGAAAGAGAGCCGGGTCCTAAAGCCCGGCGCAAGGAGACAGGAGAGTCCGGGGGGTCAGCGTCCGAAGAATCCCGGAAGGAAGAGACCCAGGGGGGCAGAGGGACCCAGAGAAGAACAGTCAGGCGGAAAAGGTGGAGCAGGGCTAGGATATTAAGTTGGTGTACGAGGGGCGGAGATTCAGACGGAGCTTCGCCGATCTAGCTACTAGACGTAGGGTTGCACGCAGCAGCTTGAGAATGGAAACTGTAACTCAATAAAGACTTTTACTTAATGACCGTTGGCTAGCGTGATCCTCTGTGAGCTAGGATCTTGAAGCAACCCTGACATATACATTTTTATTAGTTTTTTTTAAACACATCATTTCCAACAATCATATAACATAACTTCTTATCTTATACAATGTTTTGGACTTCCGTCAACACCTCTGATGATTTTCTATTCTTTAACACTTATTCTGCATTTCTTAATTGCTCTGTTACTCTAAATTAGCGTTAACTAATAATTCTCCTCATAGTCTTCCTTGCAATATTTCAAATAGTCCTCCTTACAAAACTTCTTGCAGTCCTACTAGCGTAATCTGTTCATTACAATTACTTTTCAAATAGTTCATATATTTACTCCAGTCTTCTAAGAATCTCTGGTCCCGCAGGTTGTGAATCCTTCCTGTTAATTTATCCAGTTCTGCATAGTCCATCAATTTCATCCGCCATTCTTCTTTCGTCGGTAATTCTTCTTGCTTCCATTTTTGTGCCAACTTCCTTGGAAACTTTTGAGCAAAGGTTGGATGCCCATCTGCCATGGATGATTTAGTTGAGATTCCTGCATTGCAGGGGGTTGGACTAGATGACCCTCAGGGTCCCTTCCAACTCCACAATTCTATGATTCTAAGTCCACTTCACTGCTCCTCAGTGCTTTTGGAGGGAGCCCATCAGAGGGCGTGTCACCTGGGGTCCACTCAAGCCCTTAGGCATCTCTTGAAAGGTGCTTCTCTTCCTATCTTGTTTTGGTAGCAAGCTGGTCAATAATAGGGGTTGCCATATTTCAAAAACTGGTCCCATCACCAAAGCAGAGACACCACCTTGCCTACAAAGGTCCGTATAGTTAAAGCTATGGTTTTCCCAGTAGTGATGTATGGAAGTGAGAGCTGGACCATAAAGAAGGCTGATCGCCAAAGAATGGTTGCTTTTGAATTATGGTGCTGGAGGAGACTCTTGAGAGTCCCATGAACTGCAAGAAGAACAAACCTATCCATTCTGAAGGAAATCAGCCCTGAGTGCTCACTGGAAGGACAGATCCTGAAGCTGAGACTCCAATACTTTGGCCACCTCACGAGAAGAGAAGACTCCCTGGAAAAGACCCTGATGTTGGGAAAGATGGAGGGCACAAGGAGAAGGGGATGACAGAGGATGAGATGGTTGGACAGTGTTCTTGAAGCTACCAGCATGAGTTTGACCAAACTGCGGGAGGCAGTGGAAGACAGAAGTGCCTGGCGTGCTCTGGTCCATGGGGTCACGAAGAGTCGGACACGACTAAATGACTAAACAACAACAACAACAATTTCAAAAAGTAAAAACCAGGACACCCCGAAAGCTGTTGAGCTTTTTAAAGGAAGAACCTAAAATTGTTGAGCTTTTAAAAAAACAAAACCGCCAAAAAAGGCTATCTTTTTCGATTGATTTGCCTGAGATCCAGGAAAAATGCCACCTTTCAGAAACTCCCCTGGATGTCAATCCCACCTTTGAAATCCCACTAATGTCCTGGAAAGTCCAGACATATGGCAGCCCTAGTCAATAATAGTAATAATTCACATTATTAATAAGGATTTTATTAGTGTAATGTGACAGTGTGTTCAGATGGGCTTTCCACTGATGTTGTTAATCCCGTGCTTGTAAAACATTCTGAATGAGCAAAACCTGGGGAATTTAAAGTTAATGATTTTCTATTAAATGATATATCTGCTTGTTAACTGCAGTTTATGTGCCCCCCCCCCGCTTTCAGTCCAGTCATCAGGAGAGTCCCCTCCTATTTAATGACTGTCTCATTAATCTCCAGTTATACAATAAAATTGTGCACATGTTTCTGGATTATGACCAATTGGAAATTAGAATTATGACTTTGCTGGGCTGGCTGTGTAACTTTGTTGGCAGCTGAGAATATGCATTTTGCAATGTGCTTCTGCAGTGCTTTGTTCCTAATGTGTTTCTGACCTCACGTTCTTCATCTTTCAGACCAAAATGCAGGACGTGTAAGCTTAAAAATAAGTGTGAATCAAAGTGTGAATAACAGGGCAAGTCTGGGGCTTAGTTCTCCCAGGTGTGGTTGAAAGCCTCCTTATGGATTGTAGGTGTGCTGGTCCCGGGGGGAGGTTACTGCAAGGCGTGGTCAGAGTCCGGTCCTGGGTCGAGGGTCTGGTGACTGTCCACCAAGGGTGAAGCGGGGTCCAAAGCGAGGAGCCGGGCGTGGTCGGGAACTCTGGACGAACAGGTCTGGGTGCTGGCAGAAACAGGTTTCCAGCGACGTTGCTCCCGCAACCTGGGACCGGGCTGACTGGCCTTTATCTTCTCTGAGGCCAGGGGTGGTCCCGGCCCCCAGGAGACCCGCCTCTCCTGGCCTTAAGGCGAGCACTCCTCCCGAGAGAACTTAGTTCCCTCCGCCTCTCTGCTCTGAGCCTCTGCAGCTCAGGAGAGGCTGGAGGGTTACTGGACCCAGGGGGAGGCTCACCTTCCCCTGACAGGGCTGGGAGAGGCGCACCTGTAGGCAATGGGTCCTCAATAACCTCCGGAGCCAGAGTGGATTCAGCTAGTGTCTGCTCCTGAGGATCTGGCACAGGTGCAGGCGCTTCAGATTCAAGACCCTGCCCCTGCTCAGCCGGCCCTGGAGGCGGGGACTCCTGTGCAGGCTGGGATTCCTCCGGTTCAGCCTCTGAATCAGATTCCCAGGCCATCACAGAAGGGTTGTAAGAAGCCACAGTTTCCCTGTATTCATTGCAGGCAGCAATGTTTCTGTATTGCTGCAGTTCGTCTTCTGCCAAAACCTACACTATAGTGGTAACTCAGTTTTCGAACAGCTTAGTTCACAAACAACCTGGAACCCGAACGCTGCAAAACCGGAAGTAGGTGTTCCAGTTTTCAAATGTTTTCTCGGAAGCTGAATATGCTCCCTTTTGCACCCCCTGTGTTTCCTGTTGCGCTGCTAATTTGCGTCCCCCCCTCCATTGTAATTCAAGCCTTTTGTTTCCGATTGCAGTGTTCTGAGGTGATATTTGTTGAATGGTCACTTTAAAATGTGAAGGTTCATTATTGTTTCACAAGTTGTGCATGTCTTTAAGGGCCAGGGCAAATAACGAGACCCAGTCTTACAGCTGTGAAACATAGCAGGTGCTGCTGAGTTGTATTGATTAAGCTGTGTCAGCAATTGGGTGTAGTATATAAGGAGCAGCACCTAGCTCTCCCATTACCCTGGGGGATGGGTTGGTGGTTGGGTCTGGTTTGTTTGTTGATGTATTAGTGTAAATGGAGTTTTTGTTTTTCTTATTAAAACCTTGTTTAAGTTATTTTTTAGTCCCTTTTTAATGCATGGTCTCCCCAGCAAGCTCTCTGCAGCGCTACTAAACTGCAAATAGCCAACAATATTTGGTGCTTTTGTTTTTGCTAGCTATTTTGCGTTTTTTGTTTTGAGGCTTTTTCAGTTAATTTGTATTTGTGACTGTGTGGATCACAGTTCAGCTACTGATAAATTGATTTGATTTGATTGTGTGACTGCGGATATGGATAAAAGCCCCCCATCCAAACAATGACTATCATCAGTGCAGATAAGATTTTTTTTTTAAATTTTAATTTTAATCTACAATACTGTTTTATTTATTTTATAGTACAATACATTGGTTATTGCTTTCATTTTATGGATCAATGGTCTCATTAAATAGTAAAATTCATGTTAAATTGCAGTTTTGGAGTTGTTTTTAAAAGTCTAGAATGGATTAATCCGTTTCGTATTACTTTCTATGGGAAAGCGCGCCTTGGTTTTGGAACGCTTTGGTTTTGGAATGGACTTCCGGAACAGATTAAGTTTGAGAACCAAGGTACCTGTGCAAATTGCATTATTCCACCACATTCAAGTCAATTCAAAGAAAATGCCATGGGGAGGGCATAATAAAGTCTCAATTGTGGACTGAAAGCAACAATGGCAGGTGCTACTGATCACATTCCCTGGATTGATTTCTGTTCTGGACATGGGACGAATAAGCAAACAACAGCAATTTCTGCTCCTGTTTTCCTTTACCTTGGCCCCTTGTTGTGGTATCGAGCCAAGAGAGGTGGGAAAAGGCCCACCCTCTTGTCGCTGTGGCAACAGAGCCCACTCTTTTAAGATGCTGACGATGGGCACTTAATCCACTGTGAAGGATTTTGAGGAAGACTTGTGGGAAGAAATTCCTCTCCACGCTACTATTCCACAAGGTCTGGGAAGCACTATAAAGGTCTATTTTGGGTCACGGCGCACAGAGCGGTTTGCTGATATTGCATGCTGGGAAGAATAACCTGCAAAATGGCCCTAGAAGGCAAAGCAGACTCATCCTGTGTAAGATCTGGCAACCGCAGGCCACGCAGATCAACTTTGCTCTCTTTGTTCTGAAATTTGTTCCCCTACTGTTTGAGAGAAATCCTTGGCTAGAAATTCAATGTGCCTTCCACATCACATATGTTTCAACAGCAGTAGCACCGTGGCTCCAGGCTATTCATTCTTTTTTACAAAGTGGGAAGAAAACCTTTTGGATGCATACTTAAAATAAAAAAAGAGGGAGAGGGAAAAATACAAGTTTTGAGGCAGGCTGTTGCATGCCAGGTTCATATAATTTAGCAAAGTACTGGATCCGTTTTAAAGTGCATACAGTTTTGCAAGGCAGTTATTCAGAATCATTGTCCTGGATTATTGGTTTGCTTTTGTTTTATTATGTATTTGGTGTTCTCGTTTTGTATTTTCATGTAGCGAACGACCCTGTGATTTTCAGAGGAGGGGTGGAATACACATTTAATAAATAATAATGATAATTAGTTATTCCCCTCTTTTATCCACCCTTTTTTCTGTTGCATTTGGGAGGCTAAAAACCTACCCGTGTGTGCTTATTTCTGCCATCAAAACCTCGTGTGCTTTAGTAAGCATTAGCATAGGGTAGTTATTCTAGCAGCCCTTGGACCTAATCACAGAATTGTAGTGTTGAAAGGGATAATAATAATAATAATAATAATAATAATAATAATAATAATAATAATTTATTTATATCCCTCCCTCGTTCCCCAGCCGAAGCCGGGCTCAGAGCGGCTAACAACAGTAAAAGTAACACAGTTTACATAAAATCACAATCCATTAATTGAAATACATTCTAAAATCCGTTCGTTCTAAAATCAATTCTGAATCAAATTAATGGCAACCATTGGGCTAGAGTTCTATGAGGATTACCAAAGGAGGGGGGTCAGACTGTGCCTTGGCCAAAGGCCTGGTGGAACAGCTCTGTCTTGCAGGCCCTGCAGAAAGATGTCAAGTCCCTCAGGGCCCTAGTCTCTTGTGACAAGCGTCCCACCAGATCAGGGCCATGGCCAAAAAAAACCTGGCTCTGGTGGAGGCCAGCCTAACCTCCCTGTGGCCTGGGACCTCCAAGATGTTTTTGTTTGAAGACCGTAAGGTCCTCCGTGGGACATACCAGGAGAGGCAGTCCCGTAGGTATGAGGGTCATCTAGTCCAACGCCCTGTAATGCAGGACACTCTTGTCTAATAATAATAATAATAATAATAATAATAATAATAATAATAATAATAATAAATTTATTTATACCCCACCTATCTGGCTGGGTTTTCCCAGCCACTCTGGGTGGTTTCCAACAGAACATTAAAATACAATAGTCCGTCAAACATTAAAAGCTTCCCTAAACAGGGCTGCCTTCAGATGTCGATCGAAACCATTACCCTGAGATTAAGAGTCTCATGCTCTGTCAATTGTGCTGGTTGGGATTTTTAGAAGTATATACACAGCCCTAGGGTCCTCTTGCAGCCCTCCATCCCTCTCTATCCATCCCTTGGGATTCTCCCTTGGGCTGCCATCTTCCCTTGCTACACCCCCAACCAGCCCTGCCCCGGGCTCTCCCTTGGTGCTTTGGCCTGGCTCGGATGTGTCTTTGAACTGTAATGTCTCTTGCTTGTCTGGATGGAGAGAAGCATGTCTGATTTTTGCATAGCTGGAATTCAATCGAGTGCCCCATTCATTGCCCCCTCCACTTTTACCTCGGGCTTCTATGAAGATAAAACAGAGCCTGCCCTCGGATTTAGAATCTAAAAGTCACAACACAAAAGGAAAAGGGATGGGAAGAGCAGAAGAAAAAAAAAGTGCAGCTCGTTCTTATTTACAAAGTTTGGCAGGTAGTACTGTATTTTTTGCCCCATAGGACACACCTAGTTTTTTTGGGGGGGAAATAAAGAAACAATTTTTTATTTCCCCCCCCCCCCAGGTGCGGGACTGGGGCGGGGGTGCCGGCAAGCTCTCCGCTAGCCGTGGGAGAGCCGCGCAACTTCGCACGGCTCTCCCACGGCTAGCGGAGGGCTGCACGAAGCCCGAAGCTTGGGGCGTGCTGATCTCAGCACGCCCCAAGCTTCTGGGTGCAGGCAAGCTCTCTGCTAGCCGTGGGAGAGCTGCGTCTCCCACGGCTAGCGGATAGCTTCCTGAAGCCTGGAGAGCGAGAGGGGTCGGTGCGCACCGACCCCCCTCGCTCTCCAGGCTTCAGTGAAAGCCTACATTCGCCCCATAGGATGCACACACATTTCCCCTTCATTTTTGGAGGGGAAAAAGTGCGTCCTATAGGGCGAAAAATACGGTAATTCAATAGGTCACAGAGCTGGATCCTTGAACCGTGGAAAGGCTGTTGCTTCCTCTTCCTCTGATGGTCTCAGCAATGGAAGTTGGTAGCTGGAAGGAGGGGGCCTCTAGAAGAAGCTCTATGCTGTCATGATGGAAGTGTTGGAGAAAAGCAAACACATTTTGGTCTCTTGAGTTCGTAGTTAACACATGTGTAACTTTAAACCACATGAGGGCACTGTTTGTCTAGCCAGCACCTGTTTGTACCTTCTATGCTTGAGTGGAGTCACTATGTTTATTGTTTTCTCCCAACTTGTTGAGACAATATGTTTGTTGTTTTCTCTCTCTCCTCTCCACTCACCCTGCACATCGTTCCTGCATGAATAAAGCTTTTGAACTCAGGAAACCGCATGTGATTATTGCAGTCCAATACACCCATGCCGCAAGGTGTTCTAACATGGGCAAGTAAGACTATTGATCCTATGCAAATCTATGTTGGTTGCTTAGAACTCCTTTGCTTACCCACTTCTTTATTTTAAACCTTAATCCGTCTTTGAGTTTGGACCCTGGAGTTGACTGGATATTTTGCAGAGTCCAAAGGATCTGTCCCGTTTGTGTGTCACGAGGGGAGGGCCATAGATCAGTGGTGCAGGATCTGTTCTGCAAGCAGAAGGTCTCTGGTCTGATCTCCGTCATCCCTAGGCATTTCCTGCCTGATAACCTGGCAAGCTCTTGCCAGTCAGTGTAGATGAGACTGAGCAAGACAAATGGACTGCGTCTATTGAAAGCAGTGTCCTGTGTTCCTAGAAGGATGCCCCAGTGCAGGAGGGGGTGCCTTACCAAATGCGGAAGGAAGAGTAACCCAGGCAGAAACCTGCTCAGCTGAGACCAGTGCTGAGACCAGTGCCTCTCAGGTGGGTCCCATTACAGGCTGGCACTCCCCCCGCCTTGAGTTTATGTAAGTCTGAGAAACCCAAAACAAACATTTCAAGTCAAAGCAGAAGCTGGATAGCGTGTGTGAGTCTATACTTTGGTTTAGATCTATGACTCCACCTTAGCTCCTAGCCGTGATTGGTCGAGCTACTGGGCGGGGCCAATTCGTATTTCCTTTTCTTCAAGCTGTCTTCTGTGTAGTGGCAGAGGGCTTTAAGGTTTCCAGCCTGGCCTCATGCACAATTGCATGAGGACCCTTCCATGCTGCCCTAGCCATATGCCTGATTTTTTTAAATAAATTTTTATTCATTTTTTAACATATCATTTCCAACAGCTATTTAACACACATTCTTATCTTATACAATATTTTGGACTTCCGCCAACTACCTCTGAAGATTTTCCATTCTTTATCACTTAATCTGCATTTCTTAATTTCTCTATTACTTTTAATTGACCTTAACTAATGATTCTCTTCATAGTCTTCCTTGCAATATTTCACATAATCCTCCTTACAAAACTTCTTGCAGTCCTACTAGCATAATCTGTTTATTACAATTGCCTTTCAAATAGTTCAGATATTTACTCCAGTCCTCTAAGAATCTCTGGTACCCGCAGGTTTCGAATCCTTCCTGTCAGTTTGTCTAATTCTGCATAGTCCATTAATTTCATTTGCCACTCTTCTTTCGTCAGTAACATCTGCCTGAATCTAAGAGGGAGGGGTGTGTGCATTCATCTGACCCGCACCAGAACCAGGGGCACTGGCATCTGTTCAGGGATGCCCTGAGTTGTCCGGCAACTTACTGTACCAACTTCATGGTGAGTTCTGGCACCTATAATTGGGGGGGGGGGACGGGAGACACACTGGGTAAGACAGAGACCTTCCTTCCAGATTGCTGGCTTGCGGGAAACCCCTCCTAGCAAAAGAGCTGGAGAGAGAGTCGTCAGGAGGGTGGGGGCTGTAGTTAAGAAGGGAGGAGACTTGCAGCAGTTGCAGCCCCACTTAGCAGGGATGGTAAACACATCTTTCAGAACAGGCTAGGCAGAGAGAGATTCACCCAAGCTCACCCAGCAAGCTCAGGGACTGAGTGGGAATTGAACAGGGAACTCCCCGATCCATCTCTGAAACTTGAAGCCCAGGGTGCATGGAAGCTAGATTGGGATCTGCTAGTACACTGCCGGGTGATTTGCAGCAGATCTGCAAGGATTTCTGACTCCCAATGATTTAATAATAAGTGACAACATGTTGATTTCACCAACCCTAAAGTAGGCTGCTGTGTTGGACTGGGATAGTTTGATGCAGCTTTGGCAGGTTGTGCTGATTGGAGCTGATGGAAGTGATAATCCGCCAGTCCATTTATAGGGCCCTTGCGTGGCAAAGGCTGGTCTAATGTAAAGACAGATCATGGCTTAATTGAAGAAGGAAGCTGCATCCCACTGGCCTTTTTTTGTGGAAGTTGCTCAGGTGAATTCAGGTGAAGCAATTCTGTCGGCTCAGAATGTGCTCAGAGACACCCTCTTCTTTAAATTTCACTGTATGTCTCTTGGTGCCTGCCTCTGCTTCGCAAAGATGTTGGGGTTTTAGTTAAAAACACACGCACATAACACAAAGTAGATCTGACATGCCTGGTCAGCCCATCCCTGCTCTAACTATTAGACCACACTGTCCCTTGTGAGCAAGTGTTAACTTGCAACATACCGTTGCGACAGCCTCCGCCAGCCTGGTGCCCTCCATGTTTTGGATGGCAACCATGACCAGCCGGTGGGTAATGCAGCTGCAAACATCTGGAGGGCACCAGGATGGTGAAGCCTGTCCTGTATCGCTTGCAGATTTGGCCCACGGAAGTACTTCCCAGGAGTCCTGATTTTCCAAAGCTGCTATTTAGCGACAAAGCTAATGTTTCTCACTATGCGATACGCTATTTCTGTAAAACATGCCATATTGGAGCAGTAACTTACAATAGCTAAATTAGAGGGGGGGGGGGAGAGTGCTTTCCACTTAATCTGCTAAACCCCGCTGCCGTGATCTGCTTTGACATGCCCTTCTCAGAAATGTATGGAGGCCGACGACCTAAGTCTGGCACTTTTGTGAATGGCTTTCCTCGCTCTCACAGATTAGAACCAACCAGACCAATTTTAATCTTTTCAGTATCTGACTGTACTTGCGGTTTTAATGTTGTACTATTAGGGCCAAGAATATTCATGCAAGGATGTGACTTGCATAAAACTCAGAAAGCCGAAATTCAGACGCCTGCGTTTGAGAAGATCTGGAGATGTATACCTCCCACAGAAAGCGATGGGCGAATATGTCCATTTCAGTTTCTATCGGTTTCCCATTTTCCTAATCTTCCGTTCTCCACATTCCCATATTTGTTTTTTCATTTGTTTATTTCTTAAGTTCTCATGAATATTCACCAGCCTTTTATATTGTGAATTTCTCCTAATACAGTGGTGCCTCACAAGACGAAATTAATTCGTTCCACGAGCTTTTCGTCTTGCGATTTTTTCGTCTTGCGAAGCACGGTTTCGGGAAAGTTTTGGAAAAGCTTCAAAAATCACCAAAGTCTTCAAAAACCTCAAAAAAGGCTACCACACCGCGTGCTATGAGTTGCTCCTCGAAGTCAAGTCGCAACTGTATTAACGGTGTTAAGAAAACGGAAACAAACTTGCAAGACGTTTCCGTCTTGCGAAGCAAGCCCATAGGGAAAATCGTCTTGTGAAGCAACTCAAAAAACCAAAAACCCTTTCGTCTTGCGAGTTTTCTGTCTTGCGAGGCATTCGTCTTGCGAGGTACCACTGTATACACATTTTTGGAAAGCAATGTTTCCTAATATTTTCCTTGAATATATGCATTCTCGTGCATGCTACTCAGCTGCAGAACAACTCTGCAAAATTTGGAGAAGTCAGAATTTTGCAGGGTGGCTGTGTTTGTATTCATGTATTATTTCAGAAAGTGTGAATTGGTAAGTTAGCCTTTCAGTGCAAAACGGATTGAATTTCTGCCCTTTCTCTACAAAAGGCTGAAACAGCCCAGTGTGTACAGCATTTATAACTGCATCGGTTCACCTCCCACATTCGACATTATCAGCTCTATATCCGCTGACATTATACAGTACATTTTTAATACGTTATCTTTTCATGTATTCCTTTTTATCGCCAGGACCTCTGTGAGCCCACAAGAGTGCTAGATGCTGGTGGTGGAGGAACTTGATACAATTCTTCCCTTGCAACTTTTATGTATATTATCATCATACAGGGACAAGAAAGACCAAACTAAGTGTGGAAGGCAAAGGAAGTATTAAAAGATTCTCTGCTTTATTACCATCTGAAGCCAAGAGTATCGGCTCTGCAGGGTGTGATAGACATTTGACTAAACGCTCAACACAAGGAACCATCACAGCATCCGAAAGCCTTTTTAATATCCAATGTCTCATTTAAACAGACTTCAAAAGACCAATTTGGAGTGCCCTAATTTTTTTTTTTCATTTATAGAAATGGTAGAGTATTAACTTCTTGAAAGAACACATGTCAAAGACAAGCTAGAATCTGAACTACCCGAGCAATATTTTTCTGCGATGGTGGCTTGTTAAAAAGGGCTATTTCTTAACAGGTCAGCCTGAAGTCAGGGGAAGAAGATAAACCCACACAACACATTTATACATTTTTTTAAAAAAATCCCCCCCTGTGTTCAAAGTGGCATAGATTCTTTTCTCTTTTTTAAGACCCACAATGAATAACGAAACAAGAAACATGGGGTTATTTCCCGCGTTAGCCCTACTCAGAGCAGATCCGTTGAAAGTAATGCACTTGACTAGCTTAGGAGTACTGATTTCAAGGGGTCTGCTCTGAATATAACTTCATTGGATATAGCCTACTAAGAACAGCTTGAAAGCTGCTGTTAGCCCAATCCTATCAGAAGCAGCTCAGCAGGTGAGGCAGGGCTGCCATGGAAGCTTCCTGGCAGGTGGGCCAATGTTGGGTGAGGCAGCAGGGAGGTTGGTGCAGTAGAAACGTGTTGGCAGGAACGGTGGATTGACTCTGCTGGTGTGCTTGCACCACCCTGACCTCCCCGCCATCTAGCCCCTTTTCTTTTTCACCTCTGCCCACGGTGCACTGGGAACCTAGCATAGTGGCTCCACCATAACCAGTGAGCCGTATTTCCATCTTATGGTTCACTTATACTGGCTTGGGGTGGGACAGGGAACTTAGGATCCCAGCTAAGCTATGTCAACATTGTGTACATGTTGGTTGGGTGACATCATAGGTGCTGGCGGCCGTTGCGAATATTGTGCGTAGGCCCAGCAGACAACTCCTGCTTTTAGATTTTAGCACTCCTTGCAAATTGGCTCGCTTACTCATTTAACACTGTGCTCAGTTGTTCTCCCTTGCTCTTCGTGGCATGACCAGCTGGCTAAATGTGATTGGCTGTTCAGTGTTTTGAAGCCATTTCTGTCAACGGAGTGATTCCTACTTGCAGTGTGTGTGTGTGTGTGTGTGTGTGTGTGTGTGTGTGTGTTTGTGTTTGTGTGTTTGTCACCTGTGTGGCCATTTCAGGAACAAAGAGAAGTAGTGGTCAAAGCTGGGCATGGAAGGAGTAGTGGTAGTTAAGGGAATTATATTATTGTTGTTATTTATTTTCTACCCCGCCCATCAGGCTGGGTTTCCCCAGCCACTCTGGGAGGCTTTCAACAGAACATTAAAAACAGAATGAAACATCAAACATTAAAAACTTCCCTAAAGAGGGCTGCCTTCAGATGTCTTCTAAAAGTCAGATAGTTGTTCATTTCCTTGACATCTGATGGGAGGGCGTTCCACAGGGTGGGCGCCACCAACGAGAAAGCCCTCTGCCTGGATTGACACTGCCAAACGAAGTTGAAATAAGGGAAATATTTGCACACTTGGCTTTTCCCCCCAGGGTGTGTGAGAATAATAGTTTTCTCGCAGGAGGCAAATGAGGGTGAGCCTTTGGACCCCTGAAATGGAGCTGGAGGTGGACAGGAGATTACACTGGTGGTGAGTGGAGGCATAATATCCCCCCCCCCTCTTTTTGGTGGGGCAGCAGCAGTAACATAGCACCCATTGCCACCATTCTTCCATCCCAGAGGCACTTTTAAAAGTTATGGAAAAAATAGATAAAAACAAAGATGTGTGTGTGTGTATCCCCCTTCCCATCATTGAAAGTCCCTCTCCCCAAAATGGCATGGAGCATTTTGCACCGCCATCTTTCCTCTGTTTTAGGAGTCGGCCAAAGTGTCCCCTGAAAATTACCCTCAAAGCAGGAGAAAAGGGGGTCAGCCGTAATTTGCTAGGTTCCACCACAAAGCCTAAGCAAGAGAATCCAGTTTACAGCTGCAATTGCAAACAGTTTTGAAGAATGTGACACATTGTACAGATACCCCCCCCCCCAATTCTCCTGGCTGCCACAAATACCGTATTTTTCGCTCTATGGGACGCACCAGACCATAGGACACACCTTGTTTCAGAGGGGGGAAGTGCGTCCTTTAGAGCAAAAAATACGGTATATTCCAGAAGAGTTTGTGTTTTAAAAACTGGGGTCCTAAAAAAGAAATAGTCAACATGATTCCCTTCCCAATGTTCTTGCAAGCCCTGCAGGCAGGAAGTCGAAATCCAACATTTCCAGGGCTCCTTCTGCCCTGAAATGCTAATGAATAGACAGAAACCTGATGGAAAGATCGAAGAAACTTGTCTTTTGAGTATTCCAACCCTGGATATTATTTGGCTAGATGCTGCAGTAGCAGAGGATGGCCATTAGATGTCACTGCTTCACTTGCTAAGGGCTCCAATAAGTATGGCACTTTCAGACAGCATGTTATTAATTTATAATAAAAGGTCTCTGACAGCTTTATTCTGATGAATTATGAGAATCCAAACCATAATTCCCAGCCTCTGGTGTATAAATTGTCATTGATTTTAATGTTCTTTGTAAAGTTGTGTCACGCAACAAATTTTCCTGCCAAGAGCTGTTAAATAGAGACACATCCTTTGCTCTGAGAAGTCCATCAAACTTCTTAAGAGGGATGAGCAGAACAGATTGATGGTTATCCATAAACCATTTATGACGGACTGCACAGCAGCAATTCAAGCAATTATGGAGTGCATGAATTGTAGGTTTTGTTTTGTATCTTTCTGTGATTTTCTTTTCTTTTTTTTAAGTAAACACAAAAAGTGCAACCCAACTCATAAGGAATTGATGGAGCTAACTAGCTGTACTAATTTCATACTGTTGGTGAGAGATCTATTTTTTTATTTTTTGGGGGCTGACAGATGATTGAAAACATAGTAGGAAAAGCCTCTCCACAGTTTCTACGATTGTTCTGTTTCTGGATTTGATGCCACATAACCTTGTATTCCGCGCCTGGAGTGAAACAGCTAGCCACTGGAAGCTGACATTTCAGGGATCACCCCGCCGCCCCCCCGACGTTTGTTCAAGTCCTGCAGGAAGTTTTATCTATCTGGAAAGCGTTTCCAAGCTTCTTGATGTTTAAAAATCTCTTAAGCGGTGTACAAAAACAAGATAAAGAAAACAACAACCAAAACCCCCAGTACCATAAAAACAGTAAAACAGCATTGTGAAAAGAAATAAAAACAGAAAGAAGTAAAAAAAGGGTATTGAGAGAGAGGGGTGGGGCGGGAATCAGTGTCCAGCATTACTGAAGCATGCTGAAATGTGAAATAGAACCCAGGCTTTCTCGATGCAGAATTTTGATTATTTTAGATATAGTCACATCTGTCTAGATATGTATGGATATGTGGCCACCACCCTGGATGGCTTTGAGAGTAAAGGTAAAGGGACCCCTGACCGTTAGGTCCAGTCGAGACCGACTCTGGGGTTGCGGTGCTCATCTCGCTTTATTGGCCGAGGGAGCCGGCGTACGGCTTCCGGGTCATGTGGCCAGCATGACTAAACCAGAGCAGCGCACGAAAACGCTGTTTACCTTCCCCGCCAGAGCAGTACCTATTTATCTACTTGCACTTTGATGTGCTTTCGAACTGCTAGGTTGGCAGAAGCAGGGACTGAGCAAAGGGAGCTCACCCCATCACGGGGATTCGAACCGCTGACCTTCTGATCAGCAAGCCCTAGGCTCTGTGGTTTAACCCACAGCACCACCCGCGTCCCAAGGGCTTTAAGAGAGATTTACCTAAATTTAGAGATTTAGGTAAATTCATGGAGTATCAAGCTATCAAAGGCTTCCAGCCACCACAGCTATATTCTGTCCCCACTGTCTGAGGCTGTGTGCCTCTGAATACAAGTTATTGGGAATTGAAGGAGAGGAGACTGTTCTTGTATTCAGGGCATCGGTTTGGCTGTTGTGAGAACAGGATTCTGGGCTAGGTGGGTCTTTGGCCTGATCCAGCCAGGCTGTTCTCCCCCCCCCTTTGTTTTTTTTAAAATGGATTTTATTGGAATTTATTAAAAGGTGTAGAGAAATTATTATCAGATAACTTAAAAAAAAATCAAAAGGGAAACATCGATCCAGATAAAAGCACAAACTGCAACAAACGAAAAAAGGGGGTGGAGAAAAGGGAATTGAGAAAAGAGGAGATAGAGAAAAAAGGAAAAGAAGAAAAAGAGAAGAAATAATGGGGGGAAAGGGGAAGGAAGGAAGGAAAATAAAGAACTTCTGATTCCTCATGTATCAGCCAGGCTATTCTTATGTTCTTAAAGCACATGTTGTAAAACACTTTGCTGTTGTAAACCGCCCTGTGATCTTAGTAAACAAATAATGAATAAAACCCTATATACAATCCTGATTACAGTCATTGCCTAAGTTCTACCTACCTACCTACTTACAGATCTATCGATGATATTGATGTTTTTGCTAATAAATAAATAAAAAATCTTTATTTCCACTCAGTTATTAGTGGGCACAATGCAGCTCATATGCATTTGATTCTCCTTATTCAAACCAACAGATCTCGAATAGGGCTTTGATGGAGAGAGAGAGAGAAACAAACAAACAAACACACACTCCACTGTCCTCTTTAAATAAATGTGACTGGGTACACACTAGGCTGCAGTCCTGACCCCATTTACCTGGGGTCTTTGAGACCAGGTGTCACGCAGGTCATGCCTTTTCCTGCATATTACTGTCCACAGTGAAATTTGAATTGTATCTTACTCTGTTTTATTCTGCTTCTTGGCGTTGTATGCCTTTTATTCTCTTGTACATTGCACTGAGATTTCCGGATGTTAAGTGGACTAATATATCCCTCAGGCTGTAAATGTGTTTTTTTGTTTCTCTCTGGGTTACATATCAGCACTGAATTCTGCCCGGTACGTCTACTCTGGTCAACAGTTGTAAACTATGCTTTGCTTAATTGTTTTTATTGGCTGATCATGGCATTCTTTAAACTGTAAGCAACTTCATCTAAGAATCAAGGTGCAAGCCCACCCCTGCGAAAATGATAAATCCCAGAAGCAGACAGACAAAGGAAAAAAAGATATATTTTTATTTTTAAATAAAAATCAGATACTTCAGTGGAATTTCTCATGATTTTACTATCCATTGTTTTTGTTCAGTTAATTAATAGATTTCATTTTGGGTTGTAGTAGCCACCTAAGCAGAGACATCACCTTGCCAACAAAGGTCTGTATAGTTAAAGCTATGGTTTTCCCAGTAGTGATGTATGGAAGTGAGAGCTGGACCATAAAGAAGGCTGATCGCCGAAGAATTGATGCTTTTGAATTATGGTGCTGGAGGAGACTCTTGAGAGTCCCATGGACTGCAAGAAGATCAAACCTCTCCATTCTTAAGGAAATCAGCCCTGAGTGCTCACTGGAAGGACAGATCCTGAAGCTAAGACTCCAATACTTTGGCCACCTCATGAGAAGAGAAGACTCCCTGGAAAAGACCCTGATGTTGGGAAAGATGGAGGGCACTAGGAGAAGGGTACGGCAGAGGACGAGATGGTTGGACAGTGTTCTCGAAGCTACAAACATGAGCCTGACCAAACTGCGGGAGGCAGTAGAAGACAGGAGTGCCTGGCGTGCTCTGGTCCATGGGGTCATGAAGAGTCGGACACGACTCAACGACTAAACAACAACAACAAGCCATCTAAGCCATACTCAGAGTCAGCCCACTGAAATCAAGAGACCCCAGTGAGTTGGATACGATCCATTGCATATTTTAGGGGCCATAGTTTGGTGTCAGAGCAACCACTTTGCATGCAGAGGTTCCCATGCACAATCTCCATCATTTCCTGGTAGGGCTGGGATTAAATCTTGCCTGAAATCTTGGCAATTCACTGTCAGTCAGTGCAGACAAGATTAGGCTAGTCTGACTATAAGCAGGGGTGGGTTCAGGGCTGCCTGAGTGGGAAGATGAGCTGGGGGGGGGGGGACTTTCTCAAAGTCCGGTAAGCGAAGTGCTCTGACAGGGTCCTAGAGTGTTCCCACCTCCTTCCACAAAGCCTATGTAGTGATTCCCCAGATTTGGGAAGGGAGGTGGGAGGGCTCTAAGACCCTGCTAGAGCCTCATGCCTTCTTTCCAAAGCTCTGCACCTCTTACTCAACTTCAGGAAGGCAGCGCGAGGGTGTCCATTTTTGGCCTTGCCCAGGGCGCCATATTGCCCAAGTCCGCCACTGCTATAAGGCTGCTTCCTATGTTCCTGTTGACCAGCTTCCAGATGCGAGCGCGTTCTTAAGATAACCCCTGTAAAACTGGCTAAAATTTATAAACTAGCATCGAATCTGTGTTGGAGATGCAAGGTATCAGAAGGATCCTTATATCATGTCTGGTGGGGATGTGATAAAATTAAATTTTGGGGAGGAAATATACACGAGGAACTGAAAAAAATGTTTAAAACTACAATTGGTAAGAAGCCGGAAACATTCCTTTTAGGAATTATAACGAATGACATTCCCAAAGACATGATGAGAATCTTTTTATATGCAACAGCCGCCGCAAGGTTATTGATTGCAAAAAATTGGAAATCGGAAGAAGTACCAACATTGAAAGATGGGCAACATAATTTTTTTGAAATGATTGAATTAGCAAAAATGACGGCAACAATTAGAATGCAATCTAATCAAAATCTCAAACAGGAATGGAAATGTGTAGAAGAACACATGACCAAAAGATGCTCCAACAAGAATTTATTGATATGTATAGACTGATTTCACAAAGTTAAGCTAAGCTAAGCAGATATATAAGATTGAATGTTTAATTATTAAGATGCAAAATTACAATCTCAATAATAAAGTTACAAAATAATAACAAGGAAGTCACGCACGGGTGGAGGGAAGACACAGGGCAAGAAATAAGAAATGGATAAATGTTGGTACATAATGAAATGTGAAAATGTGAATTTACGAATATAATGTATATGTATCATTATGTAAAGATTTCATATATCTATTGCAACATTAATAAAAAATAAAAATAAAAAATAAAAAAGATAATGAAGCAAACGTAAGACAGCTTGCAATTCAGTTAACAACAGGTGCTTTTAAATCTCTTTATTGAAACCAGCAGATCTGAAAAAAGATCCACTGGTTTTTGACAAAGACATATCAACGAGTGCTTACTTGGGAGTAAGCCCTATTGAATCCAATAGGACTTTCTTCTGAATAGACGTAGTTAGGATTGCACTCTTACTTAGGGAGTAAGCCCTGCTGAATGCAGTTGGACTCACTTCTGAGCAAGATGCATGGGGTTTTTCTCTTTTCATTGCAGACCTCAATATTCTTTTAAAAAACAAACACACAAATTGGCTCCAGCCCTCTGGTTTTCACTATCCTCATAGCAATCGCCACAACTTTGGTGGATCAGGCATTCGATAGGCATAGACTTGGATGGAGGGGAAGGTTGCAGCCTCTGCTTGGCCTCTGCTTTCAAATGGGGTATCCTGTTAAAGGTATCCAGGGGAGGTGCTTCTTTCTGGGTGCCTGTGGTGTTTGTGGTGTGACATCATATGGGGTTCATAGGGAAAGGGTTAACTAATTGTAAAATGACTGACCAATGGGAACCCAGGGGGCAGAGTTAACTGTGTATAAGGTTTAAGCACAGAGGTTTTTGGGGGGAGTTAGAGTGGTTGAGAAGACAGTCTGGAGTTAGACAAGAGAGGGAAGATAAGTCTGTGGGTTGGGCTAGTCTGGTGGGAGAGAGGGAGAGAATTTGTTAAGAGGGGTCAGTCAAACAGTTGAGATAATCAGTCAGAAGGTATTAGGAAGGTATAGGCTGGTAAAGAAACTAAAGTTAAGATACTAACAGGAATATTATCTGAGAAACCATAAACTTGTTAATGTTTGTAAAATAAACTTGTTTTTTTTGTTCACTTTTAACAACTGACTGGACTCAGTGTTTTACCAGAGAGTAACGGGTTGGTGGCAACGGGGAAGCGATCACAGTGGTGGCACAGGGATCAATAGACCGTTAAACGTCCGGGGACCCTGTGTGATCTCCACGGTGCCCATGAGGGGGTGAGGGCCATGGCACTTCCCAGATGCAACCCAGTGGGGAAGTTACTCCTCGATGTAGGTCAGGGACTCCCTTATTTCTGGGTGACCCCAAAATGGAAGTTCTTCCGGCAAGTGGGCCAGAATCTATGCCACACTGCTTACACCTGTAGTCAATGAAGATGTTGCCTGATTAACCCAAATATTTGTTGTCATGCCTCTTATTCTTGGTATTGGGGAGGACTGAAGGGTGGGTGGGTGGGTGGTCGCCTTGCCACACAATTTGGAAGCTACTCTGACAGTCACCTTGGTAACCCATAGCTGGGAGAGTTCCACTGTGAGGTCCTCCTGCTCTTCCTCCTCCTCCCCTCGTAAGACATGGGCTTTGATCTTGGCCACGGTGTCTGCAACAGGCCCAGGCTACCAAGGCGATTAAATGCCAGTTGTCTTTGAAACAACAACAACAACAACATTTATTTATACCCTGCCCTTCCCGGTTCAGAACACTGGGCTCAAGGCGCTAACAACAAATTTAAAACACTTAATTGATGCAACAAAAAACAGCATAAAATACAATATAAAACATGAATAACAATAAATTCAGAATTAAAAAATCAATTTAGGGGGGAAACCCATCCAATGAACATTAGATGATCACCAGGGCTAGCTGGCTAAATTAGTCGTAGCACAAGAAGGGATTTCTCTGCCACCCCAAGTGCACCTTGTAAAGTGAAAGTTAACAACAGGTGTGTGAGGAAAGCCACCATCAACAGCAGAGACTCAAACAAAGAAATCAGACATTTCCCTAAATCCGACAGCAAATGTCAGCTTTATGGGCTGAGTCATAATGATTGTATTTACCAACATTTCTGAATGCAGTCTATAATTCACATGCACTAATTATTTTAATTGTTGTTGTTGTTATTTATTTCAGGCTACGGGAAAAGTCTGAGGCGTACGTGCCTTGCAATGCGGTTTGTAGATGCGAGCGACTGTTAGGCCGCTTGACCCTTTAAAGGGTACAGGTGTGAAGTCATATGAGAAGAATGGTTAGAAGAACTGGGTTGCTTGATGCAGAGGAAATTAAGGAGAGGCCCTAGGGCTGTTCAGCTATCTGAGGAACTGCCCTTTAGAAGATGAGGAGCCAGTTCATTTTCTCTTGTTCCAGAGAACAGGAGTAGAAGCAATGGGTGGGAATAGCAGAGAAGCAGATTTCAGCTAAATATTAGGAGAAATGTCTTAGTGGCAAGAGCTGTTGAACCACTAGTACAGACTAGCACATGAGCTCCTTCACTGGAGACCAGGGATAGAAGGATCCGTCTATTTTTGTCTTCCTCAGTTTCTCATTTCTGCATAGACGTCCCTGACCGTTGACCATGCTGGCTGAGGATGACAGGATGCACAGTCCAAAATATCTGGAGGGTTGTGGAAAGCTGTGCTAGAGGATGCTGGAGAAGCTCAGTCCCTAGGCTGTTTGAAGGCACAATCCAGGATTGGAAATGTGCGCCACTCCTGGTGTTGCTGGATTCCAACTCCCATAATCCCTGACCCTGGAGGCCACAGGGTCTCCAACCCTTGCTTTTAGACATCTGGCAGCTCAGCAGGTGAGTCTAGCTTCACCCACAGAATCAAACAGGATATTGGGATGCGCAGAATTTTCCCTGGGAAATGAAGTCCAAATCCATCCATCAACAGAAGAACTTAAGAATAGCCCCTTTGGATAAGGTGACAGGTGCACCCAGTCATAGAATCATAGAATGGTAGAGTTGGATGGGACCACGAGGGTCCTCTAGCCCACCCCCTGTAATGCAGAGCCAGTGTGGTGTAGTGGTTAAGAGCGGTGGACTCGTAATCTGGGGAACTGGGTTCGCGTCTCCGCTCCTCCACATGCAGCTGCTGGGTGACCTTGGGCTAGTCACACTTTAATTGCACTTTGTCTGAATGGCTGGCTATTTTAATGTGATCCTTTATGACTTTTGTGTAAAATGCATTAAGTAAAATAAATAAATAAATAAATGAGAAGGGGTTTCCTATCAGTGATAAGCTCAGTGGTATATGGTGGGAGATATTTCACCTGAAATCGTAGTAACTTGTATATGCCACACCTCTATAAATATAGTTTAGGCTGGTACAGTGGAACCTTGGTTCCCAAGCTTAATCAGTTCTGGGAGTTTGTTCGATTCCTGAAATAGTTCGGGAACCAAGGCAAGGCTTTAGGAGAGCCAGTGTGGTGTAGTGGTTAAGGGCGGTAGTCTCGTAATCTGGTGAACCGTGTTCGCGTCTCCGCTCCTCCACATGCAGCTGCTGGGTGACCTTGGGCTAGTCACACTTCTCTGAAGTCTCTCAGCCTCACTCACCTCACAGAGTGTTTGTTGCGGGGGAGGAAGGGAAAGGAGAATGTTAGCCACTTTGAGACTCCTTCGGGTAGTGATAAAGCGGGATATCAAATCCAAACTCCTCCTCCTCCTCCTCCTTCTTCTCTTGCCCAACATGGGGCTTGAACCCACGACCCTCAGATTAAGAATCTCCTGCTCTACTGACTGAGCTATCCAGCAACCTGTTCTCACAGAGGACAACCAAATGCCCACACTGGAAGCCCTCCAGCAGAACTTGAGGACAACAGAGCTCTCCTCACACCTGTGATTCCCAGCAAGTGTCATTCAGACACATATTGTCTGTAATAATTGAGGTAGAACATAGGCATTGTGGCTACCAGCCACTGATAGCCTTATCTGCCTGAAATTTGTCTAATCGTCTTTCAAAATCATCTGCGTTGGTGGCCAGCACTGCTTCTTGTGGTGGTGAAGTCCAGAGTTTAAGTACTCCTTTCATCTGTCCTGAATTTTCCAACATTCAGCTTCATTCAATGCTCACAAGTTCTCTAGTATTATGAGCGAGGCCAGAAAATTTCCTGTGCTATCCTAATGTTCAGATTGGACTACTATAATGTGCTCTGTGTAGGGATGTTTTGGGATTCCCCCACCCCATGTCAGCCTGTGGGGTGCAAGATCTTTTCTGAACAAAATGGGGAACAGCCTGTACCTTCAACTCTCTGCCATATTTAGAGGACCTTTGAGAACCTTAAAAGGGCAAGTAATATTTCTTGATGATTCAAGGGCCGTTAAGTGGACAATAAACGCCCTTATGTTCAATATGTAGGTACATTAAGCATTAGGCTTAAAAATTTATGGCATTTCATTCTGACAAGGGAAATGTTACGAGTGCTGCACTGAACTGATTCTCTGCATGGGGATAGGTTGTCAGTCTCTAAAGAAACCAGCTTTCCCTGCACTCCATACAGGGGATGTGTGCTGAGAAAGCCACTTCTGACATAAGGAGGAGGTGGGGATGCGGGCTTCATGCCCCCAAACTTGCGTGCGGAGGCTGTTTCCAGCCCCCGCGCGATCAGGGGAATCCTCGGGCCGCGTCATCCCCTGTGCCAGCCAATCAGCTGGCTCGGGGTGTGTGGCTTGCCTCGCTTAAGTCAAGCGTGGCCCCATCGACCACCCCGGCATCCAGTTCAGCAAGGAGGCCCTCTACCGCAAAGATGGCGCGCATCTTTCTGATGCGGGGAATGATGTTTGGCTGGCCGATATATTCACAGGGATTAAGAATTGGTTGCAGGTCTGAGGGTATTGGCGGCGAGCTTCGCTCAAGTGGCGGTTAGGCATTGGTAGGGGTATTGTTATGCCGATGTGGTGGTGGGGAGGAGCGCCATCACCTCCCCCATTTACTGAAGGGTAGTCCGGTAAAGGATTCTGGGGGGCGTCGCCTCGTCCGAAGCCTATGGAGGTAAGGGCCTAAAGTGCGCCCCCGAGCGGTGACCCCGGGGGAGTACCTAGTTGATGTGCATCAGCAGGGCTCCCCCTGCTGGTGTTAACCCTTCATGCAAACAGGCTGAAGCTGGATAGTCTGATAGGACCAATGCCTAAGCCAATACCCCTCTTACCTGTAACCAAGAAAGTTGTGGCCAATTTTAGCCCATTAACCTAATACATGTTGCCACGTGTCTTTATTTCCATTGGGGGGAGGCGGGAACTCACCATGCAAGCACAGCTAGATAGTCTAGCTCAGTGGCAGAGGACCTGCTTCAAACGCACAATGTCCCAGGTTGAATCCCCAGCATCTCCAGGTAGGGCATGGAGAGACCTCCTGTCCAAAATCCTGGAGAGCTGCTGCCTGTAGATTCTGCAGAGCCAATATTGTGCTAGAGGGGTCAATGGTCTGTCTCTGTATAAAGCATTTTCCTAGTGTAGGTAAGTAGCATGGCACCTGCTTTGCATGCAGAAGGTCGCAGGTTCAATCCTCCTGCCTGTCCACATAGATGTTGGCATCCGTCTGTCTCAAGCGACAGTGGAGTGTGCCTCCGGGGGTGAGATCAAGCTGCTATGCTAGCAGCGCCGAAGTGACCTCCCTGGTCTGGGCAGTTCCTTCCCCAGCAGCCCAAGGCTCCTTCGTCTTGTCTCTCTTTGCTCTGCCCTCTTCATTTCTCTGCATGTTCTGGGAGACCAGGGGGAAGGGGAGCTGGTCACAGCAGGAAGGGGAGACTCCCTGTCTCCTGGCCCTGCCTCTGCTGTCAGTGAAGTTAACTCTTTATTCAGATGAACCAAAACAGGTCTAGTGGTCCCAGCAACTCTCCTAAGCAGGTCTTGCCCCAATGAGGCAGTTGCAAGGACTGAAGGTCCCTGCCTTCCCAACGCTCTCTAAGGCTGCTCTCCTGGCTCCTTCCCAAGCAATCTGAGGCTGCTTTGCCTTGTCTCTCTTTGCTCCCCCCTCTTCGTTCCCCTTTGCGTTCTGGGAGACCAGGGAGAGGGGAGCTGGTTGCAGCAGGAGGGAGAGACTCCCTGGCTTCTTCCAACAACATGCCTCCACTCTGCCTCTTGACACCCATCTGCTTCTATCTCTGAGTCTGAACTGCTCTCTGCCACAGCCTCTTTCTGCTCACGAAACCCTGTTGCCTCTTCAGCTTCCGACACCTCCTCCCCCCCAGTCTGCCCCCTCTATTCCCTCTGACCCCCTCATCACCACCCCACCACCAATCCCCTGGCTCTGAGCCTTCTTCCCTTGGGGGTTCCTCAGGTGGTACCTCCCATCACTCCTCTGCATCCAGCCAATCCACCATATATATGTAGTTTTAATCTTAATTGATTGAATTCCCTCTTGAACCTGTGTAGCAGTGTGTGTCATAGCAAAAGTGACACAGCTTTTAAAGCAATCATTATTTTTCTATGAACAGTTCTTGAAATAAAGGTAAAGGTAAAGGGACCCCTGACCGTTAGGTCTAGTCATGACCGACTCTGGGGTTGCGGCGCTCACCTCGCTTTATTGGCTGAGGGAGCCGGCATACAGTTTCCGGGTCATGTGGCCAGGATGATTAAGCCGCTTCTGGAGAACCAGAGCAGCGCACGGAAACGCCGTTTACCTTCCCGCCGGAGCAGTACCTATTTATCTACTTGCACTTTGATTTGCTTTTGAACTGCTAGGTTGGCAGGAGCTGGGACTGAGCAATGGGAGCTCACCCCGTCACGGGGATTCGAACTGCCGACCTTCTGATGTTCTTTTCTGGAAAAGCGGCACAGAGATAGAAGCAGCTCATTGGTAGAGCACCTTATTAGCATGCAAAAGGTGCCTGGTTCAATCCCCGGTATCTCCAGGTTGGGCAAGGAATACCCCCTGCCTGGAACCCTGGGAAAAAGCTGCCAGTCCGTGTAAACAATATTAAGCTAGAGGGACCAGTGGTCTGATACAGTAAAACTAAACTTCTATCAGTATAACTCAGCGTCCCACATTCCAAAAAGCAGAAAGTGCAGGCATGGCTTCAAAGAGAGAAAAGGTGTCTTCAGTTATTGTTCAAATTCCCTTCTCTTGGGGATTCAAAGCAGTGGCATTAAAAAAAATAAATCCTTCTATTCCTTCCCTGGTGGGAACCAATTGCAATCACATTTGTTCCCGCAGGGGAATGAATGGAAAACGGACTGCCGATGCAGAGAGTGAGAAACTTGGATGCCAGCACCAGGGGAAAGATGACACAGTTGGCTCATAATGCCTGGGAAACCACAGAACCACTCACAGTGATGCGGGTGGGAGGAAAAAGTTTCAGGAGTGGAAATAAATCAATATCCAATCATCTCCTATTACTTTTCTCCAACTTGAAATAAAGGATGTAAGTGTCGTTTGACATAGGCTAGAAGATGGCTTAGCAGTTAAAGGCCAGCTCCATTTTTATTTTATTTTATTTCTTAATTTTCAAATCTAAAAAAATAATATTGATATAAATAGATTAAGGTAAAGGTAAAGGGTCCCCTGACCATTAGGTCCAGTTGTGACTGACTCTGGGGTTGTGGCGCTCATCTCGCTTTATTGGCCGAGGGAGCTGGCGTACAGCTTCCGGGTCATGTGGCCAGCAGGACTAAGCCGCTTCTGGCAAACCAGAGCAGCACACGGAAACGCCGTTTACCTTCCCGCCGGAGTGGTACCTATTTATCTACTTGCACTTTGATGTGCTTTCGAACTGCTAGGTTGGCAGGAGCAGGGACAGAGCAACGGGAGCTCACCCTGTTGCGGGGATTCGAACCGCCAACCTTCTGATCAGCAAGTCCTAGTACTCTGTGGTTTAACCCACAGTGCCACCCACATCCCTTCAAAATAGATTAAACAAGCACAAAATAGGTGTCAGTTGCCTATGCTGTGCTGAAGTGGAGTCGCATCTCTCAAACAGAAGCACATGTATCAGAATTGGGGGTTAGGACCCTGCTTCTGATGGGGCCCCTATTCCCCTCACATTTACCAGAGTGATTTAACAGTCAATCCCTTTTGCAAGGAAACTCTGTGAATTGTGGTTCTGTGAGAGGAAGTTGAATCTCCTATCAGCTCTTAGCATCCTTAACAAACTACAGGTCCCACGATGCTTTGGCTGTTTAAAACGGCACCGTAGTGCTTTAAATATAAGGTGTGGATGTGACCTAAATGCATTTGCTCTGCTATATTTAATTTGATATGACTTATTCCCGGTCCCAGATAAGCGAGGAGAGTAACGCAGCCCGAGTTTCCAAAACAGACAGAAGCGTAATGAATTTATAAACTGTTCTAAGTGCGAGCATATGGCAGAAAAAGCATCATGGAAAGCCAGCTTTAAATAAAGTCTGAAACAAGCAAATGAGTAAGTCTGTAAAGGTGTGCCCTTCACATTCAGAGAGGCATGCTGATACTATCACATGCCCAGACACCACTGATATTCCTAAGAAATGCATAGCATCAGGAGAGTGCTGGTTCAAATGGGATAAGGCTTCATAGGCTGGGCTAAGTGCTTTACAGCAGGAGAAGGGAAACTTGTTTGATTCAAGGGCCACATTCACTTCTGGGGAACTTTCCGGGGGCCACAGGCCAGCACGACATAAACCATGTACATGTCTCAGAGTCCTTTGCAACATGCTGGGACTCACCAGTAGTCAGCAAGGGAAATGTTTTGCCAAGGTGGAAAGCCTGAAAAAGCATAGCCAGAGCAGAGCCTCCAAGTCTCCTTAATTCCCAGGGACAGTCCTGGATTTACAGAAGTTGTCCTGGTTTCTCATTTGATCCTGGAATGTCCTGCTTTTCCTTAGGACATCCCTATTTTCATTGGAGAAATGTTGGAGGGTATGGAGTTATGCGACCCCTGAGTCAAGGAGTTAACCTTTAGAAGACAGTGGTACCTCGGGTTACAAACGCTTCAGGATACAGATGCTTCAGGTTACAGACTCCGCTAACCCAGAAATAGCACCTCGGGTTAAGAACTTTGCTTCAGGATGAGAACAGAAATCGTGCTCTGGCGGTGCGGCAGCAGCAGGAGGCCCCATTAGCTAAAGTGGTGCTTCAGGTTAAGAACAGTTTCAGGTTAAGTACGGACCTCCGGAACGAATTAAGTTCTTAACCCGAGGTACCACTGTATACCTGAAGGCAGCCTTGAACAGGGAAGTTATTTAATGGTTATGTTTTTATATATGTTGTAAGCTGCCCAGAGTGATTGGGGCAACCCAGTCAGATGAGTGGAGTATAAATGATAAAATTATTATTATGGAATAGGACATCCCTATTTTCATCAATGCTGGAGGGTATACCATGGTGCCCAAGTTGCTTGTTCCCCATGGAGTATCCCAGAAAGACATGACGTACCTTTAGCCTTCCATTCCATTCTACTTCAGGATATGCAACCCATGACAATTTGGGCAAAGTTATAAATCCTCTGACTGGAATGTTGGTCTTGGGGAGGTTTTTTTTAAAAAAAATTGTTTCTGGGTTGTTGGTTTTTTAAAAACGAATTTCCAGTGTCTTGTGATGCATCTGCCACTAGCAGAGAAGAATGGCTCAACAAAAGGCGATGTTTGTTTGCGCTTCTGAAAACTCTGTATTTGGGGCAGCAAATAACTCGCTGGATGGATGACAACACTGGGCCGTTGTCTCTGATTCTTCACAATTAAAGCGTGGAGAGACCTATCACCACAAATGCAGCTCACATGCTCCTCTCCAAAGACGTTTGGAGGACGGAAAAAGCATCACAAGAGAAACAACAAAGCGGGCCACATCAGGGCTGGTTGAGTGGGCTTAATTGCAGTGGAACATGGAGGGATTTCCAGATCAAACAGATACATTCTTGGTTCAACCCTTATATAATGCCATTGGCTCACCATCAAGGCGGATCTTTCAATCAAGTGGGGGGAGATGATTTTGCAATCTTGTTATGGTGATTCTTATCTCAGCCTTCTGTTTTGTCTTGGCTTAACCTCTCCTCCTCTGAAGGAACTGGGCTGATGGGCATGAGCACAAAACCACAAAAAAAATGTAAAGTAAACTCGAAAACTATGGCAGTTGAGCCTGCCAGCTGATTTAGGAGGTAAAAATGTGCTTTGAAAGGCAGACTCTTCTGTCCACCATTCCTCCTTGCAAAGGGATTCCAGGAAAGCTACGACTAGAGAGCAGACAGGAGGAACTGCAGCTTGGCCACCAGCGAGGGGAGAATTTCTCAACCCAAGTGCAATACAATGCCTTTCTAGAGCACATCAGAATAGGTGACTATGTCAAGCAAGTGTTTGAAATTATGGGTAGCAAGACAACCAATCCCACTTGACCCGAGCAGATAATTTGTGGTAGAAAAAAATTGTGGGATTTCAGCAGGAAGTTACAGGACATGTGCTGATTGGAGGTGAAGCAGGATGACTGCTCCCAAAATTTTCAAGGTAGGCTTGCCATATGTCCTCCTTTTCCAGGACACGCCCTCTTTTTCATAATGAGAGGCATCCTAGAGAGCCATAGTAAAAGGTAAAGGTAAAGGATCTCTGACTGCTAAGTCCAGTCACAGACGACTCTGAGGTTGCAGCACTCCTCTCACTTTACAGGCTGAGGGAGCCGGCGTTTGTCCGCAGACAGTTTTTCTGGCTCATGTGGCCAGCATGACTAAGCCGCTTCTGGCGCAATGGAACATTGAAACCAGAGCAGTGCATGGAAAAACCTTTTCCCTTCCTGCCGGAGCGGTACATATTTATCTACTTGCACTCTTGGGTGTGCATTCGAACTGCTAGGTTGGCAGGAGCAGGGACCGAGCAACGGGAGCTCACCCCGTCACAGGGATTCGAACCGCCAACCTTCTGATCGGCAAGCCCAAGAGGCTCAGTGGTTTAGATCACAGAAGTTGGCAAATGTGTCCACTTTTTTTGCTCTTCAAAATATGGCAACCCTAGTAAGGGCACAAACAGTACTGAAAGCTCCATTGTGTGTGACACTGCCCCGATAGCATCATGAGCACAATTCATTGGGAATGTGCAATAAAAAGTGTTATGTATTCAGTGGTCTGTGTTGCCTGAGATTGAGACTGGACTAAGGAGTCTGAGCTCCTGTGCTCTGATTTGATACATGATATCCAATCACAAAACATTTCAGGATTTGGGCCTCTGCCATTGGCCCTTAAACTCTGACTTATGATTCGCAGCTTGGAAGTTTAGACAGCCAGTCACGTTGGGAGTGGGAGTGGCCCAGGCCTCC
Organism: Podarcis muralis; assembly: GCF_964188315.1. Lineage (NCBI taxonomy): Eukaryota > Metazoa > Chordata > Lepidosauria > Squamata > Lacertidae > Podarcis > Podarcis muralis. Next base: position 64,516,283 of record NC_135664.1, on the reverse strand, counting down.
AGAAATGTATATAAGCAGTTGCGTTGCCCCCGTTGTCCAGTTCTGTAGTTCAATAAAGGTTCTCGCTGTTATCACTATGTCTTGCCTTGTGGGAACCAACCTACATTTCAAAAAGGATGTCAGGAGAGGCCCTTTGTTGTGTAATGTGGCCCCCAGTGTGTGAGGCCTAGAACACCCCTTTCCCTTCCCTCTCTTGCACGTGAAATGTGTAGAGGATTCCCTCAGCCCGCCCTGCTCCCCTCCGTCTTCCCCTTCAAGTAGACTTCATGTTATAAAATCGTTTTTGTTCACGGACCAGTGAGCACCCCGGCTTGTCAGTATTCAAATTACTACCAGGCTGTTTAGTACCTGTCTAATTAAAGCAGAACTTACTCACTGATGCCTCCAATGCTTAAGCAAATTAAAGCCTAATAGGAAAAGTGATATATCACTTAGATGAGAAGAAAAATTGAATAACTATCGCAACAACCCTCTTTTCTATCTCCTTCCCAACCCTTTCTCTCTGGTTTCTGAGAATTCAGGATGAGAGGGAGGCGCCGTTTTATCTCAGACAAAATTATATACACCAACACAGTCGACAAAAAGAGAGGAAGGAAAAGATAACAGCCTTAAGGAGAAAAATTAAGATCTGAAATCATGTTAGCAGGCCCCATTCGATGCCAAAGTTACGAAAACGCCAATTGTTTGAAAGCGAGTGAAGGGTAGTCCAGCGAATCATGGATTGGATGTGGGTTCAGGAATCCTAAACTGAAAGGCCTAAACCAGAGCTTTCCAAACGGTGTGTTGTGACACGTTAGTGTGTCAGTTGCAGTGTAGGTGTGTCATGTGAACGCTCCCCGTGCTCCTTTTTGGAGTGGGAAAGGGGTTAGTTTAACCTCCAGTTTACTAGTAAAACGGAATTATTTTGTTGCAAAATGATGCATGTCCAAAAAGTGTGTCACTAAAATGGAAAGTTTGGCAAGCTCTAGCCTAAATAGTTAGGATGAACTGTGTGACATCATATGATACATGCGCCTGTGTCTTTTAGGGGGACTGTAACTTCCTGTTTCCTGTTTGCTCTTTCTTTCGCTCCCTGCGTAACTTCCTGTCAGGAGGCACTAGGATCTGGATACAGCGGCCCCATGTGGTTGAGACACTGAACTGCAGCACTTTCTGTTCAAGGGGAAGTGAGGGAACCAGGCTACCACCTGAATGCCTGCACCCCTACAGGTCTGAGACCTCACATGTTCATTTGAGCACCTGAACAGGACTGAGGAATGACTACTAAGCTTGTTTAAGTCTGTGGTTTAGACGTGCCTGAGCACTGCCCAATGCGATCATGCATAATGTGGGCTGGTTGCACGATGTCATGGCACAGATGGAGAAACAATAAAAAGTGTAAGCACCTCTTATACAGGGCACCGAAGCAAACAGAGATCACAGTTCCTGCCATTCCTTTCAGCTGAAGGTATTTACAAAGAGGCTGGATGGTCACCCATCAGCTGTAGCTGCTTCCCGCATCACAGATCCAGGATGAAGCTGGGGTTGAACTAGATGTCCTCAAATATCCCCTCCCAATTGTATGATTCTATTCTGTGAAGAGGTTTTGATCAGGAGAGCTGCTCATGGGCCAGGCCCACTTTGCCTTGGTATTCCCAGCTTCCTGTGGCCCCGCTGAATTTCACGATTGTCTCCGTCACCGTCATTTGCTTCTTGGCTGCTGATAAAAATAGTACATAGAATCTCTCTTTGTTTTCTTCCTATTTTAATAGTTCTCCCGAGCAGAGAAGGGCCTCTTCATCCGCCCTAGACAAAGCGATCACTTGTCTGGGAGAATTGACTTGTTCTATGAAGATTTCCATTATTTTGCCTCTCCTCCTCCAACACTCCTTTTTTTCTTCTTCTTCTTCTCCTGACCCGCCGCCTCACGGAATTGTGGCACGTTGCCTCCGGCAGAGAATGCTAATGAGCATCTCTTTTCAAGGGTTTATGCATATTCCGCTCTGTGAATCAGTTGGCAAAAGTTGCAGGCGGCGGAGGGGGTGGGGGCGGGCAGGGAGAACTGCTGTCCGGCTCATTTATTGCGAGGGATGTCCAGGGGGTACAGTGATAGGACGCCTCTTTCCCTACCCTGAGAGCAAAAGGTCAAAGCTTCTGCTCATAGTGCCAGTTCTCCTGTAAAGGAAGTGCTTCCCAAGATGTGATAAGATTATAAGACAGAACTGAAGGGGGACAGTGGATCTGCCAATCCTCCTATTTCGAGGCTGGAAGCTGCGTCCAATGCACTCCTTCCAGGAGTGCAGGGATTTCCGAACGCTCCCCTCTCCACACCCACCAACATTTCTCTGATGAAATAGGGACATCCTATTTGGAGGGACGCGGGTGGCGCTGTGGGTTAAACCACAGAGCCTAGGACTTGCTGATCAGAAGGTTGGCGGTTCGAATCCCCGCGACGGCGTGAGCTCCCATTGCTCGGTCCCTGCTCCTGCCAACCTAGCAGTTCGAAAGCACGTCAAAGTGCAAGTAGACAAATAGGTACCGCTCCGGCGGGAAGGTAAACGGCATTTCCGTGTGCTGCTCTTGTTTGCCAGAAGCGGCTTAGTCATGCTGGCCACATGACCCAGAAGCTGTACACCGGCTCCCTCGGCCAATAAAGCGAGATGAGCGCCACAACCCCAGAGTCGGTCACGACTGGACTTAATTGTCAGGGGTCCCTTTACCTTTACTTTTTATTCAATAAATAATAATAATAATAATTTTTATTATTTATACCCCGTCCATCTGACCTGGTTGCCCCAGCCATTCCGGGTGGCTTCCAACATATATAAAAACGTAATAGAACTATACAGGACTGCCTTCAGATATCTTCTAAAGGTTGTAGAGCTACTCATCTCCTTGGCTCGGAGGTAGGATGACTCCATACCAGGCTTCATCAAACTCAGCCCTCCAGATGTCTGTGGAGCCATCAAGGAGAAAGTTAATGTTTGATGGAACAAACTCGCCCCAATTAATGCCAACGCAGTCATTGAAGGCCGAGCCTGGAAACACCTATGAGGTAATGGCAGTTTCCTAACTGTACCCTGTTGTATATTCCGGCGTCTTCTTTGACGTCGTTCTGGGAAGGGGACTTCCCAGGAGACATTATTCCATAGACGGATTTCACAAATACGGAATATTTCCTTCTGTTCATCCAGAACTTTCTCGCCGTATTTTCTGCCCCATTTCGTCTGCTTCATCTCCAGGGACGGCTAAAACTTGTCCTCTTCTTCGGTTTATTATGCTCTTGAAATTCAAAGACCTTTTTTCCTCCGCCCGTTTTCCTCTATCCTTTCTTCCTTTTTATCCACGGGAAAAAGAAGAAGCAAAAGTTGGAGGAGCTTGCTCTTCACCATACAGGACACCAGTGAATCAACAATTTCTGAAAGTTTAGTCATGGAGAATGAGAGATGCAGTGTAGGTGAGGAAACACCTTGGCTTGACCGTTTTGTGTTGCCCTTTGTATAACTGGGACGGAATACTCCTTTCTGCTCAGTGAATCATTCTATGCCAACTTAAATTGTTCTGTGCTAACTTAAAAGCTAGCTATGACACCCTCGACTGGCAATTTTCAGTTGCATCTGGTGAAGTGGGCTGGTTGTCCATTAAGCCTTATGCCATGACAAATGTGTTAGGCCTTAGGGCGCAACAGCAGTCCCTGATGGTAACCGACAAGACTGTGCCATAGAAAATTCTGGGTTTCCTTGGAAGAGTAGAAGGACTTCCCCAGTGAGAATATCAGCAGTGGACAAGTTTCACTGTCCCCCCTGCAATAATAATAATAATAATAATAATAATAATAATAATAATAATAATACTGGCATATTGCTATTATTGACTAGTGGTCGATTCAGGTCAAAGACAGCACTTATTTGCAGAACCCAAACTTACTTTTCTGGGAAATGACTGCTAGGCTAGGTGACTGTAAAAGGGGATTTGCCCCCCTGAAAGAGAGGATAAAGCCGTCACTGGCTACTAATCATGGTGGCATCATATTCACACCAATCGTGCAATGGGTGGAGAAGGCGAAGGGGCACAAACCAAGACTTTTATCATAGCAGGGGTGATGAAATCATCTGCCAGAGTGCTAGTATAATCGATGGACTCTCCTTGCTCCAGCAAGTGAATGAAGCAATAAGGAGGCTTTCAAGTCTGTTTGTGATAGATCTGCATAGGAGAAGTCACAGAACGTGAAAAATAATGAAACAGGGTCCAGAAACTTCTTTCCCTTTTTTTTTTAAATAATAAAAAATTAGGTTCCTATTTCATACCGGCAATTTGAAAGGCAACACTTCTTTGCAAGTTTGTTTGCATTTCCGATTAAAACCTAAAGGCTGCATTTCAGCTGGCTAATGATTTTTTGTTATAAAGCTCTGTATGTCTTTAATGTCAAACCTATGCAGTCGAAAGCAAGTCAGCAGCACTGATTTTAATGGCACAGTGCTCCCAGGTTGCAGGGTTGCAGTGGTGCTGATCCCAAAAAATTAGGCATTGTGCTATGTACTGCTGCTCTTTGGTGTGTGTGTGTGTGTGTGTGTGTGTGTGTGTGTGTGTGTGAACAATAAGGGATCAACACAGCTGCCTGTGTTTTTTCAGTCTCCTTACGGGAGAGGCTATGGAGTCTGCTTGAGGATGTGGCTATATAGCTCCTGCACTTCAACATTTAACACTGCACCATTGGTTCAGAGACAGTGTATCAGAATAATATTAGGGAGGAGGTCTGTAGTCTTTCTGCTTTTGGGTTTCCTGGAGTCATCTGCTTGGTCACTGTAGGAAGCAGACCCTCAGTTGGTTAGAGCATGGTGCTGATAACGCCAAGGTTGCAGGTTCGATCCCCACTTTGGGACAGCTGCATATTCCTGCATTGCAGGGGGCTGGACTAGATGATCCTCAGGGTCCCTTCCGACTCTACAATTCTACGAGTCTTATGTTTAAAGCACCATGATACCTCCTTGCTGCCCTTCTGCTGGCAGGTGGAGACCTTTCTATTCCAACAGGCCTTCGAAAACTGACTTTTTGAGGAAACGGCTGGTCCTGTGATGTTTTTATTGTTGTTGTCTGTATTTAATGGGTTTTTATACTTTCTAAAATTCTCTTAGCATTTAACTGCATTTTAATGATGGCCTTTTCTGTGTTTTTCGCTCGTCGTATTTTACCTGTGTAAGCCACCTGGCGTGCTGGGCTGGGGAAAAGATGCAATATGGATAAATATAATGCCAATACTAAACAGTTGTGGCTTCTCCCAAAGAATTCTGAGAGGTGTCGTTTGATAAAGGTGGTCCGGGTTGTTAGGGGACCCCTGTTTTCCTCGCAGAGCTACAGTTCCCTGTGAAGACGGATTGATTGTTAAAACACTATGAGAATGGTAGGCTAATGAATCTCAGCCCCCTTAACAAACTACAGCTCCCAGAATTCTTTGGGGGAATCCGTGACTGTTTAAAGTGGCATCTGAGATGGGCTCATCGGCACTTTTTCCTCTCACGCCGTTGGGCCCGCTCTCACTCAGATAAATTGCCCCCACCTCACTGAACAACCCTTTCCCCGAAGGTTTCTTTTCCTTTCCTCTTAAAATTCTAGCCCGGAGTATCCTGCGGGGGACCTTTGTGAGGGGATAACGAGTAAGCTGGAGTCTCAGACAGGTTTTTCTTTAAATAAACAATAAAGATTTATTTAAGGCAAGATAGTATATAAGACAAATGGGTTAAACTTAGGTTTACTTCAGGAATACAGTGCGATTTCACTTTAATTCGTCCTCAGTTGTTTTTGCGATATAGGTTTGGTTCCTTAATATCAGGCATCCCCAAACTTGGCCCTCCAGATGTTTTGGGACTACCACTCCCATCACCCCTAGCTAACAGGACCAGTGGTCAGGGATGATGGGAATTGTAGTCCCAAAACATCTGTAGGGCTGAGTTTGGTGATACTTTCTTTCAGTTATCCACCCCCTTTAACACTCCTGCTCCTGGGGTACTTTTAAGTAATAGACCAAAGGGGGTCTGGGGGTTTCTTCTCTTCCTTAGAAGAATCTCTCCCCTCCATACTAGATTTGAGTCCCAAGTAGGCTGTTCCTTTCCATCTCCTACTTCTCCTGGCTCAGCCTCTGCCTCCCAGTAAAATTCAGGTCTATTCCTCCTACAGGACACCACATTCTGTCCTTCATAATACGCTCAGAGTGGAAATGGTTTTTCCAGAACCAACTCTTTCTCCTGTTCACTCTTTATACCTCAACCGGTCTCCCTACCGATCTCTCAACCTCACCAGCCTCAGTTCCAAACCACCTCACGTGCCCAAGGATTAAGGCTTTCTGGGAGACGATATATAATGAATTGAAAAAGGTATTTAAATATACCTTCTTGAAGAAACCAGAGGCCTTTCTCCTGGGCATTGTCGGCCAATCGGTGTTAAAGAAGGATAGAACTTTCTTTATGTACGCTACAACAGCAGCAAGAATACTTATTGCAAAGTATTGGAAGACACAAGATCTACCCACTCTGGAAGAATGGCAGATGAAGGTGATGGACTACATGGAATTGGCGGAAATGACTGGCAGAATCCGTGACCAGGGAGAAGAGTCGGTGGAAGAAGACTGGAAGAAATTTAAAGACTATTTACAGAGATACTGTAAAATTAATGAATGCTAGAATGATGTTGGATTGAAATTAAGTGGCTTCTAGCTGTAATGGTATAAAAGAATATGAAAAAATGGTTTTTTATAAGTAAAATTTTAATGTTATAACAACTTAAGATTAAAGATCAGGGTAGAATAAAGAGGGAAAGAAACTGCTGAGCTAATAAATTGAATTGGAATACAAAAATGGGAGGTATGAGGAGGTCCGGGAAACAAGTAAATGAAAAATAATGTGATGAAAAGATTGATTGTTTTTAACTATTTTTATTTTGTATTTTTTCCTTTTTCTATTTTGTAATCTGAAAACTCTAATAATAATAATAAAAAACCACCTCAACCAACCCTCTCAGCTCCCACAATAACTGTCTCTCTTCAAACCCTCTCCTTTTAAACTCTCCCTCCTGGAACCATGGCCAACCAGAGGCTGCCGTTCACTAACCATGTGGTGGCAGGGAAAGAAAGTAAAAAGAAACACTTCTTGTTCCAACCTGTCCAGCAAAACCAACTTTTTCGTCACAGCATCATAGCGCATTAAATGTACAGTGGTACCTCGGGTTAAGAACTTAATTCGTTCTGGAGGTCCCTTCTTAACCTGAAACTGTTCTTAACCTGAGGTACCACTTTAGCTAATGGGGCCTCCCGCTGCCGCACCGCCGGAGCACGATTTCTGTTCTCATCCTGAAGCAAAGTTCTTAACCCGAGGTACTATTTCTGTGTTAGCAGAGTCTGTAACCTGAAGCGTCTGTAACCTGAAGCGCCTGTAACCCGAGGTACCACTGTATGGTGTGAATGAGGTGTGATCCAACAGGGCTCTTCATATGTTCTTTGTTTACTGTTGAATAAGAGCGGCCACATGGCCCCTGTAATGCGGCTTGAACATGGCAGCTTTAACGTGCAAATCATCCCTCAGACCACAGGGCTCGTTTGCAGTCGGAGCGGACTGAACACAGGCCAAAGGCCTCCTTCCAAGCTCACTGCTCCAGCTGCAAAATAGCTAACCCTTTCTCCTGAGAAATGTGGTTATGCATACACCTGGTCACTTTACTTTACAAGGCCTCATTAAACTCTCCTTTCTCTCAGACAGTGCTTTGTAGTGACATGGTGTTAATTCTCTTCCATTAATTGCATAAAACGTAACTAACCTTCAAATTCAGGACTGGAATCCTGAACCAGTCATTATGCAAATTAAACAGGAATGTGGTAGGGTTCTGAGGTGACGGATAAAGCTTAACAGCAGGTTAGGGCTCATTTTTTCCATAATCTTCTGTTTTATGCCTTTGTTAATGAAGGATAAATGTTTGTGAGTCGTTTCATTTAAGTTCGTTAGATCACCATGCTTCCTGAAATAAAGAGATTAGTTCTTAGACAATGGTCTTTTCCCGTTTGTTAAAACAACAGCAAAAAGGTCTCCTAGGGTCCCCCCCCCCACCCTCTCCTGCTCTTGATGGCTTTTTCATTTTCTCAGAAAATATATATATTGGCAGGTGTGTCGGGGCATCTCCAGTCCATCATTATTTGGCAGGAGAAATTCAGGCATATGCCAGGAAATTTAGGGTTGCACAATTAAAGTGGATTAAAGTGTTCTGTTATCCTAGTACAACAAACACACTTTAAAAAAGGTGGGGTTTTTTTAGCAGAATATTTGCTGTTAGGAAAGTGACAGGGCAATTTGCTGAGAAGTGTGGAATGAATGGAATGAATGATTGACAGGAAGACACATAACCTCCACTCAAGCAAATCAGGATGCATTCCTTATCATACACCCAGGAAACAAATCAGTATGAATGCTCAGAAATGACTGGATAGAATCCACATGAACTTTTCTCAAGCAAATCAGGATAAATAACAGGTTAATAAATAGGTCAAGTAGAGGAGGATAATTATCTATATCTATCTGTCTACACACGTTGCTGTTATTACAACTTATTACCTGCCTTTCACTCCCACATCCCAGGGCAAGTTACATCAATTAAAGCACAACATTAAAAACGGTTTAAAACAATGGCCATCTGGTAGGAAGACTTTAACTGTGACTCCTGCACTGCCGGGGGTTGGACTAGATGACCCCTGGGGTGCCTCCAAACTCTACAATTCTATGATCCTAACTTAAAATTACAGAAATAAGTTTGGGAGGACAAGGAGATCAAGAAATGCTTTGCCTGGGGCCAGAAAAGATGTTGGGGTCCATGGTGGTAGGTGAGGGTCTCTAGGAAAAGTGTGCGGAACGGTGGATCAGGAAAGGGCCTTCTCTGTGGCAGCCCCTAAATTGTGCTGTTCCCTCCTTACAGAAGTGCCTCTAGCATCTTCTTCCTGCAGCTCTCACCTTGTTACCTTGGCCTGTGACCGTTGAGGTACTACTGTATTTCGTTTTGTAGGACTTGCCTCCTTTGTTGAATTCATACTGTGCTTTCCCATTTGGAATGGTGTCGTGTGTTTTGTAATAGTTTTATTTGTTTCTATAGTTGTATATCCTGTTGTTGCAACCTGCCCTGGGACCTTATCGTGAAGGGTGGGTAAGAAATCTTATAAATAATGGTTTTGCTACTCATAGTCCAGATCTGGCCTCAACTTTATAGCTTTAGGCAGTTGGTCAAGCCACATCTTTTTCAGAGGGCATTTGGAGGAAGAAATAGGTTCTCTCTGCTGTTGCTAGTAGCAACTGTCATTTAGTGATCTGTTGTTGTTGTTGTTGTTTGTGTGTTGTTGTTTTAATGAACTTTTTTTAAGTACTTAATTTTTTTATTTTTTTTATTCAAAATTGTAACAAGACATATTATCCAAAAACATATCGTCCTTGTTTCCCCCCCCCATTTTCCCTCCCTCCCCCCTCCCACACAACCCCCCACCCCACCCCCCGACTTCCCTCAGTTCCAGTCTTTGGTTTCTCTAAGAATGCTGTTTTCTGCATGCTACAAAGTTGTATAGATCCTCAAACTATTTAGCTGATTATTATCAATAAAAAGTTTGTGAATTCAAAACCTGCCAAGGAGTCCAGTTCGCTTTGTTGCGTCTTGAGATACTTTGTAAAGGGTTCCCATTCTTCCTTAAATTCACAGTTATCCTTGTCCCGTAGCTTGTATGTCAATTTTGCCAGTTCTGCATAGTCCATCAATTTTTCTTGCCATGATTCTTTAGTTGGGGTTTCTTCAGTCTTCCATCCTTGTGCTACCAGAACTCTCGCGGCCGTTGTCACATACCTGAAGATGTTCTTCAACTTTTTGGGCACGTCTTTCCCTACAATCCCCAACAAAAAATGCCTCGGGTTTTTAAAACAAATGTTAAATGAAACATTTTCTTCAATGTTTTTAATGAACTTTATGTACTCTCATTTACTTGTTCTTATTATTCTTAAAAACCACCCTTTGCAAAGGATGGCATATAAACCATCTAAATAAAATGTTTGGATTTTGCAACAGGTTCCTTGTGCATTGCAGAAGGTGAGGAGCCAGACTGGGATTTTAAGTGTGTATGAAATTAAGATGCTAGAGAGGAGATTCCACACACCCCCCCCCCCGCCACACTCATGTGCTGTAAGATACTTTCTGTTTGTTAATTTACTTTGTGGTTTTTCATATGGAATTTGGCACAGCCTGACTGTGCAGATGCTATCGGTGGTTTAGATAAACAGCATCACCTCAGACACCAGATGTTCCGATCCATTCGAGATTCTTGCCAGGCGGTAATCCACATTCCATTAGGACTTGCAGCCCTCCATTGCCATTTAGGCCAATTGCATGTTTAATTTTCAAGTTCCTGCCCTCCCCAGGAACCATCCATTTCCAACTGCGTTCCTTCCTCCTAACTCGCTGTGAGCCAGAATTCCCAAAGAACGCACCTCAGATCTCCAAAGTGTATTACCTTAATATTTACAGATCACATCCAGCTCATCTTCCCGGTTAAGGCGTGATGGGGAGGAGGCGGCAAATACTGGCCAAGGAAACCCTCCAAGGTTTATGCTTACAGAAGCCAGGCAGCAGATGTGCTATCCAAACACCAGCAAGCAATTAGCAGAGCCCATATCCAAAAGAAGCCAGCAGGTAGCTGTTGCTCTCTGCAAATCCTCTGCCAGAACAGATACGTTGCATAGCCTTCCCAGTCTGGTTGCCCTCCAGATGTCTTGGACTACCAACCAGTATTGGTTTGAGAGTGCTGATGTTTTTGTGTCCTGCTCCTGGGCTTCCCTGAGGCATCTGATTGGCCCCTGTAGGAAACAGAATTTCAGAATAGCCTTTGGTTTCACCCAACAGGGCTCTATGGATGTTCTTTTGCTCTTCTCTCCCCCCAATATTATTCTTTCTCTTTAGGTGTGATGGCCTTGGCGTGGTGCATTGTTGCTCTTTTCTTTATATCCCGGAAGCCCCTGCAAGCCCATTCATGCGACGTACAAACTCAGGCTTCGCAACGTAAATGTTGTGCGCTTGTAACAGGCTTTTATTCAGAGGTGCCCCGGCGCTTCTTGCATACTGTGTTTTCATTACAGCCTCTTGATTGTCTTAAAGTGCATTTTTCTGAAATAAAGGAAAACGGGTACAATTGTGCCTATCCCGCCTCCCTCTTGCGAAGACCGGTGACAAGGACAACTCCAAGGTCAGATGATTAAGAGAGAGGGAGAGAAAAACAGAACAATACGAATAGCACTAACAGTGAAGAATAACTCAAGAACTATGAAATGTTCAGCACTAACATTCCTACACAAGGGATGTAATGCGGTTTATTTTATTTGGATGTTTTCAATTTTGTAAGCTGCCCCAAATACCAGATTTTAAACATATCTTTAATAAATGAGGAAACAAGGATCTTTTGGAAAGCAATGGCAAAAATAGCTGCCTATGCTGTATGCTGAAGATTGCTGTAATTTTCTGAAACACCCTCATAGCTTGACTTCTTTTTCCTTAATGGTATAGAATCTGTACTATATTATAGATTGTTTGGCTCTTTTACATAGAACACCCTCCAAAATTAACTATGCGAATGCAAAAGACTACCATGGTTTGCAGTCTTTTCCTTCTCGGCCTGGTATGGAACCTGTGCGTTTCCCTTGAAGTTCCACAATATGGTTGCGGGTAACAGCCAGACTTTGTGTTGTTAAAAATGGGTGTCGGTTGTTGCTACTTTTTCTCAGAATTCTAGGTGTGTAACCTGACCATTGTGAAGGGACGCGGGTGGCGCTGTGGGTTAAACCACAGAACCTAGGACTTGCCAATCAGAAGGTCGGTGGTTCAAATCCCTGCGACGGGGTGAGCTCCCATTGCTTGGTCCCTGCTCTTGCCAACCTAGCAGTTCGAAAGCACGTCAAAGTGCAAGTAGATAAATAGGTACCGCTTTGGCGGGAAGGTAAACGGCGTTTCCGTGCGCTGCTCTGGTTCACCAGAAGCGGCTTAGTCATGCTGGCCACATGACCCGGAAGCTGTACGTCGGCTCCCTCGGCCAATAAAGCGAGATGAGCGCCACAACCCCAGAGTCGGCCACGACTGGCCCCAATGGCTGGGGTCCCTTTACCTTTAACCTGACCATTGCAGTATACAACAGAGACTAATTCAGTCTGCAATCTTAGAACTGAGTCTAAAGGCTGACCTCATGGCTACAACAACATTCAGCCTAAAGAGGCGGGTCTTCAGCGTACGTCTCACACTATATAATGATGCGAAGAAGTACTTTACTTGCTTGCCCTAAATCTCCCAGCATTCAGCTTCTGTATATGATCCCGGGTTCAAGTATCATGGGAAAGGGAGAAAAAAACTTTTCTGTATTCACTCTTTAAAAATGTGGCATACTTTTACGAATAGTCCCAAAGCCTGGCTGCTGAGAGCAATTTGTCTGGGTGTGAAACACAAACACAAGGATATTGCATCTAGCTAACTGCCAGAGCTAATTGGCATTTTTTTGCTGGGCTCTTGACCGTTTTGTTTATACTTTGTGTGATTTGTGTTTGTTGAGTTTCATGCAGGGAGAAGCAAGTCCTCGGAAGTATTTATGCACTGTAAAAAGTTGTTGCAGCCAAAGAGATGGGGGAGTTTACACTGCCTTCACAATGCTCTTTATATTTTATGCCAGTTGTCATCTAATGGAAAGAATGTCCTCAGGGACGTTGCTTCTCAAGGTTTTAGCTCACTTAAAAAGATGTGCAGCCGTTAGCAGTTCCTAAGGCCAATGCTGCATCTAATGGACCAAAGTTGGAATAAAGGCAAACTGGCCTCCTTGTGGTCATTATCACTTCATTGTTGTTCTCAGATGCAAAAGAAAATAGATGTTCTACTTTGTTTGCATTGGGTCTTTTACTACACATTCCTTAATTGGGGATTGAGAGTCTTTGGAGGTGCTAGAGAGAGAGAGAGAGAGAGAGTACATTAATATGAATTAAGACTCAGTGATGCTCAGAATCTTTATGAGAATTCTGAGAGCAGTATTTTGTAAAGTGCATTTGATGGGGTGTAGGGTTCAGATCGGAAGGTTGGTGGTTCAAATCCCCGCGACGGGGTGAGCTCCCGTTGCTCAGTCCCTGCTCCTGCCAACTTAGAAGTTCAAAAGCACGTCAAAGTGCAAGTGGATAAAAAGGTACCACTCCGGCGGGAAGGTAAACAGCATTTCTGTGCGCTGCTCTGGTTCGCCAGAAGTGGCTTAGTCATGCTGGCCACATGACCCGGAAAAAATGTCTGTGGACAAACGACGGCTCCCTCGGCCAGTAAAGCGAAATGAACGCGGCAACCCCAGAGATGTTCACGACTGGACTTAACTGTCAGGGTTCCTTTACCTTTAGCTTTAGGGTTCAAAAGCTGCATGGCCTGAACAAATTATTAACCCACCCCAACTTCCCAACAACTGCAAATTCCACCCAAACGTTCTGAAATGTTGAAGACTTCATTACAGTTTGCTGGCATTTCCCCATTTTCTTGCCACTCTTTTAGGGACTAGAAATGTGCTATTTCAAATGAAATGGGAACATATTGCGTGGTTCTCTAGAACAGTGTTTCCCAAATGTTTTTGGGCAACGGCACACCTGTTTACTGAAAAAAAATCTCGCGGCACACCACCATTAAAGCCCCGCCCCGTGACGTCAGCGCGCAGCGTCACGCCGGGAGGGACGCACAAAAGTGAAAGTTTTTTCCCTCCCCCTTGCTGGGGAACCTCCAAGCTTTGGGGGTGGGAGGAGGCAGCAGAGCGAGGGACTGAGGGACGGCGGCAACTGAGGCGGCGGCGGCTGAGGCAGAGCTGGGAAGGGGGTTTCCAGGGGACACGGCAGCTCCTCGAAAGGCTTCTCTCAGCTGCGCTCAATCCGCCTCGGAGAGGATTTTCCCTCCGGTCCCATGCGTTCGTTTGGGGCATCGCTCCGGCTGCTCCCTCTCCCGCCGCGCAGGAGCGATGCCTCTCTCTGGCTTTCCCTCCGCACAGGCTGAGGGAGGGAGGGAGGGGCGCGTGTGACCCGTCTCTGCTGGGAGACCAAACCCAGCGAGGCAGAGTCGCGCGGAGGCGCCCAGGCAGCGCTTCCGGCTGCGAGGAGGAGCGCCAGGCAACAGCAGGAGGCGCGGCCTCTCCTCGCCGCCGCCGCCCCGCCTCTCGCCGCCCGACTCGCCCGCCTCCCTCCAGGCATCTCGCGGCACACGAGGCAACGTCTCACGGCACACTCGTGTGCCGCGGAACACCGGTTGGGAAACACTGCTCTAGAATGCATTACACCCTGACCCCAAGAAGCCTTAGTTTGGGATGCTTTTATATTTGTTAAGATGAAAATTAATAAAAATATTATAAAAAAGAACCGTTCTACTTCCCTGTAGTAGTGAATTTTCTTTAGCAACTTTCTTTGCTTTTATTTAATCGAAAACATACAATGACCAGTTTTAAGAAAGAAATAGATAATAACTCAATTACATGAAAACGAAAACGAAATGCACACAACCAACCAACCAAACAACCAACGAAAGTATACAAATTTTGGTTTTTACATACACAATCCCTTGGAATTATTATTATTATTATTATTATTATTATTATTATTATTATTATTATTAATCTTGGCAGGTAGTAACATATCCTGCTTCAATATATGTTTACAAAGACATAAGACATTTCCCCCCTGAAATATAAAAACTTATAATTTTTTTTTTTAAAAAAACAACAGCACAAAGACATAGAGGACCTGGAAACCAAGCCTTATGAGGAACGGTTGAAGGAGCTGAGTATGTTTAGCCAGGAAAAGACTGCTATGCTTCCCTTCTGTTTGTTACAGTGAAAAAAGGGTACTGAGGCATGCCTCCTTTTAGCCACAAAATGCTGCAAATATATTTTATTAGTGGCCTCGTGGGAAGGTCTTTTATTCAAGACAGTCACTTTCAACGCGTGCTTGAAAGCGCAAAAGTCACTTAGAGCGGGGAGGTGTGCTCTCAAGTGGCACCCGAATGCTTGTTTTGTCATGTGGGCGCACCACACACACACTGCAAGCGCCAGTCTTCAGGCGCCTTTGAGCACAGGTGGGAGGTTATTAGCATTGCCATCCTCTTCAAGGATGGTGACAGCTGGGCTGCTCACTGGGCTGCGTACGGCTCCTTGAGCAGTCCCCTCGGCACCACTTATAGCTGCACAGGAACTGGAGTCTCCGGCATCTAGCAAAGGAGAAAAGGCTCAAAACATAGAAGAATTTGAAGGGGAAATGCCTTAGAAACACATTCTGCTGTCCTGGATATAGCTGCAGGGTCAGGGCTCAAGCAAATTGCGGATTTGGGCGTTTCAGACTGGAAGGATACAATCCAGTGCTGTTCACTGGGTGGTATTGGTGGTAGTGGTAGTAGTGTTCGCCACCCAGTGAACGGCACTGGGTGCGCAGGTGATTCTGCTGGTGGAGAAGAGTGCTGGCAGTGGAAGTACAATAATGGCTGCACCAGAAAGTTGGTACTTCCAGGGGGCCGGGGAAGAGACTTGCCATAGAATCATAGAATTGTAGGATTGGAAGGGCCCTCGAGGGACATCTAGGATCTCAGCTAAAGCATCCATGGCAGGTGGTCATCCAAGCTCTGCTTAAAGAACTCCCAAGGCTTGTTGGAGAGAGAGGGAGAGAGAGAGAGAGAGAGAGAGAGAGAGAGAGAGAGAGAGAGAGAGAGAGAGACTAGGAAATGTGCACAATTCCCTTTTCATGGACAGGTAATGTGCACATTGGGACGCAGGTGGCGCTGTGGGTTAAACCACAGAGCCTAGGACTTGCCGATCAGAAGGTTGGTGGTTCGAATCCCTGCAACGGGGTGAGCTCCCGTTGCTCAGTCCCTGCTCCTGCCAACCTAGCAGTTCAAAAACACGTCAAAGTGCAAGTAGATAAATAGGTACCGCTCTGGCAGGAAGGTAAACGGCGTTTCTGGGCGCTGCTCTGGTTCACCAGAAGTGGCTTAGTCATGCTGGCCACATGACCCGGAAGCTGTAAAGCTCGGCCAGTAAAGCGGGATGAGTGTCGCAACCCCAGAGTCGGCCATGACTGGACCTAATGGTCAGGGGTCCCTTTACCTTTACTTAATGTGCACATTATCCAGGCTTCCTCAACCTCGACCCTCCAGATGTTTGGAGACTACAATTCCCATCATCCCTGACCACCAGCCCTGCTTGCTAGGGATTATGGGGGTTGTAGGCCAAAAACATCTGGAGGGCCGAGGTTGAGGAAGCCTGACATTATCTATGATAAATGGTGAATATTGCACAGTGGCTAGCTGTTATGCACATTAACTACTCAACTTACATTACCCATAGTGAATGTATGGTGACATTATAAACCAGACTCTTGAGTATGTTGGCAAGGGCAGATCCAGCCTCTTGAGTTGCAGAAAGTAGACAGCATGGAAGAATGAAAGACTAAAGAAACAGCTTAACCTTTTAAATGCTGGCCCTTTTAATACCCAGTGTTTTATTATTATTATTTTTATTCCAATCCTGCCACAGAGACACCTTGGAATAGAAGAACAGACATGGCAGCTGCAGTAAATGAGGAACAGGGAAAATGTCAGCCAGACTGCTTTTATGAGGGACTGAAAATCCTCATTCTGGAGGGAGGAGGGGAATGATTGGAGTGGGATAAGAAAATGGCATGAGATTTGAATCTTGAGATAAGGCTGTGAGCAGGGAAATTTAAGTATAATGAAATGTCAGTAGTGGCAATGAATTAGTACAACACACATCTTGATTTTGGCCCAGGACAATTGGTTTCGGTGTTGGGTGAAAGGCCAGTGACTGGTCCAAGGTCACCCAGTGGGGAATCTGAACCCAGGTCTCCCAGGTCCCAGTCTGACACTAACCACTGCACCACACTATAGTGTCTCAGCATTATATTTCTGTCGTGGCGACAACCTTACAATCTTATAATATAAGACACACTTCATATGTTGTCTATGCTTTTATTTTGTAAACTACTTTGAGACCCAGTTGTGGTGATATAGATATACTATATATAGATACATAGATAAATAGGTAAAGGTAAAGGTAAAGGTACCCCTGCCCGTACGGGCCAGTCTTGACAGACTCTAGGGTTGTGCACCCATCTCACTCAAGAGGCCGGGGGCCAGCGCTGTCCGGAGACACTTCCGGGTCACGTGGCCAGCGTGACATCACTGCTCTGGCGAGCCAGCACAGCACACGGAAACGCCGTTTACCTTCCCGCTAGTAAGCGGTCCCTATTTATCTACTTGCACCTGGGGGTGCTTTCGAACTGCTAGGTTGGCAGGCGCTGGGACCGAGCAACGGGAGCGCACCCCGCCGCGGGGATTCGAACCGCCGACCTTTCGATCGGCAAGCCCCAGGTGCTGAGGCTTTTACCCACAGCGTCACCCGCGTCCCCTTGAATGTATATAACTGAATGTATATAACTATATATAAATCCATATATCCTTTTTTTAAAAGCAACCCTACATATAATACGAGACAATAATAAACTACAATGCAAAATAAAACAATAAAATCCCCGCGGAAGCAAGAACACGGCGGCACGTAGCTTTATGGATTGAAACTAGCAATTTGGGTAGGAAGGAATATTTCTTCTGGAAACCGCTTTGACTCTGCAAATATCCACTCCTTTCAGTTAAATTTGGCACCATGGTTCCCCTTGGCTGCTGTTGTTTTGGCGCCATTTTTTTCCTGGGCTCCTGATTCTTCCTCTTTCCAGGATGAGTCACATGGATGATCTTGCCCAGTGGGAGGAAGCCAATAGGATTTGGCTACTCATGCTTATGTTACTGAAGGCAGGAGAGGGTAATTTAGACTTAGGGCTGGGCCTTTAGTGTTCTGAGGGCAACAGCTTAATACCAAGAACTAGTCCCTGCCTACCCAGCCAAGTCTAAGGGATTAACCATATTATCCACTGAGGACGTAGTGCTGAATTAATTGACATGTTGGCAGGCTGGTTGGACAGAGAACTGTGCTCCTCTCACCAAGTTGAAATATAATAATAATAATAATAATAATAATAATAATAATAATAATATGTTATTTATACCCCGCCCATCTGGCTGAGTTTCCCCAGACACTCTGGGTGGCTTCTAATCGAGTGTTAAAAACAATACAGCATTAAATATTAAAAACTTCCCTAAACAGGGCTGCCTTCAGATGTCTTTTAAAGATAGGATAGCTGCTTATTTCCTTCACATCTGAAGGGAGGGCGTTCCACAGGGCGGGTGCCACTACCGAGAAGGCCCTCTGCCTGGTTCCCTGTAACCTCACTTCTCGCAGGGAGGGAACTGTCAGAAGGCCCTCGGTGGTGGATCTCAGTGTCTGGGCTGAATGATGGGGGTGGAGATGTTCCTTCAGGTATACAGGTATACAGGACCGAGGCCATTTAGGGCTTTAAAGGTCAGCACCAACACTTTGTGACCAGTGAAGGCGGTGAAGGTCCTGTGTGAGTGTCTGGAAGCGGTTGGAGGATGGATGGCAGCTAACAGATTGAGGTTGAATCCTGACAAGACAGAAGTACTGTTTTTGGGGGACAGGAGGCAAGCAGGTGTGGAGGATTCCCTGGTCCTGAATGGGGTAACTGTGCCCCTGAAGGACCAGGCGCGCAGCCTGGGAGTCATTTTGGACTCACAGCTGTCCATGGAGGCACAGGTCAAATCTGTATCCAGGGCAGCTGTTTACCAGCTCCATCTGGTACAGTGGTGCCCCGCAAGACGAACGCCTCGCAAGACGGAAAACCCGCTAGACGAAAGGGTTTTCCGTTTTGGAGGCGCTTCGCAAAACGAATTTCCCTATGGGCTTCCTTCGCAAGACGAAAGCCCATAGGGAAATCTCCGGGACAGCGGGGAAGCGCAGCGCGTCTTCCCCACTGTCCTCGGACCTCCTCCGAAGGCTGGCGGCGGGGCGGAGAGACCTCCTCCCGCCGCCAGCCTTCGTTTCTCTGCTATCCCAGACGGCTTTTGAAGGCAGGCGGGGGGGAGCAAAGACTTTCGCCCCCCGCTGGCCTTCAGAAGAGGTCCAGGACCTCTTCTGAAGGCCGGCGGGGGGCGAAAGTCTTTGCTCCCCCCTGCCTGCCTTCCCGGGGGCTTTTAAATCGCCCCGGGACAGCAGAGAAGTCCTCCGCTGTCCCGGGGTTTTTTAAAATGCTGGCGGGCGGCAGCGGAGGCTTCGCCCGCCAGCATTTTAAGCTCGCCCCGGTCAGCGGAGAAGTCCTCCGCTGTCCCGGGTTTTTTTAAAATGCTGGAAGTGGGAAGAAAAGCCCTTGTCCCCCCCCCCAGCCTTCAGAAGAGGTCGGGGGACAGACTGTCCCCGGACCTGGTCTGAAGTCGGTTTCCATAGGAACGCATTGATTGATTTTCAATGCATTCCTATGGGAAACCGTGCTTCGCAAGACGAAAAACTCGCAAGAAGAAAAAACTTTCGGAATGAATTAATTTCGTCTTGCGAGGCACCACTGTACATAGGCTGAGACCTTATCTGCGTGCAGACTGTCTCGCCAGAGTGGTACATGCTCTGGTTATCTCCCGCTTGGACTACTGCAATGCGCTCTACGTGGGGCTACCTTTGAAGGTGACCCGGAAACTACAACTAATCCAGAATGCGGCAGCTAGACTGGTGACTGGGAGCGGCCGCCGAGACCATATAACACCGGTCTTGAAAGACCTACATTGGCTCCCAGTACGTTTCCGAGCACAATTCAAAGTGTTGGTGATGACCTTTAAAGCCCTAAACGGCCTTGGTCCAGTATATCTGAAGGAGCGTCTCCTCCCCCATCGTTCTGCCCGGACACTGAGGTCCAGCTCCGAAGGCCTTCTGGCGGTTCCCTCACTGCGAGAGGCCAAGTTACAGGGAACCAGGCAGAGGGCCTTCTCGGTAGTGGCGCCCGCCCTGTGGAACGCCCTCCCATCAGATGTCAAAGCGATAAACATCTACCTGACATTCAGAAGACATCTGAAGGCAGCCCTGTTCAGGGAAGTTTTTAATATGTGACATTTTAGTGTATCTTTCATCTTTGTTGGAAGCCGCCCAGAGGGGCTGGGGAAACCCAGCCAGATGGGCGGGGTACAAATAATAAATTATTATTATTATTATTATTATTATTATGATGATGATGCTCGGAAACGTACTGGGAGCCAATGCAGATCTCTCAGGACCGGTGTAATATGGTCCTGGTGGCTACACCCAGTCACTAGTCTAGCTGCTGCATTCTGGATTAATTGCAGTTTCCGGGTCACCTTCAAAGGTAGCCCCACGTAGAGCGCATTGCAGTAGTCCAAGCGGGAGATAACTAGAGCATGCATCACTTTGGCAAGACAGCAATATCATTTAAATTCTTGACTTAAAAGGAGGATCAATATTGTATCTAACACGGAACTCTCCGCATCCCCTGCAAATTGCATTTGAAATTTCCTAAATGCAGATTGCAAGTGGACAATCAAACTTTCATAGCAACTTTCCCCAGCCAAAGCCATTTTTGTATTAAGCTTCAGTGTAGCATGCTAATAAAACAAGCTGTTTTGAGCAGGTGCCGAAATATTTCTCGGGTCAAATAGTTCACATCATGCATAGATATCAGGAGGCACTCCCCCCCCCCCAGTGGATGTAAAAACAATTCTCAGATTGAACAATCTTGTTTTTGGTCTTGATGTTTCAGTATTTTTATAGCCCATATTTCATGGGTTACCTCTGAATTTTAGTCTTAATGAAACTTGTAACAAGGCTTTGCTGGAGATTTTAGGGCTGCGTGTTCCCTTCCTTTTCTATTGGGAGTTGCTGGAGAAGTGGACACAATAAACATGACCTCTCCCAAGCTGGCCAGGCTAGACGCTCTCTAAGCAGGACCCTGGACAGCTCATGGTGAGTGCTTCTGGCTGAGCTGTAAAGGATGTTGTTTCAGCAGAGTTTTGTGGTCCATGGAGCTGGATGTGCCGACAATGGGAGGAAAAATTCTCTAACCATTTATTGGGGAGACATCTTTTTCTTTCTCTACTCACCCCTTCCCCCTCAGGTCTCCTTCAAATGGCAGCAGCAACTATGGTGGCTGCCAGTTTGTATTCTCCACAATCCCCTTCAATTTTGCGTTCTCCAAATTGACCTGGACAAGGTGTGTGTGCAGGGAATTTCAGCTCACCTTAAATTCCAAGGGCTTCACATTTACCTCACTAATCTTTATTCCAGCCATGGAGACAGGCTGTGATGGCCTGGGAATCTGATTCAGAGGCTGAACCTGAGGAATCCCAGCCTGCACAGGAGTCCCCGCCTCCAGGGCCGGCTGAGCCGGGACAGCGGCTTGAATCTGAAGGGCCCTCACCTGTGCTGGATCCTCAGGAGCAGACACCAGCTGAATCCGCTCTGGCTCCGGAGGTGATCGAGGACCCATTGCCTGCAGGTGCTCCTCTCCCAGCCCTGTCAGTGGAAGGTGAGGTTGCCTCTGGGTCCAGTAACCCTCCAGCCTCTCCTGAGCTGCAGAGGCTCAGAGCAGAGAGGCGGAGGGAACTAAGTTCTCTCAGGAGGAGTGCTCACCTCCAGGCCAGGGGAGGCGAGGCACCTGTGGACCGGGGCCGCCCTATGCCTCGGAGGAGATAAAGGCCAGCCCACCCAGTCCCAGGTTGCGGGAGCAACGTTGTTGGTAACCTGTTCCTGCCAGCACCCTGACCTGCTCTCCTGAGTTCCTGACCACGCCCGACTCCTCGCTTTGGACCTCACTTTGCCCCTGACGGACAGCCTCCTTACCTTCGACCTAGGACCGGACTTAGACCATGCTACACAGTAACCCCCCCCCCCAGGACCAGCACACAGGCTGTTGTTATCGTCTCCTTCTTGTGGATGGAGAGCTTGGGTTGAGCACGGTGGTTAGCCTGAGGCCACCTGGTGAGTCAATGGTCGGGGTACCTCTTGAACCGGCCTTTCCTCAGCTTACACTTCCAGCTACCAGACTACACCCTGTCTGCAGAAGAGCTTTTTTCTCCCATCTCACCTCTGTCATGGAGAAACTGAAGAAAAGTGTTTTTTTAACTTTGGCTCCCCATTTCACACTGCGTAAAATATTTGACAGATGGCGCTGGGCCTTCAGCCAAGCTGGCTGTAGCTCGATTCCCTTTGGCGTTTGCTGGCAGGGTATTTCCAAGATGGCGTCCGCCTTCCCCCTTACGTTCTGTTCCTTTGCTCTCCACCTCAGATGTTTTTCTGGCTTAAGATGCCCAACATAATTAGCTGTGTTTGTTTCCTTCCGAAACCTGTACTTTCTTCCCCTCCTCCTCCTCTCTCTCCCCCACCCCTTTCATAAGAACGCCTTCATTTTCACGTCTGTTTTGCCTCAGTCTTTTCTTCTGGCTAGTTCCATAGCCAAAAGAAAAACTGTACATCGCTGGATAATTAATGAGACTTTTATTATCTTTGTAAGAGTATAAAGAAATCTTCAGCTGTCAGAAATGGGATATGTGTGTGCAAGTATATGTGTTATATACTGCTGGGAAATGCATGAGGGAAAAAAAAATCCAGCAGAGTAGAAAGTCTGGTTTTACTAGCCGGATAAATAATTCCATGTGCTTTAGCTTTCAAGTTAAGTTCAGCCCTGGAGATCTACTGCCGGTCAGTGTTGACAATATTGAGTTGGATGGATTGGTGGTCTGGATTGGTGGTCTGTACAGCAGTTTCCTATACCTCGTATCTACGGGACCGCCTCTCCTGGTGTGCCCCGCAGAGGATCTTAAAGTTCATGAATAACCATGTTTAGAGGTCCCGGGCCCTAAGGAAGTCAGACTATCCTCCACCAGGGCCAGGGCCTTTTCAGTGATGGCTCCGACCTGGTGGAATGCTCAGTCCCATGAGACTAGGGCCCTTCAGGATTTAACCTCCTTCCACAGGGCCTGTAAGACAGAGCTATTCCACCTGGCCTTTAATTTGAATTCAGCCTGATCTTTTATTTCCCTTCCCTTCTCTTCCCTCCCCCTCACCTTTTATGAAGATCACCCGCTCTGAGACCCCACAGCTAATTCTCCCCTGGCCTCCTCGCTGGTCCAAGTAGGACCAGTTCAGCCATCTAGCTCTGGGGATTATCTAATGCTTATTTCCCCTAAATTGATTTTTGATTTTTATTGTTATTCTTGTTTTTACACTGTATTTTATGCTGCTTTTTATAATTAAGTGTTTTAAATTTGTTGTTAGCCACCCTGAGCCTGGTTTTTGAACCGGGAAGGACGGGGTATAAATAAAAAAATATTATTATTATTATTATTATTACTGCAATGTTAGCAGGCAAGCAGCAGTCACAAACCTGACTGTCTTCAAATATCTGTCATGTGGAAATCTGGGAGCAGCCTTGATTTCTGCTGATCCAGAGAGCTGGGTTAGAACTAACAGGTGGAACTTGTGAGGCAGCAGAGTTCAGCTGTCAATTTTTCTAATGGGATGGGCGGTTTGACAGTGAACTAGCCTGCCTTGGGAGGTGGCAGGATCTTTTATGCTGACAGCATTTAAGCAGAAACTGTGCAGAGAGCTGTCAGGGAAGCTGGAGTTGTAGATTCTGTGTTGTAGGCCCTGAGTGGAGCAGGGGTTGGGCTAGATGGTCTCCAGTGTCCCCTACAGTGCAAAAATTCTGCAATTGCATTCCAGTTTCCCAAGTGTTTCGTTGGAAAGGTTCTATGGCTGAATTGGCCAGTAATGGCGACTCGTTCTTTGATTTAATTTAGACTTGTTTGGTTTTCTGGTAACCAGCGTGGGAGATTTGGTGGTCACCATTACACCCGAAAACAAAATAATTCAATGCAACTTGGGGGAAACAATCTGTTACTTAGGATATAAAATTAGGCACCATCTGCACCATACATTTAAAGCAGCATCATACCACTTTAAACACTCATGGCTTCCCCAAAAGAATCCTGGGAAATGTAGTTTGTTAAAGGGCTCTGAGTTAGAAGACACCTATTTCCTGGGCAGAACTGCAATTTCCTGAGTGGTTTAACAGTCAATCCTTCTTCCAAGGGAACTCTGGGAATTGTAGTTCTGTGAAGGTAATGGGATCTCCTAACAACTCTCAGCACCCTTAGCAAACTACAGTTCCCATGCTTCTTTGGGGGAAGCCATGACTATTTAAAGCGGTATAATACTGCTTTATAGTGCAGGTGGGGCCTTAATTTGCTATTGAGCTCATGCGGCAATCAACGGCTCCTTAGTTTACCAGGCCCAGTTATGCACACTGCACTTATTGCACACTGCATTTAAAACCAGCATGAACAATCACAGCCACATCTAAACTTACCTGTGCTTTTCTTAAAGTCTGCATTCAAATCTTTCTAAATAAGACCTTATTTACCTGTTGATTCTTTAGTCGAGTTACAGTTTTGGAAATCTAGCATGAGTTGATGGGTGCAGCTAATTTTCCTGCTGTGAATGCAATTAAAATAGTTTGCATATTCCGGTGTAGCTTAGTAAGAAAGAGAGTAAGCTGTAACCCAAAAAGCTGCCTTTTCAAACAGCTTTATTTTGTCAAGTGGTCACCAGGTAAGTCAATTTCGCTATGCCTCCAATGCGCAATGCGGAGGTAATAATAAAGGGCTGCCTTCTAGGGATGTTGTAATGATTGCAGAAAACAAACCTTGTGACTGGCAAGGAGAAAGCTGAAGCAACAGTCCCAGTTCAAATGAGCCACTACACCAGGCATCCCCAACCTGCGGCCCTCCAGATGTTTTGGCCTACAACTCCCATGATCCCTAGCTAATAGGACCAGTGGTCAGGGATGATGGGAATTGTAGTCCAAAACATCTGGAGGGCCAGAGGTTGGGGATGCCTGCACTAAACCAAGGATTGAATTAGCTTAATGCAGTATGAGAAAGGCTCCTTCCACAACACCTCAGAGGATAAAGCAATTATGAATTGCATACGTTGAAAATCCAAATGAAACTACGATACGATAATCTTTATTGTCATTGTCCCATACAGAACAACGAAATTGAAAAAATCTACACCAGACATTCAAAAACCAACAAGCCTGCTATCCCAGCTATCCCAGCCTGGTTCACCCCCTAGAAACTCTGATACCCCATAATAAAATACAATATACTACTAGAGAGGGACGCAGGTGGCGCTGTGGGTAAAAGCCTCAGCACCTAGGACTTGCCGATCGAAAGGTCGGCGGTTCGAATCCCTGCGGCGGGGTGCGCTCCTGTCGTTCGGTCCCAGCGCCTGCCAACCTAGCAGTTCGAAAGCACCTTCGGGTGCAAGTAGATAAATAGGGACCGCTTACTAGCGGGAAGGTAAACGGTGTTCCGTGTGCTGCGCTGGCTTGCCAGAGCAGCGATGTCACGCTGGCCACACGACCCGGAAGTGTCTGCGGACAGCACTGGCTCCAGGCCTATAGAGTGAGATGGGCGCACAACCCTAGAGTCTGGCAAGACTGGCCTGTACGGGCAGGGGTACCTTTACCTTTACCTTTATACTCCCATAGAGGCTACCTTACACTGCATTTAAAACCAAAATCACATTTGGATAGAAACTGTTTCTCAGGTGGCTAGTCCTAGTCTTTATAACCCTGTACCTTCTTCCAGAAGGCAGAAGCTGAAAGAGATCATTTCCGGGGTGCACACTGTCCTGCACTATCTCTGCAGCTTTCTTGTGACACCTGGAAGCATAGATTTGGTCCAAGGTGGGAAGAGTGCACCCAATTATTCTCTCCGCAGTCTTTACAACCCTGGACAGCATTGTTTTTCCCATGACTGAGTTCCCAAACTGAGTTGCACTTCACTGGTTTCCTTGCTTCCAATCTTCCACCATTGTCTGTGCTCATTTTTTGAAGTTTGATTCTGCAGTAATGAGTACTAGAAACCTGTAGCCACCTCAACTCTTCCGATTGCAACAGTGCCTGGATCCAACTTTTAGAATGACTTGTTTAATTGTTTTGTTTTCAGCACAGACAAGAGGAAACCTAGGCAGTAAAGGAAGCTGGCTTGAAGGTAAGGACAAATTATTTTAATTGAATTTACTTCTGAGTAATTGCTCTTTGGGAGGGGGGGGGGAAAGGCAGGTATGCTAATATGCATTAGTGTACACATTAGTGTATGTATAGTCATCTGTCTTGTTTTGTTTTAATAAAAGGGGATGTTGTTGTTGTTTTAAAAAAATGAGGTATAATTTTGGTAATGTTCAGTAAACACCTGTGTTTGTCAGCAGAGAGAATTCCTAATCAGAACAGGCAAGGATATCTTTGGTTGTTGTGATCATGTTCCTGGACTTTAATTGCACTTTGTCTGAATGGCTGGCTATTTTAATGTGATCCTTTATGACTTTTGTGTAAAATGCATTAAGTAAGTAAGTAAGTAAGTAAGTAAGTAAGTAAGTAAGTAAAATAAATGAATGAATGAATGAATGAATGAATGAATGAGAAGGGGTTTCCTATCAGTGATAAGCTCAGTAGTATATGGAGGGAGATATTTCACCTGAAATCGTAGTAACTTGTATATGCCGCACCTCGATAAATATAGTTTAGGCTGGTACAGTGGAACCTTGGTTCCCAAGCTTAATCAGTTCTGGGAGTCTGTTCAATTCCTGAAATAGTTCGGGAACCAAGGCAAGGCTTATGAGAGCCAGTGTGTTGTAGTGGTTAAGGGCGGTAGTCTCATAATCTGGTGAACCAGGTTCGCTTCCCTGCTCCTCCACATGCAGCTGCTGGGTGACCTTGGGCCAGTCATACTTCTTTGAAGTCTCTCAGCCCCACTCACCTCACAGAGTGTTTGTTGTGGGGGAGGAAGGGAAAGGAGAATGTTAGCCGCTTTGAGACTCCTTAAAGGGAGTGAAAGGCGGGATATCAAATCCAAAACTCTCTCTTCTCTCTTCTGATTGGCTGCAGCAGCTTCCTGCAGCCAATCAGAAGCTGCGGAAGCTGTGCTGGGCGTTCGGCTTCCGAAGAACGTTCAAAAACCAGAACAATTCCTTCTGGTTTTCATTTGTTTGGGAGCTGGAACGTTTGGCTCCCAAGGCGTACGAGAGCCGAGCTTCCATTGTACAATATTTCATGGGGCAGGAACAGATAAACTGGTTGAGTGAGAAAAGTTCTATCAAAGAGTAAAGTGAAGTGAGCTTATTGCCCATAGGTGGCATCCAAGCTGGAGAAGAAGTATATATACTAATAATGAGCTCAGGTTTCCCAAGTATGGATCCTTAAGTTACCAAAACTGCACCACCGGCACATAAGAGGCTGTTTCAGGTTTGCAGTAGTACAAAAGATCCCTGGAAGCATGGTCCAATATGGACTGAGCAGGGTCTGTGGCCTTAGAGTTCTGATTGGCTGTTGGAGAGCAGGAGGGGAGGGGGACAGAAAACCAGGAGGGAGGGAAAATGGAATAGAATGCCCAGAAAGAGGGAATGGCTGGGTGACTGGCTGGGATTCTGGACAGGAACACTCCCAACATGCTGCTTTTTGTTGCAAATCCCACCGACCGTATTTCTCGCTCAATAAGACGCACTTTTTTCCTTTTAAAATCCAAGGGGAAATGTCTGTGCGTCTTATGGAGCGAATGTGTGGTCCCTGGGGCTGGGGGGGAGGGACCCGGGCTTCCCCCGCCAGCCCCACAAGCTCCTGAGCAGCTCTGGGGTAGCCCACGAAGCCTCCGCAGGGCAGTGGGGAGCCTTCATCCCGCTGCCCTGGGGAGGCTTCGCGCGGCTTTTGCGGGAGGTGGGGGAAGGGACAGAGCAGGCTCTCTCACTTCCCCCACCTCCCGCAAAAGCCCCCAAGAGCCACATATTTTTTTTCTTGAATCCCCCCCCCCCAAAGTAGGTGTGCCTTGTGGTCAGGTGCGCCTTATGGAGCGAAAAATACGGTAATCTCCTAAAATGACAGTGTTGTGAAGCCAGACATCTTCATACAGCCAGGCTGGATTTGATGATTCCACCTACAAACACTGCTTGTATGTTTGTGTGTGGGTGTGTAATGGTCATTGTGCAAAGTCATTGTGATGCCCGTCTTTCCCTTCTCTCAGCTTGCGTGTTTGTGTGTGTGCAGCCTCTTGATATTCTCCTGTTCAGGCAAATGGAACCACGATGGTTCAGTGGGTGGAGCAGGGGAATTTTAAGAGAATCTGCTGCCTGAGGTGGCTACATCATGCTGCCTAATGGTAGGGCCAGTCCCGATCCACCAGGACAGAAACACAAAGTTGCGAGCTGAGCAATAAAAGCAATGAACGTGGTGTGAACAATATCCAACACAACTTTTCTTAAACACAATTTTTGTTTGTTGTTTTGCACTGACTTCAAATACCCCGACTCCCCTTATATCTTCAGCCCCTCCTGCTGCCACAAAAAGGTCTGGCTGCATGCCCATGGCTGTTCTTCAAAAGTCTTGGATTTTCTAGACTGTTTTCTAGCCCAAGGATTGCCAGTTTGGTGTCCTCCAGATGTGGCTGGACTCCAACTCCCACCAGCCCCAAACAACATGGCCTATGGTGAGGAATGATGGGAGTTGTAGTCTAGCAGAAGCTGGAGGACACCACATTTACTACCCCAGCTAAATTCTCTGGTTAGCAAGGTTGCCATATTTTGAAGGGCAAAAAAAGAGGACTTCTACTTTTAAGTATGGGTCACTATGATGACTCTACTCATGAAAAAGAGGACGAGTCCTGGAAAAGGAGGCCATATGGCAACCGTGGATGGCTCCCGTGCTCCACTAATCCATTTGCCGAACTGGGAAAGCTCTGTTTTTAGTTTTAGTCAAAAAGATGAGAGCCGTACGGCAAAACTTTTTGGTTCTTAATTCACAGGCGTCAATAGAGCCAGAGAGAGACTGGAATGAAGGCTCCATTTAAGGAGTACCGACTTTAATTTCCACGTCAAACAACTCTTTTAATGATGTTCAGAGAGCTTTTGAAGCTATTTTCTTTTCCTTACAGGTCAACCGTTCAGTTTGCCCGGTGGTCAGCTTTCTGAACTGTTAACGATTCGCATTTCAATGCGAACATAAAGATCATTATGTTAAAATTGGCACACATCAGGGTTCTCCTGGTATTCTACCACCAGTTGAGATTTTAGGGGCTGGAGACATTCAGGGGGTTGAGAAGAAACCCAAAGAAATCATTATATTCTGCTGAAGGTAACTGATTTTCCCCCGCCACAGGAACTGTAAATGAAACGTATATATTTTGCATAATGAAACAGATGACAAACTGGGCCAACCTATCTATTAATGAGACTCCTGTAATGCTAGAATGCATGGACGTGGGGAGTGCGTGAAGAGCAGAGGAAATTATTGCTCTGATCATAATTTTTTTTTTTTTATAAAAAAACCTCCAATTTTAATCAAACCCTCCTCTGGGATCCTTGAATTCTCTGGCGCCTTCTAATGCCCAGTGTAATTTGAATTAAGAAAAAAGAAAGAGGGGGAAAAAGAGAGAGAGGACAGGGGGAATGTAAAGACATTCTAGGTTAAGATATAAAGGCTTGTTTTAAATCAACTCATTCAGACACGAAACATATTATTAAGTAGGGGGGAAACTTACCGGTAAGGTGTTGAAACAGGGTTTGACTTATGTATATTAACTTCCCACCCCCTGGGAGATGGCGCAGAGTGGAGTGTCCTGCCAGCTGGACTGATTGCACAGAACTGTTCTCAGGCAGCAATCCTATTCCCGTTTACCTGGGAGTAAGACCCACTGAACTTGGAAGGGTTTTCTGCTGAGTAGACATGCATAGGACTGAGCTGTAAAATTCCCCATTTAGGTGTGAAGGGAGTTTGGCTGCATTCAGGTCAGTGGTCTGTTCTGCCTTACTACAGAAATGAAAATATGTCACCCACCACAGTGCTGAAAACGATAGGAGGGGCAGTCAATTAAATAATTTTAAACTAGTCATATACCTTATAAGTGGCACAGCAGCATGCGACAGCGAGCGCAGCTCGGGAACGGCTTCGACTGGCTGGCTAAACCAGGGGTGGGTAGACGATGGGTCTCAAATCCTTGGTGAGTTAGGGACCCTGGCAGATTGAGCAGACTGGACTAGAAGTGGGTCCAATAAGGCAGTTTCTGCGCATGCTGTTGGCAGACGGGGCTCATCTTCCTGGGACAGGAGCCCATCTAGGAAAAGGAAAACTGTAATACTAAACCTACTCTGCCTTGTGGGATATATTTAGGAGAAGAAAAGGCTCAGGAGAAAACCCTACACAAATCCAGCGTGCGGTCCCTTAGACAGTTGAATGGCACCTTGTCCGCCTCCTTCCAGCAACTTCTGCAGCCAAAAGGTAAAGGTACCCCTGACCATTAGGTCCAGTCGCGGACGACTCTGGGGTTGCGGCGCTCATCTCGCTTTATTGGCTGAGGGAGCCGGCGTACAGCTTCTGGGTCATGTGGCCAGCACGACTAAGCCGCTTCTGGCGAAACCAGAGCAGCACACGGAAACGCTGTTTACCTTCCTGCCGGAGCGGTACCTATTTACTTTGACGTGCTTTCGAACTGCTAAGTTGACAGGAGCAGGGACCGAGCAACGGGAGCTCACCCCTTCGCGGGGATTCGAACCGCCGACCTTCTGATCGGCAAGCCCTAGGTTCTGTGGTTTAGACCGCAGTGCCACCCGCGTCCCTACTCCTGTAGCCAAGCTGGTGCCAAATAGATTGCTGTACTTCCTTTGGATCACATCAATGAGACTGAGGTGGGGAGCTGTCTTGTTGTCTGGGCAGTCCAGGACCTCCATGCGCACTGCCCTGGCTTGTTTTCTTTCCAGTTTTTGTGTTTGTGTGCCAGGTTTTGTCCTTTAAAGCCCACGTACCTACGGGACCGCCTCTCCTGGTATGCCCCACGGAGGACCTTAAGGTCCACAAATGACAAATTTTGGAGGTCCCAGGTCGCAAGGTGGTTAGATAATAATAATAATAATAATAATAATAATAATAATAATAATAATAATTAATAATATCTTTATTGTCATTGCCCCCTCTCGGGGACAACGAAATTACTTGGCTGCTCCATCCACCCAGGTAGGGCACTCCACACAAAATCAAAACAATTATAAAAACACTAATTAAAACAATACAGTATAATACAGCAAGGAAGATTAGATGACTTTCAAAGTCTAGGCTTCCCATTCAGGGCTGAGATCGCTCTGGAGAAGAAGCTGTTCTTAAGATTGGTCTCAACTAGGGCCAGGGCCTTTTCAGCTCTGGCCCCAACTTGGTCTGTCACAAGAGACTGTCACAACGCTCTGGCCCCAACTTGGTGGAACGCTCTGTCACAAGAGACTAGGGCCCTGTGGGACTTGACATCTTTCCGCAGGGCCCGCAAGACAGAGCTGTTCCGCCTGGCCTTTGGTATGGACTCAGTCTGACCCTTATGTTTCCCTCCCCTTATGGTTTTGATCTATGCGCTACTTTTAAAATGAGGCTGCATTTTAAATTGCATTTTAACCTGTATTTTAAATTGGTTTCCCCCCACGTATTATGTTTTTACTGTAATTTTACTCATGTTAGCTGCCCTGAGCCCGGCTCTGGCCAGGGAGGGTGGGGTGCCACAGGGTTCTGTCTTGGGCCTGGTCTTATTCAACATCTTCATCAACGACTTGGATGATGGACTCAGGGGCATCCTGATCAAATTTGCAGATGACACCAAGCTGGGGGGGTGGGGTGGCTAACACCCCAGAGGACAGGATCACACTTCAAAACGACCTTGACAGATTAGAGAACTGGGCCAAAACAAACAAGATGAACTTTAACAGGGAGAAATGTAAAGTATTGCACTTGGGCAAAAAAAATGAGAGGCACAAATACAAGATGGGGGACACCTGGCTTGAGAGCAGTACATGTGAAAAGGATCTAGGAGTCTTGGTTGACCACAAACTTGACATGAGCCAACAGTGTGACACGGCAGCTAAAAAAGCCAATGCAATTCTGGGCTGCATCAATAGGAGTATAGCATCTAGATCAAGGGAAGTAATAGTGCCACTGTATTCTGCTCTGGTCAGACCTCACCTGGAGTACTGTGTCCAGTTCTGGGCACCACAGTTCAAGAAGGACACTGACAAACTGGAACGTGTCCAGAGGAGGGCACCCAAAATGGTCAAAGGCCTGGAAATGATGCCTTATGAGGAACGGCTAAGGGAGCTGGGCATGTTTAGCCTGGAGAAGAGAAGGTTAAGGGGTGATAATAGCCATGTTCAAATATATAAAAGGATGTCATATAGAGGAGGGAGAAAGGTTGTTTTCTGCTGCGCCAGAGAAGCGGACACGGAGCAATGGATCCAAACTACAAGAAAGAAGATTCCACCTAAACATAAGGAAGAACTTCCTGACAGTAAGAGCTGTTCGACAGTGGAATTTGCTGCCAAGGAGTGTGGTGGAGTCTCCTTCTTTGGAGGTCTTTAAGCAGAGGCTTGACAACCATATGTCAGGAGTGCTCTGATGGTGTTTCCTGCTTGGCAGGGGGTTGGACTCGATGCCCTTGTGGTCTATTCCAACTCTATGATTCTATGAGTATAAATAAAATTTATTATTATTATTATTACAAGCAAACACACACACACACAAACCTGTTGATACACATACATACACACGCATACATGAAGCTCTAATCCTCATCTGCTTGTTCCCCACAACTCCACATTTAATACTCCTTCTGGGCAATGCACCAACAGCAAATCGAGTTTTAACCGAGGTCATTTTGAGAATCCCTGCCAGTAAAGACCCATCCGCTCTTCGCGAAAAGAAATAATAAAAAAATGAAATAAAAAATCCTGTGCAAAGCAAAGACCATTGTGTTGTGCTTCCCGCCTCCCCTGTAGTGAATCTTATGTATGTAAACATTCAAACAGCCTAATTAGAGCCTTATTATTTTGAGAATGATTATGCAAGCAGGATCCCAAATCGGTCGGAGCCTCCAGCCTAGCTGTGTTTTGAACGAAGTGCTCTCCCTCCCCTTCCTGTTGTGATGTATGAATATATGACTTGCTTACTGGGTTCTGAACTTGAAGACCTCTTAGCCCATCCAGTTGCTGTGCCTCAGAAAGGGTTTGCAGAGCTGGAAAAGAGCAACCAAAATTATCAAGGGGCAGAGTGACTCCCCTATGAAATAAACTTGCAACCTTTGGGGCTGTTAAGTTTAGAGAAAAGGTGACTAGAGGTGGGGAGACATGACAGGGGTAATCACTTCTCCGTACAAGGGTGTGTCCAGCATTTGTCAGAGTAGACCCACCGAAAAATAATGGACATGGCTTTTTCATGCGTCTTCTCTGAGTAAAACATAACTGGATACAACCCAAAGAACATAGTTGAACTATGTTCAACTCCCACACGCTGTAGTGATGAACCACATTTTGGGTGGGTTTAAAAGATTGCAAATCCAGGTTAAGGCTGTCAGCTCATCATGATGGTTATGATCTCAGAAGCACAATGCCTTGGAAGGCCAGTGTTGTTGCACTCGGGTCCTATAATTAGCTGGGTCCAGAAGGCGAGACATTTCTGTTGTGTGCCACCCCACATAGGAAGACTCTGTTGTAAACAAAAATCTGCCCTTTCCCCCTTATGGGGTATCCAAGAGCCCATATAGAGTCCTTACGTAGGTTCCCTGTTGGTAGGAGAAAATAACAGAGGCCAACCAGAGAATATTGAGAAGCAAAGCAGCTAGTAAGCTTGATCTTTATTGATCTGTTGCAACAGGGTGCTCCCCTCACCCGCAGGAGAGAGGAGGAACCCAGAACAAAGGTGTGTCCACCCTTATATAGACATTTTAAATTCCCTCCCTGGAGTCCAAGACCACCCCCAGAAACATCATACCTACATCACAGAAAGGGCGGTATACAGCAGAAATCTGAGTGCGTTGTTTACCTCCTGTCTGCCAGGTTACCTGTTTAATGGTCACTTGATTGGATTGCCTGGGGAGCCTGGCCAGTCTTTTGTAATGATAAATACTTAGTTCCTGAGCCAGGTCACAGGCTCACACCCTATTCATATCTTAAATGTGCCCTTAAGACAGGATTTGTGAGGAAAGAGACAATTGGGAGGCTTTTCCATTTTCCTTTGAACTTGCAGAGAAAATGAAATATACTCAGAGTCGAGAGTGGATTTCATGCTCTTTATTCAGCTCATAGTGGTGAGGAGGAATGAAAGTTTCCCCAAAATATCTGCTTTATATACATTATTTACACAATGGGCTGCACGTGAATGGCTAATTCCGGAATTCTCCTGTAGGCCAATCAGGTTGTGGATCCACTTGAATCTGGAGCCGGATTGGGTGGCGCCTGCAGACCAATCATACTGCTGCATTGTTCTAGGACCAATCAGACTGCTGCATTCTGAATCCTATTGTTCCAGGACCAATCAGACTGCTGCATTTGGATCCTATTCAACTCAGTACATACCAGAAAACATTTGGTCAGTTTGGGAATCAAAAATGGTATCAGGTCGGTCTTCCTGTGCTGATCTATGTACGTGCTTGGTTGGTACATTTATGAACATTTATTATATAACTAAGACTTTAAAATTCTTATCACAACACCTATCTGTTAAATTGAGGCTGGCATCTTCCCTGATCTTCACTTCATCTTTCCTCCCTAAGACTTACCTTTGCTGGTGCTCCCTTCCAATATCTGATCTATTCATTCCCTTCCTGTTCTCTGCTTATTTTATTACATTCTGTTTTATATTAATGCATTACATGTTTAATTTTGCACACCACCTCAAGCCTGTTGTGAGTTAAGGTTGGGTAGATCGATAGTTGGCGGAATTCCTCGTGTGTAAACAGCCTCAGCCTTGTGCTCTCACAAAGGCAAAAGCCCTTCTCTTTGTCCAAAATATACTTACCGGCTCTTTCACCCCATGCATGCTAGACGGCACGTGTATGCGAGGACTAGAGGCGACGTTGTTGTTGTTGTTGTTATTGTTGAGTTGCACACAAATGAATGAATAAACCAGCAAGATGAAGCAGGAGGGGCATGGCACAAGGTCTCCAAAGCCCTTGGACCTCAGAGCTAGCAATGCCTTTGAAGACTTTCTTCCATGTCTCTTTCATGATTCATTGCTCATGCGCTTGGTAGTTTTATTCCATGACCGGTGGTGGGTCCCTCGGGGATTGTGGAGATCTGAAAGTTATTGTTGCAAATATGGATATTGTCAGTATGGAGGAGTGGGGTGGTGGAGAGGAAGAGTTCTAAATAAAACACAGTGCCACGGCCCTTCAAGTTGTTGTTGTTGTTTGGAGAGACGCAAAACAACCGTTGCAAGAGCTGCTCGTCCTTTTGTGTTGTGTTGCTTTACATTTTCTTTATTGTTTAGCCCTGTGAAATGAGATATCCCAGGGACATGAAACCATGTCATCAAAGAGCTCAGAAATCCATGTGTTGATAGAAACAAGTCCGCATAACAAAGGCATTTCATCCTGAGAGATAAGAGGCTTTGTCCTCCTCCTACCCAACTTGGCTTCAAAAGACCTCCTTCAATCAGAGGAGAGTCCAAAGTTGAATTAAAATGTTTCTCACACAATGGCTAGCGTAGTTGAGCCATGCCAGTTTCATGGACTGTCTTGCAAGAAAGTGCTGTAGGACATGTTGCATCCAAACACTTTTGATTTTTGCAGTCTAATGAGCCAGGTTGATTAAATGCTGTTATTTGGTGTTGTAGAGCCAGGACTCATCATCCTCCAGGAATAGAGGCAGGAGCCTCAATCACTTGGCCACCATATCCTCTACAAGAGAAAGGAGCAATTTTGTTAAGTGGGGCTCTTGCAATAAAAACCTTTTAAATCTACTTTGTAAAATTAAATATTATTTAATCCACATATGGATATACATGCAACTTTCCTTCTTAGTAGAGTTGACACTGGGCACTGAATGTCCAAAGAACTGGGGTAGAATTGGAGCAGAATGCAAAAACTGAGCAACGTGATGATGTCAGGTTACAGAATAAGTTGCATGGGCTGTTTCACAGCAAGGAATGTGACAGAGAGCTGCCATTTTGTGCAACAGGCCTTTCTTTCTTATAATGTGTCATTTTACCTTGGGTGCTGGTGAAATTTATTGAGATTGCTGGTTACATGGAGCATGGAGCTCCAAAGTATGGTTGATTGGTTGTTGTTTTTTGGGGTAGGAGTAGAGCACATGATTTCTATGCAGAAGGTCTAGAGTTCAATCTCCACCACCCCAAATCAAAAGATTCAGGTTGTGATATGGGCCCCTAGTTGATGCCCAAGAGAAACACTACCAGCCAGACAATATCAACCTAGTTTTTGGGAAGTTAGGCATTTGCTGAATTGTTGCTCTCTGTGATATGTACCCTGCCTCAAGATCAATTGAGATCAATGGTTGTTCTGACATCTGTAGTCCAAAACATCTGTAGTGAAGCCTGCCCTATAGATTGAAAGTAAAGAGCTGTCATGATGTTGTCCGTGTAGAGCATTGTATGTTAAACTGTTCCTACGCAGGGGCAGTGATATCTGCTCCTCATGCCATTCTGATCTCCGTCATTTTTTTGACCCCAATTATCCAGCGTAAACAAATGAAGAGGAAGTGTGTGGATTCGGTATGATTCATTCAAAACAGAAGGCGAGGAGCGCACTCGTATCAACGCATTCCAGGACTTGCTAGCGTAGCACAACTAAATTCAGCAGCGCTGTGATATTGATTTGATTAAAAATGGTTTAAGACTTGTAAATGTCACTGGAACTTAGCAAAATGAACGTTATTAAATCCTTCTGGTGATGGGGAAAACTAACAAAGGGATTTGCAGCGGTTTCTGTAATTAATTGCTCTGTCATGATTTATATTAACTTACAGTATGACTCCATTAGCGCGGACCTGTCATCTCTACTCAAGGAACCACCAAGTAATCACTACCACATTAAAGAATAAATTAGTTTTTGGCTGGGAGCCTAGTTGTGGAATGTTTCATTTGTGTCTGCCTTAGACATATGTACCTAATAAAAGTTGGGAAGAATGAGTTAAGGCACATATACATCAACGTCCTTCGACCATATTTTAGAGACAATATGATCGGCATTGTTCATTAGAGCTAATGAATCACTTTATGCCAATTGCATTGCCTCATTTTCTTCTTTTTCTCCTTTTTTTGGTGAATGCCTTTAGGTGATCCATGAAGCAAAAGACGGATGAAACAATGAGTCTTCCCCCTCCCCACCCCTGAGAGATTTCTTTCCCCTCCCATTTGTGTTTTGTGGCCTGTGGTTGTAATAATAACTTCATCTGGTTTTGGTTAACACTTCATTACCCTGGGCTTGGATAAATTATCCTCTTGGTCCTTTTCCACTTGCAGACACGTGGGGGAAGCCAAGGTCTTAGCTGCTACTTATTGCCGATTACGAGATTTGTAAGGTTCTATCAAGACATCAATGGCTTTGATAGTTGGGATATATTTTAAATGGTTTGCCCTGGGTTCTTCTTATTCTCTCCCTCCCCTTTCTTTTGGTGCTCTGCCTATGCTAACAATTGTTTCCATACCCACACAGGCTCCTACGACCTTAAGAGAGTTCAGGTGTTAAAGCTTTAACTGCCTTTCATTTTCTGCTTGGGCGAGGGTAAATCGTTGGCCAAGGGTATAAGGCAGCCTTCCCTAACTTGGACTGAAACTCCAATCAGCACACTGGATGGCGCTGATCACAGTGACAGCCCAAAATATATGGAGAGCACCAGGTTGGCAAATGCAGATATAAGAAGTTTCCTTGTCTATAAGGAACTGTAAGAACTAGAAGGGGTACAGGTTGCAAAGATACCGAATTGCATTTCTCTACCTTTCTTTATGGGACGCAGGTGGCGCTGTGGGTTAAACCACAGAGCCTAGGACTGGCCGATCAGAAGCTTGGCAGTTCGAATCCCTGCGACGGTTGAGCTCCCGTTGCTCGGCCCCTGCTCCTGCCAACCTAGCAGTTCGAAAGCACGTCAAAGTGGGAAGGTAAACGGCGTTTCCGTGCGCTGCTCTGGTTCGCCAGAAGCGGCTTAGTCATGCTGGCCACATGACCCAGAAGCTGTACGCCGGCTCCCTCGGCCAATAAAGCGAGATGAGCGCCGCAACCCCAGAGTTGGCCACGACTGGACCTAATGGTCAGGGGTCCCTTTACCTTTACCTTTCTTTACACCTGTCCACTCCGCCTTCACATTAGTGGGCATTGCAAGGGAGGGGGGGAGAGGAGAAATGAACAACCCTTGAACAGTGGTAGACCCACATTTTGGGGGCCCTGAAGCTTGAACTGTTATGGGGGCCACTTCACAGCCAGCAATGAAGTCTGGGTAAGCTCCGTTATCTTCTTCAGTGGGGTTGTTCCATAACAGAGCACCACAATTTTTCCACGCTTTTGTGATCTTGTGGCTATTCCTCTAGGGCAGGCATGGCCAAACCTGGCCCTCCAGCTGTTTTGGGACTACAACTCCCATCACCCCTAGCTAACAGGACCAGTGGTCAGGGACGATGGGAATTGTAGTCCCAAAACAGCTGGAGGGCCAAGTTTGCCTATGCCTGATCTAGGGTCTTGGTCTCTGTTGGAAAGGGGAAAGAAATTACATTAGCCATAGCAGCAGAGCAGCCAACTTAACGGAATGCTCCACCTTTACAACATCTGTGCCTCTGACTCTCAAACTTTGGGATTGTTGAAATATACACAACAAAAAACCAATCAATTTGAGTCATGCAACTCAAATGGGGTCTATGGGACCCATTTTTTTTTAAAGCAATGTGGACTCAAGTTCCCTCTGGGGTCCCTCTGAGATGAGGGACCCTGAAGCTTAGGCTTCGTTCATTTCATAGTAGATTCACCCCTGCACTTGAATAAGGAAAGGCATATCTGGGAGTAGGAATGAGCGAACCTGCTAATTTCAGTTTCTCAGTTTCTCATTTTTCCAGTCTAGTCCACATTTTCCACATTTCTGCATTAGTTTGCAATCTTTATGGGCAGAGTTACAGTGATAGTGGTACCCCCACAAATTCTGTGTGAGAGAGTTTGGGCCGTACAGCTAGGGAGTACTTTCATGCAGGTGAAATTTAGGAGAAGCGATGCCTCCTTATTAGACATGGGCAAATTTGTTGAGCTTGGCACCTGGTTTTTCTAATCTTAAAGTCAGTTCTCCACATTTCCACATCAGCTTGCCGGTTTTGTTTCTAAAGTTCTCATGAAAACCCATCAGCATTGCAGTGCAAATTTGTTCTAATGTACACATTTTTGTATGAAGTTTTCCTTAATACACTTTTTTTTTTGCAAGGCAATTCCCCCTAATACAATGCATCTTTGTATGTTATTTTTTGCTAATATATGCATTTATATGCACACTTTAGCCTAGCATATGTGTTTTGGTAGACATTGCTTGGCTGGAGAAATGTATTGCAAAATTCGAAACAGTGTGAATTTCAGGGCGGCTGTATTTTCGCTTGCGAATTGTTTCAGAAAATGTGAATCGGGTAGGTTTGACTTTACATGCAAACTGAATAAAAATAAATAAAAATTCTCCTGTCTGAGAGATTGTATTTACTATGTGCTTAGTTGGAGACAGAAAAGGTGGCACTTTAGGTGGCAAGCTGGTGGTACTGGCTAATGTATCAACCACTTAGTTTACCTTTGCAGTGCCACTTCCCACTGCAAGCAACTTAACATACAAATATAGTGCCAGTTTATAAAACCAGTTAGTCTGCGTCAGTCAGATCTTGAGTGCAGGCATCCAATTGCTCATTGCACTGTAAACTGATAATTGCCAACATAAATATGCCATCCTGCTTAACAGAAGTCTCCAGCAGCACATGTAAATATTCAGGTGAACAGAAAGCGATGATTTAAAAAGACACTGCCCAACCCATTCACAGCCCATTGAGTTTGATGGGATTCTTCTGTATGCGCAGGGTTCCAGTTACACATTTCTGTTTTTGCTTTCTTTTTTTAAAGAAAAAATAAAAGCAAGGAAGTTCTAAACTGTGGGTAGGCAAACTAAGGCCCTGGGGCCGGATCTGGCCCAATAACTTTCTAAATCTGGCCTGCGGACAGTCCAGGAATCAGTGTGTTTTTACATGAGTAGAATGTGTCCTTATATTTAAAATGCATCTCTGGGTTATTTGTGGGGCATAGGAATTCGTTCATTTTTATTTTTCCAAAATATAGTCCGGCCCCCCACAAGGTGATGTTTTCTCACTGGAAACAACCCCCCTCACTATGCCTTCATTTCCCCCCAAAGTAGGACAAAGAATAGCTCAAGGAGAGGGGATTGAAAATGGGTGGGAAAATGGTCTGGAAAAGTGACCATTCTTCTCGTTGCTGTAAGGTTTCAGTCAGTTGCAAAATGGAAGGAAAGGGAAGATTTCTTCTGCTTCTTGCTGCAGTCAAAGTGCCATTATCTGCAGCTATCCATGACTCCCCAATAGTGAGAACAGTCCCAGCTATACGTACAGTGGTACCTCAGGTTAAGAACTTAATTCGTTCTGGAGGTCTGTTCTTAACCTGAAACTGTTCTTAACCTGAAGCACCACTTTAGCCAATGGGGCCTCCTGCTGCCACTGTGCCACCGCTGCACGATTTCTGTTCTCATCCTGAAGCAAAGTTCTTAACCCGAGGTACTATTTCTGCGTTAGCGGAGTCTGTAACCTGAAGCGTATGTAACCTGAAGCGTATGTAACCCGAGGTACCACTGTACATACTGCAATTTGATGAGGGGTTTTTCATCTAGGGATGGATGGATCAGGCTATTTCTGATTCATTTCAGTTTCACATGTGCTCAGTCCTAAGTCTGTTACATCCCATTTCTTTTTTTAAAAATACCAAATATTTGCATTTAATTTGTACATATTCCCCCCTAAAGCAAACTTTGTCGTATGCTTTTCGGTGCATCTCCCCAAATGTACATTTTAAACAAATTTTGGTGCATTTGGGGGACAGAATTGCAACATGAAAGTCAGAGGAATGTGCACTCCCAATTTATCGCTGTGTTCCAGTCCACATGTAAGTGCAGAGTGGTGAACTTGTTCAGCCCACTGCAAAAAAATGGGCTGAATTTGTCCTCTTCACAGCGACAAGGGTGAAGAACCCTTTTCCAGCCTGATGGCTGAATTTCTCTTCTGGGCTAATTTCTGGGGAGTCACATGCCACTAGTGGGCCTAAAGGTAAAGGTACCCCTGCCCGTACGGGCCAGTCTTGACAGACTCTGGAGGTTGTGCGCCCATCTCACTCTATAGGCCGGGGGCCAGCGCTGTCCGCAGACACTTCCGGGTCACGTGGCCAGCGTGACAAGCTGCATCTGGCAAGCCAGAGCCGCACACGGAACGCCGTTTACCTTCCCGCTGGTAAGCGGTCCCTATTTATCTACTTGCACCCAGGGGTGCTTTCGAACTGCTAGGTTGGCAGGCGCTGGGACTGAGCAGCGGGAGCGCACCCCGCCGCAGGGATTCGAACTGCCAACCTTTCGATCGGCAAGCCCTAGGCGCTGAGGCTTTTACCCACAGCGCCACCTG
Source organism: Podarcis muralis (assembly GCF_964188315.1). Taxonomy (NCBI): domain Eukaryota; kingdom Metazoa; phylum Chordata; class Lepidosauria; order Squamata; family Lacertidae; genus Podarcis; species Podarcis muralis. Next base: position 64,474,830 of record NC_135664.1, on the reverse strand, counting down.
CGTCCCACAGTGGGCCTAGCCAGAGGCAAAATTTTGGAGGATGAATGAGGGGGCTTTGAATCTGGCAGATGCAAAGCCTCCGTAGATCCACCCCAGAATGCCCTCCTTTTTGGCCTTAGCTCCCTTGGGAAACTGAGGCTGGATTCAGAACACAGAAGAGTGTTTGGAAGTCAGAGTGCGTTAAAATGTTTTACTGAATTACCCACTGTCAGGGTACTGCCATCAGAACAGGGCAGGGAAGCAGAGGGGCAGTTGGGTTACTGGGAACCTCCGAAAATCTTGCGAAGCAGTTCTTCTGGTGGTGAGGAAAGCTCCACCTCCAGTGGGGAAGGGGGGAAAGGACCAGAGGATGCTGTGGGAGCCTCAGCACCGCTCCTGGCCAAGCTGGCCAGGAGGGAAGCACGCCTCTTCCATCGCCCACCCTGCGCAGAGGTGTAAAACGCAAAGAAGGAAGGAGAAGGCTAGGGGTGACGAAGCTCTTATGTTGGGGGAGGTTCCGGAAACAACCACTCCCGGATTCTGCTAGCGATTGAGGCGGACATGAACTTGTGGCTCTGCACTGTAAACAGTTTTGCACCAAAATAAAACCTGTAAAAGACAGGTCGGAGTCCTGACTGGTTACTCACGAGCAACCACCGCTGCCATCTGACACCCACTCATGTTGGGAGGAAGGTGGTTAAGGGCCGGTGTTTCTTGCAGCACGCAAAACGCTGAAGTGCCTTGCTCCAAACCATTCGGCAGGGATTAGTTATCTCGTTTATTCAATCATTCTACTGGACTCATGGGGGGGGATTATACAGAGGGTAGATTATCCCCCTGCTCCCCTTGTCGAATTCATGTTTACGAACAGGTTAAGCACGGGACTGGGGAGTGGTACTCGTTCCGAACCAAATTATTGCAGATTGTTGGGCGCGTGAGCTTGCGTATGTTTTGGAAACACAGAAAGACGCCTGTTTCAGCTCAGACGCTTTGTCTGCCTATCGTATTCTGTACGCTGACTGGCAACGACTCTCCTGGGTCTATCAGGGGGAAAAGGAGGGTGTTTTCCATCACCTGCTGCGTGGTACTTTTTTCAAACTGGAGATGGCAGGGATTGGATTTGGGGCCTCCTGTAATGCAAAGCATCTGCTTTACCACTGCGCTATGGTCCTTCTCTAGAGTAAAAAGACTTTTAAGTAGCCTGCAAGTTATACCGTGTAAGAGAATGATTTCCTTAGTAATGTGCAGCTTGTGATGGAGTCATTGCAGATAGAGATGGAGGTTATTCTATTTCCCACTGTGTATTGGCAATCTGGTTGGCAGTTTCGTGTGTGTGTGTGTGTGTGTGTATGTGTGTGTGTGTGTGTGTGTGTGTGTGTGTGTGTGTGTGTGTATATATATATATATATATATATATATATATATATATTCCCACATGTCTAGTGTTAGGGACGTGGAAGCGGTGCAGAAAAAAATGAATCAGGCTGTGAGGGAACCTGGCACAGGACGCAATATGCAAATCTGCTGTATGCCATGCTATATAAAAGTATCTTGTCAGGAAACTTGGAGCAAGTCGTAGGGGGAAATCTGGCACCCAGTCCTAGAATGGAAAGTATTCACAGGCTGCGAGAGAGAGTCTGGTTTGTTCTGCTCCGGGGGAGCGACGGCTGGCAAGGGTACAGACGGCACACAAGGGAACTCCTGAGCTCTCCATTCGAGCGCTGCACCATTGTGCTCCGAGAGGAGGAAGGAGAGGGCTCCCCAAGAAGAATGACCGGCTTTCTTGCGGGGAGCGGAGGGTCACGAGAGCGAACCAGAGCCAAGTTAAGGAAAGTGCGCTATGGCAACAGGCTATCTGGTCCAAGGAATGTCCTGCAAAGTAGGCGGCGGGGGAGGGGAGATGGGTAGTGGCGGTGAAGGGGAGAACGCGGTTCGAATGGGAACAATTCACCCTCCCAGAGGAGCTCTAAACAAGGAAGCAGCCATGTTAGGAAACAAACAGCCGTTCATAGTGAAATGGAGGGCAGGGTGGAATGAGTCGGCCTTCTTCACACTGGTGGGCGACGTGAAAAGTGGCCTTTGATAGAGTGCCCAGCATTGTCCCAGTGCCACCCTCTATACAGGATGGATGGGCAGCCTTTGTTCTGAAGTGTTTCCTCTTTTTCCAGAGCATCGCCAGAGCTAAGCCTGTGTTTGGGCAGGGCAGCCTCCGCCAACCTGGTGCCCTCCAGATGTTGTTGTTGTTGTTTAGTCATTTAGTCGTGTCTGACTCTTCATGACCCCATGGACCAGAGCATGCCAGGCACTCCTGTCTTCCACTGCCTCCCGCAGTTTGGTCAAACTTATGCTGGTAGCTTCAAAGACACTATCCAACCATCTCGTCCTCTGTCGTCCCCTTCTCCTTGTGCCCTCCATCTTTCCCAACATCAGGGTCTTTTCCGGGGAGGCTTCTCTTCTCATTAGGTGGCCAAAGTATTGGAGCCTCAGCTTCACGATCTGTCCCTCCAGATGTATTGGACTGCAACTCCCGTGACCCCCAGCCAGCGTGGGTGGCTCATGTGTCAAAGGCCAGGGTTCACAGGGGTGTCTTCAGCATTCGGCAGAAATGAAGGTGCCAGGCGGACCTCTGTGGCCAGAGAATTCTACACACCTAAATAGGTGTCTGTTCTGTGTTTGCTAAACTGCAGGTTTTTCTCCTTTACTGAATTTACTCACATGCTCTGTGTATTGTGCATTTGTATTTTCAGTGCTTTGCATTTTGATGTTTTGAATGTGAGCTGCTTTGGGCACAGTTCGTTGTGGAAAAGCGGCCTGCAAGTAAACTCAATCAATCAATCAATCAATCAATCAATCAGTCAGTCAATCAATGCTACTGTTCAGTGAGCCAGCCAGCCAGGCATACCTGCTTTCAAGACACTCCCTTTCCCAAGTCCCCCCCCCCCCCATACTCAACCCCCCAGAATGGACTCTCAACTGGAAATAAAACATAAAAATATTTAAAACTGTTAAAAACATCCAAACAACAGGACCCCTACCACAAAACATTTTTTAAAATACCAGATGTAAACAAATCATGTGTCTGGATAGGCAGAAAAGTTTTCAGCAGGCATCTAAAAGTGTCCAGTAATGGTGCCTTTTTAAGATTAGTAGATGGAAATTGTGTGGGTTATGGGAACTGTAGTCCATTGGAATGGATGATGGTTAGGATGGATGATGGAATCATAGTCCAACAATATATGGAGGTCACCACATTATCAACCTGTGTTAACATCATTTTGAAGGCTTATTTATAGCAGGGTGTGGGGACAAGTTGGGCTCAGGACAAAAGCTTCATGGGGTATGTGGGTTTTAAGGAGGAAATCGAAAGAAGAGAGACAAAACTGAGCCATGGAAAAGGTAGGCCGCATTAAAATGGTTTCACTTCACACTTCAGGTTTGACCAAATGTATGTGATTTCAAATAGAAAAACAAACAAGACACCTTAAAAAAGAAAAGAAAAAGAAGAGGCAAATTGGTGGCTGCAAACTAAGAAGACCCGACTCTGTTACCCCATTGTATTAACCATGCCATCGTTTTAATTGCAAGACAGGGATTCAAATTCAATCCGTTCTACCCATTCAGAGGTGGGGAAAAGTTCTCATCCCCCCCACTTGTGAAAGAAATAGTTTTAAGTATGTGGTTTTGATTTATTTACATTTTTTTAATTAAAAGAAAATTAGAAATAAAAAAAAGATGCTGTAGCAACTGCCGTCCTACAAAAGCAAAGCATTGCTATGCAATTAAAAGGGCTCCTTGAATTATAATTAGATTTGAAATTTAATTATGACTGCAACACTTCATCTTTACATGCAACTGACACCTTGCTGCTACATAGCCCTTATTGTAATTTCCGTATATGTTTAACTCCAAGATCTTAAACAGCAGACTAAGTATCAGGGTATCTGCAGAAAATAAAGGCTTAGAAGGTGGGAGAAGAAAGCAAACGTGATCTTTGCCCCCTCTTAGCATGTTGGCTGCCTCACGCACACACTTGAATGGCTGTTCTCAGGAGAGACGTTGCTGTGTGTCGCAGAGAACAATGTTCTTGCAAGAGGAAAAGGAACTGCATTGCTGTATAGAGGTTGCCTCGTCACCAGGTATCCTTCAGCAGTTGTCTAAGGCAGGGAAGGGGAAGCTGTGGAGCTCCAGGGGTTGTTGGACTCCCAACTCCCATTGGCCCCAGGCAGCATGGCCAGTGGTCCAGGGATGCTGGAAGTTCTGCAGATATCTGGAGGGCTACAGATTCTTCTTGCCCTGGTAATAATAATGATTTATTATTTATACCCCACCCATCTGGCTGGGTTTCCCCAGTCACTCTGGGCGGCTCCCAACAGAATATTAAAAACATGATAAAAGATCAAACATTAAAAACTTCCCTAAACAGGGCTGCCTTCAGGTGTCTTCTAAAAGTCAGATAGTTGTTTATTTCCTTGACGTCTGATGGGAGGGTGTTCCACAGGGCGGGTGTGGCCCTCTGCCTGCTTCCCTGTAACCTCACTTCTCGCAGGGAGGGAACTGCCAGAAGGCCCTCAGATCTGGACCTCAGTGTCCGGGTTGAATGATGGGGGAGGAGACGCTCCTGCAGGTATACTGAGCCGAGGCTGTTTAGGGCTTTAAAGGTCAGCACCAACACTTTGAATTGTGCTTGGAAACGTGCTGGGAGCCAATGTAGGTCTTTCAGGACTAGTGTTATGTGGTCTCGGCGGCCGCTCCCAGTCACCAGTTTAGCTGCTGCATTCTGGATTAGTTGTAGTTTCTGGGTCACCTTCAAAGGTAGCCCCACGTAGAATGCATTGTCAAGGAAATAAACAGCTATCCAACTTTTAGAAGACATCTGAAGGTAGTCCTGTTTAGGGAAGCTTTTAATATTTGATGAATTATTGTGTTTTAATATTTTGCTGGAAGCCGCCCAGAGTGGCTGGGGAACCCAGCCAGATTGGCGGGGTATAAATATTATTATTATTATTATTATTAGGTTCAGAGCCTAGGGATTGGTGGTGGGACACTGAGGAGAGGACAGAGGAAGAAGAGTGGTTTGGATTGGATTACTCTTGTGGGTCGCTTTCAACTCTACTATTCTATGAGTCTATGATTCCGTGACATTGCCCAAATCTTGCCCCAAACGTTCTGTTTGAGAACGAAAAAAATACTCGCCATTTAAAGGTAAAGGTAAAGGACCGCTGACCGTTAAGTTCAGTCACAGACGACTCTGGGGTTGTGGCGCTCATCTCGCTTTCAAGCCAAGGGAGCCAACGTTTGTCTGCAGACAGTTTCCCTGGATCATGTGGCCAGCATGCTTCTGACGCAATGGAACAACGAAACTAGAGCAGCGCGCGGAAATGCCGGTTACCTTCCCAGTGGAGCAGTACCTATTTATCTACTTGCCCTTTTTTGGCGTGCTTTCGAACTGCTAGGCTGGCAGGAGCAGGGACCGAGCAACAGGAGCTCACCCCGTCGCGGGGATTCGAACCACCAACCTTCCGATCGGCAAGCCCAAGAGGCTCAATGGTTTAGACCACGGCGTCACCCATGTCCCCACTTGCCATTTAGAGAATGCTAAAAACACTTGATGTTGTTGCTTAGTCGTGTCCGACTCTTCGTGACCCCATGGACCAGAGCACGCCAGGCACTCCTGTCTTCCACTGCCTCCCGCAGTTTGGTCAAACTCATGCTGGTAGCTTCAAGACACTATCCAACCATCTCGTCCTCTGTCGTCCCCTTCTCCTTGTGCCCTCCATTTCCCCCAGCATCAGGGTCTTTTCCAGGGAGTCTTCTCTTCTCACGAGGTGGCCAAAGTATTGGAGCCTCAGCTTCAGGATCTGTCCTTCCAGTGAGCACTCATGGCTGATTTCCTTCAGAATGGTTACGTTTGATCTTCTTGCAGTCCATGGGACTCTCAAGAGTCTCCTCCAGCACCATAATTCAAAAGCATCAATTCTTCGGTGATCAGCCTTCTTTATGTCTTCTCTTCTCATGAGGTGGTCTAAGTATTGGAGCCTCAGCTTCACGATCTGTCCTTCCAGTGATCACTCAGGGCTGATTTCCTTAAGAATGGAGAGGTTTGATCTTCTTGCAGTCCATGGGACTCTCAAGAGTCTCCTCCAACACCATAATTCAAAAGCATCCATTCTTCGGTGATCAGCCTTCTTTATGGTCCAGCTCTCACTTCCATACATCACTACTGGGAAAACCATAGCTTTAACTATATATAATTCTCTAAACAGCCCTCTGTTAGGTTGATATCATTATGCCCATTTTGCAGATGTAGGTAGGTGAAATTGAGGCCGAGAAGTAGAATGGCTAGGCAAATGCTTCCCAAGTAAGTTCACCAATAAAGAGAGATTAGAAAACAGAGACGCCCCAGTTCTTATTTTTAGCCACTATGCTACACCGGAATAGTTTTGCCCCATTTTTCTCACAGTAGGTGTCAGAGAATGCATAGCAATGTTTTAAAAGAACACAAAACCACGCTGTAAATTAATATCTAGTCGCAACAGCAATTACATCAGAGTTTCCAAACAGGATTTGTTCATGCTGTTTTCTAGTTCTTTCTTTTCTTTTCCCTGAGCTTCAGTGGTTATGTGTTGAGGGAACAAAGTTTAGTTCAGAGACTAAAAATGTCGACTTGGCAGTAGAGCTGGTTGAAAAAGAGCAATGCCATTTTTATGACAATTTTGAGACTTTGTTTTGACACGGCCATCACTTCTGCGTCAATAGCGCTGAAACAAAACGTCAAATGTTGTAAGGGAGGAAAATCGAAATTTTGATATTTTCCATATTTTTGGATACTTTTGGCGAGGTTGCTGAAATGGCAAAGAAGTTTGCTGGGAGACGGGGGAGGGCAAATGTGTGTGTTCTCCAAGCAAAATCTTTCATCCAAAAAAACAAAAAAGAAAGAAAGGGAAAGCACATTTAAAAGGGGAGTGAGGGAGAAAAAGAAATAAGATTGGTTTGTTGAGATTAGCGACTTTTGCAGTTAAAGTTCGGGGCTGCTTTTTTTACAGGTTTTGACTTGAAGAAATAAAAGGAAAGACACCCAGGAGAGATATTATACCATTTAACTGAAATACTTTCTTTTGTTTTCAAATCATGCCTTTTCATTGTTTATGTGCTCTTAAAATATGTACACTTTGAAAATATTCTATTAATAATCACACATTTGGAGTGTGCATTGTATTTCACACACATTATCGCAGTAGCTTTCAAGTTAGGAAATTTTAAAACTATGCAAAGTGCTATTAGTTATAAATGAAACATTGAATATGTATAATCCCCGAAATCTGCCGTCATACTTCATTACAGTATATTTACAAATATTGTACATATGCGACTTTTATTAATGTAGCATTTTATTTTAAATAGCTAGCAGTTGAGATTAGTAACAGGTAAATTCTTAACAGTAAATTTATATTAATTATTTAACCATTTGATTAATGATTTGATAATGTCACAGTCTTTTTAAAACACATTTTAAAGGGCATAGGATTTCAATCAGCCATAGACCTGGTTGAAGAGGAATGTTTTTGCCTGGAGCCTAAAGATATGTAATGGAGGCACCAGGTGACCCTCCTTGGGGAGAACATTCCACAAACTGGGAGCCAATGCAGAAAAGGCCCCGTTCTCATGTAGCCCCCATCCAGACCTCTCATGGAGGAGGCACACAAAGAAGGGCTGGCCTCAGAGGATGATCTCAGGGTCCAGGTAGGTTCATATGAAGAAAAGCAGTCCTGAGACGTTTAAGGTCCTGAACTTGCACCTTCTGTATTCAAAACAGATGATCAGCTACTGAGCTATGGACTCCCTTCTTTGCCAAGCCAGGCTGCTGCGGATTTGTAAACTGGACCCTGTTTAGGTTTGTAGAATCCTCTGCCCGCAGAAGTGAGTCATTTCTGTCGTATGCTGACGATGCCCCCCTTTACCCTGGCCTTTGACACGTGAGAGAGATGTTTCCCGGACTCAACCTATTCCTGCGATTGTAATTTGTTATAACCTGTTTTTAATATTGAATCTTAACTCTTTGCAACCTGCCCTAGGACCTGATTGTGAAGGATGGGTAATAAATTGAAGAAGAGTTTGGATTTGATATCCCGCTTTATCACTCCCCTTCAGGAGTCTCGAAGCGGCTAACATTCTCCTTTCCCTTCCTCCCCCACAACAAACACTCTGTGAGGTGAGTGAGGCTGAGAGACTTCAGAGAAGTGTGACTGGCCCAAGGTCACCCAGCAGCTGCATGTGGAGGAGCGGGGAAGCGAACCCAGTTCCCCAGATTACGAGTCTACCGCTCTTAACCACTACACCACACTGGCTCTGAAATAATAATAATAATTAATCCTTTTCATCTGCTGAGCATTTATTTTATTTTTGCAGAATCTATTTATATTGTTCGGCTTTTGAATTGTTGTGCACTATTACTTCTGTTATTTTGATGGTTGCAAGGTGTGGGGAGAGAGAAAGTTAAGTCCAGGTGCTTTAAAGTAGATTTATTTCAGGCCTGGCACATTTCAGAACAATCCTTCCTTAGGGGCATGTCATGAACTGCTGTTTCCATCAAGCGCATAGGCCACTGGCTGCAGTAACCCCTGTGGGCCTCTGAGAGCACTGCAAATGAATTAGAAAAGTAGGAATCCATAAATGGATTGAAGTATCTATAAAAAAAAATCAAATAAATGTATAATACTACCAGACCCACACATTGCCTATTTGTAAGCTGTTGCAGGGTTTTTTTGTCCATCCAAATCACTCAGGAACATAACAAGCTTTCCCTTCACAAATAACGCACTGACTCTGTTTACAGGGGTCTCTCCTGCGTTTTTTCAAGGTAACCTTGGTGATAATAATGTCAGGTCCATTTACTACAATGCTTTTAAAAAATAATAATTTCAGGAAGTGTTCATATTGATTTGACTCTGGCCTTTGATCCAACAAATCACACTGCGCACTACCTGTGTTTCTTTCTGTTTGGTGAGGTTTATCCATGGGAGAATGGTTCTTCAGCTACATTAGCAAGGAAACAACGAGTGATTTTGCTTAATGGTGTTGAATCGGAGATGAAAATGTTACCCGGGCGAGTTACCTCGGAAGCTAATTAGAGGGCTTTTACTTCTCCAGTGTTTATTAACGACCTGTTGGTGTTGTGGCGAAACAGTTCTATGTGTCCACATGCTGAGGATGTGACCTCATATGCAGTAAGAGCATTGTAAGGTTATCAGACCACGACTGTTCAGACGGGAGATTTATGGAGCCATATTCACTGTTTAAAGATATGGGCAACCACCTCCCCAACACCACCAGAAACAAATTGGTTTGTAGGCCAGGCTGAGGCATATGTACTCAGCAGGGCTGAGCAATATATCAATACATCATCCAAAACTGGTTTGAAGTCCATATGATACTGGTTTGATAATTTTTGATCCAGCAATATATTGCGAATCAGGATGTATGTTAGGGCTGGGTGATATATCGCCCAAAACTGGTTTGATATTGGTTCCATATCACAGTTGTGATATTGGTTTCATAATTTTTGACCTGCCAATATGTCATGAATCATGATGTGTGTGTGCTTTGCAAAAAAAACACAATGTGGGGAAAACCACGAAGCCAGCCAGTGCTTATCTTGATTCCTGAAGCCTCTGTTAACTCTGCCATCTCAGCAGTCTCCTGCCTCTTGCAGGGAGCAGAGAAACAGGAAAAACTGGCAAAAATCATAATGCAGGAAAAGCCACAAAGCTGGCCAATGTCTCTGTTGTTGTTTAGTCATTTAGTCGTCTCTGACTCTTCATGACCCCATGGACCAGAGCACGCCCGGCACTCCTATCTTCCACTGCCTCCCAAAGTTTGGTCAAACTCATGCTGGTAGCTTCGAGAACACTGTCCAACCATCTCGTCCTCTGTCGTCCCCTTCTCCTTGTGCCCTCAACCTTTCCCAACATCAGGGTCTTTTCCAGGGAGACTTCTCTTCTCATGAGGTGGCCAAAGTATTGGAGCCTCAGCTTCAGGATCTGTCCTTCCAGTGAGCACTCAGGGCTGATTTCCTTAAGAATGGATAGGTTTGATCTTCTTGCAGTCCATGGGACTCTCAAGAGTCTCCTCCAGCACCATAATTCAAAAGCATCAATTCTTCGGCGATCAGCCTTCTTTATGGTCCAGCTCTCACTTCCATACATCACTACTGGGAAAACTCCATGGACAATGCCTCTACCTAGCCCCAAAATGCAGTGTGGGTATTTAAAGAGGATACCCAGGTAAAAAAGAGGCTTTGTGCTGGTTGAATTTACAGGCATGGCCAAACTTGGCGCTCTAGCTGTTTTGGGACTACAACTCCCATCATCCTTAGCTAACAGGACCAGTGGTCAGGGATGATGGGAACTGTAGTCCCAAAACAGCTGGACAGCCAAGTTTGGCCATGACTTGGCTAGTAGGATGGTGTTGTCTTATTGTGGTTGGTTTTTCAGTGACAATCACACTGCATTTTGCATGTATGAAGTGGGCCAGGCTGAATAAATGATAACAGAATAAATGATATAAGGAGGGAAGTGCAGCCCAAGGGACAAAAATAGGTAGTAAGGGAACACCTAGCTACTTTAAACAAATTTAAATCTCCAGGGCCTGATGAGCTGCATCTAGGGGTACTAAAGGAGCTTGCGGATGTAATTTCAGAGACTTTGTCTATGATCATTGAGAATTATTGGAGAACATTTGAAGTCCCTACAGACTGGAGGCATACAAATGTTGTCCCCATCTTCAAAAAAGTAACTACCAAGTAACTACCAACCGGTGAACTTGACATCAGTACTAGGGAAGGTCCTAGAACAGATAATTCAACAGTCAGTCTGTGAGCATTTAGAAAAGGATGCTGTGATTACTAAGACCCAGCACGGGTTTCTCAAAAATAAGTCATGCCAGACCAATCTGATTTCCTACAGCCAAGAGGCAGAGATGAGCCAGGCTTGAAGAATCCAGGGAGTCTTTCCCCTCTTGCTGTGAGCAGCTCTTGTCCCACCTGGTCTCCCAGAACATGCAGAGAAATGAAGAGGGCAGAGCGATGAGAGACAAGATGATGGAGCCTCAGGTTGTTTGGGAAGGATACAGTGGCAGAGGAGACTGAGATAATGGCGGGAAAGACCTTCTCACAACTGCATTATTGGGACAAGACCTATTGGGAAGGGTTGCAGTGACAAATCAGGTCCTCCCTTAAAGAGGGCATGTATTGTGGTGAGACCTGGAAAACCGACACCCTGTGTTGTGGGTGGGTACGATTGGTCAGCCACAACAGCCAATTGGTAGGTCCCTCGTAGCTGGGAGCAATCTGGCCAATGGGACGCAGTCCAAACAGTTCAAGGGATCTATTTATGCCCATGCACATGACCCAGAGCTTCCTCTTTCGGCGCGTGCATTCGGAACACCCGCCCACCTCTCCCTACTTTTAAGGCTTTACGCTGGCTATGCCGTCATGTGTCGTCTGTCGTTGGGACAGGGGCACGGCAGGAATTTCCCCCACTTGGCTGATTGGCTGTTGCCATTTGGGTTTCGTCTGCCGCGTAGTAAATTGTCACAACTTGTAAGGTTGCGGATAGGCACTGGTTCAGGTGATAGGGATGGGAGAACGCTCTCGCCATCCCTATGTGAAGGGTATTCCGTTAAAGGAATCCAGGGACTCGATGGTTTGGTCAACCCCTGAGAGGGGGTTGTGCCCATGCCTGAGTCCAGGGGGGCATTTGGGTGGCGGAGATAGCCTGTTCCCGGCTTTCCGCTTATCCAGGTGTTCACCCTTGGCTGACCTATGCTGGAACCCTGGGTCAGCGCTACCTGCATGGCAGGGAGCTAGTCGAACCAGAGCCTATGCAACCAGTCACATTCTGCAATCAATAAAGTTGTGGCCTAAATTCTGCCAAAAACCAAAACCAAAATTTGAGTCAAGTGTGAAGTTATTTAGGGGGGAGGTTTCTGGGTCTGAACACGCAACTAGGAATGAGCTGTTTTGTTTCTTTGAATCAAGAGTTAACTTCACTGACATGTGCTTTATTGTTTCATTGCTGACCTACGCCTGACTCCAGCTCCTTGTTGGTTTCCACTTTAGATTCTGCCTACCCCCCAAAATGTTTGTATCACTACAAACCCTGGGTTCCCCCAGCCTGCTGAGCCCTGTCTCTTGTCCATGGATGATGGTAAAGTTCTTAACCCAAGGTACTACTTCCAGGTTAAAAAAGGTAAAGGGACCCCTGACCATTAGGTCCAGTCGTGACCGACTCTGGGGTTGCGGCGCTCATCTCGCTTTATTGGCCGAGGGAGCCGGCGTACAGCTTCCGGGTCATGTGGCCAGCATGACTAAGCCACTTCTGGCAAACCAGAACAGCGCACGGAAACGCCGTTTACCTTCCCGCCGGAGTGGTACCTATTTATCTACTTGCACTTTGATGTGCTTTCGAACTGCTAGGTTGGCAGGAGCTGGGACTGAACAATGGGAGCTCATCCCGTCACGGGGATTCGAACTGCCAACCTTCAGATCGGCAAGTCCTAGGCTCTGTGGTTTAACCCACAGTGCGGAGTCTGTAAACTGAAGGTTCTGTAACCCAAAGCGTTTGTAACCTGAGGTACCACTGTATAACTTTAATACAATAATGGGTGGGTGATATTTTATTGTGCTGAGTTTGTCTCCCTGTAGGGAGGGGTGGGGTTGGGGGCCGTTTTCAAGGCAGCCCTATAGAAAACAAAGGGCGTGAAAGAAGAAGGAGATGGATGATGGTGTTTTGACCACTCACAGCCTAAGGATCGGAAATTCAGGAAATAATGGTGCTGGACTAAGGTTAGTCTGGGGCTAGTGCTGCCTGAACACATGCTTGCTTGCTTCCTACCCACTTCAGCCTGCATCTCTGAAAAATAAATAGTTGATCATAACAGGCGCCATAAATCTTCTGCTCTCTCTTTTTCACATGGGGGAGCCAATCGTATGCAGCTGCACTTGGAACGTGTGGAAACAAAACTTGAACGGCAGAATGTGGCTTTTTTCAAGTACAGTTGAGTACAGTACTGACGGAGCAAATAAAGGGTCCATGCACACAAAGTAATCACCTCGGACCAGAAGAGCCCGGCACATTTTTATAAGTTACAGCAAACCCTTATAAGACTCCGCAGCCAATTAAATTGTTTTATACTCTTGCAGTACAAGGGTGGCCGAAGAGATTCCACTGGAAATGTATTGCGAAACTAAACCCAAAACCTCCTAATGCACCGAATAGTTTAGACGTGGGAGCAGACTTTAATGGCTGGATGATGGAGCGTTGCAAGCTTTCATAAAGGGGGTTCATAAAGAAAACAAAGCAGAGGAAAACGTCTGCCCATTTTCTTCATTTCTGACTTTCTCAAGGCAAAATTAACACTTTTAGGCCCAACTTCAACTTAACCATAGGCGGAGCAGATCCACACTAAACATTTAAGGCACACCCACATTAAAAGCAAATGGCTTCCACCAAAGAAACTTGGGAGCTGTAGTTTCCCCTCATGGAAATAAAATGCCTAGCATGCTTTAAAAAGCTGCAGTTCTCGGGAAAATCATGTGCTTTAAATGGATAGGGTTGCCATCTTTGGTCTGGCAAAGTAAGGGACAGGTCAGGCAAAATATGGTACAAGTTGATTAATATTCTACAGCGTTTGTGTCTGTGGGAAGGGGGTTATTGTTTTACTGTTTTGTTTTAATTGTTTACTTGATTTTCTCTTGTTTCTTATTCTGTGATCTTATGATGAAGGGCTGTATATAAATCTTAACAACAACAACAATTTGACGAGGCTGCAATAAAACTGCAGCTCACAGGAAAAACACCACCACCAAACCGTTTTGATACTAATCAAAATGTTTCTCTGATATCCCTTTTAAAGAAAGTATCAATGAATCAAATGCTATTATGCAATCACAGAGCTGTTAACTTTAAAGAAAACAAAGGTTGCGTGCGTTGTTTTTTTAAATTGTCAGCACACGATAACTCTGCGAGTGGGGGAAAAAGAGGGTGAGGAAATCGTACATCAGTCATTGCCTGTGTTTAGCTACCTCCGTGCAAGCTAGTTATTTTTTAACTAGATGAGAGGCTAGCTAAAAGCATATTCCTTCCTCTCTGCCTGTTTGCAGGCCTCTTTGCTTTTTTCTTTGCTGGCAATAATGAAATATGCCTCTACGCTTCCCCCCACCCCATCCAACCTCGTCTATTCGGTTATCAGTAAGCCATTGTGCGGCTAACAATGGCCCCTCTTTTTTTGTCCCCCAGCAACGCTTTGTAGAATAATGCTATTCATCCCCACGGAATCCCTGGTTCATAAAAAGGTATTGATGAAAGGTGGGGTAGATTTGCTCAAGTTTTCAGCATAATAATCCTATTGTTCACCGCTCGGGCTTGCCTAGCGAATGGCCCTTAAATGTAAACAGCCAAGGCAGTATGCTTTGTGATTATATGTGGAGGGGTCTGTTTGAGGTGGGCATTCCTGCTTCCTTTGATAGGACTCATTAAAGCCAAACCGGTGCGGGTAAGTTCTCGCTGCATTAGTTGGTGGCTTGCATCTGAATTCTTGTGTGTGTGCTATGAGAGGTATTTTGTCTACACTTGAAAGAAAGGCCCACAGTGCAAAAGGCAGGCTTATGCTTTTCATTAGGTCCCACCTGTCAGGTAAGGGGTGCTTGTTGCAACAAGACAAAGGACCTTTGCTCTTTTCGGCCAGCTTTATGGGATGTCTTACTTTGCAGAAAGCAAATGCTGAAATCCTTCTCCTTTCACGCCCTTTGTTTTCTATAGGGCTGCCTTGAAAACGGCCCCCAACCCCATCCCTGCCTACAGGGAGACAAAGTCAGCACAATAAAATATCACACACACACCCATTATTGTATTAAAGTTATAATAATAATAATAATAATAATAATAATAATAATAATAATAATAATAAATGTTACAAACGCTTCAAGTTACAGACTCCGTTAACCCAGAAATAGTGCTTCAGGTTAAGAACTTTGCTTCAGGATGAGAACAGAAATCATGCTCCGGCGGCACGGCAGCAGTGGGAGGCCCCATTAGCTAAAGTGGTGCCTCAGGTTAAGAACAGTTTCAGGTTAAGAACGGACCTCCAGAATGAATTAAGTTCTTAACCCAAGGTACCACTGTATCCTGCCCATGGGCATAGCTAGGGGGAGTGGGAGGCAGCTGCCCCCCCAAATCACGTAAATAAATAAAAATACTTAGCTAAAAGTATAAATTGTAGAAAGATTTGGACAGGTTTTTCTGAGCGCTTGAGGTCAAAAGAAAGAAATGTAAAGCAATGGTTGTTGAGACATTTCATTCTGAATCTGCTAGACAGAAGATGGTGACGGGTGAGTGTCCTGCACCCCCCCATAAATCCTGGCTACGCCCAGGATCCTGCCCCACATCAAGTGGATTTGAATGCTTTAGGACAGGCTTCTCCAACCTGGTGCCCCCAGATGTTGTTGGAAGCCTGTTTCCACCAGCCAAAGGCAACATGACCAATGGTCAGGAGTGACTGGATGGAACAACATCTGGAGGACAGCAAGTTGGAAATGGCTGATTTAGGAAGATGGGAGAGCAGGGTCTCTCCTGGGTCTTGGACGGGAGTCTTTCTCAGTTCTCCCTGGAGCTGCTGGGATTGAATCCGGAACCTTCGGCATGCAGAGTCTTTGGTCTTTTTCTCTGATTCCATAAATCAAATTCCAAATACTTGGGGCAACTTCACTTATTACACAGTGTCAAGCCTTGACTGGCCATCTCTGGCATCTGTTCAGCAGGGAACTGCACCAATCACAGCTTCTTGGCCGTGCAAATATGTTCATTTTATTTATTTATTTCATAACACCTACATCGCTTGATTGTAGAAAGAAACCCTCAGAGCGTGTCTATGCATTTTACATTTTTCAGGTGTCTCCTTAAAGCAATCTGCGAATTGCCTCCGTTTGGCTCTCGAGGATGGTTGTACGTTGCCTTGGGTTGCCTCGGGCAAGATCAAGCGACTAACAAATTTAATAAATAAAAAATAAATAAAAGGATAAATAAAAGGATAATAAATATAATAAAAAGGATGCTATTCTTAAAGCCCCCCCCCCCCATCCATCTCGATGGGCCTTTGCTACAGCAGAGCATGAAGTTAAACTGGGCAGCCCTTCCTTTACCTTCCCTGTAGTCTCTTGGTATTCTGAACTGGCTTTGGGGGAAATGAAATTGTCAATAGTTTATTGCATTGGAGACAGCTGCGATACATCGAACGCTCCAGCCTGTTCATAATTATCAGTGCCATTTCTTCAGGTTTCCTCTGTTCTGAACCTAATTGGATTCAGAAATCAAGGGGGGGGGGAGGCTGAGTAATTGCCCACTCTCCCACCACAGTGCTGTGTGGAAGTGTGCCACACCTATGTTTAAATTATGTCTTGCCTCTGTATCTTGCCCCCCCCCCTTTCCCTTAGAGGTCAGGGTGGCCTGCTCTGTGTCCATCTGCCCTCAGAAGTTAAGCAGGCCAGCAATATAGAGCTTTTCAGGAACATATGTAGGAACATACATTTTTTGGAAGAAAAAAACCCTGCCTTGTGCAGAATTGGAGCCCAAGAATTTCTCCTGCCTATCAGAACTGAATGGAACGCACAGGTCTTCTGCACGACAACCCACTTCAGGCTACTCTTTTTAATCTGCAATTATTAAGTTTGCAGATGGCACCACCATAATGGGTGTTTAATAACAGGTGGAGATGAATCAGCGTATAGAGGGGAGGTCCAAAAAATATCTACATGGTGCCTAGGGAACAACTTGCATCTTAATATCAGCAAGAAAAATGAGATGGTGTTGGACTTTCAGAGAAAGAGAGGAGAACTAGCCCTGCTGTACATCGGGGAGGGCTGTGTGGAGAGAGTCTCTTCCTTTAAATTCCTAGGAGTTTATCTCAGTGAAGACCTTACTTGGAAAATCAATACAACCCAGGTGGTTAAGAAAGCCCAAGAGAGACTCCATCTCCTCAGAGTATTGCGGAAGAACGATGTCAATCAACATTTGATGATCTCCTTCTACCGGTCCACAATAGAAAGTGTCCTTTCATACTACATCACGGTGTGGTACGCTGGTTTGACATCAACTGATAGGAAGTGCCTACAGAGGGTGGTGAAGACAGTACAAGATATTATGGGCTGTCCCGTGAATCCGTTGGATGAAGTAGCGGAAGAACGTTGCCTCAGGAGAGTGAGGAAAATTCTCAGGGATGATTCACACCCTGGCCGGCACTTTCTTGATCTCCTGCCCTCGGGCAGAAGATATAGAAGCATGATTAGTCGCACCAACAGGGTAAAGAACAGCTTCTATCTGCGGGCTGTTAGGCTGCTGAATGAAAAGATAACAACAGGGCAACTGACTTTTGTGTTTGGTGGGTGTGCGTCAGTAAACAAGGGGAATTAAGACTAAGAGAGCTGAGTGGGGGGTGCTCGTGTAATCTCACTTCATACAAGTTGTACAAGTGACAGTAAAGTATTTCATTATTTCAATTTCTAAGCAAAGCATTCTCAGTTTCAGAATTTAGAAAAGCACCGGAAGCTGCCTCCTGCCAGCTCAGACCATTGGTTCATCTTGCTCAGTTTTGTCTACACTGACTGCCAGGGTTTCAGGCAAGGACCTTCCCAGCCCTACCTGACGATGCTGAGGATTCGACCTGGGACCTGTGTGCAAATCATGCTCTGCCACTGAGCCTTCCTCCATTGAATGCATCCAGGTTTTGGAATTCCTTCTCCTGGGGGGGATTTTTTCCCCACCCCTCTCTGAACAACTCCTGGCCTTCTGGCATCATGTCAAAACTCTTCTGTTTCAAAGGACGTTTCAAGCAGAGAGTTATTTTCTGACTGCTTTGTTATCAACCGGCTTTTATGTTTTCCTATTTTTATTGCAACTGTTGTTGGGCGGGACTTTGTTCCGCTTTTGGGTGGTTCTGGTCAGTTGATTGTTTTTATGACATTTTATTATTTGTCTTCCTCTATATTTTAATATTTCTGTGAGCCTCTATGCACATTTCCTTCTTTATTTATTTTTTAAATGGAAGAGCAAGATATAAGCATTTTAAAATAAACATGTTGTATCCTGGTGCTGTGGTGTAAACCACTGAGACTTGGGCTTGCCAATCAGAAGGTCGGTGGTTCAAATCCCTGCAATGGGGTGAGCTCCTGTTGTTCGGTCCCAGCTCCTGCCAACCTAGCAGTTCAAAAGCACACCAAAAAGTGCAAGTAGATTAATAGGTACCACTCCGGCGGGAAGGTAAACGGCGTTTCCGTGCACTGCTCTGGTTTCGCCAGAAGCGGCTTAGTCATGCTGACCACATGACCTGGAAAAAGTGTCTGCAGACAAACGTCGGCTCCCTCGGCCAGTAAAGCGAGATGAGCACCACAACCCCAGAGTCATTTGCGACTGGACTTAACTGTCAGGGATACTTTACCTTTACCTTTATCCTCATGAGAACTTTGCAAGGCCGATGAAGGCTGGAAAATACCAAGTGTCCCAAAAACACCTAGTTGACAGTCTTGATGGATGGGATCATCCACATTTATTTTTCCTCCTCTCTTTCCAGGCACGGTCTGTACTTTAAAGCTCCACGTTCAAGCACACTGCCTCCTCCTCCTTTTTTGCTCCAGAGTGTTCCCTGCAAAAACCTGCTTTTTAAACCTGAATTGGAGCAAATGGCAAACCTGAATATCCATTTGCTCCAATTCAGGTTTAAAGAGCGGGTTTTTGCGAGGAAAGCTCTGGAGCAATAAAAAATAAAAAATAAATAAATAAGGGTGCTTAGACCCCGCTAGAGCACTGACCTGTGCCTAGAAAGAGCAAGGCAAAAGCAGGATAAGCCCCAAGTGGTTTATTTTTGTCCCGGCACTTTGCCCAGGAAAGCCCGCATTTTACTGCTGCATTGGAGCACTCTGCAGAAAACCCAATTGCCATTTGCTCAAATTCAGTGGTTAAAAAAGTTTGAGAACCACTGGACTAGCTTGTACTGTGCCTTGGGGGCAGGTAATTAGCACTGAAAAAAGGCTGGGCTGCTCCTTTCAATAAAACAGGAAATGTGTTTTGTTATTTTCTGGGTAACTTTTAGCTATTGTGTAAAACAGGTGTGGGGAGCCTTTTTGGCTCTCCAGATGTTGCTGACCTCCAAACTCCTGTCAGCTCCAGCAAGCACAGCCAATGAAGAAGAAGAAGAAGAAGAAGAAGAAGAAGAAGAAGAAGAAGAAGAAGAAGAAGAGGAGGAGTTTGGATTTGATATCCCGCCTTTCACTCCCCTTCAGGAGTCTCAAAGCGGCTAACATTCTCCTTTCCCTTCCTCCCCCACAACAAACACTCTGTGAGGTGAGTGGGCCTGAGAGTCTTCAGAGAAGTGTGACTGGCCCAAGGTCACCCAGCAGCTGCATGTGGAGGAGCGGGGAAGCGAACCCGGTTCCCCAGATTACGAGTCCACCGCTCTTAATCACTACATCACACTGACTCTCATGACCGGGGTGTGTGTGATGAGAGTTGCAGTTCAGCATCTGGAGGGCCAAAAAAACATTCCCCACAACTAGTGTCCCTCTGGCACATTGTTGTTGTTGTTGTTGTTGTTTAGTTGTTTAGTCATGTCCGACTCTTCGTGACCCCATGGATTAGAGCACTCCAGGCACTCCTGTCTTCTACTGCCTCCTGCAGTTTGGTCAAACTCATGCTGGTAGCTTCGAGAACACTGTCCAACCATCTCGTCCTCTGTCGTCCCCTTCTCCTTGTGCCCTCCATCCTTCCCAACATCAGGGTCTTTTCCAGGGAGTCTTCTCTTCTCATGAGGTGGCCAAAGTATTGGAGCCTCAGCTTCAGGATCTGTCCTTCCAGTGAGCACTCATGGCTGATTTCCTTCAGAATGGATAGGTCTGATCTTCTTGCAGTCCATGGGACTCTCAAGAGTCTCCTCCTGCACCATATTTCAAAAGCATCAATTCTTTGGTGATCAGCCTTCTTTATGGTCCAGCTCTCACTTCCATACATCACTACTGGGAAAACCATGGCTTTAACTATACGCACCTTTGTTGGCAAGGTGATGTCTCTGCTTTTTAAGATGCTGTCTAGGTTTGTCATTGCCAAGAAGCAGGCGTCTTTTAATTTCGTGACTGCTGTTACCATCTGCAGTGATAATGGAGCCCAAGAAAGTAAAATCTCTCACTGCCTCCATTTCTTCCCCTTCTGTTTGCCAGGAGGTGATGGAACCAGTGGCCATGATCTTACACTTTCCCAAACTAAACGCAAAATTGCCTCCCTATCCATTTTGAAACAAACAAAGTTTTGCTCACACCTCTGTGTGCAACTGCCTCACTAACTTCTTCAGCTATTTCACGCTTTATTCTTCAAGGCTCTGTTGAAACTTGAATGCATCCCTATAGTTCTAACCCAGACGAAATCCCCCCGAAAGTGATCATATACCATAGATAGATAGAGATATAGCCTGCTTGCGTTCATGGCCAATCATAACCCTTCACTGACACTAATGAGAGGTGTGCATATAGAGATGGAGGGCGGGGGGAAGAGAGAAGAGGTGCTTTAGTTAATGGGGCCCTTAATATGTTTTAGTGAGCCAATGCAATGTTCTAAATATCCCAAAGCCCAGAGGAGATGGGAAGGCTCTGCTTGGCACTGATGAGGCAGATTCATTGCCTCGGAGCGGGCTGCGTTTCTCCTCCTCCATTGGAAAGGGGATGCGAATGCACCGATCATTTACACTAACGAGGAAAAAGTAAGGAAGACGGATGTAAAACCGGGGAGCCGCAAACGGGGGCGAAAGGGAGTAAACCACTTGGGCTGTCAACGCCGCCATGTATAAAGCTGTCCGGTTGAGAATGTACAGTGGTACCTCAGGTTAAGTACTTAATTCGTTCCGGAAGTCCGTTCTTAACCTGAAACTGTTCTTAACCTGAGGCACCACTTCAGCTAATGGGGCCTCCTGCTGCTTCCGCACCGCTGGTGCACGATTTCTGTTCTCATCCTGAAGCAACGTTCTTAACCTGAAGCACTATTTCTGGGTTAGCGGAGTCTGTAACCTGAAGCGTATGTAACCCGAGGTACCACTGTACAAGGGTTCTGTCCATGTCTGACTTTCATTATGGCTCTAGTCCCATGCCGGATTAATACCGTGTCTTGTTCGGATGGAAATAAGAATGCGATAATCTCCCGATAAACCATTAATAACAGCAACAACAATGCAAGCAACCAAGAGCTCATTCGTATCGTAAGAAATATCAGGGCCGTTTACCTCCAGTCTCCTTTCCTGCCCCTGCTATTAATATGATTATTGTTTAACCTTGGCTGGGTTATAATGCCGAACATATGTACCCTTGGCCTTAATCACCTTGTCAAGTTAAACGATATATTCAACTTAATTTACATGACACACGATCTAATGCCGGAGAACAACAATGCTATTGTGGCGCGAACAGCGACGTCTGAGCCAAGCGCCAGGAGAAACCGGCGGTCTGATTGCTGAAGGTCCTGGGGACGGGGGCTATTCCCTCACCTGCGCTTGGACCATAACGCCAACATTGTTACCAACATCTGGCTCTAATCAGCCAGAGGCCCTGATATGTTACTCCTGTGGCACATAAATTTAGCATTATATTCCTTTTTCTTTTTCTTGAGACTCCCCCCCGCCCCACCTGCCCCCGTGACAGCCTGTTCGATCCCCTTTTCAGGTTTTTAAAGACAAGATAGATTCATGGCTCCACAGAGTCTAAGAAAATGGGAGGGAAAAATCGCAAACAGCGTAAGTTACTGCCCGAGTTTCTAGCTGGTGCGTACCACTTAAATAATGGAATTTTATGATCAGCTCCGGGCTCTCAAAAGTCAGGTTGCTAGAGGTCCCCCCCACAGTGAGACAGGGATGTCGACCCTTTATATAAAGTAAAGAAAGCAAAAGCACTCGTAACAGGCGAATTTGAATATTGGCTTGCTGGCTATTTGTATATATGCTTTGCCAATTAGATGTATAGCGGAGTCAAAGATGGATCGGCTACACGAAACAATGCACACACTTTTCTGTTTAAGAAATGCTTTTATTACTTGTTTTAGAATGCCATTGGCAAGTCCTTGAGGAAGACCTTTGATAAAAAGATGAAGAAATATGTAATTACATAGTTGTTGCTTTACTGTAAAGGTTCAGACAAATGCAAACAGGTATGAATGAGAGGTCACATTTTACTAAGTGCAGAAGTGGTGAGGTTTGACAATAAGGGCATTGTGTAAAACAATTGCGTTGTTATATCTAAGAAACAAACAGTATTCGGGGTTGATGGTGTGAATCTACTGCTTCTGAATCCAGAAATTCGGGGGGGGGGGGGAGGATTCCAGATCTGACATACTGATCATCTGATGAGTGAAGTATCATCATGAGAGGATTATCGTGTGTGTGAAAGAATTGCAAACATTTGTACAAAATCAATCATGAAGTGCAACAATGGGTGAAACCAAATTTGTGAAAGCCCAACCTTTTGAACACTCATAACATTTTAAACTTGTAGTCCTTGGTATATAATTATTGCACATTAATGTGCAACAATTGCACATATAAGAATGGCAAACGATTTATACAGCTATAAAGACTACAAAATCCATGTTGTGGTGCAACCGTAAGTGAAAGAGACGGGTGAAAGCCCAACTTGGTGTTCCTGTAATACTGCAGTTTTTTCTATGCCAAATAATGTTCATTAGTGCAATGGTACACACATCTGCGGCAATGCCACACTGTATCTGGGTCCTTTTTTAAAAAAATAAACCACAAGTGAAACGACACCAGAAGCTTTCAAAATGAAACGAACAATTGGCACTATCAAGGGGAGGGCAGTCCCAGTCGAACTAGACCCAATTTGAACAGGTAGATGTAGTTTCTATACAAATCTGGTGCCTGGGGACCGGAAAGCATAAGTGAAATTTCCACCTGGAGCTCTGTACACGACTACTTAGCTCTCTATCCACTGTGCAATATGTAAACTACAGTGATTTTGATAAAGCACATGGTGATCCTCACGCTAATGCTATCTGTCAGTGTAGCTGGTATTTCTTTGCTTTTGTGGATTTCAGTTGAGGGGTGGGGAGAGGGAAATAATCTGGATAATCTCCACGATTTGTATCACCTTTACAACATGGGGTTTTGAGATGCAATCTACCTCCCATTGAAGCCAGTGACAAAACTCCCATTGGTTTTAATGGGCCTGGATTGCACCCTTTTGTCAGTTAATAAATGCTAAGTACTGTGATTGTTCCCTGCAACTTTTATTCCCGCACTACCATTTTGCAGAGATATTGTTATCTGAGTGGGAGATTGCTGGGACCCCAAATGATAATTTCTCTTTGTGGATTGCAGCCTTGGCTTGTGGCATTATGGAATCTCCCGCACAAATTACATGTTTTCAAACAGGAAGGTCGATTAAATGCGAAAAAAGGCCATTATGAAATTGAACCTACTGCCTATTGCCTTTTGCATTCATACCTAAATATAGACTCGCATTATGTATAAATAATGGCAAATCTATTCTATTGATAGAAAGAGAATAAAGCAAATGCTTCCTTATGATAATCATTTTTAAACATCTAGCCTGGCACACTTATGAGCTGGGGCTTTCTTTGTGATGGGTTTTTCAGCAAACACTGAATACCAGTACAGTGCTGCACAATGCTGACAATTTAACTTGTATCATCACTTTAATTACTACATTAAACAATGGAATGCACTTATTCCAAAACCCGTGCAAAATACCTCCCCAGTTGTATTTGAAAGCTGCAAAAAAACAAAAACAAAAGCACACCCACTAGCAAATGTTTGAGGAAATCCCTCTTTCGATTGGTAGCCTCTCATCTGAGCGCATTCTTACTTTGATTATCGCAGGCAATTATCACTTTTTCTGAATTAGCGTCCCTAAGGGAGCCTCTCGTGGAAGGATACACTTATTTATACAGGGCCATCAATGTACAGCTGCCTTCACCAACCGCCAGATGTTTTGGACCACAACTCCCATCGGCACATGTTGTCTGGGGCTGATGGGAGTTGGAGTCCAAACATCTGGAGGTTACCAGGTTGGCAAAAGCTGATGTACAGCATAACATCCACACAAAGAGCAGCTCTCTGCCCCACAGAGTTCGCCACTGAAAGTTTGATGATAGAAAAGGCACAGGAAGCTGCATCACACCAGGTCAGCTCTTGCGCATTATTGTCTACTCCAGCAGTAGTGAACATGGTGAAATCCAGATGTTACTGGCTACAACTCATTGGCCCCAGCCATCATGGCCAATGGCAAGGGATGGAGTTCAGCAATCTCTTGAGGGCACCATGTTGGTCACATCTGCACCATACATTTAAAGCATGTTCTTTGATTCTCTCCCCCCTAGAGATTCCTAGGAGCTGCAGTTTACATCTTGCAGAGATCCAGTTGCCAGGACCCTTAACGAACCACAGCTCCCAGCAGTCTATACCCATGGTTTTCTCTAGGGATCCCTTCCCTTCCCCTTCTGTTCGTGCTGGATTTCTTGGCTGTGAGTCCTGGAAGACCTGTTTCCTGCCTTGCAGGCCATTTCTACCTGGCTAGGACTGACTCCAGCTACAAAAGCTGAGGCTGTTGAACAGACGCTTGGGCCAGGGCATTGTTTAGTGGGGGTTGTTGCTGTTATTGATGTTGTATTTTTGTACCTTTCTAGTTAGCTCTTACTATGAT
Organism: Podarcis muralis; assembly: GCF_964188315.1. Lineage (NCBI taxonomy): Eukaryota > Metazoa > Chordata > Lepidosauria > Squamata > Lacertidae > Podarcis > Podarcis muralis. The sequence continues at coordinate 64,450,094 of NC_135664.1, read as the reverse complement.
TTATGTGGAAATTGTTCAGTTTGATGTGCTTTATTTATTGCAAATGACTACTTTTGTTATGTTTGTAACCATGCAAATCGCTTCATGTTGTACGCCCCCTTGAGCATGGTTTTAACTATGGAAAGGCAGCATGCAAATAAAATGAGGAGGATGATAATGATTTCACCTCCTGCCCTTTCTATCTTTGGGCAGCATTCTATTAAATTATTGCACAAGCACAAGGAAAAGCTCTAGCACAGTGGGACTTTCCACTTTCTCCTCCCAATGTGTGTGCTTTGTCCTGTCCCTAGATCTCCTCCGGAGGGTTAAAGGGTGCATGGAGGGGGGCAGAGAAGGAAGTCCTGTTGTGCAAGGAAAACCTTTGCACTGACCCAGTGTTAGCTTTAGTGCTATGTTGAATACAGTCCATAGTATTTTGGGTGGGAGGATTAAAGGAGGATGAGGAAGAAGAAGAAGACGAAGAGGAGGAGGAGGAGTTGGAGTTTGGATTTGATATCCCGCTTTATCACTACCCTAAGGAGTCTCAAAGTGGCTCACATTCTCCTTTCCCTTCCTCCCCCACAACAAACACTCTGTGAGGTGAGTGGGGCTGAGAGACTTCAGAGAAGTGTGACTAGCCCAAGGTCACCCAGCAGCTGCATGTGGAGGAGCGGGGAAGCGAACCCGGTTCACCAGATTACGAGTCTACCACTCCTAACCACTACACCACACTGGCTCTCCCTGGCAGGCCCAGCGTCACCATGAGGCATATTGAGGCAGCTACCTCAGGCGGCAAATTCTGAGGGGTGGGAAGTGGTTACAAAGGTGTGCTATGTGGTCTGCAATGCAACCCCTAAGCTAGCTTGCTGCCCTAGTATGGATGGCACATCAATGGAGTGATCTGAGGCAACCTATCTTGGGTGGCATGCACCACAGTAGGTGGATGATCCCAATCTGGCCCCTTGGTGACAGATTCTGGCTTGCCTTTGGGTAAACTGAAGATGCAGCTGGAAGCAGAGGAGAGTGCAGCAGCAATGCGTCATGGAGCTCCCCCTTTTTTGCTAAGGCTCTTGGCAGAAATGGGGGCAGAGCAGCTGCATGGCCACTGGTCATCTCCCACTGCTCTGGGGTGGCGGCCTGGATCTGGGGTGGGGGCCTTGGTGGCATGTTTTCCCCAAAGCACCAAAAGGTCTTGGTCTGGCTCTGTAGCCCACACAGTTCTCAGACTTGGAATAAACATGCTTTTCCAACTTGCCTTAGCTTATCAAGTACAGTGGTACCTCTGGTTGCGAACAGGATCCGTTCTGGAGGCCCGATCACAACATGAATAGAGCGCAACCCGCAGTGGCGCATCTGGGCATGCACGGGTTGCGATTTGCCGCTTTTGCGCATGTGTGAGTGGCAAAACCTGGAAGTAACCCTTTCTGGTACTTCTGGGTCACTGTGGGACATAACTTGAAAGAACATAACATGAAGCAAACGTAACATGAGGTATGACTGTAGATGGTCTGGTGGGAGTTAGGATGAGGTTTGCAATATGGCATATTAGATAGGGCTTTATTTCATCTCCATTTTGCATTATTCATTTACGCTGGTTGTTTTGGTACTTAGCTCTTCTTGTTAGGGGCAGAGGAAGGAGGTGCGTGGTAGGGGCAGTCTGCCCCAGGTGTCACCACTGAGGGGGGTGAGAAAATGCAGGGCGGCACTCATCGCGGGGCCTGCAGCGCCTGAGCCACGCATCTCTCCTGGGATAGACATGGTGGCTTGGGCACACGCAGGCTCCCTGCTACCCAAGCGGTTTGCCCGCCCCCCCCCAGCTGTAGGGTGGCTGAGTTGGAGGAGGCAGGCAGACTCCTCACAGGCCCCATGGAGCGTCCTGCCCCGGCTGGCCCCGTCCTCCCACAGGTCCTGTGCTTGCTCCGCCGCTGCTTCTTGTCGTTGCTTACTCTGTGTTGGTTACTGTGGCGATCACACAGGGTCCCCGGACGTTTAACGGTCTATTGATCCCTGTGCCACCACTGTGCTTGCTTCCCTGTTGCCACCAACCCATTACTCTCTGGTAAAATACTGAGTCCAGTCGGTTGTTAAAAGTGAACCCAAAAAACAAGTTTATTTTATAAACGTTAACAAGTTTATGGTTTCTCAGATAATATTCCTCTCAGTATCTTAACTTTAGTGTCTTTACTGGCCTATACCTTCCTAATACCTTCTGACTGATTATCTCAATGGTTTGACTGACTCCTCTTAACAAATTTTCTCACTCTCTCACACCAGACTAGCCCAACCCACAGACTTTTCTTATCCGTCTCTTCTAACTCCAGACTGTCTTCGCCACAACTCTAACGCTCTCCAAAAACCTCTGTGCTTCAACCTTATACACAGTTAACTCTGCCCCCTGGGTTCCCATTGGTTAGTCATTTTACAATTAGTTAACCCTTTCCCTATGAACCCAGTACGATGTCACACACATAGGAGGACAAACGCCACAGTTACGTTGTCTGCAACGCTTTTGCTTAATTACTGAGCGCACTGAGCTCAAGTTGGCCCTGTCGCTGTCTCTCAGCCTAACCTACCTCACAGGGCTGTTGTGGGGAGGTGTGGGGAAGCACGTATGCCAAAACATTCCACATAGATGTGGCAATACTACTAGTACTAATGATAATATAAGCAAAACATTGAAAAATTTAGCAGACAGAAACTTTCCTTGCCACCTCACCAACTGGAGTCCTGGCTGTTTTTGCCAGTAAATTCTGACTTTTGTAAGAGACCTTATATCACAACGAGAGCACAGAATAAAAAGTTCTCTGCCATCTTCTTACAGGTAAAGATGGCAAGAGGAACTTTCACTACATTACAACGTTTTGTTGGCTCGTCCTTTGGGGAGGGAATGGGCTTTTCTGTTAGTTTTGTTTTCCTTTGCGTTATATGAATTACGCTGTGGATTTGCATGCTTGTGGCAGCAGGGGGCGGCTAATGAAGCTACTGAATGAAGGGGGGGGGGGACTGGCATCTGTTTCCAATTTATTTGAGAGTCAGTTGGACAGATAATTAAATAAACATGTAGATGATCGGGACAAGGACGAGCCCTCCTATTATTCTTGCGACGGTCTTAATTCAATCACCAAGTCAGCAGGCAGCTGAAATCAGGACCCAGAGTTCCATTAATTGTTCATCTACTATCTCACTCACACGGCACATGCTCATTTCATTGTTTTAATTCACCCCCCACTCATTAGAACTAAAACCAAGGAGCAATTAAACCCAGATGAAACATTTTTGCTCCTTTGTTCTTGTTGCTGCTGTTCGTTTTTGCAGAGAGGGAAAAGGGCATTAATTGAAAGGATGGGTTTGAAGAGCACTGCTCTTCCACCTCTGTTCCATTCTTCGGAAGGAAGGACAAGGAAGGGTGAGGATAGGACTGCATCCGGGCCTTCTGCAGCCTGACCAATGGGGGAAGAGCAACACTGCCCCTTTAAAAGGTGTTCCCGCCTCCTCCTCCTCCTCCTGCAGTTGCCTACAGCTGTGACATCCTGTCAACCTTCCTTTGTTTTGCACTGGTTGCCATTCAGAAACTGAGTTAGGAATATGGTTATCCACCCCATTCTCAAGCAGAGAACTGGCTTTTCCTGTGGAGGCATAATCAGAGAAGGCTGCTGGCTTAACAGGACACACATGTGTGCTTACAGTGGTGCCCCGCAAGACGAATTCCTTGCAAGACGAAAAACTCGCTAGACGAAAGGGTTTTCCGTTTTTTGAGTTGTTCCGCAAGATGAATTTCCCTATGGGCTTGCTTTGCAAGACGAAACATCTTGCGAGTTCTTGCGAGTTTGTTTCCTTTTTCTTAAAGCCGCTAAGCCGTTAATAGCCACTAAGCCGCTAAGCCGTTAATAGCCGCTAAGCCGCTAAGCCGCTAAGAGCTGCTAAGCCGCTAAGCCGCTAATAGCTGCTAAGCCGCTAAGCTGCTAATAGCCGTGCTTCGCAAGACGAAAAAACCGCAAGACGAAGAGACTCGCGGAACGGATTAATTTCGTCTTGCGAGGCACCACTGTATTGGGAGAAAGAATGAGATTTTCTGCTCTCTATAGAAAATGGAGCCACAATGGGCTGAATAATCATCCTTGTGTTCAGGGGCTGAATGTGTGGGATAGCCAGCCTTATATAACCAGCCTGCTTAAGTCCAGTTAACACATGAAAGGGTTAATACCATAGAGTAAGCTGACCTGCCAGGCTAAGCGAGGACACTTCGCTTTACCTTGGGCGGAAATGGGTTGTCAAGTCTATTGTTCAACCTTCAGTGTCCTTGAGAAGCTCAACATGTGAGGAGGTCTGAGCTAAGCGGGACTTTGAATCCAGGGCTTCATAGTCCTACTCTGACGCTCTAACCATTGTGCAACACAGCCTCTCAGTAGATGCAGACTACCCTATATAAGGAAACCTCCTGTGCAGTGGGCCTGCCTATCCACTCCGTCCTCAAGCAGAAAACAGATTTTTCTCATGAAGTCATAATCGTAGTGGGATGCTGACTTAACAGGACACATATGCATGCGTACTGGGAGCAAGAAAAAGGGCTGAAGTTCCCTGATCTATTTATATGCTTGAGTTCACTGCTAGATTTTGTAATGGGTGTAACGCTAACCGAGTTTCACTGTGGGGGAGAGAAGCCATGTTCCTTTCCTCTGCCCAGCTGGTAATAGCCACAAGACGTCTGTAGTTATGTCTATGACTTTGGCAGGCGGTGCCTTTGCGAGGGAATTAAATTTGTTCTTCAACTGTTCATTATTTTAACAACCTCCCTGGCTTTGTTTTTGTGGCTTCAGCACTAGTAAAAAAAGTACTGTACGTTCCTTCTGCTGAACAGAAAACCGTAGACACCCTGTTAAAGGGATTACATCACTTGCGCCTGCCTCTTTGGCTGCCGAAGTGAGAAAACAATTGTCAAGTGTATAGCTACGATGTGAGGGGATTTTTCACATTTCTCATGTTAAATAATTAGGAAGTGAACATTTTCTTCCAAATGTTGTTCCTTTGGCAGGATGGTGCCAGAAATTGTGTGTGTGCGCGCACACACACACACTTCATTTAGGATACTGAAACAAGAGAGGTTTCACTTTATTGACTGAGAAGTTAGAGGGAGCTCTAGACTTAATGGGACTGTGTGAAGTATTAAAATGGTGCCCCCCTCAACAGCCTTCAGAGCTCCTGGTGATCTAGTCTGCTCTGGATTCACTAAGTTGTGCTAGTTGAACCAGAGCAATTAGTCCTGTTAATGCAGTGGGACTTCCATCGCTCTTCCTCCTGTGCCCCCCGCATGCCCTGCCCAAATCTGCTCTGGTCAGGGAGAGGAGAAGGGAGATTGTTCCATCTGGTAAGCAGAAAATTTCATGCTGATGGAACAACCGCCTTACCAAAAGGTTGAATCCCGCTTTTTGTATGGGTGCAGTTTGTAGTCAGCTAGGTTTTAGTCAGAGCAGACCTATTGACACGATAGACCTAACATAGTGACGTTCATTAATTTCAGTGAGTTTGCTCCGAGGAAAACTTAATTGAATACTATCCTGTGTCTTTGGAATGTTAACTCTACCCCATTCAAAAACTGCACTCCATTTTGAGCCAGGCTGAAGGGGCTAGAGAGACCCTCTTGCCCTATGTGTGTCCATAACGATGGCTTCTCCCCCAGTTAGTTTGTGTGATGCGTGACCCATTTAGCTGTCTGCAAGGTGCTTTTAGAAGAAAAGTCAAGCGGTCCACTTTCAACAGACCTTGTGTTTGGAAGTTGGAAGGTTGGAAGTTTCCTGGTGGTTGTAGAGTTTGGTGGTTGTAGAGAGACTTTATGGTTGTAGAGTTCCTGGCATTGTTGAAAAGCCATTGTCCAGGAGGGAGGAGGTAGTGACAGAGAGTGACCACCGAACCTGCTAAAACTTGCTTTTTGAGGAACTAAGCCCCTCAAACCCTGAAGACTGACTACAATGTTGGTGGCAGGGCGAGCCTCCCAAGGGGTGCCTTCTTGTCACCCCCTCAAAGATGGCACCCGGGACGATCCGCCCCCCCTTCCTCCGCCACTGTACAAGGTGTTTCCTGTGAGGTCCATGTCTATGCTTAGTGTTAATTAGCAACTAGGTATTACCTGTTTGACTTTAGCATAGCATATCTATGATCATGTGTTCTTCACATGTAACAATGTATGGGGACTGTATAAATATGTGTCTTGCATTCCACAGTTTCTATGGGTGTTAACCTAATCTGTGCCTTCTGCCATGGCCGTATAAATTGTTTGACTTTCCACCCTGGTGTGTTCATCGAGAGCCAGTGTGGTGTAGTGATTAAGAGCGGTAGTCTCGTAATCTGGTGAACCGGGTTCACGTCTCCGCTCCTCCACATGCAGCTGCTGGGTGACCTTGGGCTAGTCACACTTCTTTGAAGTCTCTCAGCCCCACTCACCTCACAGAGTGTTTGTTGTGGGGGAGGAAGGGAAAGGAGAATGTTAGCCGCTTTGAGACTCCTTAAAGGGGGTGAAAGGCGGGATATCAAATCCAAACTCCTCCTCCTCTTCCTCCTCCTCCTCCTCTTCTTCATTGGCTACACACACAAATGTCAATGGGACATTTGTCCACAACAGGGCTCAATCCTCTTCAAGTTTGAGTCTGGCTCAAAACAGAATTTTCTCCTGGCCTCTCCAGGTTGCTCACTCTTACTGCCAGTATTTTTGCCAACCCAAAGACCACCCTTTATTTTTGCGAGGGGGAAAGAGGTGAGGGCTATGTTGAGATAGGTGAGGACTAACCACAAAATGGCCTCTACTCTTTTCAGGGCTCTAGTAATGACCCAATGGTAACACTGTGCAAACTGACCCTAGGACCGTGTTTCTCAAATTTGGGTCTCCAGGGACTACAAGTCCCACCATCCCTGACTGATGGTGCTGCAAGGTAGGAATGATGGGAGTTGAAGTCCAACAACAGCTGGAGACCCATGTTTGAGAAACACTGCCTTACGACGTGGCCCAGAATCTTCTGCAACACATTGTGGTTCCTCAGCAAAGCCAGGAAGGAACAGTTTCCTTAAATAAATCAAGCCTGAAAAGCCATATTTAAATTTTAATGATACCCAAGTCCTGTTTGTAAAAAATATATTGTGATATTGGCTTTCTCCCCCCTTTTTTTCTCTGTTTCCTGCAGTCAGTCAGTCACCTGTGTTAATCACATCTATCCCTCAGCCCCAAACCTTGCTGAAATTCTCCTATGTAGGTCACTTGCAACTCTTGTAATTCCCAACCAACACCAAAGGCTTGAAGTTGGAAGGCACAATCTCTGTGATGCAGCGTGAATTGCTAATTTATTTATTTTTCTCCCCGCTGAAATCTATATGCAGCAACAAACTTGTAAGGAAGAAAGAGGGGGAAAACACACAGACGCTTCTCTCTGCACTCCGACAAATTTGCTCACGCATGCAAAGAGCCGCAAAGCCTTCCGTCGTTAATAGAGCCCTGGGCATTTCTTAAGCCTTAGCCTTGAAAAACTAATTTGTTTTATTCTCTGACTCTCTCTTTCTGTTGTCATTTGGTAAACGCCGGAGTTTAGTTTCAGTGAAGTTCCTTGTGATCATTCGCCATGAAGGGCACCGCAGAAGTCTAACAAGCTAATGGAGTCAACTGATCGCATACAGGCCTCCGTGCTGGATTGCTGCGTTTGTTGGTGTTTGAAAGAGATGCTGGCGCGTGGCTCTACATAAAGCGTATTTAGATCTTCCTTTGCAGCTGCCGACGTTTCTCCCAAAGGGAAATATTTTGAGCAGATTAATAGGCAGTTCGGTCTTTGGGCCTTTTTCGTACTTTTTATTCTGTTCCATAATAATTTCCTTCTGTTCTGTGATTAATTATCATAGAAGAGTGGGGCGTTATTATGGGAAAGAATAGAAGTAAGAGAAAAGGCCCGAAGACTCCCATTGTCCATTAACTATGGGATTAACAATGGGACTATGGCATTCCAGCCCGCAGGAGGTATTGGTGGCAAATTGCAAGTGAACCCCAAAATGGAGAGAAGGGGGTTACTGCATTTCTGTTCAAAATATGATAACAATTTTAAAAGCAGTTGATGTGGATTAAAAAACAGTGCGCTCTCTCTCTCACAGAGTGCCACTGGAATGGAAACTAGAATAGCCAAATCAACTTCCATTGGCAAAAGTATGTGCTGATGAGTGTAGTGAGTGGGCAGGCACATGAGGGAGAAGGCTTTTCTTCAAATGTTGTTGTTGTTGTTTAGTCGTTTAGTCGAGTCCGACTCTTCGTGACCCCATGGACCAGAGCACGCCAGGCACTTCTGTCCTCCACTGCCTCCCACAGTTTGGTCAAACTCATGCTGGTAGCTTCGAGAACACTGTCCAACCATCTCATCCTCTGTCGTCCCCTTCTTCGTGTGCCCTCCATCTTTCCCAACATCAGGCTCTTTTCCAGGGAGTCTTCTCTTCTCATCAGGTGGCCAAAGTATTGGAGCCTCAGCTTCAGGATCTGTCCTTCCAGTGAGCACTCAGGGCTGATTTCCTTCAGAATGGATAGGTTTGATCTTCTTGCAGTCCATGGGATTCTCAAGAGTCTCCTCCAGCACCATAATTCAAAAGCATCAATTCTTCGACAATCAACCTTGTTTATGGTCCAGCTTTCACTTCCATACATCACTACTGGGAAAACCATAGCTTTTACTATACGGACCTTTGTTGGCAAGGTGATGGCTCTGCTTTTTTCTTCAACCACCATGCTTCAAAATCATTTCATGTAGGCGGGGGCAACTAACCTTAAGTCCTGCAGATGGGGTTGGACCTCAACTCCCAACCCTATTGGCCCTGTTGGCTGGGGCTGGAATCCAACAACATCTGGAAGGCCACAGGTTAGTCTGATTTAAGGTTATAAAGGAGATCACCTTCACATTGATTTGTGTTTGGGAAGAGACTGGAAACCAACAAAGAACAATCAGCATTGGAATTGCATCCTTTTTAAAACAACGCCACTGTCCTGCTTTCACCTGGTGTTTCTTCCCTACACATTCCTTTCTGCATTTACATCAGTTGGCAAGTGCTTCTGGCCACCCCCTGACTGATGTGTTTTGGGAAATATATGTATCATAGAGATTCAGCTCACCAGTGAACCAGGAATGGTTGCCACTCCCTATCAAGCGTACACACAGTGCCAAACCTGGGCTTGCTACCGTGGCATGTGTGGAAAGGCTTCCAAAGGCAAACGTAAGGAATTAGTGGAGAAAATTAGCAGTGGCACCAGATGTTTCAATGTCAGAACTGTCATTATACCGGACTGACAGATTTAACTGGCAGATCAGCTTCCAGGAGCTTTGTCCATTGGGTGTGTCAAGAGTTACAGCCAATTATTCTGACATTGCAAGGCATGAGTCTTTGGCCATTATCTTCCTGCTTCTCTACATCATGTGACGGAAAAGATGTGACTGGGGGAAAGAGGAACTGGGTATCAGTATAACTCCAGGAAGGCATGGAGGGTATGATGAAGCCACTGTACATTTGTCTCTCTTTAGGGAAAGGGTGGATGACATTTGTGGGGCTTTTGATGACTTCAGCCTGCCAACTCTTAGAACATTAAAAAAACAACAACCCTTCTTTCCCTCTGGGCGATTGGAATCAGCAGTTGCTAGATGCCTTGCTGCTAAAAATATTAGGCTATTGTAATCTCATAGGCTGTGTTCAGATGTAAAATTAATTTCCCCTTGCTTTGTTCATGGGGCGTGGGTGTGTTCTGCCAGCCAGGAAGGGCGAGGCAAGTTCCTACTTTGGCTGATTTCATTGCATCTGTGTATCGATTTTGCATGGCTCTTAAGTCTGGAAGGCTGCAGTTCTACACCCTTTTCAGCCTTTCTTCGGTTTGCTGCTCCATAGTTGGTAAAGTGTTGTCTTTCGGATGGGCATGTGATTCCGTCATATTTAGGAGTGTTTAACAAACTTGAGTATATTCTGACCATGCAGATAGTCATCATCTTTGATGGGAGCGTCAACAGATCAGCAAACTATTGGCTAAAAGTGATTGGGAAGATTGAAATACTTTATTGTCACTTGTACAACTTGTATACAGTGAGATTACACGCGCACCCCCCACTCAGCTCTCTTAGTCTTAATTCCCCTTGTTTACTGACACACACACACCAAACCCAAAAGTCAGTTGCCCTGTTGTTATCTTTTCATTCAGCAGCCTAGCAGCCCACGGATAGAAGCTGTTCTTTACCCTGTTGGTGCGACTAATCATGCTTCTGTATCTTCTGCCTGAGGGCGGGGTGTGAATCATCCCTGAGAATTTTCCTCACTCTCCTGAGGCAACCTTCTTCTGCTATTTCATCCAGCGGATTCACGGGACAGCCCATAATATATTGTGCTGTATTCACCACCCTCTGTAGGCACTTCCTATCTGTTGATGTCACACCAGCGTACCACACCGTGATGCAGTATGAAAGGACACTTTCTATTGTGGACCGGTAGAAGGAGATCATCAAATGTTGATTGACATCATTCTTCCGCAATACTCCGAGGAGATGGAGTCTCTCTTGGGCTTTCTTAACCACCTGGGTTGTATTGATTTTCCAAGTAAGGTCTTCACTGAGATAAACTCCTAGGAATTTAAAGGAAGAGACTCTCTCCACACAGCCCTCCCCGATGTACAGTGGGGCTAGTTCTCCCTTCTTCCTCCGAAAGTCCAACACCATCTCCTTTGTCTTGCTGACATTAAGGTGCAAGTTGTTCCCTAGGCACCATGTAGATATTTTTTGGACCTCATGACAGGATTCAGGATGACCTTTGACTCCTTAATATTATTGAACTACTTACTTTTGATAGCAACAAAAAAGTTATGTAGCCAGACAATGAATAGCAACAGATGCTAAGTAAGGGTGCAATCCAAATCCTGACAATTTCAGGAAGAAGTTGTTCCTCATGGAGAATCCTAGGCAGAGGGGGTTGTAACAAACTTCTTTCCCATAACCTTATTTCCCTGGGAGTGAAAACGCAATAATAAATTAAATAAAATAACTCACAATTTGCTGCCCTTTCATGAAATGTCTAACAGTAGGGCTGGCCCTGTGGGAGACATTGGTGTAATATACAATCATGTCTGATTTGTAATTTCTCTCTCTCTTAATATTACTAACAGAGAAAACAAAAAAGGCACAGACCTTTTAATTTACCTCATGGTTATAAACTCTAATTTTCCACTACTTCTGCCAGAAATGCTTTATAGAAAAGGGCATTTTTTCAAACGAAGAAGTTGCATATGGGTGGAGATAGAAAAGAAAAGAAAATTTCCCACATTGGCAAGACACCAGTCATATGGCACATTTGAGTACAGCCAAATATGTACACTGATTTTACTGAAATGCCCAGAAGCTGAACAATGTAGGTGACAAAACTCGCACATCTTTAAAGGTGCAAATTGATCATTGGACATCCAGCCAATGAAGTTATTAATTGTACTCTGGAGGTGAAAATTGGCAGACTAACTACAGTTATCCTTAAGTTGTAACAGTAGAGAAACGCAGACTGAGACTAGGAACCAGCGAGTGACACTGAGTGGTTTTCAATAGTTGATTTGCAGCCCTCATGAAAAAAAGTTTAGCATCTGTACAAAAATGCAGCTGAAAAATGGTGGTCACAAGATGCCATCTTACAGCCTGGCTTTATGAGCCAACTAAACTGGAATTAGTCTGAGGGATCACAAGCAATGATATATTAGGCATGGGCAGTATCCAGCAAATGGGCTCCGTCAGCGCAAGGACGGATTTCTGCTTCTCCTCCCACTCTACATGCCCCATGCCTATCAAAATCTGCTCTGAAGGGTTGGGCAAATCCCAATAACAGATTTAGGGGACATTGGCCATGGGGGGGTGTGCTCCTCTTGTACAATGATAAATCCTTGTGCTTATGGGATGCCATACTTTGGAAGCATGTTGCAGGGATACAGAGCATGTCTTGCCCTGTAGAGCAAATGGAATCTGGCTAGTCATATCACAACCTGATTATTACTGCCTTGTGGTGATGTGGAGGTAGGCTTTTTCACTGGGAGTGTTTTGTTATTATCTGGGTAACTTTTAGCTATTGTGTAAAACAGGTGTGGGGAGCCTTTTTGGCTCTCCAGATGTTGCTGACCTCCAAACTCCTGTCAGCTCCAGCAAGCACGGCCAATGACCGGGGTGTGTGTGATGAGAGTTGCAGTTCAGCATCTGGAGGGCCAAAAAAACATTCCCCACAATTAGTGTCCCTCTGGCACATTGTTGTTGTTGTTTAGTCATTTAGTCGTTTAGTCGTGTCCGACTCTTCATGACCCCATGGATTAGAGCACTCCAGGCACTCCTGTCTTCCACTGCCTCCTGCAGTTTGGTCAAACTCATGCTGGTAGCTTCGAGAACACTGTCCAACCATCTTGTCCTCTGTCGTCCCCTTCTCCTTGTGCCCTCAATCCTTCCCAACATCAGGGTCTTTTCCAGGGAGACTTCTCTTCTCATGAGGTGGCCAAAGTATTGGAGCCTCAGCTTCAGGATCTGTCCTTCCAGTGAGCACTCATGGCTGATTTCCTTCAGAATGGATAGGTTTGATCTTCTTGCAGTCCATGGGATTCTCAAGAGTCTCCTCCAGCACCATAATTCAAAAGCATCAATTCTTTGGTGATCAGCCTTCTTTATGGTCCAGCTCTCACTTCCATACATCACTACTGGGAAAACCATAGCTTTTACTATACGGACCTTTGTTGGCAAGGTGATGTCTCTGCTTTTTAAGATGCTGTGCTCTTTTGATGGGATTGGTGTGTGTGTGTGTGTGTGTGTGTGTATAAGCCAGTAGTAGCCATAGCAGAGTCACACCCAAAATTTTCTCCCAAAGGCAGCAAGAGGAGCAGATTTGTGTAAGCACAGTACATAACCCCACCAGCACAATGCACTGCTGGAAATACGTCAGTTCTTGAAAACAGCAAACTATACATAATATAAAGATAGATTCTTCTACTTAGGCTGTTGGTGGCTGTCATATGTAAGGCAAGGATGGGTAGAATTCAGGCTTGCAGGATCTACCTTGTTTTTTAAATAGAACCTCAGGATCCCCCACCCCAGAGCCTGATGTCTCTTGCTTGTTTCTAGGAAGGATGGAGGGGAGGGCTTTGAAACTAGGCTACTGAAGAAAGGAAAATGTCACATTCTAGGATCAATTTCAGCGAGTTGGCTCATGTAATCAGGCCATAAGATGGCATCTTGTGACCACCATTCTACCTGTCTGCATTTTTGCACATGTGCTAAATGCTTTATACCGAATCCTGCAAGGCACCTAGTGAAAGCAGGTTGGTGTCATTCAACGAAGCAGTTGGATAAAACTCAATAGTAATTGCTAGCTTAAGGAAAATCCAATACAGGTGCCAGAGAGTATTATTACAATATCATCACTTCCACCTCCTGTGAATATAGTCAACTGTGTGCTATTGACAACTATAACTTAAATTGCCATAGAGTTTCCAGCACAATCCCCGCGGCTCGGCACCTTAAAACGTTTCTTGTTTCTTCAGTGAGAAAGAAGAATGGCTCTGCGGAAGTGATCCCTCTCCCCACCCCAAACATGATTATTTAAGGCGAACTACCTAGTGCATGAAAAGCTGTGGTGCTGTTTCCTTTCCTATGGTGTTGCTTTATGGGAGGAGCAGGGCGGCAGTAGGACAAAATATTGAGAAGGGCTGTAGCTCAGTGGTACAGAATCTGCCTTGGGTGCAGAAGGTTCCAAGTTTGATCCCTGGCATCTCCAGGTAGCGCTGAGAGAGAGAAATACACACACACACACACACACAGAGACACTCCCGCCTGAAATCCTGGACAGCCTCTGCCAGTCAGTGTAGAGAATACTGAGCCAGATGGAACCAATGGTCTGACAATCGTGTACGACTGCTTCCTGGGTCCCTGTGCTTCCCTTCTGTTATGTACTGAGTTCAATAGGATTCAGAATGTGGCAGTCTGATTGGTCCTAGAACAATGCAGCAGTGTGATTGGTCCGCAGGAGCCACCCAATCCAGCTCCAGGTGGAAGTGAATCCGCAACCTGATTGGCCTACAGGAGAAGCCAGGAATTAGCCAATCACGTGTGGTCCATTGTGTAAATAATGTATATAAAGCAGATATTTTGGGGGAACTTTCATTCCTCACTACTATGAGCTGAATAAAGAGCATGAAATCCACACTCGACTCCGAGTATATTTCACCTTCCTTTCCCCTTACCCAGGGTCTCAGACCACAAGTTACTCTTCTTTCCTCTCCCGTGGCACAAGCCCTGCTAAGGATGGAAGATGGAACCACTCAGTCTTGCATCAATCCCTTATGTTGATTCCATTGCACAGCTGTGTGTGTGTGTGTGTGTGTGTGTGTGGCTTGTGCCCTCAGTATCAATAAATAAAACAGTTGGGCTTGATGCAAGTTCTGCTTCACAATAGATGCTCTGGTTTAAGAACTAAATTATGCATGCTATGTTTCCTCAGAAGTTGAAACACATCTGAGGTAGCGAAGGGTGCAGCATCTTTTAAAGTTTAATCCTCCTTCTTATGTAATATTTTGCAGAGATAATAAATCTGTGTCTGTTATGTGCATTTTCAAAATGCTAAAACATTTAGAATGTTAGTAACAGTTAAGCAACACAGGTTTTTCTACCTACTTCAAACTCATATTGCCATCTGATTATTATTTTTTAATGCAACAGTTTGATTCCTTATTTGTTGAGGCATCTGGACTGAGACAACAAGGGTTGTAGACTTAGCACAGAGCCATTAAAATCAATAAATCTAGGTTGGTCATGGTTATTAACTTCATTGTGTCTATTCTGAACAGGACTAGCGTTGGCTAACATCCTATATTTTTACTGGGAGTCCAAAATTACCTGGGTTGGGAGAAACTGCAGATTGGGGTGGGGAGGGAATCGCAAGTAAACAACTGGCAACCTTGAAACACAGTATTAAAAAAAGAATAACAACATCAAACATGGCTTTGATCCTGTTTGTGAGCATTCAGTTATTGGTGCTCATTTTTCACGTCCCTCGTACTGAAATCCTCACAACGAACTCAGCTAGAACTTCTTTGGGTTGACATGGAGCCTCTTAGAAGCCATTTTGGCATGTCTATGGTAAATACGTAAATAAATGATGGTGGTGTATTATTATTCTTTATTTAATTTATATACCGTCCTATACCCGGAGGTCTCAGGGCGGTTCACAGAACAAAATCAAAATATAAAACCACAAAATATATAATCAAAATAAATATAATAACCCAATAACCCCCCTCCCCCAAAAAATCCACTTTTTAAAAGGGCATAGGATGTCAATCAAATCAGCCCAAGGCCTGGTTAAAAAGGAACATTTTTGCCTGGTGCCTAAAGGTGTATAATGAAGGCGCCAGGTGGACTTCCCTGGGGAGAGCATTCCACAGCCACTGCAGATAAGGCCTGTTCTCGT
This sequence comes from Podarcis muralis, assembly GCF_964188315.1. Taxonomy (NCBI): domain Eukaryota; kingdom Metazoa; phylum Chordata; class Lepidosauria; order Squamata; family Lacertidae; genus Podarcis; species Podarcis muralis. The sequence goes on along the minus strand of NC_135664.1, from coordinate 64,434,644 downwards.
GTTGCCACCTTCCAGACCTTTAATAGAGGAGGCTCACAAAGAAGGGCATCAGACGATGATCTCAGGGGCCAGGTAGGTTCATATGGAAAGAGGCGATCCTTGAGGTATTGCAGTCTTGGGCCATTTAAGGCTTTATAGGTCAAAACCCTCCTTCATGGATCACTGCCTTGTCGTGGTGAAGGGGCTTGAATAACTCAGAGAAGCTATGAGCTATGCCGTGCAGGGCCACCCAAGATGGACAGGTCATAGGGGAGAGTTTTGACTAAATGTGATCCACCTGGAGCAGGAACTGGCAAGCTACTCCAGTATCCCTGCCAAGAAAACTCCATGGACAAAGACAATGGACATATAAAAGTTATGACGCTGGAAGATGAGCCCCTCCACCCCACGGTTTCATGTAGATGTTAAACAATGTGGGGGATAGGATTGAGCCCTGCAGAACCCCACATTGAAGGTTCCATGGGGCTGAAAAACACTCCCCAAGCAACACCCTCTGGGAATGACCATCCAAGTAGGAGTGGAACCACCGCAAAGCGGTGCCATGCAGCCCTAGTTCAGACAGTCGCTTCAGAAGGACACCATGGTCAATGGTATCGAAAGGCACTGAGAAGTCAAGAAGAATTCACAGGGACATGTTTCCCTTGTCTCTCTCTCAACAGAGGTCATAATACAGGGCGACCAAAGCAGTTTCTGTGCCAAAACCGCACCTAAACCCCGATTGAAATGGATCGAGAAAATCATTTTCTTCCAAAAGTGCCCGGATCTGGTCTGTATGCATTTTCTGGAGAAGAACATAATGAGGTTTCCATGAAAAAATGGCAGATCATTAGGAAAGGAATTGAAAATAAAACACTCAATATCATAATGCTGTTACACAAATCTATGGCACAACTGCATTTGGAGAACAGTTCTGGTTGCCTCACCTCAAAAAGGATATTGTAGAGTAGAAAAGGTTCAGGAAAGGGGAGACTCAAGGGGAATGAAGCAACTCCCCTATGAAGAAAAGTTGTGGTGTTTCGGACTTTTTAGTGTAGAGAAAAGACAAGTAAACGGCAACATGATTGAAGTTTATAAAATTACACATGGCACGGAGGAAGTGGACAGAGAAGCGCTTTCTCCCTCTTTTGTAACGGACATTCAAGGAAGCTGAATGTTGGAAGATTAAGGACAGGTGAAAGAAAATGCTTCTTCACGTGGCGCGCAGCCAAACTATGGAACTTGCTCCTCCAGGAGGCAGTGATGGCCACCAACCTGGATGGCTTTGAAAGAGGATTAGACAAATTCACAGAGGAGAGGGCTATTAATGGCTACTAGCCATGATGGCTATCTTCTACCTCCACAGTTGGAGGCAACAATGCTTCTGAACACCAGTTGCTGGAAACCTGGGAAGGGAAAAGAAGAAGAAGAAGAAGAAGAAGAAGAAGAGAGAAGAGTTTGGATTTGATATCCCGCTTTATCACTACCCAAAGGAGTCTCAAAGCGGCTAACAATCTCCTTTCCCTTCTTCCCCCACAACAAACACTCTGTGAGGTAAGTGGGGCTGAGAGACTTCAAAGAAGTGTGACTAGCCCAAGGTCACCCAGCAGCTGCATGTGGAGGAGTGGGGAAGCGAACCCGGTTCCCCAGATTACGAGACTACTGCTCTTAACCACTACACCACACTGGTTCCCAGTCTCTTGGGCTCTGCTCCTCAGGCATCTGAGAACAGGATGCTAGACTAGACGGGCCACCAGCCTCATCCAGTAGGCTCTTATGAAGTTCTAATGCTTCTAGAGTATTTGTGGTGTTTTGATTTGTACTGTTCCCTTCTCAGATCTCAAGCACTACAAAACTAATATAATAAACGGAGACTTATATACAGTGCTGTTAAATGCACACTCATTATGGAACTGCAAAGTCCAATGGTTTGTTGGTTTTTAGGAACCCCTGCATATATAGCTAAACTGCTTTAAGAATGGTACAGTTACTTTCATATAGTTGAACATAGACTGAGAAAAAGCAAAAAAAAAAAAAAAAAGGGTCATAGAAATACTTGATTAAATTTGCGCCAATTGGCTGGTCTTAGATTTGGTTCTGATACTGTAGTTTCTTGGTTCAGTTAGAATTCTTTCTCTCTCTCTCTCTCTCTCTCTCTCTCTCTCTCTCTCTCTCTCTCTCCCAGCAACAGCTGTGGTGTAAAATATTCTGAGATAGAATTTTTTATCGTAATTAATAATAGATGAAAATTTCTGCGTTTTTGAAGTTCTAAACTCCATGCTGTTTGATTTACGGTGTCTTTATAGTTGCTTTTCTGGTAATTCCATGCTTCCCCCACCCGGCCCTACTGGGATACAGCCAGATGGGTGTTTTTTAAAAAATAAATATTATATATATCATAGCAGAACCGGCACGGTGCTCTTTCCTATCCTTTGGTGTGGCCTTTTCAGTTTTTGTAAATAAAGGGTGGTACCCAACCAAGTCACACTCATGGTAGACCCAATGAGATCAGTGGACTTCAGCTATCGTGGCGAACCTTGTTGTTGTTTAGCCGTTTAGTCGTGTCCGACTCTTCGTGACCCCATGGACCAGAGCACGCCAGGCACTCCTGTCTTCCACTGCCTCCCGCAGTTTGGTCAAACTCATGCTGGTAACTTCGAGAACACTGTCCAACCATTTCATCCTCTGTTGTCCCCTTCTCCTTGTGCCCTCCATCTTTCCCAACATCAGGGTCTTTTCCAGGGAGTCTTCTCTTCTCATGAGGTGGCCAAAGTATCGGAGCCTCAGCTTCAGGATCTGTCCTTCCAGTGAGCACTCAGGGCTGATTTCCTTAAGAATGGATAGGTTTGATCTTCTTGCAGTCCATGGGACTCTCACGAGTCTCCTCCAGCAGCATAATTTATTAATTATAATTATATTGATCTCTTGCTGTTTTCTCAGGCGGGGACTCAAGTTTCTCCCAGCGCTACTGCAACATACAGGGGATTGAACCAGGACCTTCTGCACGCAAAGCAGATATTCCACCACTAAGCTACATTCCTTCCTTCCTTCCTTCCTTCCTTCCTTCCTTCCTTCCTTCCTTCCTTCTGAAAAACTGGACCACGAAGAAGAAGAAGAAGAAGAAGAAGAAGAAGAAGAAGAAGAAGAAGAAGAAGAGGAGGAAGAAGAGGAGTAGTAGTTTGGATTTGATATCCCGCTTTATCACTACCCTAAGGAGTCTCAAAGCGGCTAACAATCTCCTTTTCCCTTCCTCCCCCACAACAAACACTCTGTGAGGTGAGTGAGGATGAGAGACTTCAGAGTGAGTGTGACTAGCCCAAGGTCACCCAGCAGCTGCATGTGGAGGAGCGGGGAATCGAACCCGGTTCAACAGATTACAAGTCCACTGCTCTTAACCACTACACCACACTGGCTCTTGGCATGCCAATAAAGGCATGCAAATGAGGCCCTATCTTTCTTTGAGGGGCTACATTATGGCCTTAAGAAAGCTGAGATGATAAATATTCCGCTTTGTGCGTGCACAGAGAGACACAAACCATCCTTTCCTCCTCAGCTGCTGTCCTTTTTTGGCGTTATGGAGCCTTTGTATATCTGCCTTTCTTTAATCTTCCTTAGTGTAATTGCTGGATATTTCGGGCAGGCCTTGTAGTTTACTCAGGGTTAATTTGCTTTAGCAACTTGGCGTGTGCGTTAAAGTTTTCACTTACCGTCACTATGGCAAAACTCCGGAGAAGCGATGCTGTGAACGAAAGGAAGAAGTTTGAGGCTAAACTGACTCACATCGTGTCTTCTGAGGTGCAGTTCTTTTGATCTGCGAAATGCTAATAGGCTTGTTTAACAATACTGTTCCTGATTCAGGAATATCTGCTCAGTTGTCTGTTCTGTTACACACACACACACACACACACACACACACACACACACACACACACACCTTTGTTGTTCCGGAAGCTCTTTGAAGTTTGCTAACTTTGTAGCCTGTTTCATGCTCTGGGCCTATTTACCCTTTCCCTCTTCAATGTTTTCCCCAGTGTTTTGTGGGTTTTGTGCCTCTTCCTTGGGGCTATTTGGTGGCAATCCTTGCTTCTTACTGTGGAATTAGCTCTCCATATCACAAAGGCAGACCTTTCAAGTCTTCCAAGGACGGTCCTGGATTTATGGAAGCCATCCTGGTTTCTGATTTGATCCCAGAATGTCCCGCTTTCCTTCGGATGTCCCTATTTTCGTCAGAGAACTGTTGAAGGCATGGAGTAGAACGTCCCCAGGCCTTTTTTCCAGCTGGAACTCACTGGAACTCATTTCCAGCACCTCTCTGGTGGGCACCAAAGAGAATGAGGGAGGTGTTCATAGTGAGTTCCGGTACCTCTTTCTCTAGAAAAACAGCACTGGATGCCCCTATTTTCATTGGCAAAATGTTGTACAGTCATACCTCTTGTTTTGTTTGCTTCGTGTTACGTTTTTTCAGGTTGTGTCCTGCAGCGACCCGGAAATACCGGAAAGGGTTACTTCCAGGTTTCGCTGCTCGCGCATGCGCAGACGCACAAAGTGATGTCACGTGCATGTGCAGAAGTGGCGAATAGCAACCCGCGCATGCACAGATGCGCAGATGCGGGTTGAGTTCCTTTCATGTTGCAAACGGGGCTCCGGAACGGATCCTGTTCACAACCAGAGGTACCACCGTATCTATTTTTCGCCGTTCTGTGCTACCCCGTAATATAAACTTCTCTGCGCAGTTTGCAATAAGCATGTAAACAGCAACAAAAACCAAAAGCCCCAAAGCATTTTCAATTTAAAAAAAGAAAGATTCAAAAATAAATATGACAGAAACAAAAACAATGCAAGTTATGGAGTCGTGAGCAAGATCACCAACAGAACAGATTCAGACATAATGCAATATGGCTAATGAAATCACATTGAGAAAAGCTAATATATTAATAAATCATTATTGGCTATATTTTAGGGTTGCCGTATTTCAAGCCAAGACTTGAAAGTTGTTGAGCTTCCCTCCCCGCTCAAAAAATGCCAAAAAACCCATGAATTTTCGATTTGCTTGCCTAAGATTCGGAAATTTCCCCTGCACGTCAATTCTGCCTTTGAAATCCTGGTAATGTCCAAGGAAATCCGGATGCATGGCAGCCCTATTATATTTACATTTCTCTTAAGTCTTTTCCAAGTCATTCATTCAGCAAATTTGCCACAGTTGGGCTAAACTAAGGGAAATTACCCCCCCCCTACTGTCCATTTTATTCCTTTTGAAAGCAATATTTCTTCCTCTAGCTTTTGGTCACTATTGTGGCCATCCTTATTCTTTTAAGCCCTTTTCTTCAGTCTACTGAAGAGACTTCAGTTGTGCCAGATGTCTTAATTTCTGCTGATTTGAATATATTTGCCGATTCCAACACTTGTTAATTATGAATGCAATTAAGCTTAGGGGGCCTAACAAGCAATAAAGAAAGACTTCCTTTTCCTTCTGACAAAGGGGGGAAATGCTTTTTTATTATTATTATAAAGGAAGAGCAAATAATTGAGGGTGAGCTTTTCAAAACATGAGGAGACTGTTCTGAATGTGATTAAATTGTACTGTAACTGGGCTCACTCCAAAGGAGCAAGAAACATACGGAGTGGCGTGGCAATATTTTTCATTTCCAGTGGAAGGGACAAATGGAAAGACGAGATGCTGAAATGTTGAAAAGTTGACTCAAAGTTAAGAACGTAACAAGAGTCCTGCTAGATCAGGCGGTGGTCTAAAATGGCATTTTACCATTGTTGAGAGTGTATAAACTTATGGTCTGTGTGCGTGGTTTGGGAGCTGCACGGCCAGGGGAAAAATAATGCTGTCCAGGGTTGTAAAGACTGGAGAGAATGATTGGGTGCAGTCTTCCCACCTTGGATCAAATCTACGCTCCCAGGTGTCATAAGAAAGCTGCAGAGATAGTGCAGGATAGTGTGCACCCTGGAAATGATCTCTTTCAGCTTCTGCCTTCTGGAAGAAGGTACAGGGTTATGAAGACAAGGACAAGCTGCCTGAAAAACAGTTTTTATCCAAATGTGATTTTGGTTTTAAACACAGTGTAAGGTAGTCTCTATGGGAGTATATTGTATTTAATTATGGGGTATCAGAGTTTTTAGGGGGTTAACCAGGCAGGGATAGCTGGGATAGCAGGCTTATTGGTTTTTGAATGTCTGATGTAGATTTTTTCAATTTCGTTGTTCTGTATGGGACAATGACAATAAAGATTATTGTATCATATTGTATCGGTCCATTTATCCTAGCATCCTTGTCTCAAGAGTGGCCAACCAGATGCCTATGGGAAACCTGCAAGCTGGACTTGAGCACAAGAACAACTCTCCCCTCCTGTGGTTTCCAGCAGCTGCAATTCAGAAGAAGCATGGCTGACTCCAACCATGGAGGCAGACCTTTCTTTTACTTTGGCGATCACTCGTAGCCGAGTAAGATTATCTTCCATAAACACGGTTTTAACAATGAGTCCATAAGTGACTGTGGAGGCCAGTTCTGGATCCACACGTCCTTCCACAGTGAGGACATTGGTTTCCGGGTGGGAGTTGATCACGGTGTGGATTTGCCAAGCATGCCTTCCTCTTAGCACATTTCTCCCTTGCGTCCTGAGTTGGAGTGTCTTCAAAGCCCATGACACCTTTGGTAAAGGCTGTTCCCCAACTGGAGCGCTCGCAGGCAGTTGTTGGTGTTTATAGTACATTTTTTAAAAAATGCCTTGAGACAGTTTTTAAACCTCTTTTGTTGTCCACCAGCATTACGCTTTCCATTTCAAAGTTCAGAATAGAGTAGTTGCTTTGGAAGACGATAATCAGGCATCCGCACAACATGACCAGTCCAACAAAGTTGATGTTGAAGAATCGTTGCTTCAACACTGGTGATCTTTGCTTCTTCCAGTACACTGGTATTAGTTCGCCTGTGTTCCCAAGTGATGTGTAAAATCTTTCGGAGATACCGTTGATGGAATCTTTTGAGAAGTTGGAGATGGCGTTTATAAGTGGTCCATGTTTCACAAGCATACAGTAAGGTTGGTAGTATAGTGATTTTATAAACGAGCATTTTGGTTTCCCTGCGAAAGTCCCGGTCCTCAACTCCAACCATGGAGGTAGACCATAGCCATCATGGCTAGTGATCATTGATTGCTTTACCCTTCATGAATTTGTCCAATCCTCTTTTAAAGTCATCCACGTTGGGAGTCATCACTGCCTCTCGTGGAAGCAAATTCCATAGTTCAGCTATGCGTTGCATGAAGAAATATTATTTTCCTCCTGTCTCTCTTGAATCCTTGAACACTCAGCTTCATTGGATGTCCATGGATGTGGTGAAAAAGGATGCCTGACAAGTGAGAAAATTGGCAAACATTTCAGCGGAGAAGAAGAAGAAGAAGAAGAAGAAGAAGAAGAAGAAGAAGAGGAGGAGGAGGAGTTTGGATTTGATATCCCGCTTTATCACTACCCAAAGGAGTCTCAAAGCGGCTAACATTCTCCTTTCCCTTCCTCCCCCACAACAAACACTCTGTGAGGTGAGTGAGGATGAGAGACTTCAGAGAAGCGTGAGTAGCCCAAGGTCACTCAGCAGCTGCATGTGGAGGAGCAGAGACGTGAACCCGGTTCACCAGATTACGAGTCTATCGCTCTTAACCACTACACCGTACTGGCTCTCTGATGGGTGACTTCTTGAGGGCAGGGCTGCATAGCAGCTTCCATCCCCCCCCCCAATGTATCTTATGTCCTGTCATTCCTGGATGTTGTTTCGGGAAAGGGCAGCCATAAGGGTGGGAACTGCCATCACCCTCCCAAAATTCCCTATATTGGTACTTCTTCCAGGAATTATGGAGAAGAATATGGGAGCCCCTGGCCAGTAGGAGTAAAAGAGGATCCCTGAATATTGCACAAGCACACCCACCACCAAATACTTGACACTGTGGTCACCAGGAGTAGGCTGGATTGGTAAACATCTGCAATGGCCAAGTGGACGGCAACAGCAATGTACTGGCATATGGGAAGTGGCCACAACTGATTTCAGGCCCTGCACCTGTCATGGTGGACATTGCAAGACGGAATCTGGCTTGACATTGTGCAGATTTCTAATTGCTGATTCGCCAGGGTGAAGGACACTGAAGACAGCAGTACCACTGGATATGGCTAAGCAGACAGAAAATGCACACCTGCATGGTGCTGCCCCAGTCAATTCTCTGCTAGCCCCTTACTGTAACATCCTGTACAGGAATAAATTTCTTGCTGCTTAGCAGCAGTGACCTCTTTCTAGACCAGGAATGGAAAAGCTGTGATGCTTCAGATGTTGAGATGTTGTTGGTCTTCAACTTCCATCAGCACAGTTGGTTTAGCCAATGGTTGGGGGATTATGGGAGCTGTCATTCAACACTATCTGGAGGACTGCAGGTTTCCAGTTCCTGCTCTAGATGCGAGCCACAGCTGGCTACACAGGCTGGGAAGTTGCACATCACTCCAGCTGCTGATGTCGATATATTGTCTGCATCCAATGTACAAACACGTACCCGGAGAGAGAGAAACAATGGAGGAGGAAGCAAGACTTCCAGAAGAAGTGACCTTGAAGAAGACATGGCGCTTCCGCAGAAGGTTATGTGGATGTGTTGCACCATATGATTTGCAAAAAGAAAAGGAGGCCTCGAGGTCTCTCGCCTGTCTTCAAAGAAGGGGTAATGCATTTTCATCTTGCAGCATTAAAAAATTCTTTTGGCAGCTCGGCAAAAGAGAGCAAATTGTCTCAGGAATCTGCTGCCGTGGGAGGTCAGGGAAGTCGGAGGAAAGGTCAGAGAGTCAAACGCTGCAGTGGGGCTTTAACAAAAGGAAAAGAATAATTCAATCACCATTAATTACATTTGTAGATATACAGATGCTTAAGCAGCAATAACGGCACTCCCGAGAAGACACCGGGAGGAGCTGCAAATTAACCAGTGTTTTGCCTCACACAATTGGTCAGGTAGGCAGAGATGGGTAGGGTGGGTCTGAAGACCCATTCGCACAAACATTGTCTGTATAGGAGCAGCCCAAAATTCCTCTGCCACAGATCACACAGCCCGTGATAGTCAAGTGCAGCCACCTCCATGCTTGAGGAATTTGATTTCTGGGGATTCTGATATGAACCAGCCTAGTCTCCAGCTCCCAGACTAACATGTCAACCAGAACACAGGTTTTTCATGTTTCCAAATTTTGCAGTACAGAAATCATGGAAAAAACCATGTAAAAACGTGTATTTCAGGATAATGCATTTACAAATTTGTATGTTGAGAGAGAAAAAAATACATTTGGAAATGCAGGTTGTTGGAGGTTTTTTTGAGAAAAATATGTTCAACTATTTAAAGGCATATTTAAATACAAATGTTCGTGCAGATTTTATTTAAAGTTCAGATTGATGTGGGAATGGGACAAAATGGACTTGTGAATGAATGCATGCAAAACTGAGATAAAACTGGAAATAGACTGGTCTGTTTTAGTGCAAACTCAGGGCATCAGGCCAAAGTTAAGCATATTTACACCCCAATGGAACCAGTGGCACATAATCAATGCACCTGTTTATGTAGGCATTTTGTTGCTTTCTTGACCTAGGTCACATCCACACCATGTATTTAAAGTACATCTAACATACCTAACGTACATCTAAAGTACATCTAACATAGCTTGGTTCTGAAACGCCTTGGTTCCCAAATGCCGAAAACCCAGAACTGTTCTGGTTTTCAAACGTTTTTTGGAAGAAGAATGTCCAATGCGATTGCCAGCTATTGTTTCCGGGGCACCTGCACCAATCAGAAGCTGCGCCTTGGTTTTTGAACATTTCGGAAGTCAAACGGACTTCCGGAACGGATTAATATTGGTGCTTTTGTTTTTGCTATTTATTTTGGGTTTTTGTTTTTGAGGCTTTTTTGGTTAATTTTTTTTTTGGTGACTGTGTGGAACCCAGTTCAGCTACTGATTGATTGATTGTGTGACTGCGGAAATGGATAAAAGTCCCCAACCACCCAAACAATAGCTATCATTAGTGCAGGTAAGAAAATAAAAGATTTTATATTTTTATCATCTGCAATACTGTCTTATTTATTTTATAATACAGTACATTGATTATTGTTTTCATTTTATGGATCAATGGTCTCGATGGATAGTAAAATTCATGTTAAATTTCTGTTTTAGGGGTTGTTTTTTAAAAGTCTGGAACGGATTAATCCATTTTGCATTACTTTCTATGGGAAGGCACACCTTGGTTTTGGAACGCTTTGGTTTTGGAACGGACTTCAGGAACGGATTAAGTTTGAGAACCAAGATACCACTGTACATTTAAATCACATGGTTTTCCTCACATAATGCCAGGAACTGTCGTTTACCCCTTACACTTCCCAGCACCTTGAGCAAACTACAGTTCTTTGTAGGGAGCCATGTGCTTTCAATGTATGGTGTGAATATGAACTCCTGTTTGAACTGCAGTGTTGTCTCAATGGGGTTGTTCTATTGTGCATTTCAATTACAGGTGTTTATATTTTAATGTTTGTGTCTGGTTTTTATACTGTCCAGAAGCTTATTTTGGCATGAAGCAGCATATAGATTACTGTTACTGATACTAACAATGACAACAACTTGGACTGGATCGTGCCCGTGCTTTTCTTGCATGCAAAGTGCTTCATCCTACTCACACCTGGCTGACTGAAGCCAGTTTTCTCAAAATGGAGGGAAAGCTAAGTCAACCCTGGAGTATTGTCCTCAGCTGGAAGCAATGAGAGGGAAATAGTAAAAAAAGAAAAGACAAAACCCAGAATGGGTGAGGGAAATGCTACTCTGCTCTCTGTTGTTCTCTGCTGGAGCAAAGTCTTGGGAGAGACAGGTTTGTTCACCTTGTTGTTGTTTAGTCGTTTAGTCGTGTCCGACTCTTCATGACCCCATGGACCAGAGCACGCCAGGCTTTCCTGTTTTCCACTGCCTCCCGCAGTTTGGTCAGACTCATGCTGGTAGCTTTGAGAACA